>NC_137441.1:29766172-30966172 GCF_964374335.1 Astatotilapia calliptera
ATCAACAAAGCACTTTATATTTTAAGGTAAAGGCCGTACAATAATAACCAATAGAAAACCCCAACATTTAAATGTCCCCGCTATGAGCAAGCACTTGATGACAGTGGGAAGGAAAAACTCCCTGTTAGCAGGAAGAAACCTCCAGCAAAGCCAGGCTGAAGGTGTGGCGGCCATCTGCCACAACCGGTTAAGGGTGAGGGGAGGAAGATAGGGCAAAAACCCACCGTGGAAGAGAGACAGAGATTAATAATAAACACACACATAGTGAAAAGCCTGGGTCTGTGCACAACGAGCTCAATTGATGTGGCTTTTACAATTTAAATTCTAAACCTTAAAGGAAAGATTTACATCAAATATAAAAAGCATTATGGAGCATCTTACCGCACACACTCGTCCAACTCGTGTGTGTATGGCCCCCTCTGTTTCTCCAGCCTCTGTGGCCTTCTCAGTGAAGAAGAAATACACCTTATCATTGTCTCTGTCATCATTATCCGGGATGAGGTGGGCTGCAATGAACTTGGGATCTGCAAGGTTGAAGATGGAAAAGAGTCGCATGTGGGAGTATGAGTAAATCACTTTGATCTTTATTTCAGCATCTTTATAGTAAAATTTTGCATATTTCTAACAGACTTGCTGTTGTTTGTTTGTACTTCTTGTTGACTTAACATTGTCTTGTATTGTAGAAACGCTCGGGAAAGAGTGAAACATTACCATGAAGGAGTTTCTGGTCAGTCTCTGTCCTCATTGTGGAGCGACCACCCATACTTCTGAATATCACAGAGTCTCTTCCCAGGAAATCTGCTGTCAGTCCTGTATACAGCTCCCCACCTACAGAGAGACAGGAAATGTTTAAAAGAAGGGGGAAAAAGATGATGAGAAGAGGAGAGTTTACAGAAAATGGTTGCAAGAATGTAAAAAGAGGGTAATTAGTAAATAAAAAAGGAAAGGCAGCCAAAAATAATGGGTGAGTTTGAGGTTTAGTTAAATGAAGAACATAGATGCAGGACAGGAAAGAAGAAAATGAACAAACCCAACACAGAACACACAGGGAGTGTAATTTGAAACTTAAGCATCCTCCACTGAGACCATCAGTAGTGGACCAACTTTAACTTTCAGCCACTCTGAAAATTCTTGCAAATGGAGATAAATAACAAAATCCCTCTTCCAGCACATTTTTCACAATATATTTTGGGAAATCCTCAGCTGTTGGAGGTTATCGGTCACAAGACAAGACAGCGACCCCAAATGCCTATAAAACAACCCACTGCAACTATCACATAATGAAGAATTATAAGAGTGAGTTTTTCATAGTGAAGCTGGGTTGTTTTCAAAAACACAACTGTTTTTAATTTTTCCCAGCTGGTGTAGAAACTCAATCTGGTGACAGACTGTTCTCATGTGACCTTGTGGAAAGGGAAAATTAATTCTTCTTATTTTATTTGGCCATGATAATGGTATTAGAAATGCACAGATACTTCTTTACCGTACAGCGAGACACCCATGCAGTCAAACCTATGTGGTAAGACATAATTAAACGTGCAAATATAAACGCACGGACAACATAATGCTTGCTGACAGGTCGTGGGGAATTGAGGTTTGCGCATGTTGGGAAAAGATCCTAAAACTGAGGAGGAGAGATCATTGAGTTGATAACTGATGAAGAGGATTTTCATCAGGTTTTTATTGTTTCATTCTCAGCGTCTCTGTTTCTCTTTATCTTTCTCATCCAGGGCTGCAGAGTGTCGGTCGAAGCTCTGTATGTGTATTTGTTGTTTCTTTCTTTCAGTATTTGGTTATGGCTTTAGGGACACAAAAGAAGAAGCTTTAAGGCGAAGAAGAAAACATGCATAACAAAACCTTGTGGTTTTGACCACTAATGATCACTGAGGCCAGCAGACAAACTGAAAGTCAAATTCAGTCCCGTAACAAGAGTCTGAATTCAGTCTGTCATCAAACACATCCTTGCTGACCCAGAGTGGAGCTGGAGATTTGCTGACTGCATTTTTTAGATTTTACCATTCAAATTGATGATGAATCCTAAACCTTTAACAAATTATGAGCCTCTACCAGCATGTACAGTATGCTTTCGTCTTTATCTGTTACTATTTCTATGACAAATGCTTTTGTGTCTCTTTTTCTGTATGCATGTGACCGCTGCAGTATCACTGCAGATGTCCAAACTACTATTTGGCTCTAATTTGCGGTCTTCCTGCCAATTACAGTGCACTGAGGGATGAATTCTGATGCTGAAAGCGCCCAGCTGTGGAGCCAGAAAGGGATGTATACGTGCACACACACACTATATATATTTCCACCCTTAGTGGATCCTGGGATTGTGTGTCATTGGCATAAATCAGCGTTATTTCACAAGCCCCAGTAAATACCTCGTGACATTTAGAGAGAAACACCCAGAACTTTTCAACCTTGTCCGGGGGGTGGGGGGTTAAATAGTCAGATGCGGCAAATGAATTAACAGCTGTGCCACAGAGGCTTATGAAATTGATATTTTGTTGTGCAACCCCTTTGACGGAAAATGATGACGGCTAGAACACCCCCTACTGGGTCTTTAACCTACTCTCTCTTTTTTGACATGTTTACCTTTACTCTGACAGCAGAGAGGCAGACAGTAAACAGGAAAAGGAAAAGGGGAATTGACACGTGCCAGAGCAGTCTGTGTTTTAAATGTTTGGAATATGTCAGCGTTATTGCTGTACGACAAAACATCTAATGAATCTTAAACGGGTGCCCTCGCCATATGGCTTCATAAACCACTCAGGAAGCTGTTTAGAAATGTAGGCCAAACAATACGGGACATACCACTGAAGGTGCTGGCGAAGGGGAAGCTGGGGTCATGTGGAACTCTTCCTCTTCCATTTTCCACATTTAGAGGGTCCATTGTGAACACGTGCTGGGGAAGGAAGACACTCAGTTAGTGTTTAATTCCTTAAGTATAGCTGATATAATGTATCAGTGTTTATTTTTTCTGATTCTGAGGAAAAGCTCAGCAGGTATGTCTCCATAGCAGAGCAAATTGGATCTTGTATAAAGGGTTAATTTTTTAATAACTGAAAGGCCATTGTTCTTCCCCTCTGTTCCATTGTCGACACAAATAAAAGAGACCATGGGCTGGTTTTAGTTTCACCGGGTGTTACATTTATTTGTCCTTTCAGCGAACCCGGCGACTGTCTGAGACTGACGGCGCTGTCTGAGATAAGAGGAAATGCAGGATCAGAGCAGTTGCCAGGGTTCAGAAAAATTTCCCACCCTGTTCCCAGTGCAGATTATTCCTTAGAGCTGTGGATTTCGAAGAGCCAGGAGGGTAATAAGTGTGTGTGTGTGTGTGTGTGTGTGGGGGGGGGGGGGGAGTCCGTAAAACACTTATTAAATCGACTTAAAATACAAACTTTGTCAACAATAAAAAAAAAAGTGCTTCAATCCTGAGATCATAAATCTCAGTCAACACATACTCTGCAGGGAAAAAACAAGCAAAAATATACAGCCAAATTCATGACATGTAAATATAAACAGTTTTTTGAGTCTGTGGCCAGATGATAGACTGAACCGTACACCATGTTCATTCAAACCTTTCCTATTTCATTTATTTTCATAACAGCAGCATATCTTGCTGCACAGCAACTGCTGTTTTCAGCACCACCCACAATAGTCTGAAACAAGGCGACAAGAGTCTGCAGCCACATCAGCTCCTTCGCTCACTCCAAAAACAGTCTGTGCTGGAAAAATGTAGGAAGTATGAATGTGACATCACTCTATATTGCATGTTGGGACAATGGCTGAACTTTGTGATGAAATCAAGTTGTTATCTGACCCACTACAGATTTACTGCTTACCTTTGTTTTGTTTGGCTAAAAAGTCTGTTAATTCAGTCAAAATCAAAGCCTGTCTCCAAAAAGGCAGAAGCAAAGCATCGTGTGTGCACCGTGACAACACCCCAAGGTATCTGATGGAGCACATTTGATGCAAATGACCTGGGGTTTGATGGGATTTTGGGGGTTTCATGACATGCTGAAAATGAGCCACACTTACATAGCTGTCACTTACCTTTCTGTGCTTTTGTCAAAATTAAAGCTAAACACAGGTAAAGGGATTCCCCCCCCCCCCCCAACCTGGCAGTATAATTTGAGTATGCTGAATAGAAATGGATGGAGACATGATTTTACAGGTTCGTCCTTCAGTGCGTCCAGGTGAAGAATATATTTTAGGTTTTATAATCCAGTTCTTGCCTGCCAAGTTAACATAAATTCACATTCCCCGCTGACGTCCATTTTACGTGAAACTGCATTTAAATTCTACTTTTCTTACTCTGGCAGAGCGGAGTAAGGAAGCAATTAAAAAAGCCTCACACAGAAGGCTTCTTTGTCCTTTACCCTTTTGTAAAGTTCACCTGACAAATACTGGCCATACTGTATCTTTGGATTGTGTGATGTGTCCACTTAAAAAAGGGTCATTGTGGACAAAAGGCCTTGTGTTTTTCTGTCTTTGAATTTCCACTTCAGTGACACCAGTGTACCAGTCTGTGTTTGCCAGAGACGCCTGCATGTGATCAATTCCAAATGCAGTCAACTTCCAGGAAAAAAAAGGGGAATAGAAGGTGACAAGAGCAGCAGTAGGACCTCTGGTTTAATGCAAGTGCATGTTACTGATTTAAGTGTCCTTACAGTGAACTTTGTCCGTCTCAGTCTTTGTTCCTGTAATAAACAATGGAGCATTGTTACAAGGTGGGCGAGGCTTTGACTGAGCAGAGATCACAGGGGAGATGATGACATTGAAGTAGGCTTGATAAAAATACTGTAAGAAACACAGTGGACAGCAAATACGCCCACACACAGTGTGTCACCCGGGCAGTAATAAGTGCCAAATATCACGGACACGTCAAATTTCTTCACACTTCAAATTTAATGCACAAACTTTTTCATTTAATCTACATGTAGATTTTTGGTTTGAATGACTTTTAAAGGTGTTGAAGGGCAGGCATATGCACAGAATTCACACTTCATCAGTTTTTTAGATTACGAGGAGAAGTTAAAAGTAATCTGATTCATGTCTTGCCCTGTATGAGAATAGAACTCTTTAATTCTTCCAGTACTACACAAGCGGGATTTATGAGGGCTTCATTTGTCATTTTGACCAGATTTTATCCACACCGTGACAATTTTTATTCAAAAACTTTCATATGTCAATAACTTTATAGCAAAAGAGCAGAACCTTTTGTGTAAATGTATTGTTTAATTAGTTCATTATGTCATACAGTAAACCCTTTCCTCCACCACTTTGACTCTTTCTGTGTTGCATTTTTTCTCATTTCCAGCTGCTTTCTGCTCTTCGTCTCCTCTCATGCATGCACAGGTCGTTTAGCTCATTCATTAGTCATCCTTATCCTTTCGGCACCTCTTCACTCACATGTGTGCACATATGTGTGTGTGTGTGTGTGTGTTTGAGTGTGCGTGTGTGTTTTGCATTTCTATATGCAGTCTTTCCGCTGTGCACTTGTGCAGCAAATACGAGTCGGTGCGGCTTTCGGGGTGTTTGCATGTGTGCGTCTGTGTTATCTCATTGTGATCCAAAGGAATGGCGCAGCTGCCTGTTCAGCTGATTAGACTGTCAGAGTCACTTTGCCCATACTTTGCCAAAACAAATACACAGAAGTGCCGTGATACAGGGAGAGAGAAACATCCAGGCCACTTTACACACAGCTGTGCCAAGCAAAACACATCGGACCCCCGCTACAAGACCAGCAAGACAAGTGACTACTGACACAGGCACACACTTCCATTTGTGTAATTTAACATGCGGAAAACTTCATTTATTTAGTTTATTCATTAACCTCCATCCAGCGGATTATTTAACCTTTAAATTAAAACTAATACTGAAAACAATGTTCACCCTTAATCAGCGGACTAAAAGAGAGACTGCAGATTCAATGTTAAAGACTGACCCACCTTCTTATAAATGAGGTGCTGGGATTCACAAGACAGTGAACACAACTTTGCTATTAGCAGTATATCCAGGTGTTTTCTGTTCCAGCTGTTTTGGTGGTTTGACCACTTAGGGGGCTAATATTTTGTGAGTAATGTTAGCAGTAATATGGATATGTGCGTTTTCATTGCTGACAGCAACTACAGTAAACCAGAATTCAATGAATGACAAAGTTGCATTCATAAATATAGGGCCCGACTTGTCTAGTAAAAACAACTCTATTGCTCTTATTGTTGGGAATGTGAAACCAACTACTGGTTACAACCAAGGGGCAACGTCTGAAGCTGAAAAATGAAGTGTTGAAATAAGCGCAGTTCCTCTACTTGCCATTTGAGGCTGGCTCCAAAACCCCCATAAACTCACATGTTAAGATGTCCAACTTTCAGCATTAAAAAGGATCGTTACAGCCTGCCTTAAACAAAAGGTCTGTACTACTGGATTTGGTCATTTCTTCATATAGTATAGATCTCTGTATCTTCCAGTGCATACACAGGTCGCTTAGCTCCTTCTGTTCTGTGGCTTCAGTGGTTATGAGAGTTTCTGCCTTTGTAATGACTCTGAAATGGGTGACATTTTTCTGTGATGCAATCATTGACAAGTGTCTCAATTAGCATCTCACAGGCTTCAACACTACTTAAAGTGATTAAACTGGACCTGTTCACGGTGTTTGTGTGCTGTTGAAACCTTTTGGAGGATTTTAATTTTGATTCAACTTCTAGGTTGGTGACTGCATCTACACTGTTACTTACCATTTAACTTTTACAAGACATTTCAGACTGAACGCCTTCAACCTCCCATATTTTTACAATCCTTTCTTTGTCAGGTTGACGACACAAATGGGTGTGTTTTCTCCACCAGTTAAATGAATGGATAGTGTCTCTTTGGGATTTTTCATTCTGATCCTAATCCTAAGAATAAAATAATAGGCTGCATGCAAAAATAACAGACAGGAACAAAAATTTGACTTTCAGTTTGAATTAGATCATCTGTCCCATTAAGATAAACAAAGGAAAAAAAAAATCCCATTTTGTCCTTGATTGTTATAAATGTTTTGAAGAAGTGACGCCACATTAAAACATAAAATCATCTGTCCTGGACATTGAATCATCAAGTTTATTTGACTTGTCCGGGGTTTATTATTTAACATCAGATAAAATTTTGCGACACAGAGCTGTATAAAACACTTAACGTCTAAAAGTGTTTGGTCTCGCTTCAAACATCTTGGACAACTAGCAGACCTCATGTGACACCATGTTGTACTTGGCTATGTCCCCTCTGTCCAGTCAAATAATGACTGGGCTTCCTCTCTCACTATTCAACTCTCCCTCTGGGGGAAGTAAGCATGGGAATCACACTCTCCCATTTCATCTTTTGTTGCCTTTCATTCCTCTTCTGTTTTCGAATTTATCTTTTCTGGTTTTATTTGCTTTTGAAAATTACTGAATATTCGTCAGCCAAAGAGAAACAGTCTGAGAATGAAGGGAGATTAGAAGACAAGCGGGGAAGATAAAGCAAAAAAAAAATAAAGACACAAGGATAGACGGAACGAGAGCTATTGCCTACAATTATAGCAATTATTACAGTTAAAGTTGATGTAAACTACCAATTAAAATGAGACAAATGGGGCAAAATGAGCAGAAAAAGCACAGGCAGTAAATTTAGCTTTCACTTAAAGAGCTCTAGTGAAGAGTCTGATCCAAAGGCAACACACATGAGAAGACTAGAACAGGTGATTTACAAGGAATCAATTTTTCATCATGCTTTCAAGCTTTTTAGTTCACTTGCAGTGCTGTTACACTGACAGGCATTTACTATTTTTCCCAACGGACATGAAAAATAACTCTTTTTAGGCCATGATGGCGAGCGGAAATGATTTAGCAAATTCCTTACTAAGCAAGTTTATTTTTTTAAGCTCCACAAAACACAAATCTTAAGTAAAAGTCAGCTTTAACTGAAAAATGGACCTTCAGGATCAATGAAGCTTGCTTTAACTCCCTGTATCTGCACATATACATTGAACTTTTTTATGTTTGAATGTTTGCTTGTGTTTCTGTCTCCCTGTCCACATATTTATGTTTTAGCTGGTGTTATTTGTTTTGATGGCTTCTATGTGTGCGTATAAGTGTGTGCCCGTGTCTGTGTGTGTGTGTGGTCTTGTATCTTTATGTCGTCACTGTAACATGTTGGTTTATTTTCACATCTATGACGCTGCCCAGGCAAGCTGTGTCACTCACCGGGGGGGACTTCAGTTTATGTTAGTCTTTAAGTGTGGGGGAGTAAGGGAGAGAGAGAAGGGGGAGACAAAGACACACAGACCTGAGACAAAAATTAGAGGTTCATTTAATGGGGATTATGATGCTCTTAACTGATGATAATTCACTAAATCATGGGTCATTTTTCTGAAGCAAGGAACGCGACACACGAGTTCTTCTTGAATGGCCCGATGAAACTTAATCTCATTGCACATGAGCATAAAAAATGCTTTTAGTGGTTTTTAAATGTTGTCTAAGACACGCCTGACCTCCAAGAAATATGAACATTACTGACACGGCCAATCATGAGGTTACACTGGTGGGATCGTTGACCAGAATGTTTCCAAATCCAATTCTTTGTTTTCATCTTTGAATAAAAGTATGAAATACAGTTGGGCTTGGCTAACACCAAAAGGCAATAACAGCATGTCCAATACTAATAGATTTAGTCAAAACACTGTCTGACAGTGCATTTTATTCCACTGAGAGCCAGCTGTTGTAAAATGAATCAAATATTTTCTCACAACATGTTGAAATTTTTGCATAAAACATTGTTGACAGTCAGGCAACAAAGTGGCACCAAGAAAAAGAGAAGAGGGAGAGAATGGGGTGCCACTGGAGCGATAGAAAGAGTATGTATGTGCCCCCTAACTGAGATGAAACACCTATGAGGTCAAAGGTCATCCCACCCAGAGTCCAGGAACTGAGAGCCTGCCGCCTCAGTTCCTGGGAGAGGTCAAGCACTCAAATGGGTGTGTTTTCTCCACCAGTTTACAATTGGTTATATAAATGGACAGGCTCTCTTTGGTGCTGTCCATTCAGCCGGACTCGCTGACTACCTGACAGGAAACACTTGTAGTCTGAGTGGTGGTTTTAGACAGACACGCAAGCTGGAGAGCAGCTGGCGTCATGATATATTTTAGGAGAGAAGAAGTGATTTGTTTTTTGACATCCATACGACTGTTGCAGGCTGTTCCGCTCATTAAATACACACCTGGGCAGACACACATACGTGTGCAAACACAACTATCCTATCACAAAGTGCATCCCGTGGGGCAAATAAAACAGAAGGAGCAATGATTGCAAAGACAGGTGCACCACCTTCATCATCTTAAACTGGATAGCAACAGATGATTCAATGCACTTTAACAAAAAAAATGACACCTACAGTCCCTGTAGTTTCGTAACTGGCTATCTGAATCATTCCTGCAGGAAAAAAAACCCATAACCGCTTACTAAGAAGTGCTGAGTTCAAGTGTGTTGCTTAGTTGCACTGGGGGCAGAAACTCCTGCACTTCCCAGGAGGCTGCAGTTTAAAACATGTGGCCTACATTTCTGCTCTGCTCCCAAATGCATCGCAACCCTTAACAAGGATTCTGCTGAACTGTTTCTATCTCCAGTGTTTGTTTCCCCAGTTTTGAGCCACGCAGACCACAGTATATTGTCTCTGAGCTAAATTATTTAACATGAACAGAGAAATATGTATTCCATTTTCCATGATGTGCCATAAAACCCAGAGTTCAAAAACCACACTCGGGATGACAGATCAGGGGGGAGGAAGAAAATGACACCGCTAAGGAGAACACACGCTGTGTCAAGCACCTAAATCCATAACAGAAAAGGAAAAATGCACTTCCTGTGCTTTATATGCACACACAAGCCACACACACAAATCAACACACATTCTACAAGGTTGGCACTCTCCCATCCCACTGTCTCATTTCCCTAACAGAGCGCTTTGCCAACATCCACCTCCCCCCTTCCCTAAAGACTGACCCTCTCCTGCTGGGCCCTACAGGGCAGCACACTGGGCAAGGATCTGTTCAAGTGCCGTTAAAGAGAGTCTGTCTTAATAGCTCCATTCATACATTCTTGTCCTTTAAGTGGCTCCAAGTCTGAGAGTCTGCAGAGGTTTCCACTCAGCTGAGCATCTGAGAGCCAGCCTGTGCATTTGAAAAGATGTATAGAGGGTTTAATGCTGCGGCTGAGTGGCCTGCAGAAAAACTCATGGTAGAGCTGCCTGTAGAGAATTAACATTGAACCTCAGGGATCTGTGCACAGACCCCAGTCAGTCTGAACTGTGTTTTTCTGAAAAGCCACATTGGCACCAACCCCATTTGCTCCATTAGACTGATTTCCTCCACAGCTTTGAGGCCACCCAGTCGTTCCTTGTATCATCTCATACATATACACTATTTCTTTTGTATGGTGCCATGCTTTTCTACTGAGAAGTAGTAAGGCCACCTACCTTTCATTATCATGTCAACTGTAAATTTTTGATTAACTGGCCTTTAGTCAGTGTTCATTTACTTAGTATTGACAAATTAATTTCAAATGAACATTTTAAGAGTCACTGGACAATATGTTTGATGACCAATGGAAAAGTGTGCAGAAAGTAACACCCATCTTTTTGAACTCTCTTACTATTTAGCTTGGTGGTTTGATTGTATATTACTGTCTTTCAGCAGTCTCAAAATATACATCATCGACAGTCATTTCCAGGAAAATTCAGGCCAATTGTATCTTTATATGTCCGACTTAAGCCTTGATTATACTTTCTGTACTTGTGAGTCTGCTGGGGTCTTCTTGGGTCCAAATGATATAAATTTCATCATCACACGGTGCGCAAAATGGTTGGTGGACCTCCACATGCCTGCCAATTTTTGTGTGGCCACAGACTCGTCCACTGAGGCTTTACATTTCATTGCAACAGCTACGTATGCACCCCAGGCAGAAGACTTTTAGTGGACGTCAAAGAAAACGTAAAAAGTAGAGCTGAAATGTAGGTCAGTGTAATGAAATATATTGATCCATGCCCGCTGCATGTGCATATAAACAAATTAGCGATCAGTAAAGTGTTTTTGTATGTGTATTTTAAAAAGAGAGAGAAGCAATAAAAGTTCTCAGCGTAACCTGCCAGAGTGCGTTACAGCATTCAGTGCTGTGATTGGTCAGTTATGTGGAGGTGAGAAGTCAGGCTCTTATTAAATTGTGATGTGAAATATATATTCAGAGTTTCTAAAGTTGCAGCTCAAACTGCTAATAACTACACAGTGCATAAAAAGCATGTATAATTTACAGTTCCCAAAAATGCAGAGTGAGTGCAGTTCACACTAAAATAGGAGTTTCCCACAACCGTGACAGCTGCACACCACAGAGCTTTCATCAGCAACCCCAGCTGATATATGTGTTTGCATGTCTGTGTTTTGAGGGGTTTGTGGCTGTATTTAGGTAACTGATTGTCAGTGCATGTTTTTCTATTTTCTGCTGAATGGTGGATGCAGTCAGATAATCAGCTGCCCAAGACAATCTGCAGATGTCCAGAGTTCTATAAGAAGCAGTAGCAGCCCACAGCCACCACCACCACCCGCAGCCCATCTTAAACCCTTCTTACCTCTCCTCTGTGCCCGACATAGATGAAGGCACACATGGGCTGGAAGGCACCAGTGCCACAAGCCAGGAGGTGCGTACGATTGTAGGGCTGCAGCAGGCGAACAAAGTTGGCACACTCTGTCTGCAAAGCACACAAACACACAGTCAGGTTAAAAATCTGTATTTCAAATATGTTAACAAACTGCAGACAAGCTGAGGGTACCAAAGAGAAACCAACAAGCTTATTGATACCAAATGTTGTCCTGAGCCCTGAGAAAGATGAAATGTGATAGCCTCCATCCAGGAGTGGTATCTGTGATTTTTGGATGTTCGCCAAAGCGATGATAAAGAAGGAAATTCATCATATTCAGGTCAAAGGAACTCATGAAACCCAAGAAAATCCTGGGAGCCCGTGTTAAAATGTGGTAGATAATTCTGGTGGTTTGGTATAAAACGTTTGTGGTTATGTAGAGGATAAGATGAAGAGTTCAGCAATAAATCTAAATTCAACTTTTGACAACAGCAACAAGAAAGAGAAGAGAAAAAATATAGAATCAGGAAGAGATCAAATCGGAAAGGAAGACTAGAAGCTGCTCCTGCTTTATCAGGCAGTCTGTAACTGAAGGAAATTCAGAAGAAATTCAAGTTAAAGGTCCTAAAAACAGAAATTGGTGACACATGACAGGAACAATAGAAGTAGTGACTAAGGAAATGAGTATTAAGACCTTTTTATGATACACAGAGTTGCAGAGGAAGCAGAGGGCATGACTACTTCCTCTTTCCTTTGTGTAACAAAGCAGCAGACAAAACGGGTGTCAGCCTGAGGAAAGAAAGGATCGGGCAGCGATCACTCGCAGGTCAAAGTCATCTGCACAATCAGTGCCTAAAGTGTGTGTGTGTGTGTGTGTGTCTGTGTCTGCATAAGCGTGCTTGACTGAGAGTTAGATACTAGAGTGTTGGTGAAGGTTTTTGTGTGTTGTGTGTCTATCTGCGTGTGCCATCTTGATCTCCACATGTGTGCATTTGCTAGTCTTTGTGTTTTTACAAGTGCATGTGTCGAGTAAATCTGCCATGCTGTGCATTTGGCCCCTGTCCCTCTCGATGCTGCAGTTGGACCTGAAACCGCCTCTGATCGTTTCCCCGAGTGCTTCGTTGCAGACCTGATGTAAACCATGTCACTGCAATAAGAGAAACAGTTTACATCATTATATTACTCTCCTCCACTGGATAATTTCTGTGTTTCAAACAAAACCAGGCAAGTGAAAAACAGAAAACGCATTTATATTAAAAATGTTTTCAGCAAATCTAAATGTACTACTGGTTTTTCGATGTACAAGCGTCTAGATTTCAAACATTCTGTTTCCAGTGAGGATGATGGGATATCATTGAGCCAGTTTGGCATAGCTTTTAAAGGTTTTCGGACACCGCGTCCCCTCAGTTATTTATCCTAAATTAGTGTTGTTTTACTTGCTTATAATTTATCTCCAGCCTGTTGGAATCGTCTTCTAAAGGGACAAAATTAAGACGTAAATTTAATTTTGTGGTTGTAAGAAGACAAACAGCACAGCCCACGTAGCCTATTGGAAATGAGTAGAAACCTTCCCCTCCTGCGTTTCTGTGCTTGTACTCGGGCAGTCATCTGAAGATCTGTGTGGCCCTGAGAAAAGAGCGAATTGAAATGTTGAAAAGAGGAAATATGTCTCTCCCACTCTGGGACGTTTGGTTTCACAGTTCTGTGTGGGCTTACTGGGATTAAGTGGCAATAAAGGGAGTGGTGTTTAACAGAAAATGAAGATGTTTGATTACTAAATCTGGTTTTGTCTCACTGGGAGATCTCGGGGAGTAGTCGTAACAACGGCCAGGGCTGAAATTTACCACATAAAAAGTCATGGTTAGGGCAAGATGGTGAAAACAAAAGCATGTAATGTGCTCGTATTAACCTTTAATTAACAAGAGAAGGTTGCCGCCCTCCAAAATGTGTTCTCAGCAACAGTGCTTCCACACTTAAAGATCTGAAATTACCCACAGAAACCACATTTGTGTAACCTGGTATTTGGAAAGAAGAATGTACAGCATTTTAGACAGTGACCTTTTAATCTTTTGCTCTGAGACAAAAGTATCATTAACATAGGCAAATAAGATCCCTGCCAAATCTCTGGCAGAGCTTTGCAATTTGCAGCACTAAACCTCTTTTCCCACTGAATAAGGTTATTAATTTGGATCATACAGGAGTAAAGCAGTTTACTTTCATTAATAGTACAAGATTTCAAAGTGACAGTGAAACATTTGCAGGGTGCTACTGGAAAGAGAAACCTTTTCTTAGTTTTATTTGACATCTACCTTCCTACTTGTAGTGTGCACAATATACTATATTTAACATATTTTGCTATATTTAACATATTTTTCAGTCAATTTGAAGTAAAAAAACAGAAGTTGAAGAAACAAAGAAAGGTGAATGGAGACCAACTATGTTTAAACTAACTAAAAGATAGAATTGCAATCAGAAATGTATCTCCTGGGCTTATTGTGGCATGTACTTTGCTATTATGTTTAATCCTGGAAGGTCAGTTATGCACTGTGTGGTCGTCCAGGGTTATTTTTTTGCCAATAATACCTCATTTTGGAAGAGGGGATCACATTTGAGGAGGACTGCTTGAAAGTTTGAGGCACCAGTGAGATGCTGATTGGAGAAATTTAATTTTGCGGTCACTGGTCCATTAATTACCCGTGTCCTTGGAACACAAAGCTACAGCTAACATGGAGCAAACCACAGAGAAAGCTCCAGCAGCAGCCAAATATGTTTGAGGATGACTGACCCGGGTAGGGAGAGGCAGGTTTGAACATGGAGAGCAGTTTCCAGTATAAACAGCCAATGTTCAACAGAAAGAAATCTGTTATTCTGTAATACTAACAGGAAGTGAGGACCAACACATTTGTACACACGCACACGCACGCACACACATGCACACAAATATGCGCATGTATAACGCTACAGTGAACAGGACCTCCTACATAAATACAGACACACAAAAACACTGTGCAGGCAGTTCAAAGCTGGACAGCTGAATGGTGTGTTCAAGTCTTTGGTCTCAGTTGCTGTTTGATCCTCAAAGAAACGACTTTTCTCGATTGAGCAATGAAAGCACTCAGTCAAGACACGAAACTCCTGTGTGGAGACCTTTGTGGCTTCTTGGAGAACTTAAAAGTCATTCTGAACAGTTACAGACATTTGGTGCATCTTATTGAGATTTATATTAACACAAACAATGAAACGCAATCGAGAGGAGCTTTTGCAGAAGCTCCAATCTGGAGGCCAAAGGCTTTGATGTTATCATAGCTTGGGAGTCTGAGCGCATTATTTATCAAACGTTTATTTATTTTTTAAAACCCAGAATTCTTTATGCTTGGGATCTTGACATAATCAGGTCTTTCTACAAGAAATGTTGGAATACTGACACTATCAGGGCTGCCATTAAAGAAAAAAAGCAGAGCAGTGAGTGCACAATTGATTTTTGGAGCCTACATAAAGAATTCATGCTTCAAATATGCACGCTCAGATGTCAACTTTGCAATCCTAACACCCGTGTTCTTGATCTCAGTGATTTAATCCCTGGAAAGCTTTGTTTGTGCACCATAGGAACAACACTGTGACAATTCCTGGCAGCGATGAATTGATTTGATCATCAACCCAGCAGCAAATGGAGGAAAATTTAAAACAAGACACTACATGTTTAGCAGAAGCTGCTGTCCGCCTCCCTTCCCTTCTGCCTGGTATTTATTTGTGTGAGCTGTGATTAATGGTGGTGAAGGCCATGAGGTTGTGATTCTGGGAGGAAACACTATCAGTAACAACATGTTTTAGGTGGTAGGCACGTGTCAGTAGAACAGTATGGAGACAGACTTTCATTAAGGAGATAAGATAAACACATTTATTTATTTCCACCGAGTTTCAGTGTCATGATGTCAGGATGTGGATGCTGAAGATATTCATTCTACTGCAATGTGCTGAGAAGGAAAACTGCATTTCATTGCTTTTTTTACTTTGTGTAACAAGGATTATTCCAAAGATTAAAATACATTCTCTATAAATTATGAACTGTATTTTTAACCTGATTTTCCTCAGTGTGATTGGACCTTTCTCCCTAAATCACCAAACAGCCACACACTAAAGTCCAAAGACCTTTCACCTTTCAACCTTTATCGCTTTCTGACAATAACCGTATAAGTTGTAACACATGCGCCTGTGTGTGTGTGTGTTCAGTGTGTATGTCTTTTGCTTTGTAGATTATATAGGACGCCGCAGTAATCCATCTCATTTGACACCAAAAAAAGCCCAGAAACACACAGTAAAGGAGATATGTGAAGGAATGCATAAAGGTGGCGGTGCAGTTTAACAAAAACTGTCAAATATCTCAATTTATTTCCCGTGTAGGGAAACACACAATCAATACGGCTCCTTTGGTACCAGTAAGGTAAAGTTTCACACAGCTGGTTTTCAGACCTGTGTAATAATGGATCGTGACATCACTTCTCCACTAAAGAGAGTACAGTAGCGCACACACATCCAGCACCGTATGAGCGGCCTGTAGAGGAAACACCTAATAAAGGTGATATAAGACACCCATGACACACCTGCCACTTCAAACACAGAGACTACACATACTTACAGACACACACATAATATCTAACCACTTCCAGATGGAGGGGCTGTCAAACTCCTTGCCATAAGCACAAAAGGGTACAAAAATTGCTGTGCTTTTATAACTCTTACACTATGTGTTCATTTTGGCGTGTGTTTGTGTGTGTCTGAGTGTGTGTGTTAACCAACAGTACCATTTGCTTCTCCAACTGGAACCAAATGCAACGATGTCTCATTAAATCAACCACACTCTAATAAACTTGCCTCCTTCCTTCCTCCAGTCCTTTCTTTCCTACTTCCTTACATCCTTCCTTCCAAAAAAGCACTGAGTTGATCTAAAGTTGCTTAGAACTTATGACATGATGCCATTTGGATAATAAGCTTTCTTGCTTGAAATAATCTTTTCTTTATTTCAATCAAATTCAGTTTGATATATTATTGTTAATTTCCTCTGTCATCATTTTTCTTTTGTATTTAAAGATGATTGTTAGCAGCTCATGTGTCCTGCTGCCAGTCAGATTTTTAAATCCAATAAACTTTGCCAGGATCAGCTCTGAAACCAGTTTATGACTTCTATCATCGTAACTTATGACTTCCTTCCTTTCAATTTAAAAAAATCAAATGTTTAGTTGAGCAGAAACACGGAGAGACAGACAACTGTTCACACTCACAGTCACAATGTGAACAATCTAAAATCACCAGCTAATCTAACCCTTTGAACTGCATGTCTGTGGACTGTGGAGATCCCATTTTTCTATGTTAAAATGTATTGACTCTTCTTATTAAAGATGTGTTACATTCAGTCACATATTTCATGTTTATATTTATGCAATAATGCTTTAGTTTAGGATCATTTTCAAAATAAATAGATTTCATAATGGACATTTTCCTAATATTAATAACATACTGATATGTTTTCATTTTTAAACCCAATGTTAAACCCGAGTGCTACATTTCCTTGACTGTAGGTAGTTGACTATAGGTTTAAACACATATATGTGGATGAGAAATGTCCTTCCAGCTTTAGGCTTCTGTGTCAGCACCCAGATAGTAAATCACTATGTTTTTCCCTCCTCCTTCTCCTCCTACCTCTCTATATTCCTACTTCCCTGGCATCCTTCACTGAAGTCTTTATTAAGAGCTCTAATGAACAACAAAAATCTTTTCCCTCAACTTCCCTCTGATGTAGACTTCAATACAGAGAAACTTGTTTGGTTCCTAACTCATTAAAATGCTTACTTTTAATAGTTTACTATCTTTTAAGGCAAAATATGACTTGCCTTAAGGCAGGAAACTGCAGTGTCAGCACAACACAACATGGCACCAAACTGTCAAGCTATCCCATTTACTGCACACTTAGTAGCCCTAGAGGAACGCTCTGCTCCTCCCTTCATAACACACCATTTGAGGACTGCTGTTAATGAAAAGCATTGTAAATATTTTGCATCCTAGTTTTCAAACCTAATAAAATCTTGTTTTAAACTAAACAAAATGTAAACCCAACTGAACTCTGAATGCAGGATTTGGATCGTGAGCCTTCAGAATCATTTGGAGCCTAAAGTCAAACTTGGGAAGCTGGAGAGAGCCATCCCTCTGTCATAGTGGAGGCAGTTTATTGAATAAAGAGCTTCTGAGCACCATGAGCCAACTCAGGCACATTTATGGAGAGGTTCTGATGAGATTTTTGGCAGCAATGCACAGTCAGAGTCCAAGTTTCTGGAAACAAGGATAAGACTCTAAAGGTGGACATCAAAACTTTATAGGGAATAACCAGCAGCTTGGAAGACGTGCACAGGTCAGGTAATCCCTGAAGAATGGAAACGTGAGAGGAATTAAAGGGAAGGTGAGGCAGGACTGGGCATGAAAGTGTCAAGACCATGAATGCTCTAAACTCTAGCTCTTTGGGTATGTTTGAACCACGCTGATGGACGTAGCCAAACTGACAACACCCATTTAAAGCCAGCCAGGCAACAGAGACGCCCCCAAGTGTCCATTTGAAGAACAAAAGTGGAAACAAAGGAGACAGAAAAAACACTGGATGTAGTCGTGCCTTTTGAAGCGCTCATTTTGACAAAAAATAAGTTTGCCATTAAATCACCATATTGCAATGAAAATTAAAATAGCCATGTTAAAACAAGCAGATATTAACAATGTTAAAAAGCTACCTGTGGGTCCTTCCCTGTCTGAATGCAGTCTTCTCTGTTGCCAGGTAATGGAGGCCAGAAGATCTATGAGAAAACGGGGACACAGAAAAATTAGTTTGATGATTAATGACCTCATAACTATCAAATACTGTAATGCAAAGAACCGCCTTACTCAGCCATACTGCCAAATGTCATTTTTTCTTGGAGCGACTTTGGTGGGATAGAACAGAAATATCAGTCATTGAGTCGTTAAATGCAAATTATCTTCCTCAAAAATTCAACTTTTGTAGCAGTTAGAAGCAAATTGAGGAGAACAGCTCATCCACAAATAATGAAACAAGGCTTTCCAGTGGGCAGCCAAAGATGTTAGGCGTTAACTTTTGGCTTGTAAAGCTGAAACCCTGTGTGTGACAAGGCAAAAATGTACTTTCCACTCCAACACCAGAAGCCAGAGCCACACACTGAATCATAACTATCACAAGAAATAAATTAAAAACATCAAAAACTGAGCTATATAAAGTTTTTCTTTCAAGCCACGCAGATGATTTGGTTTGAATTTTCCCCAAGTTTTTGATATGACAGTGAAAGAAGGTCCTTTTGAGGTCCTCACAGTAAAACAAACGCATTTATAATGATCAACAACAATGTCTTCTTAGTGACGATGCAAGGCCAAAGGCTTGTGGAAAGAAATGCTTCTGATGAATGATGTAATGCTCTGTGTGTCATTGTCCCTCTCCTCTACTTCCACAGCGCTGAACAATCTTTAGACCACAATGTAAGTCTTTTGGTTGAAATTTTCCATTTGCTTGGTCCGAAGAGCAAATCTTGTACATAGGCTACACTAACATACTACACAGATGTCTGAAAGATTTCAAGACTTTCTTTTTCTGTGCCAAGACAGGAAATTAGATTTCTGGCTATAGATAAGCAGGGAGAAAAGTGTTCAGCCACCTTAAGAGTATCATTTCAACACCATCTGGAGCTATAATAAAACACAAGTTCTCACAGCATAGATTAGGAAACTCCCAGAGTCTTCCTCTCAGTCTGCAAATTGGATAATCCAATGAGGTGAATCTCAGAGAAGCATGAGGTAAAATTTGGACTTTAAACAATGGGGCTAGTTTTCACACTGCCACTGAAGAGAAAAGCCCAAGTCGGTTTGAGCTGAGCTTAAGTGGGGTGTGTAAAGTCATAGTGTTTGTGTACTACCACGAGTTTCTCTGAGACAATAAGTCTTTGTCTGATCTAACAGGAAACTGCCTTAGCGGGATGTTAGCAACCGGAGGGGAAAACAAATGGTCCCGACTTGCTTCACCATGTCTGATTGCGCTCAGCGCGTGGATGAACAGCATGTGCACATGCACTGAGTGCCACTGCGAAAGTCACTGTTATCAAAGAGCATTATGTTGATGGATGTTTATCATAATGAAAAACTAAATTGATGCACATTGTTTAGCACTGGGATCCATAAAGAAAGCCTTTTGGTCTCCTAGATGAAGGTTTAGCGCTTTGTAAACTAGCCGTCCATCCCAACTACCTCCTGGAGCTGTTCCGAAATAGTGTGCTTCATTTAGTTTAAACAAATCCAGCCAGTGTGTACACTGCAGCTGAACGTAGATGGAAACTGTTTAGTTGAGCAGAAACATGAATTCTCACCACAGCCGTGTGAGTGGTGACACGCTTCATCCAATTCTTTTCCAGCTTCCTAATCAAAAATGTATTGGAGACAAATCTTAGTATGAAATGGACACTATTGCTGATTCATTTGTCATTTACAACTCCACAAGCTGGCTTGCAATGGTAGAAATCAACTGGAAACAATGTATTCTGTGGATCAGGCTAAAGTTTGGCTTGATTATGGTCTGTTTCAACATTTTTTAATATATACACAGTCAAGAGGGTCTTAAAGTGCTCCTTAATTTTGAGACCATAAATGCCAGATGTATGCATTTTATTGTTTTATTCATCAAACACAACACGTTTTATGTGCTGTATGTAGCTTTTTTTTGCATTTATGCACAAAATAATCTGACATCTCTGCATAGCAACACAGAGCCAAGGCAAGATGTAAATGGAAACTTGATTTAAATACTAAAAGAAAACATTACGAGTCCTTTAAAACCTGCTCAGTATTTAAATCGTCTCTCTAAGAAGATTTAAATACTGATTTAAATGTCAACACAACCACCACTTTTATCAACACATCACGTTTTACGCTGTGCTCTTTTCGGGCCAAAGAGATCACTCTTTGGGTTAGAGGCCATCTCCACAATCTCCAAGGAAACACACAATATACACTGTAGTGTGTAACCAAAAACTCTGCAAAGTAAACCAGTTGTCTAAACTTGCTGAAAAACAATGTTTTTGACAGCCAGCCACATTTTCAAGCCAGAAAAGCAAGAGTGAAGATTTCATATACATTTTTCAAAGACGGGATATCAAATACCAATCAAACGTGTTTATCTTTTCGCATGGAGCAAGTGGAATATTTATTCGATCACGTGAAACATTTAGATGTACTAAATCATTATTTGTTTTAGTTTTCCCTTGGTAATTATCATTACGGAAATTTTTCCACTTTCCTGATGTGATTCAAACCGTAGTGGAGCCAGTTCTGGGCTGACACATGCAACATGGACCGAGTTAATGCCATCTGATTTTTATTCGACTAAAGCCTTGAGTTTAGAATTAAATCACCCTGCATTACTGCACTGCTGGTCAGATTTATAGAGGGCACCAAACTGGGATTATATAACAGATATATACTGTAGACTTTTATGGGCAAAGATTAAGTTGAAAAGCTACAATATGCAGTACTATGAAAAAGTCTTCCTTGTAATTTCTTTAGGTAGTCTTCATGAATAGTTTCAAAGCTCTTCTTTGGATGTTTCTGCTTTTTGTTCTGTTCTTTGTCAAGATGATCCCACACTGCTTCAACACTGTTGAGGTCCGGGCTCTGGGGAGGCCCTTAACTGGTAGTGTTTCACTGTGTGTTTTTCTATCCAGGTATGCTTTTACTGCATTGGCAATGTGTTTCCCAATGGTTTTGCATGGTGGATCAAACTCTGATGCCACTTTTCTGTTTTAATATTTCCATCAATTTTGATAAGATCTCCAAAATCACTGAAATGGAGCCCCAAACCATGCCAGAGCCTTCACAGTGTTTTACAGATGGTTATAGACACTTACTGTTGTACCTCTTTCCTGACCTCCGACTGAGGATGACTTGAACGAAAACGTTCAAATTTGGATTCATCGCTCTATAAGACCTGTTGGCACTGATTTTCAATCTGCCTGTTGTGTAGTTTGGCATACCTCAGCCTTTTCTCCCAGTTTCCCTTCCTTAAGAATGACTTCTTGACAGCCACCCTTCCACTGAGACCATGTCTGATGAAGCTTAAGTAAACAGTAGATGGACCACCAGATGGGCCAGACATAGCTCCCATATTCTGTTTCAGGTCCTTGGAGGTATTTTTTTCCCTTTTTGTTAAGGGCGTGACTTTCATACCGTTCATCTGCTGTAGATCTTTTTTGGTCCTCCACTTGTCCAGGATACTTTAGATTTAAGAAAATACTGTACACTGTGCTGAAAGACGGCAAGTTTCAGCTAATAGCTCTCTTTGAATCTCGTTGTTGGAGCAGTTGACTGAGTTCTTCTCACATTTAAGTAAAATTTGTAAGATCACTATTCAGACCAAACTTTTAATTGTAACTTTTGGATTTTTTCACCATATTTGGGAAGATCTTTGCACACTCATGCATGCTGAGGGAAACATTTGGCAGGTTAAATGAGAAAGGGGTGCATATTAAACTGACTAGCTAAACTAAGAAGGATGTGATTTTACAGCATGATGTAAAATCATGTTGTAAAAAGGGATAAGCTGTGGGACA
This sequence comes from Astatotilapia calliptera, assembly GCF_964374335.1. Taxonomy (NCBI): domain Eukaryota; kingdom Metazoa; phylum Chordata; class Actinopteri; order Cichliformes; family Cichlidae; genus Astatotilapia; species Astatotilapia calliptera. The sequence continues at coordinate 29,788,465 of NC_137441.1, forward strand.
TGCTGTGCTTCTGGAGTTAGGCATACTTTCTCTTAGCGATGCTCCCTCATGTGAGGACAAACTAAAGTTGAAGTTAAACAAAATTTCTTTCTTCGAGTGCTGGTTTATGGATGATTTGGCAGATGTCCTTAATCTTGTAAAAATTTCTTTTACTGAACTCACAATGGCCGGCTCCTTTAGAAACATGGTTGTTAAACCTCACACCGCTCACAGCGCACTTTGTCGGCAAACACCGTGTGTGATCACGAGCCAAGACAGAGAGCTGTGAGAGAATGCGAGAGAGGGATGGAAAATTAAGAGGTAGATATGGTGAGCGACATCTGGCTTCCTGCGTACTTAAATTCCCCATTCACCCATTCACTTCATGTCATCAGTCTCTCTGACCCATGTACACGCACCGCTGTTCTTAGCTAAGTGCTGTAGCACACCGGGGACTTTGGTTTGAAAGGGTTGTTTTTGTTCACTATGTACTAGAAACCAGTTTAATGGAACACAGAGTAAACTGGACATCCTAGTGGAAATTTAAATATTGATGCAAATTTGCAGTACATTCTTGCTCCAAAGTAACACAGTTAGATGAAATTATATCCTGTTTGAACCTAAACTCACACATTTCCCTGATGACAAATTCTTCTAATAAAAACTGTCTGAAACCTTATAGGATGCAGCTGAAAGGTATAATAACTCTGTAAATTCACAAATCACAGCAAAACCCCATATGGATTTACTGTTCCAGAGCATAAATACTAATAAAACCTAGATTACACTCTAGTATGAAATGCATTTTTTTTCAATAATTTTTAACATATTCAGTCTTTTTGACTTAAACTAATCAGTGATTGTTCTCAACTTAATCTAGACTGTGAATTAGATACTTTCTTTTAATATAAAAAAAGATAAATTTTCAATTTTAATTATGATAAAGGCAATAGAACATCTCTTCTTTTTGTTTTGGTCAGACTCTCAGTCTGTGATAAATCTGCAGTGAGGTTCCTGGTTTATAATTTACCTTTCAATTCTCTTTGCTGTTACAGTGTTTAACAAACCTTAATGACAAACCGGTGCTGAAATTAAAAGCAAAGCAGACAGAAATACGATGTTTGATTTATGGGTAGCTGCATTTTTACAGGTGTTCCTTTACTGGGAAGGGTAGAAATGAAGTGTAGTTTAGAGGATACCTGTTTATAACACAAGAAGTGCAAAAGGTAATGTAAAAGTAAAGAAAACAGCGAAAACCCCAATAATCATATGACTCCCTATAAGCACTTTAGCAACAGTGGGAAGAAAGAACTCCCTTTTAACAGGAAGAAAACTCCAGTGGAATCAGGCTCACTGAGTTGAGGGTGATGGGAGGAAGACTTTTCAGTTTGATGCAATACCAGTAATATTAAATGAAATGTCTGTTGCCATATTTGTAGCTGATTTGTAACAGAACACTTAAACAGATGTTCTACAAGGAAGGAATTCTGATAAAATGTTAAATCCTCCATCTGTCTCTTCAAGTCATAAATCATCTTTCTACAGGGTGAAACCACTTGAAGCACAGTGTCCACAACCTAAATCAAAATAAAATGACAAATGTAGACTGTGCAGTAAAAAAAACTTTTACTGTGCATCAATCATCGAAGCAGAGCTCTGCATACTCAGAAAAAATATATAAAACACATCATTTTTACCTCTTTCGATTCACTGCTAACAGGTCCCAGCGTGAGAGAGTACAGGACGTCTTTCCCGCCCAGGAATAAACGGTCACGGTATTCATCCAGGAAGACAGCGGTAACAGAGAGGTGGCCATGGTGACCGCTGAAGATGGATGACCTGTTGGTGGACAGCAGGTCTGCAAAGAGAGCAAGGCATTAGTGACAGCAGAAAACATGGAGGAGTGCAGACTAAAAAATAGAACAAAGGCTGTAATATTTTTGGGTGCGCTATTGTCACGACCCTGCTATTGTGCATTCTGAAAAAATGCACTTTTTGCATTATATTTGCTGTATTTTGTATGGGATTCAAAACTTTAGTGTCAATTCATTTCACTGAAATCAAATTACTTCACTGAAGTAGTTCTTGTAGTTAAAACACAGCACTAAAACAATAAGAGGAAATGTTAAATATTAACATGATGCAGTACTGCAGAAATTCATGATACTAAAAGTAAAAGTACCATGGTAACGAATATGGAGCGATTTGGCAGCAGCTTCAAAGAGGTTCTTGCAATAACTCTGCAGGCTAGGTGCAGACTGAGGTGAACTCGAGTTCAGCTAGACACAGGGTGTCTTCTCTTCACACACACATACACTGCATATTGATGCACGTATACGCCACAAAAACCAAACACAAAACCCAACTGCCTGGAAGTCTCTGACAACTTTGACATCTTCTACTCTCTCACCCAAACACGTCTTATTTTTTCCCACTTTTTCTTTGTTTCTGTTCATCTTTATCGCCCGCCACCTTACTTTCTTTCTGTCTAGGTATGAAAATGAGGAGAGAAATGTGTGTGTGTGTGTGTGTGTGTGTGTGTGTGTGTGTGTGTGTGTGTGTGTGTGTGTGTGTGTGTGTGTGAACACGTCGCTGGTATGTCAGACTCTCAGCGGAGGAGTCAGCTCGGGCTGAATCGACTTTTCGTTTGTCTCTCATCACTCATCTGTCACATCGGTTATTTCTCTCCTCATTTTCACTCAGCACAATACACACTGACTAGCATGCACAAACACAGAGAGTGAGAGGGGGAGCCCAAGTCACTCGCCACTCAGCGTGAGTACTGACTGAGTGAGGCAGGAGGGTCCTATGTACCAGTGATACCTTGTCCATCACTGGGGCCATGTACACACAATGGAGCTGTTTTTATAAGAAATCAGCATTTTTCCACATACATAAGCATGAACACTTTTCAGCAGTGCTGCAAGTATGCTTTACTTTCTCAGGTATTATTTCATCACTTATCCACCATTTATTTGTTTTAGCTCACACTCTCATAAAGGCCTTCCAAAGAGGTTTCCACTGATATTGACATTCATTTCATCCTGTGTCTTTGCTGAACAGCCAAAAGTTTGGCTGATTAATGAGAAAATTGCCAAGCAATAGCAATATAAGTTAGGGAGAGAGGAAGTTAGACAAAGTTAGAGAAAGAAAGAAATAATTGGTAAGAGAAGGAATGCAGACATTGAAGAGTTCAGCAACTGGTAAGAGTCTGAAAATAATTAGAAGGCAGACAGACAAAGAGAGCAGTACGACTGATTGATTTCTTGAAACTGGCAGGGCTGAAAAAAATATGCTGGAGAGACAGAAGGAAAGATAACCGACAGTAGCTGAAGCTCAGCAGTCTCTTCCACCCTCTGCAACTTTTACATCTGCCACACAGAGATCCTCCGCACTGTTGCTTTGCTAATTTTCACAAACCAAGCATTTCCAGGGACAGCTTCAACTCAGAAATGAAGCTGTTAGGCTTCTTAACAAGCATAACCCCAGAGCCACGTGGCTGCTGCACTTGAACTGGACTTTATAATTAAAGAATTTATGTAAGGCTTTATGTTATAAAATTCTGTATTTTCTAATCAGGGGCAGAATTAATTTATAGCCTGGCTGCTGACAACATTAATATCTCTTATAGACAGAGAATAGCATTTATCAGTCTTGTGTTTTCTCAAAAGTCCGACATGTTTTGCATCATTAAATCCAAACTCTTCTTTTTTCTTCTTTCTCAATATGAAGTGCGTGCAGTTCTGAGCCATTTGTTTTCCACAGCACAATCGGATTCATTCTGTTTCCACCTACATGCACACAAACCCACTCAGACTGAAAGCAGCCTTTCTCCCTCCCGTTGTTTCTCATAAATTACTCGATTGTATACACAAATCTTCCTCAAACCAAAGCAAAAATGCAGCGACATAAATACCAGAGCGCACATACACAGAGACACCAGCAAGCACACCCAAACAGAGAGGAAAGGTGAGCTGACAGCTTCCATCTGTAGCTTGTTATCACTCTAGCAGCTCATCACCTCAGTGTGGAAATCACGCCAGTGTCTCACCTCTCACCAACCTCTCCCCCTCTCTCTTCCCTGCTCTCTATCCAGCTTCACCTCACCTCTTCTGCGTCTCCACCACACTCAGTCTCTTCTGTCTATCCATCTTTAATGTCCTTACTTGAAGTCATTTTTGAATAATAGAGTCTTAAGTTTCATCTCTTGTTTCTTTCTGTCTTCCTGTCCCTTTTGCTACTTGATCTTTATTCCTTGTCTCTCTTCTTTTTATCCATCTTTTTGCGCAGTCTATATATACATCCACAAATTCATGACAGCATCCATAGTGAAACATCTGTCTTCAATGTGCATTATTTCCCTAAAAGCAGTCAGCCAGTGCTGCACTGACAAACAGCAGATGTGCCAAAGCAAAGCGACACGCGAATGAGCATCTGGTTTCACTGTGTCAACCCTCACGCAGTCTCACCCGCTGCAAAGATGTGTTTGCAATAATTTATTATTGATTTGTTTACATTTCACTCTTCTGCACAATCGGTCTAAGGCATGCCCTGGTGTTTGTCAAATCTACACGTCAGACGTGTGGACTTTGCAATCTCATTCACTGCTCCTGTTTTGCATACTACTCTTTGATCCAGGAGCCTGTGCAGTGAAGGAAAGAGCATGAAAAGGAGGAGAAGTGAGGTAAAATTGAGGGCACCACCACTGCCTGAATAGATTTTAATTTGGTTCTTAACTAGGAGGTATCACATGTTCTGCTGAGAAAACTTATCTGCAACTGTTTTTTCCATCATGTTAAGCAGTATGGCCTCTCCGTGTGGAGTTTGCATTACCTGCGTGGGTGTCTCTCTGATGTCCAAAGGCATGCATGTTTGGCTATCTGGGGGCTCTAAATTACATGTAGAAGTGAAAATTGTGTGTCCAGATTGGATCCTACTTCATGTCCAATACACGCTGGAGAATGGATGGATGGACTATGACTAGACCACTAATAATGCTGCCAACTTGCAGACTCCCTCAGAGCAGTGGTCGGATTTTGCGGTCAGACTGAGGTTGAAAGGCTGAAACACAAAAAGTAACTGGACCTGGACAATCAAATGAAATGAATGAAACCAAGAAGTTAAAAAAGTTGGGGAGATTAATGACACACTATTAAGCAATTTTTCTTTTAAGGTTAAAAAAAGACACTAAAATTCGGTAATTGTGGATTAGGAGTACATGCAGTATTGTGCAAAAGTCTTAAGATGTCACTTTCACATACTGCTCTTCTGCTATATTTGAACTTTTAGGTCTGGAACTTCTTCTTTTGTCCCCTTTGTTTAAGGAAACCACACTGAGATATGCCAAAAGAGCCATGAAATCTTTGGGAATCAGCTTGTTGGTGCAAAAATACTGTTTTACGCCTGTCCAACTCTGTTATCTTTGTCATGTTTCATTAATTTTAATGATGAAAAGGGAACAGAATTTGTGATAGTGATGTGGCAGGCTAGTAAAAGCAAAGGGTCTAAAGATACAATTTAAAATTTGTTCTTTGCTAACTTGTCTCTTATGTGCAGACACAACACACAACACGGAGGGTACATCCCATGGGTTGTATGCTTTAATGATTCAAAAGTAAGTGCTAAATGGCTTTACAAACCAGAAATGTTTCTCTGAAAATAGGCAAGTTAATGATGAGACTGAAAATGAGTGAGCTGTGATCTTGAGCGGTGTCTTAAGACTTCTGTGCAGCACTGTATGTTGCTGTGTGGGTCACTGATGTCTGGTGCCACAAAGTTTGCTTAAAATTTTAAAATATTGCCAAACAAGTGAATAACAATGAAAAGAAGCTTTCATGTGCAGCAAATATGCCTTTTTTCAATGAGTACCTGTACAACTTATTATCACACACACCATATTTAAAGAGTGTCTATGCAAAGTCGCAATATTTAGGAGGGATTATTAACACAAAATCTCAATGGTAAACCTAAGAGTCAGTGTTTTATTGCCAGCAACACACACTTCTGTCTGCACTGTCCGCCAGTCTGCTGCTGTCATTTTCATGGCTCCATTTAGTGATGAAGAATAAATGTAAGAAGCTGGTTTGAACTGAGAATTTTATTAATGGACTATCGGAAACAAAAGAAAAAGTGGGTTAGATAACAAAGTGAAGAAAAGTGAAGAAAATATAATATACAAATTGGGCACAAGCAAAGTATAGGTACAAGCTATGTTACGATATATATATATATATATATATATATATATATATATATATATATATATATATATATATATATATATATATATATATATATATATATATATATATATATATATATATATATTAGGGGTGCAACGATATTCGTATCGATATTGAACCGTTCGATACAGTGCTTTCGGTTCGGTACGCATATGTATCGAACAATACAACATTTGTAATTTATTTTATCAACTTTCCTTCTGACGATGCTGTCTGTGTTGAGCGCTCAGTGAATCTGCGTTCGACTGCTCCGCCTAGGGTCGACAGTGCAGCCTAGGCGGAGTAGTCGAACGCAGATTCACTGAGCGCTCAACACAGACAGCATCGTCAGAAGGAGGAGCGCAGGGCAAGCTAGCGAGACAGAAGTTAAGCTCTCCTTACAACATGGACCTCCCCCACCCTCATTCAGATCTGGCGTTTGGAATTATTTTGGTTTTCATGTGACGTATGACCCTGAAGATAAGCGAGTCATGGACTAAAGTAAAACAGTATGTTGGATGTGCCATGCAATGCTCAATTACATGGGTGGGAACTAGTGTGTTAGCGCAGTTAGCTCGTTAACGTGTTGGCCATCTAGCCCCATGCACGGGGCGATCGGCGGTAGCTCGTTAACGGAGATTTGCCGTGTTGTGGCGTTAAGGTCATTTCAACGAGATTAACCTGAAAGCACTAGTGGGAACACAACGAATATGACTGCACATTTACGCCGACATCATCCTAGTGCAAAGACAAGTGGAAGCAGAAAAAAACCAAGCAAGCATGCTACTAACTTTAGCCGAGTCATTTAGACAGCTGTTTAATATGCTGCTGAGAATATAGCCCAGAAGAAGCGGATAGTATAGCTTTTATTTTGGAAAGAGACATTTCTCTGTAATAAACTCTCTTTTCCAAAGATGAGTGATTCCTCAATCAGATACAGGGCTCGCTAGCCCGACGTCCCGGGGCTAGCGATTTTTTCAGTCGGGGTACCAAAATCTATCTCTGCCCTGCCCGTCGGGCTTTTGTAGGAAGGAAAAATATATGTCAATGCTTTTGCATTCTTTCAGAAATGTAGCTGGGTAATTATGTCATTGGCATCGGTGAGCCACTGTCAATATGTGACATATTGAAGTCGCGTTTGAATTTGCGCTTGTTTTTTTGCTTTCACTTTGCAATCGTGCAAACTGTGTATAGAGAGCGACAGTACTGATCTGTGAGTGATGATAATTCGTGCACCAATTCCTCTGACCTCGTCTTATTAATCGTTAGCTTACTATGCAAACATGACAAGTGAAATCTCCCGCAGCAAGCTTAAACATGTGAGAGGTTGATCGCGCAGAGAATCGCTGAGCTTATGTGAGTGCGTGTGTAAAAGCATTTCAGTTCTGCTGAGCCAAATAAGACAGGTCGGGGTGAAGAAGTGACAGCCAAAGAAAAGCTTACCACAAAACGGAGAAGTTATGACAAATCAGACTATAAGGCAAAAAGAAAGTGCAGCTTTAAGGTTTCATGGACAAAAGAATTTCTGTGGCTGCAATATGATGAGCTAAATAACCAGGGCTGCACATAAGTGGTCCGCAGGTGCGCATTCGCTGTCAAAATAAAAAACACGCACAAGGGTTAGGGTTAAATTTAAAAACTGTACTTTTGAGTTAAAATATATATTTATAATTTTAATAAATGACAAATAAAAAATGCATGAACATTTTTTTTGTATCGAAAAAATATCGAACCGTGACACCAAAGTATCGAACCGAACCGTGAATTTTGTGTATCGTTGCACCCCTAATATATATATATATATATGTATGCACATGCATACATGTCTGATAGTATCAGTGTTATTGTTGGCTCGGCAGGAGAAAAGAACACATCTGATGCCTATTAGACCCCCTGAGCTACAAAATACGCGCTAGTAGGGCACACATGCATGCCATAATGAACCAATAAGGTCAAACTATCCTTGTTCAAACCACATCTGTGCACATCTGAGATGACAAAACTTACTGTCAGACGCTTTCTCTAAATATTGCTCTTTGATGTTTTATTTTCACGAGCTCTGATACCAAAAAACGCACACACCCACATCCACAAACAGAGGCTCATTACACTGCTGACAGACTTCCCAGGGTATCATTAGATCTTGGCTGTATATTATTGCAGAGTGCCAAATATCTCTGGAATCCGCTGCGTGCACAAAAAGTCATCTCACAATGCTTCTCCTTCTCTCACCTCACCCACTCCTCCTGGGCTTCATCCTCCTCTCAAGGATATCAGATTCCCTCTCATCCTTTACATTTTTCCTCCTCATTTTTACAAGAGCTGGAAAATTCCTCAGAATTATGGACCTCTTCCTGACCTATGTCCTCGCTTTTTTTATTTCCTTCTTGACAGCATATGCAAAGAAAAAAAATGCACAATGTAATTCTGCTACATTTACTGTTAACTACTTACCTATTGCATTTGACGCTTCATCACAGACTTTACTTTTCTCTGGGTTGATTTGTTTACATTATGGCATGCTTGAATTAGGTATACTGTTCCACAGAGTTTCACCTTTCCTTTTTCTCTCACTTTTTCTTTCACTTTTCTATCACTTTCAGCTCAGATTGCCTCGCATTTATTGATAATCTGAGCATTTCTTTCAAAAATTTGTCTCAAAAAACTTATGAAGCAACTTAAGGCAACTTTTGTTGTGATTCGGTACTATATAAATAAAACTGAACCGAGTTGAACTGCAAAATTACTCAAAGCATTCAGAAAAAAGAAGACTAAAACCAAGAGTCACTCTCTGCTGGTCATTAGAAGGAATATGTCTCTTCGTTTGCCGCACTTTTTGTAGGTCAGTGATGTCCATCTATTATATACAGTCTATAACACTTCCTAAAATATAACCCATTTATCTAAAGCCTATTAGCAAACTGACACAATAAACAGATTAAAATGGTAAACACAAGCTTCAAATCTTCATCTTCACATTGTTTGAAAGGATCCATGTTAGTCTGTTTGTGCTAACAACCAAACTAAATGTGAGTTTTACTCAGAGTAAAGAATAACTTTCAGACCTTTGCTGAAAGTTATTCTTTTTTTAGTGAGGTAATCAACCTCTTCCCATTCTACAGATTATCTGTTTTCTATAAATGAGTTATAAAAAAAATGTATCCTCAAGAACAAAACTGAGCATAGCACTGAATTTCAGTTCACAAATACTGCAATCTGATATTAAGATTTTTTTTAATAACAGCTGTGATTGTAGCCTCTGTCACATTCTCACACAAAAAACACTTTTCTATACTCATGTATGTAAATTGTGTCCTGTAAGATAATTATTTGGGGGGGGGGGGGGGGGGGGTTCTACTCATTTTGCTGAAACTGGAGAAGAAATCTAACTAAATATGTAATTTTTTCATGCAGCTTGCACATATCACCCATGTGCGATCTATTTAAAAAAATTTTACGCAATTATTTTGAAAGTATTAATTTGCAGCTATTAATTCCCACATTACATTTCCCCAGGATTTATCCTGCAGATAACTCATGACAAAATAAATCCTGGGATTTCCTGCCAACCTGTTACTGCTCCTCACTGCAGATGTCATTCTACCCTCACAGCTCACATTTTAATGCAGCCAGTCCTTTATGACATGTGATAAAAACTGAGATGAATTTCAGAAAGGGAGCACAATCTTACGTGGGATTTTCAGTTTCTTTATTTTCTTACTTCCTGAATCTTCCTTCTGTCACAAAATTCTGACACACGCGTGCACGCACGCACACACACACATGCACGCACGCACGCACACACACGTACGCACACACACGTACGCACACACACGTACGCACGCACAAGTAGTCAAAGCATCTTCTCCCTAAGTCGTCTCAGGATGCTTGTCAGTATTCCTGTTATTCGATCTTCCCTCTTGGTCCAATCAAAACACAGCGTAGGGTGTTACCTCATCACCCTCAATTCCCATCAGGTCACCCCCCTCTTCCCTTATTTCATCATCTCTACCTCCTCTCTTTCTCTCCTTATCTTTCATCCTCTCTGACAGCCAGATGCTTTCTTTTTATCCAGCTTTCTATTTTGTCCTCTTTCATCTTTTCTTCCTACTCCCGTTTTTAATCCACTCTAACTCCATTAATCAATTTTACCACACACTTTACTCTTTATGTCTTTCATCCAAACTGATCCCTCATAAACTCCATATCTCCTGGCCTCAGCTTTCCTCCATTCTTTTCATCATCCTTGCTTCTAACCTCTCTTAATCTCGCTCTTTCTCCCATTGTTTCAGAAATCCTTCTGTCTTTTCCTGTCAGGCTCTTATTTAATATCACTTCATCAGTCCTACATCACACTTAACTGTGTGAGAGAGAAAAAAACAATGCTGCATCTTTCTAGATTTTCTCCTCAGACTCAGCTTTTTAATTTACAGTTTTGCTCCCAGCCATTGCTCCCTCGATGCCTCCAAATCTGTATGAAATTCTGTGATGTCACTTGTTTTTGCAAAAACAATTCAACCAGATTACAGCTGGCCTCACCCACGCTTTATCTAAATGCAACAAAATGAAGACAAATATGCATTTAATTCCTCATTCCTAAATCAAATCCACTGATTAAATGATTTTAGGACTACTGAAGTAGCTCTGCTGTAATCTGCTGCTGCGCTAATGAAGATGAACGATGTCGCTGCGCTGCAGATCATTTCTAAAACATACAAAATATTTCAAATTCAGTTTTGAAATGTAATAAAAAAAACAAAAACAACAAACTGATTGATTTGTTCTGTTGTAGCAAAACGAATCAGGATTCAATTAAAGACAGAACGCTTAAAATCGGACAGCTGGTTGCAATACACGTTTGGCTGTCACAGTAGCAAACACAAAGATGCATTCACGCATAGAGCCTTCCTCTGGTATAAGTTAACGGCCATGTTTGTATGTTTGCAGTCGCTGTTTAATAGATCCATCAGTCCACAGTGGAGTCCTTTGTGCTGTGTTCTTCTTGTCAGCAGCTCTTGTGGAACTAATTGACTGCTACAAGCTTGAGTTTGTTTGTTTCGGTGGCAGGGGTGAAGCATCTCCCTACATGTGGCTTGTAATGCCCCTCGCCCAGCATTAGAGAGGGCTCTGACCTGTTTATCTGCCATTTCACTTTGGCTTGGAGCCAAAACACTGAATGGTAGCACACTACAATGACGTGAGTGGGCAAGAGGAACCCTCTTTGTCTCTTAAAGGGTTTTTGTGTCCTTTTTTGTTTGCTTCATTTCTGCTGGAAGACTCAGCTGTACCACATTTCTATCTGAAATGCTTACTACTCCCTTTATGTCTCCAGAGAAAGAATACATAAGCAATGATAAATTCATTTATCTGTCTCAGATCAAGAAAATGAGTGGCTGAATGATGTTTGTTCCTCAAGCTGGAACAGCAGGACTTTGTATGAAAAACACTGGCAAGGCATCTGTCATTTCAGCACCACAGCCCTGCATGCTCTTGGCAGATGATGACATGCTGGAGGAGGCCAAGTTCAACATTAGTCCAAGTGAGTACAAAGTTTTCTGTGTGATTTATGTAAAGCTTTTAAAAACTTTGGGTGAACTAACAGTACAGACGATCGTGTAAAATATGTGGACTTTCATTTTAAACCTATATTTCTTTGTTGGCCATAACACAATTATTATTATTTTTTACCTAGGCTGACCATGGACTTCTTGTGATTACAGCATCTTGTTCACTGATTTCAGTTCAGGTTACAGGTTCCAAAAGAGTCTCGCTTGCTCATGCATGCGGCTTGGTGAAATCACCATTTTATTAAAGTGACGGTAACAAACCAACTGGAATGACTTTTACCAGCATAGTTTTATGTTCAAATCACATCACATCTCTGTGTGTGCCAATATCAGTCTCCACATCAATCTCATCCTCATATAATAGCAACTTGACAATCACAAGGTCCTAAATGGCATCATAATTTCATCATGTTGCCTTAAAAAAGACAAAAAACTAACACCTTTGATGATAAAATAGTTAAGAAAATGTTTAACGAGGTCATAAATCACATAAGATGTAGGGTAATTTTCTCATAGGTTTCTACGCAGTCTATTTCTTGCAACCAGACATGCTGCCCCCTGTTGGTCATTAGAAAGGTTGTAGAGTCTCAACATACTGAAGCGATCGTGGCTCACAGAGAGATCATGGCTCAAGAGTTGGGAGTTTGCCTTGTAATCGGAAGGTTGCCGGTTCGAGCCCCGGCTCGGACAGTCTCGGTCGTTGTGTCCTTGGGCAAGACACTTCACCCCCTACTGGTGGTGGGCAGAGGGCCCGGTGGTGCCAGTGTCCGGCAGCCTCGCCTCCGCCAGCCTCGCCTCTGTCAGTGCGCCCCAGGGTGGCTGTGGCTACAATGTAGCTTGCCATCACCAGCGTGTGAATGGGTGGATGACTGGATGTGTAAAGCGCTTTGGGGTCCTTAGGGACTAGAAAAGCACTATACAAATACAGACCATTTACCAAGAAGGGTGTAGTGTATTTTCAATGTCTTCTAACTTTCCTTTGACTACTTTTCCAAGCCTACCTTGAGAGCCTGGACTTGGATGTTTTATGACACTTTTTTGGTCATAGTTTTACCATTTTTCTTTTCACTTTAGTGTAGATAACATGATCTGCAGCTCCACTGATGCTGTCTTCAAGAAGCTGTCAATGATGCTAAGTGCTAATTTGGCAAACAAGCGTGAAAATGTAAGAGACTTCCTAAAAAGCTTTCAGAAAACTTCCTCCTTACTTCTAAGTCTGATTGTTATCAGGAAACAAGACCCAAACTAGATTCAGAGTAGAGAAGACCTATTGTGAAAACCATGGAAGGGGGCGGCTGTGTGTCTTTTGGGTGTGGCAGAGTGTGGAAAGACTAGATAAATAGTTTGTCAGGACTTGAGTCCCCCTCGCTCAAGACAACATAAACCCGGCACTGAGGACACTGAGATTGGTTTTGGCTAGCCTCTTAGCACACATGCACACTCACACATACAGCCATTTACACACACACAACTCTTCTTAACGTGTTAGTCAAACAATTGTGGGCAGCCAGAAAGGCTTCACAAAAGACAGGGATACAGGATACTCCCACTATATGCACAAGACTCACCAGCGCACACACACACACCCTGTAATTCCTGTGTGTAAGTGGCATACTTAGTAATCTACATGACAGATAGTCAAAGCCACATTGTTGGGACTTGAACCCTCAACCTTTGCTTCTCAAAGGGACCAGTGTCTTTCAGTCGTCAGGTTAGCTCCTGTCTTCTCTTTATCCTTCTATCTGTCATGCTTACACCGCTCTCATTTTTCTCTCTCAACCCTTTCAACCTCCTGTCGTTTCCTTTCCGTTTCATTCTCCTAGCCCCTCTCCGTCTTTTATCATCCATTTATCTCTCTCTACTACCATGACCTCTTTTTATCTACCCTCCTCTGGCATTTCCATCTTGTAAAATGCCCCCCCAACTCACCCCAATTCACCATCCTTTTTTCGCTTTCTTTTACAGTCTCTCTATCAAAAATCCCTCATTGGTTTTCTCTCAACATTCACAAATCTTTCATTGATTACCTCTCTCCTTTTCCGTCTCTGATCTTAAAATTTCATTGATGTTTCTTTGCTTTCATGAGCATTCCCCCTCTTCAGTTCATCATTCACCTCACTGATTACTGGGGGCGCATGTGTTAATTCAGAGTTCAGCTTTAGACAGTCGAGCCTTGTAAGGCCTGAGCGCACTGACCTTTTAGGGCATCAATGCAGTGTTTATCTGAACATGTTTTGCACCAGCATTAAGCCATTTAAATCCAACACTGGTTTATCAGTACAGCCTTGAACTTTAAGTGCTATGCTGGGGGGTTATATTTATCTCCTAAGGATAATGAGTAGGTGCTTATCCACAGAACTGCCATGAGTATATCTTAAAATATGCTACAGCTATGTAAACCTAAAATAACTTTATTATTGCTGTCATCTTTCAGAGACTCGCAGAAAAGTGATGGTTGAACATTTGACAGAATAAGGATGTCTTACTTCATATCAGCTATTCTTCATATTTTCCTAATTGTAAGCAAATTCAGTGAAATGACAAATTGACAAAATTAACACTTACACTGTCTGGCACGAAATCACTGAAATAAAAATGCTCCTTATGTTGATAAAGGTATAGCACGTATTGCAAATAGGAGAAACGTGCTACTAAAGTCTGGTCAGTGATATAAAGGGATATATTTTAACCCAAAGCATTTTCCCCTAAAATTTTACCAAGACGTTTTGGTGCCTACAGTAAACCTGCCAACATATCAGTCTGCAACAAGATTGCTTAATTGCGTGATTATGTCCCTCGTCACTCTGTATACCTGTTAATGTGGATGTTTGTTGGTTGTTTATTCTTCTTTGTCAGCAAAATTGTGGTGGACTTCTGAAATGATGATGCATTTATAAGATTCTAAGTTTATTGGAAATGTGATGAGGAGGGGTTTCTGACTAAGTGTCAGGAATGTGTTGGACCAACACAGATGCACATCATAGACATAGCCTCCTCCTCCTGGTGTCTTTATCTTTCTTGTCTTATACTGTGCCATTTTTTTCTTGATCCTTTCCTCTCACGCATACACTATTTTTCCATCCTCGCATCTGCGCTCTGAAACCTGGCTCTGCGTTGATATCAACACATGTCTCACACATTTACTGTCAATTCTTATTTCCCTCGTCACTAATTTCTCCATCTGTGTCTTGTCAGTGATTTTGGCTGGTCACCGTCTGAGGCTTGTCACACGAGGCCACACAAGTGACACTTTGAGAGACACAAATGTGGACATCAGATGCATTAGCTCTCTGATTGAGACACTCTCATACAGTTAACTCTGCACACGCACACATAGTCTAGTAGTTCAGTACATGCAGATGTTTACTTTTAAAAGCAGTACATCTATGTATTTAGCAAGGACTAGGCTACGCACGCGTGCACATTACACACTTCATACACACATAAAACACGCACACTCACACATTAGTGCTTTGTATTTATCTCTCAGACACTCTTCACCCCTCATATCATGCCTGTGGTGTTAGAAACATGCAATGTGTTTCTTCTGTCAGCAGGTCTACATACCAGACAGGAAAGGTCTCATTATGTCTCTGTAGCCTCAAAAACAATTATGGCTGATATTCCCGAATGGGACAAAGTACTATTGTGCCTCTTTTATATTTTATATAAAGCACCTGTGAGTTTAAAACACAAACACACATTTCCACCATGACTAGATTTACAGTAATTATATATTATCAAAACATGCATACAGTTTTGAACTACAGTGACATGTGCAGGCAATGTGTTCACTATGTTCTGAAAGCTCAGCTTTGCATACATGCATTTGTGCTTAAATGTTAATCCACACCCTTCAACCAATCACATTTGCAAATAATTTCACAGTGTCAGACGTGTAAATCTTTGAGGCAACTTCTACATCACTCTTATGATTTAAGCTGTAAGTACCTTGTTTTAGTTGATAAGCTTATATCACGACTAACAAATGTGAAAGCTTAGCTTTCGGTTACATATACCAAAACAATGTTTTAAAACAACATTTGCTTTTTGATTGCTGGAGGCTGTCTGTGGGATAACATGAACAGCCCACTCTGACCCATTTGAACAAACATGGACAACAGTTACATGCTGTTTTGATAGGATGTTTAATGTGCTGTGTGCTTTTTTTGGTAATTGCAGGGTTAGGAACAGTTTACTGCTTATAGTAACTGGGCAGTTCATTAGGTACACCTTGCCAATACCCAGTTGTACCTGCTGTTGACTTCAGAACTGCGTTAATTCTTCATTCGCACAGATTTAACAAAGTGCTGGAAACATTTCTGAGAGACTTTACTGAATAATTATAGGATAGCGTCACACAGTAGCTTCAGATTTACTGGCCACTACATCCCAAAGATGTAGCTGGATTGAGCTCTGGTTACTTTGGAAGTCAATTGAGTACAGTGAACTCACTCAATGTTGAAGAAACCAGGTTGAATTTATCTCAGCAACAACAGAAACAGAGGCTGACTTTGACTTTCAGCACTCGTGATTAGTAGCACATGAGCTTGTCCATTTCAACTTTTCATTAAGACACTAAACACCACTGTTTCAAAGTAACAAGGCAAAAAGAGAAACTCAAAGAAAAGTCCTTGAATTTTCCTGCTGTGTACCGAACTCTTGCCTGAATCCTGGTTTCAGAATTCTATACATAGGTGACTTTTACAGCTTCTTCTATCAAGTTGTTAAATTAAAACTCTGCTGTCTGCCACATCCTGCAGTTATGAAGGCTGTGTGTCTGAGGAAATTACGCACATGGTTTGTTGGCCTAGCAAGTGATGGTGCAGCTGCTTTGATGGGCTGATAGAGAGAAGCAGACACACATCAGAGTGAAAAGAACAGTCCTGCACTGCATCATTCACAAGTTAGAGACTGCAATCTATGAGGCTGCAATACATTCAACAGAACTGAGTCATTTTCACATGTTCTTCTTTTTTCCTTACTATAATGACTGTACGGTAGCGTATTTATGTGTCTGTTTGTACCCTATCTCCTCATTAATCTGTGTGCCAATCCAAATAAAACTTTGCATGAACATCATCCCATATGCAGCAGCAGATCTCAGTAAATGTAGGATTTGCCTCCTTCTGTGTTGAAAGGTTTGCAGATGTGGGTAAACAAGGGGTGATGCGCTCCAGTTGGTGCACCACAGGACAGCTGTGAACTGTGAAACAGCAGCAGTTCAAAGTTCATCTTTAAATTTAAACCTCTAAATGACCTCGTCTATGCATGTTTACAATACCTGATACTC
The DNA here is from genome assembly GCF_964374335.1 of Astatotilapia calliptera. NCBI lineage: Eukaryota > Metazoa > Chordata > Actinopteri > Cichliformes > Cichlidae > Astatotilapia > Astatotilapia calliptera. The sequence continues at coordinate 29,805,525 of NC_137441.1, forward strand.
ACTTAGATGTTTCTTAGCATTTTGTTAGCACAAGGACAATAATCATACCCTCCATACTTAAATGTTCCATGATTGGAATGGAAAGTAGAAGTTGTGGACCCTCATATGATCCATTTAAATATCACTGGTATAATGCTGCCACTATAAAAAAGTAATTGCAACACATAAACACATGCATAATAAGATCCAGTGGATCATTCTTGGACAAAAACTCACATACAAGGCTTAAAAAAACAACGCAGCACTTTGATTTTGACCCAAAAGCTTAGAGAGCTTTTGAAATGCTTCTTTAGATGCATCTTTTTCTAACTAAGGTGTATTGTACAGCTGAAATCAATAAAGGATCACTACTTTCACTTGGATCAGAACCCTATTTAAAGTCTGTTTCTTGCCATTCCTGCATTTTTTCCAGTTTTATTAAGCTATCTGGACTATTGTTCATGTACGGTAAACTTTAAATATTTGCTATTGAGCCTGCAGGCTAAAGGCTCTCTTGACTGTACGTTAGCATTTTACACAGGCATTTTAGATTTAAACACATGTCAGCTATTACTAAAGCACAAAAAAACCTCTAAAATATTCTTGACTGCCTAGTGCAAACATATATACATTGTAGTTAAAAAAAAAAATTTAAAAAAAAGCTCATTGGCTTGTGTACTAAACCCTCCAGTCTCATTCCTTTGTTTAGCTTTTTTTCTTTGCTGGACTTTCAATCCAGTCAGAGGACTGGGAGCACTTCAGCTGAATGTGACAAAGGCATTAGGGAAGACTACAATAAATGAGGAGGGTGGGAGAAACTGATGCAGACCAGAGGGAAAAGACCCAAAAGATGAAAGGATGGGAGACGGTTTACATTCCATCTGTTCGGACCATCTCCATCTGACTTGATGACAGATTACACTCCTCCACCTAAGAACAACTAACACCAGTCTGCATGTAAGCATCCAGGCAAAGCCAACTAGGAAAACAAACTCATTAATTCACAGGCTGTAAGCAAAAACAAACAGGACCCTTCACACAGAGAGCTAATGCAATCTGATCAGAATGGGACGCTGATGTGAACGTTTGTGTTTTCAAGTGCACCCCCTGCCTTACGCCAGACAAAGTGAATATTGTGTTAGACACGGTGTGTGTGTGTCTAAAGTCAGTGTGGGATAGTGTGTGAGCACACAAGACCCAGAGAATTCGAACGAATAAAAGAATCGGGCCAGCTGAAGGGAGAGGAGAACAAATGAAAGACATACACAGACAGAAAGAGAAAGAAGCTTGATGGGAGATTTGTATAGATGCTTTGCTGGGAGGGCAGGGAGCCCAGCCAACACATCACACATTACAGACCTCAACGCTGCAGCGTCAGCTCACAGATACATGAACACACACATTTTTACTTTTGCACAATCACGTTTTCAGAAAATATAAACTACAATAAATTCTTAAAATATAGTTTTTATAATGAAACAAGTCACAAGGCCATTCAAATGAAAAAGGAAAATTAATGAAAGATTTGCATGTGCTAATGAAAACATTTGAAACTGGGCGCACTTTGCAACAGTCATTAAAATGCTATTGACGCTATAGCCATGTGTTATGTAGAAAAGATGTTTTATCATTAATTTAACTGAATTGTTAAATTCAACAAACCTTTGAATACATTTTTCAAACTATGGTATTTGAAAAAAAACTAAGAAGACAAGAGGGATCCAAGTACTTTAATGGTTCCTATGAGGTAAAAATGGCCTTCTTCCTGCTTGAACTTCTACTAACTAAGTGATTGAAATGAGATAATGACAGCTTTTCCTGTTGCTAAATTACCTCTACATCCTCCTGGGAATACAAACACCCTCTGGGCTTTTGGGGGTTGCAGTGGCATATGCAGCTGATAGAGCACAAGAGAGCAATATAGAGGGGAAGGATAGATGTGAGGCAGGGGAGAGATTAGACTAAAGAGTGAAATGATGAGACACATGTAGAGGTTATGAGAGGTTTGCTTGTAAAAAACAGATGAGGAGGGGAGAGACTTGAATCAATGGGGAAATTATGTAAAATAGGGTAAAGTGATGGGTCAAATCTGAGGTCATGATGAAAGGAAGCAAGAAGCTCCATAATGTTAATCTCGTAAGCAGAGACCTCTCCACACTCCATGTGATGCTCATAAAATGAGAAGTGAGTGTCTTTCGATGGCAAGCTATGAAGAAAAATGGCTCAATATGGATCTGCTTATTGCACCACCAAAGTGAAAATATGGGATTTGCAAACTAGGCTTTGCATGAGCAAATACAGTGAGTCACAATCGTGAGCTTTTTCCATTTCTAGTGTTTGCCTGGGGCCTGACTTTATTTGCGCCGTAACAGAAGTATCTCCTCCCTGCCTCTTCTCCTAAAATGCTAAACAAATTCAGATTTTCATGCCATTTATTAACTTCTGCTCCTCTTGTTGCCCTTTAACCTCAATATTAAAAACCACTTCCATTTTCTCTCCCTATTTTCTATGAGCCTCTCTCGCTCTCTTTCTTCCACTTGTATTTATTTTCAGTCCAGGCAACAGGAAGACAAGCAAGCTCAGTTGGTGACTTTTCCCCTGAAAAAATGAACAGAAGGAAATCCTGTGTGATATCTATCGCTGATGATGATTACAGAATCATTCAAGCCTGAGTGAAACGAAACAATGACAATAGTTTGGCAAAAACCCAGTCAAGCATCACCTAACCACTCATACACTTTACTGCCTCATTATCATTAAACTTGGGTGAGTCATAGACAACAACCGGGCTTAGATTAGAGCCAGGAAAGGAAGAGATCATGTGTGGGAACAAGCCAAAAGATATGGCAATGCTAAGGAAAAATATTTGGTAAACAAGTAAAAATATCTATCATCAAGCAAGCAATTAGTACAGTCATATGTTGGAGAATTGTGATTACGGCAGCGAAACAGCTTGCACACAATGACGCACAAAATCCACCTGTGAGGACGACTGCAGTAAAAACGAAACAAACAACAAAAAAGACCAAGTCTTGCTAAATTCTCCAGTGCTTATAACAATTTAGCAGCAAAAATGTTAATTATCAAACATCCTCGTTTTAGGTACCTATTCCGTCGCAGTTGCCCTCCCTAATAAACTTTTATAGTGAGACGATCGCCGCGGTGTGTCTGACCGCAGAAAGACGAGCCTCAGCCAAATTCTCTCCTCTTGCTGCGCACCCGGCTTGTACTGCGAGCTGTTTCAACCTGCGAACCAGCAAATGCATACATGTGCGTCTCCTAAAGCGCATTAACTCCCTGAAACAGTAGCCCAAAAAAAAAAAAGCAATTTAGCTCTTCCAGCTCAGACCACCACGGAGACGATAAGTGGTTTGAGGAGAAAATGCGCAAAATACAAGAAGCGGTTATTGGAGCGTCTCCAAGTATCAGATAAATATTTCACAACCAAGACTTTTCTCCCGAAAAAAACAAACAACAGGAAAAAACCAAGCGCATAAAATAGTGATGGAGAGCTTTTGCCCATAGATAGATAGATAGATAGATTACCTTTGTGGGACAGTCTCAGCCGTGGCACGTTTAATTTGGTGGCAGAGACGGTGGCGACAAGTAGCGCAACAATAATCATGATAGAGCAAGGTGAAAATATCTTCATCATCCCGAGGAGATGTCCTCCAGCCTTAAGCTGAAGCTGTACACAGGAGCTGTCAAACACAATATTCCCACAGAATTTAAAAGGGGAAAATCCGACGGATCCTTCTTCTCACGATGCCAGCATTTGACTTGGAAGTGTAATTCCCCCCCAGCACGTAAATGGCTCTCTGACACACCAGCTTAGTGACTGAGCCTGGGCTGGTGAGAAGATTTACTGACTCAGCTTCAGCAGTTCACTTCCAACAGCTGCCCCGCAGAAGTCTGTTACAGCCACGGAGAGAGAAATACCACGCCTCAACAGAAGGGAGAGAGGGAGAGCTGTAGTAGCGAGAAGTGACCTTCCCCTTCTTTACGCATAACAGAGCACTCTCCAAACAGACGCACCTGGAAGATGACTTATAGTACAAATTTATCATCATCTGCTAGTGATGGCACTCTAACAGCTTGAACACACAGCTGAGTAAAACTTCTGGAGACAACAATAAAATCTTAACCCCCACTTTAATTCCACCCACATTCTGTAAATATTTCTCAATTGCAGCACATAACAAACACAGAAAGGTTACTGCAGCGTGTAGCAAAAACTAAGGACTCACAAGCTGGACTGTATGCTGATGTGCTCAAGGCAAACTCCTGATAAACCCCAGAACATTCCTTTCACAAAAATAAAAAGCTCCCTCCCTCCCTCTTTCAAGGGACTGAAGATGTCAAAAGACCCACAAATTTATGAACTATGAATGAATCAAAAAGATCTCCCCTTCTACATTTCTTTCCTCCACAACACTTTTAAGCAAGTTCTCTGTTTTAACCTCTTAAGCACCATTGTGATGATTTTAATTAAGTTGTGGAGTTCAAACACCCCCTCCTCCTATGTGCATCTATTCACAAGCAAACTTTCAAGTGAACACAGAGGTCACGGCAGAGTGAGAAAGAGCCATTCAAGGTGTCTGTGTTACTGCAACCCCGGGTCTTTTGGAAATGCTTGTTTGCAGCATGGAAAGAGTCCCACACACTGTGTGCTCATAAAACTGAGCCACCGCTTAGCTCTTGTCAACATCACTGTGGAGCCCACAAATATTCATATGTCTTTAAAATTAATTGTTTGTTCCTTTTTAGTACTTGGGAGGTTTTTAAACTTTCCAAACAACACCTACTGTCTTATTTTTGAATATATGCTGAAAGTGCACTTAAAACCACAATGCAATATCTTTCAAGAACTGGAGAGATACCTAACTGTGTACTGCACACTGTCCAGAACTATTATTCAATCAGTCTGTACTGCAAAGAACAGAAACATGCACGGTAATTACCATTGCTTTAAAAGTCTCTCGTGAAGTAACACAAACATTAATCTATCACTGGGCAAATTATCAAAATAACTTGCAAAATGACGGCAGATAAATGAGACCATAAGGCTGACAAGGGGTAGCCTCCATCTTATTCTAGCGGTATCGTGCTTCGTGAAATTGAGGTCATATTTCGAGTAAATACTGATGTTCACTGATGGAAAAAAGATGTTTCTACTTCTCCTTCTCTTTGGGCACTTTTCGGTATCTTTTAGTACACAAACATGTTTGGAGGGATTTTTTCCATTTGACATTCTTTGGTTTTCTGTTGCCAGAAATGCTGCAACAGTATCTGTGCATTCTCATGTTTGTACCTTTAAACAATATAACAGATGTATTTAAATCAAAGAGAAAAAAAATCAGGTATAATGGTATACATGCAGAAATGCAACTTGCACATGATGATCTATGTTGAAGTAAGTCAGTAGAAGCTGCCAAGGATGATGCTGTGTTTGTTTTCTGCTTTCAGCCACCATTAATATGACGTCAGTTTGAGGCTGTGTTCTCTGTTTTAATGATTAAAAGGTGGCCGAAATCAGATTGCATTTAAAACATGGTTCAGAAATCCTAACATATAAAGTTTATTCACGTTAATCCAAAGATGATCAGTTCAACCTTGAAGTTCAAAAGTTTGTTGCATTTATGATGTTTTCATGTATTAATCATTAACTGGAGCAGATATTGCTTTTTTTAGGCACTCTTTAATAAAATGCATCAGTCAAAACAATAACAGTGTAAACTTAATTGACTTATTCTAACTTAAAACAAAGGATTGCTTGAATTGTATGCAGAGAAGATTTTTTTGGTGTAACAACGAGGCACTGCTAACTAACTGTGCAGACAAACGATTCACATGACAATGAAAGCAAGCTGACAAAGATTACACGAATGCATTTCTTAGGTTTACAAAATTGCTAATGAGAAGGACAATTAAAATTTACAAACAGATTTTACAAATTGGTGACCGATTGTGATTGAAGTCATTGTGACTGGCAGTTTTGTTGAAGTGCTCAACAGAAGTCCTCGGGGGCTCGTGATTGGACAAAGGTCCTCAAATGTAGTTTCTTTCAGAAGGACAAACAGACGTGGGAAAGTAACACAAGAGGCCACAAGCGGGGCGAGTGTTTAAGAGCTGAATTAATTAATTTGTAAAAGCAGCAGCAGCAGCCCTCTTTCCATCCTGGTGAATGAGTGTTCTCCGTTTTTGTCAGAAGGAGTGGGAACGACCTGAGAGCAGAAATGGCAGAGAGGACTACAAGGAGCTGAAATGATTAAACTAAATCAATTTCCTTTGCTCTGCTTTACTTGTCTTTTCTCTAACGCTGCCCGTGAATTCCTCAGTGTCATTACCAATCACAGACGACACTGGTGTGGTTTTCAAACATTCTCTTTACAAAAATCTCACAATGGATCTCCTTGGTTCTCAGTCTCACCAAAACTCTTTAACAACATAATTCATTCTGAAAGGTGCGCCATTCCTACTGTATGAGTGAAAGACTTTCTTTGCACCTCACAAAATCCTCCGGGGGGCTACATTATGCTCTTCGTGCTGTCAGTACAGATGAAACCCGAGACCATTTACTATCATCCTGACATTGCGTCGCACTGACAAATCACACTGCTGCTCCTTGAGTGGTGATTAGGAATGGCAGAGCAGAAGTTCATGAATTCACAATGTGGGAGGTTGGGCAGAGAGAGTGGATGGAGAAGTTGGAGGCACAAGGCAAAGAGACAGCTGGTGTTTTTGTTTTTATGCCACGGGGTTCGTAAATGTTTCATCTTTTGTGGTGAAAAAGAAATACAAAGAACGGAGCTCACGTTTATCGAGGCAAAGTGATGAACAATATGGTTTAGGAAAGGCACAGTGAGTGGAGATGTTAAGAAAGCAGTGATCAGTAGTGACAGGAGCAGAGGGAGAGAGTGTTGATATCCATGACCAGTCAATTGTAGTCTATGTCAAATGTATAGAATGGGAAGCTCAGAGGTACTGTGCAGTCCAAGGACAGTGAACACAGCACTGTCAAAAAGTATGACACACTGAAATGAAATATCATTTAAACTGGACCTTTCCAGTCGCACCGGCCACTTAAAGTGCTGTACAGTACACCACATTCAACCATTCGCACAGCACTTCAATCACCTCATCAATGTGTCAGTCACACCTACAGCTATTTTTCATTTAACCTATTCACACATATGTTTCTGCACTGTGGGAGGAAAACAGAGACCCTGGAGGAAAATACATGCAGGTAAAAAGGCCTGTTTTGTTGTGAGGTGATGTTACAGCATTGTGCTGCTGCATTTTGTTTAAAAAAATATATACTATATAGTACACAACGTATGTGGAGGTTAAAACACATTTAAGACTTTATTGCTACTGCTGTGATGAAGCAAGTGTTAGAAGCTATGATTACGTACTGCTCAAAAGACTTGATCCATCCCTCATTATCCTCATTACTTTATATTTTACTTCCAATGAGACAAACTTCCTCGTTATGTTTAAAGTGGTCTTGAGAAACAGTTCTCCAGGATTTCTGAAGGAACTTTTTCTTTGGATATTGACTGATTCTTCACTCATTTTCAGTCCAGTCCTTGTACCTGACCATTTTCAGAGGAATGTTTTCTTGTTTGTTAAGCCACTTAATGACCTAAGAATCATTCAAGCTTAAGAAATGGCACCTAAGTCAAAGAATGAACTGGCGTTGTGTGTGTTGTCTGTAAAAACAAGCACTTGTAGCTAACAGCCTATTACAAAAGCACAACATTTGTTCAAATTTCTTTAACTAAATCTACAAACACACAGAGACACACACACACGCACAAAGCTACAGTAAGAAGTCGTTTTTTGTGTGTGGCATGGGGTTGTAACAAAAACCATTCTTACGGAAAGATCACCAGGGAGAAAAGACTGAGGTATCCCAAATCGACTGAAAATCAGTGCCAGCAGATCTTATAAATCCAAATTTTTAATTTCAATATTATTGAAGGGATCATCCTGACAGAGAAAGGAACAGAAGACAGCCAACATCCAAAGATTAACTTTGAATGTGCTTCGAGAAGCCTGGAGAACAATTCCTGAAGACTACTTAAAGAAATTATAACAAAGCTTGCCGAACAGAGTTCAGGCTGTGATAAAGATTCAAGGTGTTCATACCAAACTTTTAAAATTCATACAAACCTAAGATTTTGCTGTATCTATTTACTTGGAGCAGCATGTACCACTCAGTGGTACAAGCTCAAGAAAACTTTAAATATAAAAGAGTGAGCAGTTTATTTTGGCACATAATACATTATACAAAATGGAAATGACCTAAAATTGGCAAACCTTAACATGAAGAGCTGCTGATATGAGTGTAAATAGTAATTGTGGGAAAACTGAAATGAGAGACGAATATGAGTGAGTCAGTTTGACCAAATTTGGAAGTCTGTTTTGTAACAGGCTACAGCATGTTACTTCTTTTTTTCCCCACTTTTCCACAGGGGAAGCAGGAAGGAAAGATCAGCACAAGCCAACATTATTAAGCACATGTTACTCTTACTCACCTTTCACTTTAGACAAACAAAAACCAACCTGTGAGCAAGCACAAGAATTAACAGCAATCAAACACTGAGGGCTTTCCACGAGACTGAGAGAAAGAAATCCATTGAGAAAAATACTCCCAACAGCTGCAGCATCTGTGAGAAGGGGGAGCGCAGCGTTTCCACACAGCCCTGAAATGTTTCGCCACATTCTTCAAAATACAGCTCTCTGTCATTATTTTGTGGCTTTCTTTGGCTATGGCTGTATTTGTTTATGTTTCTTAAGTTTGTTGGAGTGTTTATTAATTTACTTTTTAAAAAGCAATATTTTCATCTAATGCTATATTATGTGGCTTTCCCAGCCAGTGTACAGAATACCAAGTGTATGTAACATCATCTCACTAAAATCAAAGGTTGGGTCCTGGCATTCATGTGCATGCTGTCGAACATCCTACACTGAAAAAAAGGAATCGTCCATCTCTTGGGATTATGTAAGCATGTTGCATGTGTTTATGTATTCAACACAATTGCCTCATGCTTTAAAGTTAAGTGTAACTATATAGTGTAGAAACTACATGATATACAGAGAGGGTAAATGAAATTATTCATATCATGTTCAAGTGAAGTAAGTCAATAATATAGCAATGTTAAATCTCACGATAAAACACGTGATTTCATCTCACGCGCTTTGGATCATGGTTTGAGGAAGGCATCCATCTCGGTCAAGGCGAGCAGTCACCTCTACTTTTTTCGGTATAACTATCTTTATCCGGGTTGCAGGGGAGCTGGGGCATGACCCAGAAGTGATAGTTTAAGGGTACACCCTGGACAGCTCACCAGTCTATCACACAGAGACAAACAACCATTTGCACTCACGTTCATGGGCAATTTGGAATCACCAAGTAACCTAACTCAAATAACTACATGACTTTAACAAAAGTAGGAAAGCCATGATTTCGAGACTTGATGCAGAATTTCCTGCACGTTTTTGTCGTTGACAGGTAAAGATTAGACACACAATAAATAGCGATAGCATACACGTGGTGTGTGTGTAGCTGTCTGCCTCTTATAACTCCAGTGATTTTTCTGCAGTTTGAAATCTCATGTAATCTTTTGAATTTCAAGAGTCCAGCAACTAACCACACTTACCAGATTGTATCATGTAGGATGGTAGTTGTTGTAAATCCATTCAATTTTTATGTTAACCAGACTCTAGACTTCGTTGAACATTATGTAATATGAAGACAACATGTAGTATTTTAGTGATCAAGTAGTATCAGGGTAAACGTTACTGAATAGTGTTGGAATAAAATGCTAAAATGGTGAATGATTAAAATATTCCAAGAGCTCAACTTACTTTATCTAAACATGTTTCAATCATGTTATATCAACACTAAATGAACAGGTTTACTGAATATAATTAAGTTGTGTTGAGTTAACTAAGTTTTTTAAGTTTCTGCCAAAGCAAAACAATTGTGTGCAACCAATGTCCACTATTGAATTAAGCAAGTCCAACATGGTCTTTTTTTCAGTGTAACATTGTTTGACACAAAGCCGTCCTGAGTGGATAAAGGCAGCAGATGAAATGACGGGAGTTGCTGAGGAACATCAGTTATCTAGGCAATATTTGGCCGGTGGTTTAAATATTGTGACTGATCAAGATATGAAAAGAGTAATGCTGCTCATAGTTTTTCCCTGGATGCCATGGACTCGGCATCAGAGACGACAATTTGCAGCATTGTTTGCTTGTGTTCTGCTTTGCTAATTTCATCTGGCTCAAATCACAGGGCAGAAGATATAATCATGAACATCTGCGCTCCTTCAGCAAGCCAGCAGACTGGACGGCTATTTAGGCGTAGTTTCAATTAGAAGGCTAACGAGCCAACAATGATTCTGTTTTAGTTTTCTCTCAAATCTTTTCTCTCGTTGTACTTTTTCATCCACCTTTAAATACACACAGCTACACAGCAACAGAAGAGCGGGCCTTCTGCACATATGGGCTGTTAATAAAAGAGTGACATTTGGGAACTGTCTGCACACACACAGAGACCATGCGGGGCACCTTTAGGACCTATATGTGCCCCCAGTCTCAATTTAGACTGATTAGAGCCTGACCTCAGCAGTGAACTGACACACACACACGCAGAGGGAGAGCTCCTGCCTGTCCTGATTAAGCTGTGACCCTGCCACTGACCACTGGACACTAAACACTCCCAGACCAGGATAAAACACAGCTGACATACTGGGGAGACCACATGGGGACTTCCATTATGCAGAAAAAAACGTTTTTTTAAAAAAAGCTTAAGCTGTGGAACTGCATGAGGAACTCATTTAAAGCTCCTTGTCCTGCTCAAAATGTGGGTAATTTCACTTTACTGCAGCGTGGAAAAGTCAAAAGTTTCCTGCTATAATGATATTTAGATTTTTCATATGCCCAGGGAGTGTTTTCTCACATATAATTAAATGTATTGGAAAACGCCGCCGCGTCTGTTATCAGTTATTTTGCCTTCAAGTCCTTTCAGAAGATACTTTTTGTTTGAAACGTATGTCAGTTAACGACAGTTTTAGTGACTATAATGATCTTATCCACATTTTTCTCCCTTCAGTGTGGTTGCATTCAGTGTTTTGCTGCTTTGGATGTCGTGCTAAAAAAATAAATTAATTAAAAAAAAATCACGCAAAACATGAAACACTTTAATTGCATCGTTTCCATGTCATATATATTTTTTCTAGAAGAGCCCGGGTGTGAGTGAGATCATTTTCATACAGATGTCACAGATGTGCGTAATGATTGCTGCAGCTGGGATGTTATTAAGTCTGAGAATAAATGTCTGAAAAATCCCAGGCTGTAAACATATATATATATATATATATATATATATATATATATATATATATATATATATATATATATATATATATATATATATATATATATATATATATATATATATATAATAACAGATCATGGTGATTGCTCATCATGATCTGTTATTACATGTGATTTACATGTCTGTATTCACATGTCTGTATTCAATATCAGTTGCTTGTTTACTTGTTATACTGTTACATGTTGTATTTGTTCTCATTTCTGCTGCCCTCTTGGACAGATTAATCTCAATGAGACTTTTACCTGGATAAAAAAAGAAAAACATTTTTATCATGTTATTTGTTGTGTGCGGGTTTTATGTTTTCTAAGTAGGTTTTTGGACCTGGAATGCAAATATGCCTGCCTGCAAAGCACTTAGGGTTAGCTCCTCTTGTTTTAAATGGGCTAAATAAGTAAAAGTGACTCGACTTGGCTTAAAGAAGTGATAGCATACTAAAAAAAATCCTCACTTAGCGTCTCTGTGAGGAAAAATTGGCCCTTGTAAGCACAGAGTAAACAGACCCAGAGATAGTTTTATCCTGGGTGAAATCCCAATTGAGCAACTTTCCTGTCGTCACCCTCATCCCCCTCATCTGAATCATCCACCCCTCTGCTCCTTTTTTCCCTCCCTCGGGGAACCCTCAGCCAGTTTCCAGGTGAGTGCATAAAACAGCCTGCAAGGAGACAAACTACCACTGACTTTCTTATCAAAAGAAATACTAGCATAAATTATATTTAATAGTGTGTTGGAACAAGTTTTCCTGTAGCTCACATTCCTTAATACACATGTATTCAAAAGTATCTCCTGCAGATACCAGGCATGCATTATGCATGACAGTATCTGATAAGCACTGTAGGAAAATAATGACTGCAACCCGCCATTTATCTTGTTCTGCGATGTAGATAGAGAGACCATATATTAACTATGAGTGAGGAAAATAATATGGTTTTAATTCATTCTTCTTTTTTTATTTAATTCATAGAGCTTTAGTAGTATTATTGTTTTCTTATCAGTGCTTCTCCAGCCTCACAACTCACAGAGTGGAGACAGTTTTTTAAGGAAAATGTTTTACATTGTTTATTTATAAGATTATTTCTTGACAGCCAACACTTCAGTGCACATTTTTTTCCTGTCCGTCATCAAAAAAATCACCATTAAATTAAATCAAACAATGTGGTGATGTGCAACCACTCTGTGGGGACAGAGTGATGACTATTGTGTGGTTACCACAGCATGCCAAGGTCAAGACCCTGCACTGAAGCTCACGATAACCAAGATTAGCATGGTGGTGTCATGAACACACAAACACACACACAGACAGACAGACATTGGCCGTGGCTTGTAACCTTTTGACCCACTGATCCGCATTCACAGATGTTTATTTATTGATTCCGCTCATCCTTAACAGCATCCATCATCACTGTCAGAGTGGAGGAGGAGTGTGTGTTTGGGTGTGAGGGTGAGGGTGCCATATTGAGTGCTGAGAGATGTGCTGGGGGATGATATTTAGATGTATTAAAATAAAAAAGAAAGATTCAGGGTTACGCTGTGTTGTTTGTTTGTTATTGAATGTTAAGGTTTCTAGAATGAGGACATTTCTGAAAAGTCAGGAAGGTTTCACTGACTGGAATTCTTGAATTTGAAACTGGCTTGGAATTTTTTATGTTTTATGACAAAGCATGTAATTGTGATAGCTGCAGAGGTTAGGGAATAATTGACATTAAAGAAGCTCATCACATGATCTAAAGTGTATGTGTTCACTATGTTATGTGTTTTAAAATCTTGTTTCAGGAAAACCAGACTGGCTCCTGTAAACAGTTCTTTTTTCCATGACATCAGTTGGTTAAATTATTGCCAGTAAAGATTTACTTTTATTATTTTTTTCTTCATCAGTGTTAATTTGGATAAGTGATTTGGGGGAAATGTGCAGGATTTGTTCAATAACACGCATACTTGACCACTGTCAGTATGCTTGTTAACATCCGACCACAGCTGTCAGTGTCAAAAACAGTATGACATTTCAATTTGAAGCGGTTAGATGTTGTGTTGTGTGATTTCCTTGCACAGTTGTTAATGGATGCTGATGACACTTTCCAACCTTTGATGTGTTTCTGCCTGTCATATTTCCAAAGCTAACAGCTTTTCCAGTCAACTGCTGCCTTACTGGAATAATATTTTTTCAGCTTACTTATCATATTTTCCAAATTTTAACCTTCAGTCAGTGAGCACACGCTCTGGAAGCAGCACAGAGCCAGAGGTTGCCGGCCAACTTAATCAAACTTGTGGAGGGTACTGGCAAAGGAAAACATTTGATTTAGAACAAACTATCACTTTCGATTAAATGAAAATCGTAAGCCAAATTTTGAGCATTTCTTTTCAAATATATCATTTTTCTTGGAGATGATAAACAGCAGCCCCGCTCCTGCTGCCGTCTCACTCCAGGCCATAAAGGTGGGCTGTTTTATGTTCTGTAACCCTCGCTGCGTAATGGTTTTCAAACCTCTGAAACAAGGAAAAACAAGGTGCCACCTTAAAATTTATGAGACATTAAATCCCTTTACATTAAATCTCAGTCAATCCATCATCATTAAGGCTTATCAAAATAATCACCAAGCCTGTAAAACAGCTTAACTAGTGCTTCAGCTGAGGTGTGAGGAAGAGGTGTGTGTGTGTGTGTGTGTGTGTGTGTGTGTGTGTGTGTGTGTGTGTGTGTGTGTGTGTGTGTGTGTGTGTGTGTGTGTGTGTGAGAGAGAGAGGGAGAGAGAGTTTATGTGAGTTCATGTGTGTGACTCTCTGTCTCTTTGTTCCAGTTTGGATCTCATTGACAGAACAGGTATTTCTCTTTGTATAAATACAAGTGAAAATGTGCTTCAGCAAATTTTCATTATAACAAACTGTGTCCAGTGTGCAGGATAGGAAAACATCAATTACATGTGTGAATAATTACACAGCTGGGTACTAAATACTATAATTTGATGTCTAATAGCATTTAAGTCTTGATCAAAACTTCCCAGTTTAAGAGACAAATAGAAAGATTTGTTCTTTTCATTTATACTTTAAGATTTTGCTGTTAAACCCATAAATACCAGAGCTAATTGTAATAAATAGCTATTCAATAGCTAACATAATTTAAAGATATATTTTCATGCACTTTTCTTAAAACTATGTATTAGTTTTTCTCTTTTTTACCAAAGTAGAGTTTATGAAAAGGGTCATTTAGTCACCTTGTGCCCTCAGAAATTTCTCGTTTTCATTGTTTTCATCTATCTTCATTGCTGAGAATGAATGAAACAGTAGCATAAATGCTTGTCCTCTACTTTGTATATTTTTATTTTGGATCCAGAAAATAATTAGACAGTGTTTAGAAAAAAAAATGTTTCACTTTCTCACCCTCCTCTGACTTTTTTCTTTTTCAGTTTTAAACATATACCTAAGAGTCTTTCTGCTTCGCTGATGCTCAGTCGTGCAGCTCAGTCTTTATATTCATCTTAAAAGCCAACTCCGCCTTTCCCTGTTGACAGACCGGACCGAGCCAGCCGCTGATTCAGAGCGTGCCCAGTGGAGCCCGATTAAAGCCCCCAGTGGTTTCTGGCTGGCAGATCACAGTTTAACTAAAAACTAAAATGGACAGCTCACAGCTCACAAAGCTTAGCTCACTGGAACTCAAATCAAAGCCTTCCTTTTTGGACAAATTTGGACAAATTTTGTTGTGTATTTTGGCACTTTTCGGCACAGAGATTCACAATAATGGCAGAAGATGTGTTTATAGTCATAATGAATAAAAACTGGCAGTATAATTTATTTCCTCTGCAGCGCAAGTATTGGATAAACCTAGTGTGACCTTTCCCAGAGGCTGGCTTTGATCGCCACAGTGTGTTGATGCATCTGTTTGACAGTGATGGATTAGGGAAGGTCAAGTTAAACACAGGCCAAAGAGAACATAAAAAAAACTCTTTTTTTCAGACTTTCATGTTCTTGTAAAAGTCCTTTGAGAAATCTGCAGCTCGTCTGCTATCAGCTCCATCGTTTTACATTTACTAACACACCCAAATAAACAAACCAACAGTGTTCCTTTGCCCTAAGAGGTATATATAAAGCACTCAATTGGATAAGTAGTACCTTGCTATTAGGCACCAAGTAAAACTGTAACTGGGTAAACACAAGACCTCTCATTTACTGCATAGTGGCCATTTTAGGATAACTTGGGCTTACATCCTCTTGGTTTAATTGTCATCATATCTAAGCAGTCTAAGCATTTTTAAAATATGCTGCTTTCACTCTATGACTGCTGATATACTGTTTCAGTGATCTTGTTAGTTTACATTAAAACAATTAAAGCTAACAATTAATGTCAAAACTATATCTGCTTGATCTGTATTAAGGCATGCTACAATATAAGGATTTTTGTTGCTTGTGACACCTACACTGAAGGTGTAAACACATCCAGTCAATGAAATGACGACCAGGAACTGAATGACCATAGAAGCAAACAAAGTCAAAAACATTTAGTTATTTATTTGTTTTGCTACCTCTATTATGAGGTAGTGATGAAAAACTTGGACAATTTATTATTCATCAAACTTTTCAACAAAATTTGGATCAAATATCACAGAAACGAAAAAATAGTTGTGTGTCCTGTGAAGTCATTTTTACTTTTCACTCTCTCCCCGTCTCTGTAGACACTGGTTTAATTATATTTTAGTATTTCAGCATTACATTTCATTTGCATTGCTTTCTTTGTACCTGGATGGCTGAAATCCATATCGACCAATGAGGTGTTTCCCAAATTTCCAAGCGTTTTCACTGCCCCTGGTGGGTCACTTCAGTACTGCAGGTGGATCCAAAAAAGTTTTAAAAAAAGATTGATTTTTGTAATATGTTGTAATATTTTTAGTATTCCAGCTTTCTTTTCCTCTTCACATTACAAAGAGGATAATCCATAAAACTGGTTACAGAGATCATACAAATCCACTATTCTTAAAATAGAATACTACACTAAAATTCGCTGATCTGGTCCATTTTCTCACTGCGCAAATTATGTATAAAGCAATAAACAATCTACTTCCTTACAATATTGCTAAAAGTGAACAGCGATAAAATTTGAGAAGGGAATTAAATTTAAAACATCCCTGAATCCGTACAACACTAAAAAGCTTTTACATCTCTGTGTGTGGAGTGAAGCTGTGGGATAGACTAAGTGAAGAACTGAATCAATGTCTCAGCATGACTCAGTTTAAATAGCGGTTCAAAAATATGGTTTTTGCAAAGTACAGGGAGGAGGCAGGGCTTTGATCGGGTGTTCTCTCACCCACTACTTTCACACTAGGGATGCGTATGGGTGCTTGTATTACTGGGGTTATCATGTTAGTTACTAAATAGTAGAAAGGGGGTGTGAATAAATAAGTTTATCCTTCTTCCTACTCCTTTTTGAACATGCAAGTAATTTATAATTATTATTTCTTTGTTTTCCTTTGTTTGTTTCTCTTTTTTTCTCTGTTGTTGTTAAACTATTTTAACATGTTCAAAATAAAGTTACAGTACAATACAATCCCTCCAGATCTTCTATTTTAGCAAACGTTTGCGCTCAAATTACAAGTGAACTCAGCACATTTAATTATTTTTTTAATCATTGTAATAGCTTTACCATAGAATTAAAGGGACTGCACAGTACAGCTAGTCTTGGTCTTTCCCTCCTGTCAGTTTTCAGAGGTGAAACACCACCCACAGAAGATCGATGTGTATCAAAGTCATAAACTTTTTAGTTGCAGTTAAAGAGCTCAATAAATACATCACAATTTTTCAAGGTCTGACATCAACAGGTCTCACTCTGTGCATCAAAAGAGTTCCTCCTCAGTCAGCACAGCGGTGCATTAAACACAGGGACATCAGTTTCAGCTATGCTGCCTTTCTGTTGCCTAGCTGCCTCCATCCTCACATCTCCGCTTTAATTAACCGTGCTGTGCACTCTGGTTTGAATAAATACACCGAGCGATCGAAGTAAAGTGAGGTTTCACATGGTTGACTTTAACAGAAAATCTGTGTTATACATCAAACTGCAGCAAACTGACAAGCATAGATGAAGATGAAGGTGATTAGCAGGGACCTTTTTGCCAGATGGATCCTGAATGTAATTAACCAAGTGGCCATTCCAGGTGATTCATTCCCATGTTTACCATTGGCTGGACTTGAAAAAAAAATGCAAATATAAACTGTTCACACACTTTTTTGTGTTATTCTGTGTATGTCTGAAGTCTGCACGAAAAGGATAGAGTCCAAAGTTAGCATGACTGTTCAAGGCACAACTGCCAAAATAACAGGAAATAATATGTGGTTGAAATAAAGCAGAATTTATCCATGACTTTTGAAATGTTAACTGATGCTATGGCGTGGTACAGAGGCTGACAAACTTTATTATTCTCAAATATTATATTTTACACTTAAACCTTTACCATTTTCTTCTTCTCTCAGCACTTTTATGTCAAGCTTTCTGTACTCTAATTTGTTGGTACAGAGGTCTAAAGTTGATCTTTTTTCTCTTGCTGTCTCTTTTTAATTTGCTAAAGTTATTTCTCTTTTGGTCTTTGTCACTGGCAGCCTCCTTATGACCCTATTAATCTCCAACTTCCCTGCTCTGCTTTCATCACACGCTCATTCAGTGTCTGATGTCTTCAGTGCTTCCTTCCTTCCTCTGTCTGTCTGTCCCACTTTTCATCTCCTCTCTCTTTTATCTCTCCACTTTCCTTTTTTCTTCTCTTTCTCAGTGAATCCCCCTCCCTCCTCAAGCTCTGATGGCAACACAAAAACACACATGCAAACACAGATTTGCTTTATAACACTATACACATAAGGAACGTTTACAGAACACATCAATCTGCACTTGTCCACAGGAGTGTCTATAAAAAAGCTGCTTCAATTCATTTTTTATTTTTTTTATTTTTTTGCTGCTGCTAAACAGCTTCACTTTACGGTGCTGGTGTGTGAGTGTGTAAGGAGAAATCATGTAAATGCATACGAGGAGATATATCTTTCTTGTTATTTTGTGATGGGCTTGTCTTTATTGTTTCATTTAATACTAAAAATGTTCTTTATATAAATGTATGTTTTTGTCATCCACATGACAACACACATTGATTTTTTTCACTTCCTTCATTGCTCATTTATTTCTCTGGGTTCAACCAGCCATACAATTAATGTGTAAAGGATACAGTTAGGTTAGGCATAGGTTAAGAAAACCCGAGTTACCTTCAGGTTTTGTGTGTGTGTGTGTGTGTGTGTGTGTGTGTGTGTGTGTGTGTGTGTGTGTGTGTGTGTGTGTGTGTGTGTGTGTGTGTGCATGTTTGCATGTGTGTGTGTGCTTGCATGTGTTTGACTCATAGGAACTCTGCTCTATATGTGAGCTGGTAAAACAGAAATACACTCCCTTTAAGAGAACATAAACCTTCTGTGATTTACAGTCAGTGTCCAGTCCAATTACCTTTACATATCCCCACATCACTCTCTTTGTGTTGCTCACACTCCCACAAAGGCACTCTACAAATTTTACTGCACCTCACGCTACACCTGAGAAATGAGGGTCACAAGGTTTATGGCTTCATGTGAAGGGGAGCAGCGAGATGAATGGTGCAGAAAAAAGACTGAAAGTGAAAGAAAGGATTTGAGAGAACAGGAATTATGTGAAATATGAAATGCAAACATGCAAAACAGGATAGAAGAGCAGAAGTATTTATGAGGAGAACTGACTGGAGGAAAAGGGGAAAGTTAATAAAATGGAAATACATCAAATGAACAGTAAAGGATGGGGTTGAAATGCATACATGCAGCTGCATGAAGTGTGATATTTCCCCTTCGTTCCAAGACACACAGAGTACTGGTGGCATTGCTGCTGTGGAAGTGGAACTGACTGCTCTCTTTGGCTTGCGGATTCTTTTAATGCCAA
Organism: Astatotilapia calliptera; assembly: GCF_964374335.1. Classification (NCBI taxonomy): domain Eukaryota; kingdom Metazoa; phylum Chordata; class Actinopteri; order Cichliformes; family Cichlidae; genus Astatotilapia; species Astatotilapia calliptera. The sequence goes on from NC_137441.1 coordinate 29,824,826, forward strand.
AAATTTGGTTTGCGTTGCCAAAAAGGAAAAAAAAGAAAAGAAAATTAAAATTTCAAAAAGTGTGAGCGTGACTGTGTAGAAAGAACACATATAATTCAAAACTTCTGACTTTGGTCCTGGATGGTTATTGATCTTTTTATTTTGTCCACTTTTATCCAATAATTTCATTCACCTTTCAGATTTCCAGTGCAAACAAGATTCTGCTGAGAGGCACTTCAGAAGTGGCAGACTTCATTTGCTAACACAAAGTCTCACAGAAAGTTACTTTCTGTGAGACTTTGTGAGCAAAATAAATATATCATCTTTCAGCTGGAAACTCTAAAGTTATAAATAAATCAGTAATTTGAAAAAAACAATGTGGACATATCTATGAAGATTTCCAGTGTCAATGACTCTCATTTTTACTACCTCTTTCAGTTTGATTTAATTGTCCTTCCTATGTTAATAGTAAAATTAGAAATTGGATTCTTCTTCTTCAGCTGTTATCCTCAGCTGCCTCCATCTCTCTCTATCTCTGCCACTCTCTTCTGTCACACCATCTCTGCATGTCCTCCTTCACTACATCCATCAGTTGCCTCTGTGGTCATCCTCTTTTCCGCCTCCTGGGCACCTCCGTCTTTAAGATCCTTTGTCCAGTATATCCACTATCCCTCCTCTGCATATGTCCAATCCATCTCATCCTTGGGTCTCTAATTTCATCTCAAACCGCTCATCATGAGCTACACCTCTGATACTCATGCCTAATCCTACCCCCAACTAAACATGCCATAGCTGACATAGAAACCAGTGAGAAAAAAGACAAGCTGGACCACGAATGCGAAGCACTTGTCCTTTTGACGGCAGGATCTGATAGAGAGTGTCTTTAAAACCTCAGTTGATGGTTTTAAACCACCATAAACACAGGAAAATGTGTTTTAGTAACTGGTTTAAACAAAATAAGCTCCTCTCTTATATTTAATGTTGATGGCTTTAACCACATAAACATAAATGTGCTTTTAATAGCAGGCTTTAACTTTATAAATATGGGTTTGTTTTTCTGCGGCCTCGACTCTTCTTCTGATTCTGCCACCACTGATGAAGTACAGACTACCCCTTTAATCCCTCGCAGCCCCCCTCCCACCTACCTTACCTTTAAGTCTGGCTTTTAAAGTGTGGCAAACATAACTCAGAGCCCAGAGTCTTAATGTTTTTCTCTTGTGAATGAAACCTCTTTAATCCCCCCTAGAAGGTCATGGGATGAAGGGGTTGCGGAGCTGAACTCATCTGGCATATATTTTATTTCCACATGTACAAACATGAAATGCACATCAAATACAAATGTCTCTCCCTGTGCACATGACACCCACCATGGAAACCAGGTTTGCTACAAATTGTGTTTACGTGCAGCCAGACTGCATTAATGATTTACATTTAGTGGTTTTATGTTCGTTTGGAGCATCACTTCAGCCAATGTTATTGAAAATATTTTCATAAACGCTGCATTGTTTGCAGACTATTTTGCAGCCAGGTATCTGGTTTTTATAAGTGTTGGAAGATTACTTCTGAAATATAATAGTTTATTACTAGTTACTGTTCTAAAATTAGGTAACGTTAAGTGCTTTAATGACAGCATCAAAGTAATGTAAGTAATCACATTGGATCATTTTTTGATTACTTTTTCTAACAAATGTTTATAACTGGGAAGCAGAATCCTTCCAAAAACATTAATTTAAATCAGACAGTGTAAACCTCACAACAATACTCAACATTAAATCCTAATAAACTTTAATCAAAGCAGAAATAGATGTTTTGAACACACATAAATACCATGGTGGGACAGAGGGTACATTATTTGATGAGACTTGTTGTGTCAAATTAACAAACCTTTTAATCTGACATAGATTGAGTCACACTCTGACTTCATCTATATGCCTTTTCTAATTAAAGTGGGAAAATGTTTTGAAACTTCTGCAGTGAAATGTGTTTAAAGGTTTGATGCAAATATACAATATAATTTCCCCTGAGGCAAAATTTAGATTTCTGCAGGGCTCCAATGTAAATGGGTGACGTCACTGCTCACATTTATGCTTGTCCTGGTACATTAAGTGTTAATTACCATGTGGACGTGTCCTGGTGCTTCATATGCAGTGCCAAAAAAATGTCAAAAATAAAATAAAATGCTGGGACTTTTTCCCTCCTTGGTCCGCTCTTTGTTATGGTCAGTTTGTCCCTCTAATTTTTTCCACTCCTTTGTTCATTCCCTCATGTCCATTTCCATACTTTCAGCAGTCTCACTCCAGGAATTTTGCTGACATTTGTGAGTCCTTATATCGATGCTATGATTATTATTCTTTATACTGAGGTGATGATTGTTATTTCCTCAGTGATAAATTCAAAAAGTGAACAGGCCAATCACAACAGTTGTGGGCTGCGTCGACCTGTTGCTCCATTTCTTAGGAGGTGCGTGCCAGGTTACGCTTCAGTGCACACCTTAGTACATACTTTATTAGGCACCTATCAACTAACCAATAAGATACTGTTAACTTTTTAAATATAAGTTTAGCATTTTATTTCTATTAATTATATTTCTGTTCCTGTTTTTGATGTGCAACAACTCCTTTGTCATAGGGGAGTTTCTGACTCTCCAGCTGCTAAATGTTACACTATATAAACAGGCAAATCAACTAACTGTTTGTCTGTTCCTTGAAAATGAGCCAAAGAATAAAAATTCCATCCCTATTTGCATAAACATGAGAGGTTTTGGACAGTACAGCTAAACAATGACATAAGACTCATTAAAAACCAATAGAGTCAGATATGATTAATCATTCAAAATACTATATGACTAATATAATCGCATAGTCTCATAACACTGTAAGAAATGTAGATTTAGTAAGTAACTAGGTAAAATGTATTTAAAGTACATTTAAACACAGCTTCCGCTACCAAAGTGCTGTACATGTACATGCAGTCATATTAAAAAAGTCATAGGTCCACACAGAATACAACAATAGCAGGCCATTCGTAACGACAACAGCAAGATGCAAACAGCTGCAAAACAAAATTTAGACACAAACAGAAAAAGATGAATTAGGTGGTGCACACAGCTGTGAAACTGACAGCAGTTCTGTTTTGATGCAGAACGAATAATAAATAGACTGTAAATAGTCACCAGTGAGGTCAAGTGTCTGGAACTCAGTCCTCTGTTTCATCGACATGTGATGGGTTACATATACACAATGTTCTCTGCAACAAAGACAAATAGCAACAAAAAAATTGCATGAAATAATTTTAATTTTCAAGACGCAACAAAATTTTGGTTTCTGTTGATGCTCTCAGATGCGCATTTAACATATGCATATGCAATCGTGCATAAAGACCAGTTTGTCTTTGTACTTCTTTATCTATATATGTATGAGGACATGACATTACATTTCACTGAGCCTTACTCTACACGTAACAAAAACTGCTTGCCTAACTACAACCCTAACCATAACCAATGACATAACCTTACTCTAACCTTAAACAAAGTCTCCACCTTAATATTTAATCATTTATGCTGTGGGAACTTGCTTTAAGCCCCTGACACATACCCACAATGTGTGAGCATATTAAGGTCCCCACAAAATGAGCAATGCAGGTCTTGAGCCACACAAAAACATGCACACACTCACACTCACACACACACATTCAAACCCCTCTTTAGCCCTCAGGCTAATTTCCTATTTCCATGCGGCGCCTTGTCGTAATCCTTGATTTGACTGCTGAAATGACTCCCCAAAGTTAAACCATACACACACAAACACGATCCTGCACACACAAATACACAGACAAAGTGTTTAACCTTCCCACCAGCAGCCCTGAGGAACCCCCAAAGGTCTGTACAATCTCTGCACACAGAAGCAGATGTGTTTGGGTAACATGGGCAGGGTGATTTCAGAGTTTACCTTTCTTTGTTATCTTTGTTATCAATCAGTCTTTGATTGTAAGTCACTAATTGTTTTATATATATTTTTAAACGCAGTATAATTTTGAAGATATGCCGTATTATTAGAAAATACCAATCCTCAAGAAATGAATAGAGCTTTATTCATTCATCAGCCTGATTGATGGTTCAGCTTCTCACTGCTACTGTAAGGAAAAAGATAGAAATTCAAAAAAAAAAAAAAAAAAAGCAACAAATTCTGTATTTGCATGAAACTTATCCTTCACTGACACTTGCAGTGCACAGTCATTTGATGCAAGGCTCCCCAGTGTTCATAGATTATACGCCATTCCTCTTGTTTGGCCATGAATCAGACTGTCCTTGGTCTTGTGTTGGCAGTTTCCTTTTGAAAATGCCAAAGAATAAAGTGTTTTCTTGGCAGTAACCATCATGGATCAGTAGATGATGCGAGCCCAAAAAACTAAATGTGGGGCAAAGGATTTGTTTGTGTGGAAACATGTGTTTGACTCTTCATTCTGAGTAGTCTGAAAGTAGTCTGACATTTTGATAAATCTAACAAGCATGCAAGTCACACATTTAGCATGAAAGGACATATTTTATTTGAGTGAAATCTAAACTCCTTTGATAAGTATAAATTTTATTCCTATGGTCTTATTTGACAGTCTGCTTATACTCATCTGCTCCTATTGTCTTTTATGTAAACTGTTTGAGGTGTTGCTACAACTGTTGCGTGATTCCAGCTGCTTTGCTCTCAGGGAATCACCTTTGAGTTTTAGTACCGGTGCATCCATCACTTAACGGGTCTTTGTCAGCAGCATGTTTCTTATGAGATTCACATGATCTGTGTCACTTTATGGCACCGCCCTTTGTGATGACTTGTATTTTTCACTGGGAGGTGGAAAAACGTGAAAAAGCGTTCATGTGCAGCGTTTGCTCTCACTTGAGCCTTTTCTGCTTTCTTTGCCAATACTGAATGAAAAGCCTCTCAGTGTTGACTCCTGAGAAACAGATCCAATTAAAAATGTCTGATATTATCTCGTTATGATGGATTAGGAAAAAGGAAATATATTTTTTGAAGCTCCATGTAAAGTGGGACACCAAATCACTCATGCCAGATGCACGAGAGTGTCAGACTGAATTTATTTCAGTATATTATTTCCCAGCTTTGAATGCAAGTCTTTAAAAACTGTGCTTGTGTATATGTTAATTGGCACGAAGAATATTGTGGCTCCTGCTAAATAAAGATGCTTTGAATAAGCTATAACAGCAAAACCTGCCTTTTCACTATTTGCGCTGAATGAAAGGTTTTTCTCTTTCATTCTGTTTTGGCAGAGGCATGAGCAGCTCTGCAGAGGGACATTTCCACGCACCGCACATGAAACAGCAAATGAAAGAAACTGCACCATTCAGCAGACAGATTCAAATAAATTTGATTTGGCCAAAAGCTTCAAAGAGCAAAAGGCTGCCTGTTGCTAAGCACAGACAGATACAGAGCCACACAAATACGTAGACATCAAGACACACATGCAGAGTGTTACTTCCTGATGTGATAAGTCTTAATCACAAGTCAATGGAGCAGACAGGGAGGCAGCTTGGTGTGCACAGTGGCAGGTCTGACACACACACACTCACTCACACACACACAATTCATTCCACAAACTTAGTCCAGTGGTGGGGACTCCCTGGGGACTTGCAGATTAGCCATGGCCACAGCCACTAATCCTTCACATACCTACACTCACCCCACACAGAATTTCTGTCTCTGTCTCTCTTTTTTCTTTTTTACTTCCATATTTGGGTGGAACTACTGAGGACTGAGTATGCTGGAAAAAACTGTGCAGTGCAGCCTGAAGTGACCGTTTTTCAAGATGTGGTTCGGCTCAGAGACAGAAAAAGTAAAGACAACGTCAAGAATAAACTTTTACATTTAAAAATCTGATTTTAATCTGATTAGATATTAAATGTTTTTATCCAACCATATTATTATGGTTATTAACTCTGCTTACTGCGCCACATCTGTCACCATTTAAACTAACCACAGGCAGGTTTATGGCTTTGCAGTTGGCAGCCCAAATGATCATGGTTGTTTGCCCCTGTATGCTCTGATATGACCCTAAATAGTTGATATGACCCTATCAACTATTTTTGTCCTCTAGGCACAAAATTAACTTGGTGTGATTATCCACACTCAGTTCAAATGAAGCTTGATTGTCCAGTCTCATAAGGTAAAATCCTGCATTTGGATAAGCCACAAACAGATCGCCTGCTTATTCAGACTTATTAAGACCTCAATTCTTTCCTTGCTTCCTTCATATCTTTCAAACTGTGTAATCAAAGGGAACTGTTGTAAATAAAAGCTTCACTCTCAATTGGTTTCCTCTGCCTAAATAAAGCTATACTGACCACAGTCCTTAATGAGCACTGTCAGACTGAACCCAACAATGGTTTATAACAAGCTGCTTGAACAAATGACCTAAAGGGTCCACCTCAATCACCTCCTGGGGACGCTGGTTTCAGCTCATTAATGCAGAGCTTCATTCATTCAAAAATGCATTTCCTGTGGTCACAATGCAGGTAGGATTTTTTTTGCCACCCCAGAATAACTGGAAGAATTTGGAGCCACAAAGTAACATTAGCATTAATTGAAAGTCATGTTTGTAATCCTTTCATTACTGATGATTCACCTTTCCCTCACTTGTAGCTCTGCTTCAGTCCCTCTATTCCAGAGGGAAGATATTGTGCCATTTAACTGCTAAAAGTTAGTTGGTAACTGCTGAGCAGGTGCTCTTTCTCGTGTTTGCTAAAGCTTCTTTTTTCCTTAAAAAACACAACTGCCTGCTAAATGCAGCATTTTTAAAGGTTCCATGTCTGAAATGAGCTAAAGAACAGGAGATGGGACACATTCAGAGATGGTTTAGTGACGTAGCAGTGGATCTGCGGAACATTCAGCTGTTATGCATGCATGCACACACAAAGCAAACCAAGCTTCAGTCAATACGTCTGCCCTGCCCTGGTGCTGCCCAGTGCAGTGTCATTGAACAGGTCACTGAAAGGTGAAAGGCTTAAATTCAAAAAGGACACATGGAGAAAAAAAGAAATGAGGAATCGAGAAAGTTAGCATTAGAGCTGAGGGGGTTGTTCTCCAGAGATTTACTGAAACCACTCTGCTCTACCTTTAACCCCTGTGTTTGCTCTGCCATCAGAAGGAATCCATGTGAAGAAAAGAAGAAAATCTTTAGATGAGCTTGGAAATTTTGCTCAATTACTCATCCACGTGTCTATCTAATCTCAAAAGCACTGCAGCAATGCGTGCAAAGGGAAAATGAAAGAAAGTTTCAAATGAAATTAAGACAGACTGTGTTTTATATCCATTGCAAACTGAGGATGCTACATCTGCTTAAAAATGTTACTTGTGGGGCAATTTTTATATTCTTGCCCTACAATACAGACACTTTATTTAAAAATATGAAATAATGGCCAACACGATTAAGTACCTGCACAGTTTGTGGCTGTGTAACAATACATAGATCTGCATGCTGAAATGGCAGATTGCCTCCAGAACGCTTAATTATTTACAAGAAGAAAAATGGCAACCTCTGCAATTCACTGCATAAACGACGAAGCCTTTTAACTGCACTTCATTCAGGTGAGATGGCTTAACAACATATAATCACTCCCCAGCTACAACTTTACCACAAGTATCTGATGGTTTCACAGCGGCTAAGCTGTCTGCGTTGTAACTAAGACGAGGTCGCAGGGTCAGAGGTTAAAACCACACTGGCTCCTACTGGGAGATTTGGTTTCCTAATATATGTGTGCGTGCATGTGTGTGTGCACGCCATGTTCAGCTTCTTCACCACTCCATAAAAATCATTCTTCTCAGGCTGACCACCAACTCAATATCCTGTGTGGTTTGTTATGTCAGTTCACAAATGTTCGCTTGTTTTATTTTGCCTCTTTCCATCCCGCAGCTTTTCCTCTTATTTACGTTCTCATTCTTTTACACCTCTTATTGTTTCCAGTCGATCCCACATTATTCCTTTCTATTGTTTTCATGCAATATTTCAGTAAAATCATTCCCACCATCTCCCTCTCTCTTTTGGCATGTTTGTATTTTTCACTTTATCTTTCTCCTTATAACTTTGTTCTCTTTTAAGCGGACATTTAATTCTTCCGCTTGTGCCGTCACTCCATCATCGAGATCCTCTTGCAGATCCTCTGATTTCTGTTGGAAGAAAATCCGGGGCCAAACTAAAAGCAGATTACAATTTCTTCTTAAAATGGGAAAAGAGAACAAGAGCTGGTCCACTTTTAAAGGATTATCAGTTTTAAACCCCGAAGAAAGAAAAAGGATACCTTTGAAATTTAAAAGGATTACCTTTCTGCCTTGAAAACTGAACAATGGTCAGGAGGAGGAAAACAATCTGCCCGATGGGTTAGGGTTTGCTAACAAAAACTGTCCATTTAGCTTCTGAATTATAATCACATTGCACCCTTGTGGTAGCCTGTGGGTGGTCTAATCTCACAAACAATTTGGTAGTGAGTTATAAAGCTATAAAAAATACATGTTGACATTTTCTGTTTGCCTTTCCCTTAATGCAAAGTCTTGTAACCTATCACATGCTCTATGAAGTCACTGTTGGCTCTTGATCTCTTCCATGACCTGAAATATCTCTCAGACAAAATAGCAGATTGAAGTTTGGCTGCTTGAGCTGTGCACAATGAGAACCATACTCTGTTTCTCTGTATGAAAATAAAGATCACAAATATAAATCAGAATGCTGAGAAAACCAACATAAATATTTAATCACTTAAAACACACACACACACACACACACACACACACACACACACACACACACACACACACACACACTGATTAAAATCTGATATTTCTTGGCTGTAAACAGAAACTTCCTGGATTGTCCACTTGCTTCCTGGCAACTTGATTTTAAAAAAACTCAGGAAGGACGTGTTAGCCTAGCTAGTTCCATAGACTGTATATAAGAGATGGGCATTGACATTTTGAAGCATGAACTAAGTCCTTTGACCTCTGCAGTAGTGACTTGCCAGTCACAAGTAGACATTTCCAGAAGCACAAATGCTTCAACATCTTTTTACACATAATTTACAAAATCAACATCAAGTTGTATTCAGTGAGATTTTAAACTATCAACTGACACCATAAACTTATCACGAAAGTCTCTGCTGAGGTCATACAGCAAGTGACCAGCGTAGGGTCATTTAATGAGAGATTGATTTACAGTCTAACTTCTTTCTTCTTACAGTCACCACCTGCTAACCATTAAAAAGAATGCAGACTTTTATCTTAAATGAACAGCTAGGACAATTAGGAAAATACTTCTTGTCTCAGAGTTTGAGACTGATCCTATCCTTATTTAGAATAAGGAGAAGTTTAGTGTAAATTATTTCCTCTTGATGTAATAAATATGTCTGTTGGCTTGATGTTCCCTTTAGTGTACAACGAGGTGCAATGGGCTTTGAAGTACTTAAGATTTACCCAATCAGTAGTGATTTTAACTCTGCAAGTGCTGCAATTCAGTAATACAGCAGGGTGTATACCAAAAAACACGTATTTATATACTTCTGCTGCAAATATTTTTTGGTGTGTTATCGAAGCTAAACACATCCCAGCCATTACCATTCAGTGTGATATGGGACACATGTAATTGGAACAGTTATAAAAAGAGGGTAAATGATGAAAGGAAACAGGGTTCAAAGGAGAGTGAGAGTGTCGAGGGAAGCTTAAAGATGTAAGAATAAGAAAAGATAGAATGACATAAATGGTAAAAAGAATTTGGGGGGTCGGGTTTGGTTGCTGGTATCCATGGAGGTAAATAATGAGAATCTCATGATATGGGGCCTCCAGGAAAGCGTCCCACTTTTCTCGATCCTTTGCCTCCCTTTCTCTTTCTCCCTTTCTTTCATTGCACCCCTCCTCATCTTATCCTCTCCCCGTTGTTTTCATCTGTGGTCCTCTTAGCTGACTCCCTTTTGTCTTCGAAAATCCTTCCTGCTTTTCGCTCAACCAGCTGCACACACACGTATGAATTAATAGACACAATTTGCATGAGAAAAGAAAAGTCTGTTTTTTTATTTCTCAATGGAGCAGTTGTGAGACATCATTGAAGTTTTGAACACTGATTATTGACATGAGAGGCTTTTGACTCTTGCCTAATTTTGTTCACGTCAGAAAGTCATGAATAAAAACGTATCTGTATTTCTCTGGAGTAATAATAAAAATGAGCATTTATCAAACACAGTAAAACCTATTAAACAAAGCTCTACTCATATGGATCAGCTGAGTATTTTAAATGCAAACCATGACTCCATGTTGTGTTTCCATATGTTGTAAACATTCACTGCTCTTTCCAGAACATTCAGAATTATGTCCCTATTGAAAACTATTTTTTTTAAAAACAGAAAAATGAATGAAAAAATGAATGAAATGAAACAAAGAAAGTGCATAAAGGGATTTAAAACAGTATTAGAGGGTGGGGAGGTGAAAGTGAAGTTATAAATTAAAATCATAACAATGAGCACACACACACACACACACACACACACACACACACACACACACACTGGATACCACGAAGCAGCAAAAACTGAATATCTTTTCTGTGTACTGTGGTGCTTAGTGTTCTATGGAAGAGGATTGGGGCACTGGGAAAAAAATTGGGGACGTCTTTTTTTTTCACTTTTTTCTCAGAATTTTTTGTTCTTGGAATTCTGACTTTAATCCCAGGATTCTGACTTTGTTCTCAGAATTCAGATTTTTATGTCAGAATTCAAACTTTTTTTCTCAGAATTCAATTTTTCTCAGAATTCAGACTTTAACCTCAGGATTCTGACTTCTTTTCTCCGAATTCTGGATTTAAGATCAGAATTCTGACTTTTTTCTCAGAATTCAAACTTTTTTTAATCAGAATTTTGACCTCAGAATTCTACTTTTCTTCTCAGAACTCTGACTTTGATCTTAGGATTCTACAGAATTCTGAGATAATAGTCAGAATTGTGACTTTTTTCTCAGAATTCTGATCTTATTCTCAGAATTCTGAGATTAAAGAATTCTGACTTATCTCAGAATTCAAATGTTTTTAAAAATCAGAATTCTACCTTTAAACTCAGGATTTTCACTTTTTTTCTCTGAATTCTTCTCCTTCAGAATTCTGACTTTAATCTCTGGATTCTCAATTTTTTTCTTGGAATTCTGAGATTGAAATCAAAATTCTGACTTTAATCTCAGAATTCAAACTTTTTTTTAAATCAGAATTAATCTCAGTCTTAATCTCAGAATTTGTACTTTCTTCTCAGAATTCTTAGATTAAAGTAAGAATCTCAGAATTCTGACATCAATCTCTTAAAAATAAGACATCCCCATTTTATTTTTTTTGTATTTGATATATATTTGGTTTATAACTACCATTTAACAAAATAAGAGATCCCACAGAGTGACTCAAATCATTACCTGGTGTGTGTCATCATTAGGATCTTTCTTTTAGTGTTTAGGGATAAACACAAAGCTAAAAAGTAGCCCAATGAGAAACTACAGCAGTTGTCATTGCAATTCTGATATAGAAACACATACGGTTAGAAGTGTAGCTACAAACATAGCCGCTTATCTCTCATTTTGTTCCCTGCTGGAGGAGCCAACTTTTCTGGGTTCAGCATAGACTCAATTTAATATCATTCTTCATTACTAGCTTTGTTTTAGCATGTTGTCTTTGTCCATGATTGCTTAGAGTTCCATTTATGTAGAGCTGGGCAGCTGTGCCTGAGTTGAGTGTACTGTATTTTCCATGTGTGTGTTCTGATGAGATCATCTGATGATTTAAAGGTGTTTATACCACTGGAGTGACCTCGCAGTCAAACGACAGGTTGAATTAAACCTCCTGGAACCATCCCCACAGCAATGTGTGTTTGTTGTCCCTAATGGTTGTGTCTTTACTGTGAGGTCATTGAGGGTAATCCCCACCTTTAGAGGAAGGATAATCAGACACGCCACTACAAATGCAATCCTACAAAACTAACAGAAAAACAGAGAATTTCAGGGATATTTAGCATGTTGTTTAGGATGGCTCTTGCGTTTCAAACTGCCCTGTGTTTATTTTAAAAAGGTTTAGGATTACCTATGTGCCTCACATCCTTCCTCTTAAATAGTGTCATTACATTTTGTACAAGCCTTTTGCAGCTGAGGACAAAACAGGGCTTTTCTATTTGTGTCTGATCTACACTCTGGCTTCTCTCACAACCAGAGGCAGCCTACATTAAGGCCCTGGCTTACATCTGAAGGCAGTCCAGGGTCCATTCATCCCTTTTCTGAAGTGCTTAAATCTATATTCATTATAATAGCCACTAGGTGGTAACTCATCTGAGGAGACTGATTCTATAGAAACCTCTTTAAAAATTAGCCTTGGCTTGTTTGATCTATGAGCCTTGTGAACACTTTTCTAATCAGTGTATGGACTCAATATGGAATTAATAAATTTCCGTTTGTAAAGGTCCTACCCTTCAGAGTTAAAAATGATGAATAAAGACTTTAGTGTGGCCCTTATTTATACAGTTTTACCAATTTGTGTTATCTGTGACCAGTGTTGGTCAAGTTACTTGAAAAAAGTAATCAGTAACTAATTACTGATTACTTCCCCAAAGAAGTAATCAGTACTTTGATTACTTATTTTCAAAAGTAATTAATTACTTAGTAACTTAGTTACTTAGTTACTTTTTAAAAACACAATTTACAACCTGAATAGGTGATAGAGCGATAGATCTTTCAGCCAAATTCTACTTTTTCTACATAATCCATCATACAAAATGTAATCAAATGGAAAAGTCTCCTTTTTTTAAAACTTGTTTTATTAGTTTTAATCTTTTAACTTTATGCATCAAGCAAAAATGTAATTATATGCAACATTCTCTGACTGGAAGAAATTTGTTTAATATTTAAACCTATTTTCTGCACATTCCAGCACATAAAAATTTTTTTTTTTGTGTGTGTTTACACTCACTCTTTCAAATAGATGCAAGTAAAACACAGCAGAAAATAAATAAAGTCAAAGACTAGGGTCCTTTTGCTCTATTTTCACCTGTAAAGCAGGAGTAGGGTAGGCGGAGGGTTACCCTGGTGCAGGTGTGCCGCTGCGGTCAGTGGAAGAATCCGCGAGTTTCTCTGTGAGTTTCCCATTACGTCGTTGCGCACTCGGTGCTTGCTTGGAAGTTTGGGGGTTTTTTTCGCTGTAAAAAGAAGTTTTCTTCCCACGCACAATGCTAACGGACGCTAATGTTTTTGTCACTTTTTATGTAATCAAACTTAAAGTAAGGTCAGTACTTCCACGCTTTAAACGCTGCACGCTCATACTCTCTCCCACACTCGATATATGATCCACTGTTGATCTGCACACAGCTGTTGTCACGAACGTTGCACTTGCTTACATCACTGTCATGAGACATTCTCGCAAAATAAATCACGTTTTTAGTAACGCAGTAACGCAGCGTTCCTACGGGAAAGTAACGGTAATCTAATTACCGTTTTTGCAATAGTAATCCCTTACTTTACTGGTTACTTGAAAAAAGTAATCGGATTACAGTAACGCGTTACTGCCCATCTCTGTCTGTGACAAATCAGTGTTTGCATGATGTATGTGGATTTCAAATCACAAGTCTAACTTTGCTTGGATTCAACACACACATACACACAAAGCATAAATTCTCACAAGTCAAAATACTTTTGTATATGTATGTGTGTCTCAACAAGTATTATGCACTCATCACTCAGCCATACACCTCAGCTACCTAACTTTATAAGTGACACAGAAACTCATTCACATATTATTTGAACATTATTCTCACAGTCAGGCACTAATTTCATTTAATCTGTTATGCCATGTTACACATAGATGCCCTCATCCACAGAGAGGGTGCCATCCGTAACCCGCAGCACACACACTTTCCGTTCCTCTCGTTTTCTCATCCCCTTAAGAACCGTCTTTGTTTAATGTGTGTTCTAACCATGCTCGCCCCTGCTGAGTGACAAATCTCTCTCCCAAAGAGGCAATCCGTCAAGTCCAAGCACACACACACATGCACACACACACACACACTGACAGATCCACTGTGTATTATGAAGATTAAATGTCACAGTAGCCTCACTTGATCCAGTCCAAACTGATTCTCATCCTGAATTCTTGTAGGAACCTGCAGCTGATACACAGATCATAGCAGGAATGCATGTTAAAAATGATCCAGACCAGAGTCACATACATATAAGTTTGTGTGTGCATGCGTGCATGCTTGTGTGCTTGCGTGTGCATGGACTCAATGCACATTCACACAGAGAGGCACACACAGGCTGCTCCACATACTAAGACACACAGTGTAGTTGGAACAGAGCTCTGTGATTTGGTCCGCTCAGCAGGAAGTCTGTTGTCACAGTACGGTTTCCCATGGTTGAACTTTAAAGGGAAAATCCACCGAAAAACTGCTTTCACATTGTTGATGGACCGGGCATAAGTATAGGCAGGAAAAGCAAGTTACAACAAAATCCAACAACTTGTATTTTGTTTTGGGGATTTCACAATGAAAATGTTTCTGTTTTTATTTTGTTCCATTAGCTTTTGTATGAAAATAAATAAACAAATATTCAAAATAAAATAAAATAAAATAAAATCCTGATATACATGGAAGTCTTCAGTAGGGAATGTACAAATATACAGGGACTATGCAATAGCAAACACTAAAAACAGTAATTATATAGATACGATTCTTCATTGTGAAACAAGGATTATGTGCATGCAGAATGGGCCATCACAGAAAAGAACATATTCTCACTCTGTCTTCACAGCTGCAGCTGCATCGACCTAAATGGGTTCTTTCAATCTAAAATATAAATCTGTCTTTCTTGTTGATTCTCAAAAGACCAGAGGATGAATGACTAGAATAGTTCAAATTATCTCATTTATCTTTGGTACTTTGAAACTTTAGGTCCCACTCACAGAATCAGGCCTAAGGTTTCACAGGTATTAAGGCTTCACAGGGAACTGGCAAACTGCTGCTAGCTCCCTCTAACCCTCCTTGTGACTGACTTCATTCAGCAGCAGCTAGCAACCTCTAGCAACTGGTGGTTTTCACAGGGTCACCAACCAGTCTTCAGGCCTGTTTGGTTGAGGCCATAAGCTTTGAAGAAATTCCAAAAATGAATAGTTCAAATACACAGAAATACAAAGCAACAGTGGGCACTGGAAGAGCTGTTGGCGTTAGATAAGTGCCTCCAAGTGTGGTGCTATGAGTAAAATTTATATTTCGATTTTGAATTAATAAATGAAACGAAAGCATTTTTTAAGTTATAGTGGATTTGATGAATGCTGTAGATTTATTTCCACATATTTGACAAAATAACTACAGCCTGTTAATAGCTCTTTTCTTAATGTGCACCAATAAATCGTGTAGTCTTAGTGAGTGAACTGACGTCTCTGAGAAACACCCTCTCACTTTAGACAGCTGTAGCCAGTGGAATCTGAAGAAGCATTTCCCACACATACAGTCTCCAATTTGGGATCAACAGAGCAGCTCCAGGTTATGCATTTCACCCCCCTGTCCTTTTGCTCTTGTGGCTTTGGAAGAGTCCTACCCTTTCCAGGCTGAAAGGGTTTGTTACAAAGACCTAGGAATAACAAATTTCAAAGCTGGTATGTGGCTCTCAAAGTTCAGCTGGTATTTGCCTTTAAGGTCTTACCAACATTTATATACACAGAACACTGCAATAGGGCAGAAACCACCCCAAGTGTTTATGTATGAGAGTAGCAGGATAGTCCCACAGTTCTTTTTATAAGCCCGGTAGACTCGGTTGGGGTTCGGAATTTACACAAAAACAGAAACGCTATTCTTTGTGATCTTTCCATCAATGTCCAGCACAGAAGAATCAGCCTCTATGTTTTCTCTCCCTTTAGACATACATGAAAATACCTCGCTTTCTCCTGTACCTCCTGTACCCCGAGGCACTTACAATACACTCCAGACACATACTCGAACTTACAAATGAACCATCAACAGCACCCACTGCTGCATTAGGCCTGAAGGTATGTTGGACAGTGAATGGAGTTATTTAGAGTGTATGTTTGAACATTAATCACATATTCAGAAACATGATAATGTTTCCCTCAGTATGCTGGTCAGTCCTTGGGGGGATTTGTAAAGGGTTTAAAATCCTGTGTTGGGATTTTGGTCCTGAATCAGTGATTAGTTTAGCTGATTTACTCCCCGAGAGGCAAAGAACCGTATGAAACCTGCTGCTGCCTGTTTTTTCTTTTTCTTAAAGACATTTTGTGGTTTTCAATTTCAATCTGTTTCACTTATCAAATTATTTGGAATTATATTTGGTACTCTGGTTCATTACGTTAATTTGCCCTCATTTCTACTCCTACATGTTGGATTTTAAGGGGCTGGACATACAAACGTTCTGTCATGCAAACTTTAATTAAGCTGTGTCATAAATCCAGTCCAAAATTCCTCATGTTTTCGTTTCCTTATAGTATCTTTAAAGGAAGGCCCTGTTACAAATGTGGAGTTTATACTATTTAAATACAAACTAAATGAGTATTTATAGTATTTATGAATGATGCTGAAATGTCACACCAGTGCGAGTAATATATTCACCCATTCCTCCTAAAGACAATTTTTTTCTTTGCCTTTGCAGTATGTCTCACTCTTAAAATCTGGCTCTTACCATGAGTTGGTGTTGATTTTGGCCTTGCCCAGCAGACTTTACTTTCGCAAAGTGAGCCTGAGCAAACTCTTTGTAATTTAATCAAACTATGCACTTCCAAGAAAATGGTCTTCAGCTGACGCTGCAGATGTCATGTCTCTAACTTTGCACCAAACATTTAGAATTAACTGCAAGATAGAAAAATTGCACAAAGGGTGAAAAGAAAGAAACTAAGTAAGGGAGAAAGAGAGATAAAGATACTGAGACAGAGTACCAGCAATATTATACTGAATCTGGATTTCCCAGTGGGAACCATACATAGCAGGGTACCCAAAGCGCTGACCCTCATCATTGTTCTTTGACAACGCTTCACTCTCCTGATTTATCGCACCATCATTCATCTTTCCCCTGCAGATGAGACGAAGAAGGGAGGGAGTGTAATAAGAAACTCAAGAGGAAGCAGTACATGAGAAATAAAAGTAATGAAAAGAGATGAAAACGGAACAACCTGGTTAACAAAGACGTGGAGAACCTTGAAGGCATGAGAGGCCAGCGTGCTACTAACTTATTTACAAATATATATATATATATATATATATATATATATATATATATATATATATATATATATATATATATATATATATATATATATATATAAAGAGAGAGAGAGAGAGAAAGATATATATATATGTTTTCTTTTTCTTTATGTATAAAAAGAAAAAGCAGAAAGTTGGATTTTAAACACAATCACATGATATGAAACCAGTAATAGCTGCAATAATCCATCATTGTTGGGTATGCTGCTAATGCATTAAGACACATTATTCCAGACAACCTGTAGATTATGTGGAGAAACCCCTGGAAATCAGTCAAGAGTCTATATGTACAGCAAACAAGATATTAAAAAATATGCATTTTTCTTAACCTCCTAGGACCTGGCGTCCACATATGTGGACATCACATTTTGGGTTATTTAGACCAAGATACTCAATTTTGCTCTACATGGGCCTGATATCCACTTACAAGCACATTATACTGCTACTGTTCTATCAAAATTTTAAATGAATATCCTCATTTGTGGCTCTCATTTTTCTTAAAAACAAAAATAAGGTTAAAAAAAATATGGTAATTCTTTGTTTTTATATTCATCGGGCCCATATATGCCCAAATATCAAAGAGAAATTAAAAATGCATGTCGTGGAAGAGTTTGGGTCTTAGGAGGTTAAATAAATACATGCAAAAATATATTTAGAAAAAAATTTAAATGTTTGCTGTTGTAATCAGGGGAAAAATGAAGTAGATCATGGGGGGGAAAGACAAAAGAGGGAGTGTAGGGATAATAGAAACTACAAGGAAAGAGAAAACAGATGAAGGGAGCAGGGAGGGATGAAAAGAAATGAGGAGAGTGCTCGGGGAATAGCGGCCATTCCAGAGGTGATAAATGTTGTTTTGACACGTGTGTATCCACAGGCATGAAGGTCACAGTTTAACAGAAGGAACGTAGGTCAGTTTTAAGTCTGGGTCAAGTCAAATATGATTCCTTAAGAGACACATTTTGAATTCAGATCTATGGCACGCTGTAGCTCATGGCATGATATTAACACAGGGTTTTCCTATTTCATTATGTGAGTAAAATTAGCTTACTGGCTGCAAATGAAGATAATGTAGCTGTGGTCAGCAGGGGGTGGGAGCAAAACAAAACTTTTCTACAAGCAAAGGAAAGGAAAAGAAAAAGGGAAACTCCAAGTTATGAGCAGGAAAAAGTAAAGCTATCAGATGTTGTTAAAGTTAACGTGAACCTAACTTTTAACTAACTTCAGTTACAAATTTGACAATTTGTATGCCAGTAAAGCAGAAACACACACACACAATCTGGAACCAGTTAGTTACTCTTTACCTGCAGGCCGGAGGCGACCCTCATCAAACATGCTGTGTTTAGACATGAGTAATCAACACCACCCTTGTGTGCATATATGTGTGCGTATGTTCCAATGATTATATTACTTGTGTTGTGGAGACATTCATCTGTTTACATAGTCACATTGTGAGCATCCACCTCCCTTATGGGACAAAGAGTAAGTCCCCATAACGTAAATCATACAACTTTAGGTTTAAGGTTAGAGAAAGGGCCAGGTTTAGGCTTAGTGTGTGTGGGTGTGTACGAGAGAGAGAGAGAAACAGACAGACAATAATTGTCTTTAATATTTAAATGTACACTACCTGAGGGAAACACATACACACATGTTCTGCTCTTGACTCTTCAATATGTGGCCATGTTATGTAAATAAGTACATATCATGTCCCACGATGGGGAGATGAGACAGATTACTGAGACTGAATCCACGCAGTGAGACTCCAACATCAGAGCATCACGTCAATACCCCATACACGTGGTGGATATATTTACGTCTCCATCCAAATTAATTTTGGTCTGGTATGATATTTTCTGTGGTCCCAACTCATGTTTCAACCAAATGCTAACACAAATAAGCTCAACGGATTGAAAAGCATTAGTAGGATTATTAAAACTCCTTCGAACTATCCTCCACCTGCTTCGGGTTTGCTGTTTAGGTTTGCCCTGTCCGTGTCTTCAGTTTGCTTTGGAACTTGGGTTTGGTTCGAGTCACACTCAACCATAGTAGATCACAGTTTAAAGAGACATATAGAGTCTTGGGCAGATAAGCTATAATTTTCAAGCTTAAGCCTAAGGATTTGTTGCTTCTTACCTGGTGGGCAAACAAAACTTATACGAACAATAATTCAGCAGTTGAAGCAGACATATATATGTCATACATGCAGAAAAATGGTCAACAGATCTACTTAAAAACACTATGACAGGACTATTTATCCACTGCAACCAGTCAACTTTGTTCGTGCTTCTTCTGCTGATACAAAAGGACAGTACAAAGCTTTTTTAGAAGTTCAAGGGTACCACATCATTATTAACCTTGACAGCTTTTCAAGGCCTGTCCACTCTAAAAACACTAAATGAAAATATGAGTCAGTATTCACATATGGTTTTATCTATGACATCATAATGACGGCTAAATCATTTGTGTTTTGACTTTACAAGTGTGTTTAGAAAAAACATGTAGCATGTAATGATGGTAACATAACTTTACAATATGGACTTTCCAGAGTTTCCTGTCGTTGCCAAGACTGCACGCTACGTCTCCCCAAGAGACATTCATATGGGTCCGTATGTCAGTAATATATCTTGGCCATATGCAATAGATATCTGGATGAAGTAACAACAGGCAGAATCAGAGAAAAAACTATGTATGCCAATGTGACCTTTTTGTTTTTTAAATGCTTTGTACATTTTATGGTTCATACTGACTGAGGGCTCACAGATCACAGCAATCCAATGTTAATTTTAGGCTTGAACAAACAGAGATTTCTTCAGATTCATGTTATTATGTATTGTAATCCATTTGAGTTTTGGAAGTAAACATTTTTTGTCAGTCCTTGCTGGAAAGACACTAGTTTTAGTAGAACAAATTTAAGACCTGGGTTAGCCATGATGATTGCAACTTTAAGACATCGACGTTCGTCTTCTCTGCCTCTGGACAACTCTCTATCTCAGCCCTTCAGTTCTCATTCAATCATTGATGTAGCAAAGGGGGTGACCCTATCACCCCAGCACCATGGAAACACCCTGCAGCCCTGCACCCTGGGTCCACAGGGCCCTGGGAAGGTGGAGGAATGCGGGAAGCACAGTGGATGCGCAACCTGACCTGATGGATGGATTAAATGGCAGCTGGAAGAAACACACACACACATGTGCTTCCACACACTCACACACGCATACACAAATACATGTACAAACGTTCAACACATTGTGTTTAGCAAAGTATTAATTAACATAAAAACTTTGGAGCCTAAAGGTAATTTATTCACACAGAAACACACTAATACACAAACATGTGATACCTACAAATCTGCACCAATCAGAGTCTAATTTACTTTGTCCTTACAAGCTACAGGGCAGAGGCATGATGTGTCGGTAGGGAAGAGTGGTGAAAGGGCTTATTTCCATTCATTCACATTATGTCAGAGTTGAAATACTTGAATTCTGCTCACTTAAGTGCAGCATACTAACTCACCAGCCTTCACGGCTCCTTTTTAGTTCTAACGTGGCTCTGGTTTTAAATCCAGCACGCCTGACATAGCTGACCCCGTGAACAGGTTTTATAGCAATGAACCAACAAGCTTGTTAAAGAGAGACACTTACAGACAGAGACCACACTGACTAGACTCACAAATCATTGTTCTGAATGAATGACCAGGTTAATGTTGAGAGAGATGTTCAAGTTGAAATATTTGGCGCTGGCTGAAGAAGAGTGAAATCATGAATAGACTGTGAAAGATAGTAAATCACAGCTCCCCACACAGATTTATGAGCCTATATCAGAGAGCAGTGAATGAAATGCAGAAAATCTGGAAAAATGAGGATATTTTAAGTAACATTTAGCATGGTATGGAGATGGTTTTATGGTTAAGAACAAATAATGTTCATTTTGAAGGTATAATAGGAAACATTGAAACATTATTACTGGGAAAGTTTACACTCAATGACATCCTCAGAAAGACATATTATTATTATTATTAATATTAGTAGCAGTATTGTTGCTGTTTTTGCTTTGATGAAGCCATATAGGTCAACTCATCTAATCGCACGTTAACGATTGCCATGTATGAGCTAGCATTACTTGTGGCAGTTTAATCAGAATCATTCAATCATTCAAATATAAATGTAACATGAATTAAACTAAAACTTTCTGTCTGACTTACCACAGACAGGTTTTCATCTGTAATCGTTGTTAAGACGGCAGCTTTAGAGGTTCTATGTTGTTTCAAGAGGTCTTGAAATTATGGCATTGTTTTGATTTAAAGACCCTTAATAGCAGAAGTGGTTAAGATAAGGATTTGAGGTTCAACCAGCAATTTAAGTATTTTAGGGGAAAAAAAGTTCCTACTGTAGTGGGTATAAAAAGTCATTTGAATATTTTCCTGTATGGTTTGTTTCCTTATATGTTTCAAACACATATAGCTTGCATGTTTAATAACAAAATAGGTAGTCTAAGGACAGATGGTTGCTCACAGTTTACGTCCACTGTGAGCGACCATCTTTGAACAGAGGCGGTGGTTTACGACACCAACTGTCTGCCATCTATAATCCAGTTTTGAGATCCCTTCCCAGACGCCTTAACGCCCACTCACATCCTGGGCCATCTGACCTCAGGAAATCACATGATGGGGTGGGGCCAGGTTTCACAATGAGCTTACCCGAAACCCTGGCTGATTGTGACCCACACCCACTTACACATCTTGGCTCATGTGATTAGGTAGAGGATCATCAGGGGGTCCTTTGTCCCTCTTTGGGGGGAAACTCCCACTGGGTTTAAATCTGGGACTCTCCACCATTTGACCCTTAGAACTGAAGAAGCTTCTCGGATGAGAGGTGAAACGTCTTCAAGCAACTCAAAGAAGTCCAGATGCTAATCTTTCCATGGTCCTTAGACTACGATGACCTGGATGACTGAGAACCTTCACAGACAACAAAATAGGTAATAGGTAAGTATATAAATGTGAAATAATTAATAAGTAACCCAAAGATGTGCAAAACAATTCAGCTTTGCGTTCTTTAAATCAACTAAATCAGCAAAATTCAACTTACACATAAACGCACTAGTTGTAAAAATATGAGTATTTTTTAGTAAGATTCTTTTAATAAAAGCAGCATAAAATTTTACATTTAGCTCTTTAATTGAGCAATGTACACCATGGTAATGTGGTCAATATCGACAGGAGGAGTAGAAGTATTAATGTCTGTGAAGGTTCTCAGTCATCCAGGTCATCGTAGTCAAAGGATAATACTTCCTTTGACCTAGAAGTATTAATGAAAAATTAATTCTTCACATTGGAAGTGGTTGAGGAACACCCTGTTCAACTTGCCTGTTTTATTAAACTGAGGTTGTCAACATCAAGGCTTTCCTAGCTAATGTGCTAAAATTAGTTTGTTAGCAAGTTCTCACAAACTTCTTCAGACTACCCGACTCCTCCTCTGCATCATCGTATGTCAGCCTGTGGTTAGAAAACGAAAACTAAGGATTCCAGAGTTTCCCGGCACATCAGGTCAGGAGTGGAACCAGGATGTGTTCCTTGTTTTAACATTCACATCATGAGTTGTTCTCCAGGGTCAGACTGTCAGTGGAGATGTAATCTGTGAGAACTTTCAGTCAGAAATGACCTAAAATGCTGTGAGTGCCAACACGCCTGCACACAGTGCATTAACAAAACAGGAGCTTTTTGGCCACAACACCACTTTTTCACTCACAACCTGCTTCACTTTCCAAATCTGTCTTCTTCTCAGTTCTTTCTCTTCCACAAAATTGCCGTAGGATCCCAACAAAGTAAAACAAGGGTTGTGTTCTGCACTTTGGTCCTTTTCACTTCTAGTTTGCTTTTATTAACTTGCTTTTTACTTTCACTTCCTGGTATTTTTATGCAGTGGATATTTCTTGATTCATTTTAGTTATCACAGTCTAATTGGTTAAATTTAGGATAATATAGTCTGGGTTAAAAAGTTTCCCTTCACAACAGTAAACCTGCTCATTGATAAATGAGGAACTGGAAGTGGCAGATGCCTCTCATAAACTCCATAGACCAGGGTGTGGTTGTGGCTCATCTGTGGAGGGCAGAGGTGGGCTGCTGCAGTCTGCAGAAACACAGAGAGTACTGTGAAAAAGTTCTTTTCCTCTTCCTAACTTCTTTTCTTACATTTTTGTCACATAGAAGTTTCAGATCTTCAAACAAATTTTGAATTAACAAATTAATCCACTAAAAATACATAGGTTCAGTTTTTGGAAGCCACTATATTCCCCATCATATTTAAATACAGTGTCCTGGGAAAGATATCCCTTTTCTGACTAATTGTGTTTTATGCATGTGGCTAGGCAGAGAAGGCTTCTTGGGGGGTATTTCAGTTTGTATCTGCACCATCAGCCTCATGATAAAAAGGTCAGGACCCAGGTCAGATTGACTACTTTTTCCTTTCAAATATTTATCTATTGTTATTACGTGCTGCATTGTCTCACTCACAGCATGACTATTATGTAATTTCTTCTGTTTTACTGGCAGTTTGCAACCAATTTAATTAGAGCAGGTAGTACTGCCCTCTAGTGAAAGAGAATGTAATTTTCTGCCTGTTACTCACGCTGATCGCTTAGAGTACCAGGTGGAACCAGATAATCTTCCACGGGACAACTGATCATTTCTCACGGCACACCTATATGTGCCGCAGCACAGTGGTTGGAATGCACTGGATTAGAAATGCAACCCTCCTGTCTCCAGACAGCTGACAGCTAAACAACAACAGCTGTTTTAAGCTAACATGTTAGCTAATGTTAGGCTTGAGTATCCTACAAATCTCTCTTTCTCTCTCTGATATAGTTTAATTACAGTCTCACACCATATGAGAGTTTATTCACTAATCATCACAGTCTAAACACTTCAAAGAATGTTTCAATAACAGCAGCTACCAACATCCAGCTAACAGCAGCTAACAAAGGTTAGAAGCAGCAAAAACAACAGTTTTACCAAAGCAAAAGTTCCATGTATCCTCAACAACACAACTCATTATTGCTGCCATGACTAGATTATCCATTGCCTGATGAGTTTAAAAACCTTTACTTCTGGAAATCAGCCAAAATTAATTAAATGTTTTATTAGTCAGTAGATGCGCATACACTATTAAAAAGGTCAACATAATCATTTAACAGGGCCTGTGGGGTTTTAAAAGGTTTTTTGATCATTGCAAAAGGAATGTACATTTTCCAGTTCAAAAGCAGAGACGTCCACACATTTCTCACAAAGTCTGTTGTAAACCCACACAAACCATTCATTCATTCAACTCAAAGCGTGCTCAGGCAGCTCTCTAATCAAAACAAATCTTAAGAGACTGATGCAGAGTGAGACAGAAAGAGCGTGAGGGGCCCTAAATGTGTTGTCAATTAGCTGCAGCAGATCAATAGTATGGAGTGAAAGAAGCAGAAACAGGAGAGATCCTAAGCAAATCAAACAGGTCTGTTGCTTTTATAAGGCCCGTGACGTGAGAACTGGAACTAAATTTTTTATTGTGATTTTCTTTAAGGCTCTTCACAGACTCAGTCAAAAAATAGGTTTATGGAAACAATGAATTGGATTGTGGTGCAAAAAGGCCTTCAGTTCGCTCGTTGCCACATTGTCCCAGATGCTTCCTTTCTCTTCTACTTCCATCTCTTCCTTTGTAACTGCTTTCATTCTAGCCACCATCCACTCCTATATTATGTGTGTAATTCATTGCCTCCAACATTAAAATGCCCAAACATGCCAGCTTGGATGCAAATTTTGGTAAAACAAAAAAAAGATGGATGCATACAATAATATAATGTTAAAATGCACAATGGCCTACGCCAATTTTAAGTAAACAAGCTGTGTCTTGAGTAGTATGCAAACTGTCCCCACTGTAAGGATGTTTAGCTTTAACAGTGATTTTTAGAATATTTGAAATATTGTTTCTTTACTCTTTGATTAACCAGAAAGGCTCAAACTGGTCACAAACTAAAAAGGAAATAAATCACTGGTTATGCTCTGTGACTTTAAGCAAAGATTAAGGAGGAAAGAATGAAATAAAGTAGTCAAATTTAACATTAAGAAGGTTTAGACAATTTTGAACGTGGAAGCTGCTAAGCTTACCTTACTGTAAATGCAAAAGGTCTTTATTTCAGTTTTTCTCTTCTCTTCTTACAGTCTGGTGGACACCGATGGAAATAATCACTCCCAACAGACTCAACTGCCATGAATATAACTGTATGTGTCAGGGAAAATAGGCTGTTTTAACATCACATTATTGTACTGTAAATGTCTATGATTGTGCATGTGTTTGAGACCTGGATACCAAGACTGAAAACTGCAGCTGCCATTACTCCCCTAATTATTCCTATAGTCAACCAGGCTTCTTCACAGTGTAACACAGTAAAGTTTGATCAGGATCCAGATGGAAGAGAAGAGAAATAAATTGTGTCTGACAGCCGTTTGACTGAAATTATGTTAGAAAGAGTGAATGAAAAAAGAAATTTGGACAGAGACAAAGACAGACGTGGATGTAGGAATTACCACCTGGACAAGCGATCAACTGACACATAATTAGGAAGATAAAGACTAAGGCAGTAGATACAGTCCAACCACAATACTCATCGGGTGACATTCAGAAGTGTTTTTGTGTTCAAGTTTCCAGATGTATCAGTTAAGAAACACACCTGATAAAAACCTAATCCTGTGATGTGAGCCAAAGTCAAATGTGAGTAATTTGTCCTTAACAAATCAAAGTCTGTGAGGTGTGACATTTTGATATTTTTTGGCATACATTTATTTGACTTTGGGTTCAACTCTCCATAAATTTTTACTAGTGAAGCCTTTTTCTCTCTCGCGCGCACGCTTTCAAAGTTGGTAAAACTAAATTATTTTTTTTATCAATTTCTCAAGCACAGTCTGACTTTAATCAGCGGATTTATTTTTTTTTATATCTATGTATATCAAAAAATCAGGTTTCTGTATGTACAGTTATATATGACCATCAGTCTTCACTGCTGATGATACTGACAATAATGTCTGAAAGAAAAATGTTAATGTTCAAGAGGACATGTAAGTATTATTTGACAGGGATACAGTTATGTATTCTTTCTTGTACATGTTCTGCTTTATTGTCATTTACAAAATATAAAATTAAAGTAATGAAAACAAGAACAAGGCAGAACTGAAGTAAAAAAAAAACATAATTGAAACTCGTAATATTCATCATCGTTATCAGGATATCTTACACTTAGAAAAATATAAGTGATTAAACAAGGAAACAAACAAGTTTTAGAAAGAAATGAGTGAAATCAGCGACTGTCCCTTATCTTGACATACAGAGCTGCCTGTATCATAGCAGATCTACAACTGCCATGGGTTAGTGCGTTTTAAGGACCTCTGGATGTTGGGCAAATGTAACTTTATGATATTACAAAAGCTTAGTTTTCTTTTTACATTGTTCTTTTTTCTTTATTGTTTACTATTTATAAACAAGTCACATCTAAAAGAGAAAAACAGCAAAGTAATTTTACATGTTAAGGAACTGAAATGTTAATTGAATGAAATACGAAGAACATCTGTGGTGATCAGTTTATCAAACCTGTTTCAACCACAGTGATTTAATTAATGTCACATAAGGTCACAGAGCCT
Organism: Astatotilapia calliptera; assembly: GCF_964374335.1. NCBI lineage: Eukaryota > Metazoa > Chordata > Actinopteri > Cichliformes > Cichlidae > Astatotilapia > Astatotilapia calliptera. Next base: position 29,851,744 of record NC_137441.1, read on the forward strand.
GTTTTAAACCAGAACGCTGGGAAGAGCGGCTCTGTGAATTTTGCATGGAAGGTGTGTATGAGGCTCAGCTTTTCTGATGAAACACTGTAATAACTCAGAATTCCACCTTCACAATCCAAGAGCACTGCTATTTTTTTACTGGAAGGTAATTCCAGCTGTGTTGATGTCTTCCCATGCAAGGCAGTGCATTTAGTCCTAGAGCAGGACAGAGCCCAGGACATCTCATTGCATCCAAGGCCACCACTACTATCCCAATTTCTACCCACTCTTTTGTATGCTGCAGCAATGCAGACCGTCCCACTCCATTCCACTTCCCAGTAGCAGAGACCTTTCAGTCCCTCGACGCAAAACACCTGAGACCTCTTGAACCTGTCCACATTTTCAGGTCGTGCAGGTTTCTCCTCTACCTTCTTTACAGTTTTTACTTTTCTGTCTCCTTCTAGGACAAGCCTTTTGCTTGCCGTAGTTTCATCAAACTTCAGTTCTACACCATCTGAGAAAGACAACGCAAGAATTTGATATCTTTGTGTACTGGAGAGACCACAAAATATAAATACATAAAAAAAATACAAGCAAAACAACAAATCAAAACAACATTAGCAGGTATAGCAAATTATAATTAGTGATTTTGATTTCAAAAATGAGCAACTGGAGCTTTAACTTGGTGACTACTTGACAAAACACTGAAGATCAGAGACCAACTTACACTTCTTTATCCCCGGCTTTAACCGATGCTCTCCACCATGGTCCAAACTGTACAAGATTTTATTTTATATATAGTATTAGGTATAGTAAGGTAGGGTGAGGAAGTAGTGCAGCAATAATTTTTAAACAGATTGGAAAAAATATGACTTCAAATTTAATTTATGTTATAAATGAAACATTGACTTTTTATTTCAGGTTCTGTTATAATTTTGCTTTAAAGTTGATGTAGGCTCAGAAAAAGATCCTTCTATATTATTAGAAATAAATGCCTTTTATTTCTATATACTATATTAACAATTATATTTATAACTTACAGCAGTGTCTTCAGCTTCATATTTGGATCTTCCTTTATACCAGTGAGTTGTGTGTTCCCATGGTCTCCTGGGTGATTATAACTCAGATCCAGATGTTTCAGGAGGGAGGCTGCATTCGATTTGAGAGATGAGGCCAAGAAAGAGCAGCCTGTCTCTGTTACCTGACAACCAGACAATCTGCAGAACACACAGAGATAAATTATTTTGATGGTCTTTCTGACTTTTTGATAAAGGTTTGAAACACTCAAAAAACGATTCAATAAACACATGACACATTAATATCTTTAATAAGATGATCATATCACCTTCTCTTTAACATCAAGTTGCTGCAGTGAATGTATTTACATAAAACATTTGAATGCTGTGATTACCCTGCTTAGGTAAACTTGACAAAATTTTCACAGAAATGTCATGTCCTATTTACATAAAGTATGAGGCCAGGTAGACCATTTAATTGGTTCCTATATTCAGAAACCCCCCTTCATCCCCCTTTAGTCTGGGCTTAGGATATAATGGTAATGGAAAGCAATCATGTTGTTGAGGTACAGCTTTTCTGCACACTTTGACTAAAGTGTAAAAAAATATTTGTCTCTAATAAAATTCATATGTGGCTAAAAACAGTCTAGCGTCTCAGCAACCTAACAGTCTGTTATACTTTGTACCATATGGAAACCTTTTAACTTTCTAACAAGAAAAGACAACAAAACCCTCTTTGGCAGTCTGATTTATGCACACTTACTTCAGAATCTCCAGTTTGCAGTGTGAACTCTTCAGGCCTTCTGCAAGATGCTGCACACCCACATCAAGCAAATCATTATGGCTAAAGTTCAGCTCCAAAAGGTTTGAGAATGCAGAGCTTAGGACTGAGGATGTCAGACCACTGCAGGCTTTTTCAGAGAGCTCACACCAAGTCAGCCTGTGAAAATGAGACATACAGCAAAGTGCTATGAACTGTTACTTTGCACTAGTATGTTCAAGTAACTAAAAGACCAGTGTATACAGTTATATAAATTAGTTGTTGGACAGAACATAATTTTTATAGCTCTACCTCTGTGCACCACCACATTGGAATTTAAATAGAACAATTAAGACGATGAGGGTTTCCACTTAGATTCAAGGAGATCTACAAAAATTTTTCATTTACTTTAGAAATTACAGACACTTTTAAACATAGTTCGCCATTTTCAGAGGCTTTGAATTAATATCACAAATATCCCATTTATTTGCCTTAAAAAAAATCTAGCATGTCAGGACTCACCGTCGGAAACACCGTCTGATCAGTTTTCCAGTGTTTGGCTGCAAACTTCCGAATTCATCCTGTGACTTACATCAGCAATCACATAATAATAATAATAATAATAATAATGTATACTTTATTGATCCCCGTGGGGAAATTGCTCTCTCTGCATTTGACCCATTCACTCAGTGAAGCAGTGGGCACCCAGTAAGCAGGCGCACCAGGGAGCAGTGTGTAGGGATGGTACCTTGCTCAGAGGTAGGCTACCTCAGGGTAGCCCTTCAGTGGATTCGAACCCCCGACCTTTGGCGACCACTCTACCTACTGAGCTATCCCTGCCCACATCATCAATAAATGCCAGTGGCACATTTCCACTGTTATGAAGTAACAAGGGAACATGACTCACCTGAAAATGAAACTGCTTGTCAGTCAATTATCCAATTACTGAAAATAGGTGACTTTCCACAAAGTTAAATGTAACTACTGAATAGTGAATGTCAAGTTGTTCTTAAACCCTCTGAATTAACCTCCTAAGACCCGAACTCTTTCATGGCATGCATTTTTAATTTTTCTTTGCTATTTGGGCTGAGTGGGACCTGATGAATGTAAAAACAAAGAATTACCAGATTTTTATTTTTACCTAATTTTTGTTTCTGAGAAAAATGAGATCAACATATGAGGACATTCGTTTTAGATTTTGATAGAACAGTAGCAGTATAATGTCATTGTAAGTGGATATCAGGCCCTTGTAGAGTAAATTTAGGTATTTTGGTCTAGACTACCCAAAATGTGATGTCCACATATGTGGACGCCAGGTCCTAGAAGGTTAAAGCAGAAAGTTTGAAATTCAAACTTGATAAATGACACTGAATTGACTGAATCTCCCACTAAACTCACTGGAGTTCTCCTTCTCTGTGAAAGCTGTTTAGATAGTTAAACTTTGTGTACACTGAATTACAAAAGTAATTATTCAAAAGTACTTACAAGGTAGTTTTTGAGACTTTGACCACTGGCAACATTCCCAGAAGAACTTGCTCTGATTTCCGATACTTTTTCAGATCAAACACATCGAGTTTCTCGTCTGACGTCAACAGCACAAACGTCAGAGCAGACCACTGACCAGCAGAGTAATCTTCAAAATTCTGTTTTCCTGATCGCAGTTGCTCTTTGATGTCTTTCACAAGAGAGTGATCATTAAGCTCATTCAAACAGTAAAAAAGGTTGAGGTTTTTATCTGCATCACTGATGTCTTCATTGATCTTCTTTTTGATGTACTCAGCTGTCTCCTTGTTGGTCTCCTTGTTATTTTTTTTGTCGTCTATCAGCAGCTCTTTCAGATGTTTCTGATTGGTCTCCAGTGAGAGGCCGAGCAGAAAGCGGAGAAACAGATCCCAGTCTCCATGTTTACTATCTAAAGCTTTGTCCACTGCCTTCTTGTAGAAGTCAGATGCCGGCAAATCTGAAACCACTGAAGGAGGTGGGGTAAGCAGATTTTCACTTTTGTTATTAAAGATGTAAAACACATAGAAAGCTGCCATGAACTCCTGAATGCTCAAATGGACAAAGCAAAACAGTTTCTGTGGGTACATTGAAGGACCTTCTCTCTCGATCTGAGTCAATATCCCAGAAAAAACAGCAGCTTTTGTGATGTCAGTACCACACTCTGTCAGGTTTTCTTCAGTAAAGAGAAAGTTTCTTTTAACAAGCTCCTCAAAAGCTAGTTTGCCCAAAGATATAATGGTTTCCTTGTTTCTTTCATTCCAGCATTTATCTATCTCACAGCTTTCACCTGTCTTGTCTTCATTATACTTTCTGTTAGCCTGTCTGCACTCAATCAAAAGAAAGTATGTGTACATGTCAGTCAGAGTCTTGGGCATTTCATCATCTTGGTTTGTGGTCACATATTCCTCCAGGACCTTTGCAGTGATCCAACAGAAAACTGGTATGTGACACATGATATAAAGGCTCCTTGATTTCTTCACATGGGTGAGGATTTTTTCAGCCAGATCCACATTAAACCTCTTCCTGAAGTACTCTTCTTTTTGCTCATCATTGAATCCTCGCACCTCTGTGACCCGGTCAACTTTATCAGCAGGAATACGGTTCGACGCTGCAGGACGGGAGGTGATCCAGATTTGAGCTTTAGGAAGCAGATTTCCTTGGATGAGGTTGGTCAGCAGAATATTCACTGATGTTTGCTCTCTCACATTGATGCATTTATTACTTTCACTGAAGTCAAGATCAAGGCGACATTCATCAAAGCCATCCAGAACAACCAAAATGTTGTACTTGTCATAGTCGGTTATTTCTGAGTTCTTCATAGCTGGAAAGAACTGATGAATAAGATCCTCAAAACTGAGTTGTTCCTCTGTTCTCAAATTAAGCTCTCGGAAAGGAAGTGGAAACATGAAATAAATGTTTTGAACCGGGTTACCATCAGCCCAGTCCAGCATGTACTTCATTGATGCGATAGTTTTTCCTATGCCTGCCACTCCAATTGTCATCACAGTTTTAATATGTTTATTTCCTACAGATGTGAAGATCTCATTATATTTAATTGCTGTTTCTTGTTTAACTGGTTTGAACTTTGCATCTTGAACCTGTCTGGTCTCTTGCTGCTCATTGACTTCTCCACTCTGTCCCTCTATGATGTAGAGCTCTGTGTAGATCTCATTCAGGACAGCAGAGGTTTTTTGCCTGTCGATGCCCTCAGACACACGAGTAAACTGCTCCTTCAGTTGAGACTTGAGTTTGCGTTGGCTTGTAATATCAGGCTTCTCTGAAAGAAAACATTAGAAATAGAAATTACACAAGTATACACTGTATACATTTGTCTGGTTTTCAGCAATTAAAAAGTTATTTATTATATAAAAACTTACTAAATTTGTCTTTTCTGAAAGCTTTTTTTTGTATTTTGACTCTTTTTTTTGGTCTAGTATAGTAGCATAAGTACTACAAAGATGCTGAATGATATCTAATTGCAGTTGCAATCTTACCTCGTATTTCTGTCACTCTGTCAACACATTTATCAACATTCGGCCGAATAGCAGCTGAAGGTCGGGACGTTATCCACACTAGAGCTGAAGGAAGCAGGGTCCCTTTGATGAGGTTGGTCAACAGCACATCCACTGAGGCTGGCTCACTGATATCAGACAAGATGTTGTTGTTGTCAAAGTCAAGTGGAAGCTGAGATTTGTCAAGTCCATCCAAGATAATTAAAACTGGGAATTGTGAAAAATTAGTAATTACAAATTCTTTGGTTTCACTGAAGAAATGGTTAAGAAGACCCACTATGCTAAAGTTCATATCTTTAATCTGGTTAAGGTCATTGAGTGGAAATATTCCTAGTTCAATCCTAGTGAGGAATGAAGGATTTGTATTTTTGGCCCACTCTTTTATAAATTTCTGTACATGAAACGATTTTCCGATATCAGCCTCTCCAACAGTCAGCACTGTCCTGATTTTCTTCTCATTCTTGTCTTTAAAGATGTCAGATGTTGCATCCACTTTCACCACAGTCGGGTTACTTTTCTGTTCATCAGTGCCCTCTGCAGTGCTGTCTTCTCTCACGATGTGTTCTGTGGTTTTCTGGTTAGGATGATTAGTGTCTTCATTCACCGTGTTTTCTGTACGAAGTCTTATGCACAGTTTTTTCACCAGCTTCCTCCATCGCTTTGAGGTCTCTAAATGGACAAAAAAATGTAATAATTTAAAGATAAATGTACCACGCACAACGTTAATTATTAAAAGTATTTTTAAGTCTGTTTAAATAAGGAAACCAGTGTGTTGTCTTTTAAAGCTTCATTTTGTTCAGTACCTTGACATTTTGTAACTTTTTGTATATAACAAGTAGGAATCTTATCAACTCCTGAGGGTCGAGAGATGATCCAGAGATGAGCGGAAGGAAGCAGAGTCCCTTTGATTAGGTTTGTTAGCAGCTCATCCATCGTGGCCTGTGCCTTCATGTCAGTCAGTCTCTTGTTGTTTTTAAAATCCAGAGGAAGTGTACATTTTTCCAGGCCATCAAGAATAAAAAGTAATTTAAACTTGTCATAGGAGAGATGTCCTCGTAGTTTAATATCACTGAAGTAATCATTCAGCAGTTCTTCCATACTCTGAACTTGGTCTCTTCTTTTATTCAGCTCACTGAACTGGAATGAAACTATAATGTCTATGTTTTTGTGGGTCTTCTTTTTTGCCCACTTAATCATGAACATCTTTGTTTGAAATGTTTTTCCAACACCAGCCATTCCTGTTGTTAGCACTGTTCGCACATTAAACATATCTTTGTAGTCGGGTTGCACTAGTTCTTCTTTTTCTTCCTTTTGTGCACAGAGTTCTGTGTCAGTCTCTTCCTCTCTCTGGCTTTTATACTTTTTGCAAATTGCAGACTTCAGAATTTCTCCTGCATTTTTCACTGTAGATGAAAGAGAGCCAAGAATTAATCTGAACAATGTAATATTCAGCAACTGCAACATTTCAATTAACAGCAATGATAGTAGTAATATGACTGTTATAAATAAATACAAAGACATGCTATTCTTCTTTATTGTGACTCCTTCACTGAGTGGGAGATTAAGTAGAAATATGCAGTTTGTACATGTTTTAATAAATTGGTGCAGCTATTTCTCATTTTTCTAGAAATGTATGATGATATATAAAGAAATTGGGGGCAGATCAAGACTTTTGGATATTATACTATAAAGACCCTTGGTTGCATTTAATTTTAAGGTACAGTCTCCGTAACAATAATCTTACTTCGTATCTCTGTCACCCTGTCAACACATTTCTCAACATTCAGCCGATTAGCAGCTGAAGGTCGGGACGTTAGCCACACTAGAGCTGAAGGAAGCAGGTTCCCTTTGATGAGGTTGGTCAACAGCACGTCCACTGAGGCTGGTTCACTGATATCAGACAAGGTGGTGTTGTTGTCAAAGTCGAGCGGGAGCTGAAATTGGTCAAGTCCATCCAAGATAAAACAAAATGGGAAGTGTGAAAATTCAGTGATGACCAGGTCTTTGGTTTCCTTCAAGCAATGGTTGAGAAGACCCACCAAGCTAATTTTATCTTTCATCTTACTAAGTTCAGAGACTTTGAGTGGAAATATTCCTAGTTCATTTCCTTTTCCTTTACCAATTAAAGATGTTTTAAGCCAAGTTGAAATTGAAGGGTTTGTATTTTCCGCCCACTCTTTTATATATTTCTGTACATGGAAGGATTTTCCGATATCAGCCTCTCCAACAGTCAGCACAGTTCTGGGTTTCTTCCCATTCTTGTCTTTAAATATATCAGATATTGTCTTCACTTTCACCCCAGTCTGTTCATTATTCTCTGCAGTGCTGTCTTCTCTTATGATGTGTTCTGTGTTTTTCTGGTTAGGATGATTGGTGTCTTCAATCAGTTTGTTTTCTCTAAGAAGACTTTTGCGCAGATGTGTCACCAGCTTTGTCCATTGCTTTGAGGTCTCTGAAAAAACAGAAAAATATAAAAAGATGTACCATGAATTGTTGTACTAATATGTACAAATATGAGTTTTGTAAATAAATACAATGACATTTCATTCTTTCTTAGTGTGATTCCTTCTCAGAGGAAAGAAAATAGCAGTAGTATGTTGAATAAAGTACAAATATCCTGTGTTCTAAAATATTCTTCTGTTGACAGCGCTGACTTAAGAAGGATTTCTGTGTTAATGATGTTGTAAGAGTCATCCTCACCACTGAGATCACTCTTCACAGAAGCATTGCTGTTGTCAGTTGATCTAGTTGAGCTTCAAGGCAGAGAAGACATTTCTAATTAATATTTTGTTTGTCAGCACAGCAAAATAAATGAACTGACATTTCACTTTGGCAATTTATCATATTGTCTCCATTTCCCTTTATTCTTTTACAGTTATAACAGTAGGCTCACCCATACCTTTCCCTGCTTTTACTCAACACTTAGATTCAGAAGGTTTAATAGTATTAAACATTGTATTCCTGATCAGCTTTATGGTAAACTTCAATGTCAAACATTTATAAATATCGAACCTTCTAGGTACCTCTGAAGCTTTTTGTAGGTTTCTGTCCAGTATCCTCTGTTCTGATTGAATTTTTAATATCACATACTACTGCATGTACTAAGAATGCATGGAGCTGACCTGAAAACAGATTTTATTAAGAAATAAAAAACTAATAATGACTGTTATTTCATGACTGTGGTGGGAAATTGGATTTTCTAAAAAATAAAATAAAATAAAATAAAACAATCCACTATTAAATCAAGCCATTAGACATATAATTATTACTGGCCATTTTTTAAAGAAGGTGTGATCCAAGAGGCACCTGTCTAAGAGGGTCTAGATACAGATCCTGCCTGTCCACTATCCTCTGTCATTCCTAACTGTGCATAATCACCTGCTAATGATCAAACCCTCATGACGATCCTTTGAATAACCTATAAAAGTATTAAAAATTACCACTAAATAACAAATATTAGAACATTACTCATCAGCTGTTGGACTTTCAACATCACACTTAAATATCTTAAATATCTAAATATTCTCTGAATTTGGTTCCCTTTAGATCCTCAAACTAACATCAAAGATTTTCAGTTAAAGGAAACCTCAAAATTAAGTAAAAAATAAGTCATTAATTAATCAAACCAAATGCCCTCTCATTATGATGAAAAAAAATATTTTATAATTTAAAAACAAGTCCTATCTAACTAATATAGAACATACATGTTTTCGTGTCACCAATGATCATTACTACCATTTAAATGAATATCAATTATATTTAGCCATCAGAATTACTGTCTGAAGGCCAAGAAAGATGCCCAATGAATTTATTTTACCAGGTGGATCATCACAACCTTGCCGTATTGGTCCATTTGATTGACGTTTGTTGTTATTATTTTATTTTATTTTATTTTAAAATTGAATGGGTGGGTGGGTGTGGTGGAGCGGGAAGAGGGAGGCAGTTGGGGATGGGGAGGGAAGGAAGGGAGGGGCTATGGGCCAGCTCCCCCGCTGACCCCAGTAGGCACCCCACTCACTGGAATCAACCAAGGCCAGGGGGCTCAGGCCCATCCGGACCCGGGCCCACGGCAGCAGCACCGCCAAGCCCTACAGAACCTGGATCGGCCCGTCTGACCCCACCGCAGAGTAAACTGTACCCACCCCATCATCCAATCGTCTCCCAGACTACACAATACAATATACACCCAGGTTGAGTTCATTCTCCACCTCTCCTATGTCTCTCCCTCACCTGCAAAGTGAACTCCTGAAGAGCAGAGAAGTCCTGCAAGGATGTAACAACCTCCCTGCCACTTGAAGAGGCCCCCAGTTTGGCCAATGCACCAGAGGCCCCCCACGCCAGGGCTGAGGCCCCGTGCACTCACCCGCCCACAACCTCGGCAGCACACCATCCAGGACCCAAGCCCCCAAGGCCCAGCCAGAGCCCCAGCACGGAGGCGAAGCACCCCCAGAACACCAAGCCCCCATGCCTGAGCTGGGCTTTGCTCAACCCAACAGGAAGTCAATGCGCAGTCAATGCCGCATCCCATGTTAAAGTTCCATAATAGGAATGACTTCAGTTTCAGCTGTCTGCGTCCACAATGGAGTATAGTGAAGAATTTTCAGGTATCTGTACTTTATTTGAAACTTTTTAGTTTTAGTCCCAACATCTTTACATAAATATTTGTTTTTATTACCAAGCTCCTTTTCAAAACAGGCTTGTTATTTTAGATTTAACACGTTATTCATTTACTTAACAGTACGCCTTCACACTGATTTGAGGCTAAATGGAGGGAACAATAACACATAAAAGACAACCCTATTGCTTTATCAATCAACGCTTATTGAATACAAAGAGATGAGGTAAAAACATATATATAATTTCTACTGCTATACTCAAGGGTTAAAGTGGGCTGGTGCTGTCCAAAAAAGTGATTGCTGATATTTATGTGTTTTTTTTATGCTTGCTGTAGGTATTACAGGTACTGTGACGCAGTGGTTTTATATCATATCTATCTAGTAGACTCCAATTTGTTCATGTAAATGGAGAGTCTTCTTCATACACTGAGGTTGATTACGGAGTTCCGCAGGGTTCAGTGCTAGGACCAATTCTGTTTACATTATACATGGCACTTAGGCAGTATCATCAAAAGACATAGTATACACTTTCACTGCTATGCTGATGACACCCAGCTCTATCTATTTATGAAGCCAGATAACACACACCAATTAGTTAAACTGCAGAAATGTCTTAAGACATAAAGACCTGGATGGCCACTAACTTTCTGCTCCTTAATTCAGATAAAACTGAAGTTATTGTACTCTGCCCTGAAAATTTTAGAAATATGGTATCTAACCAGATTCTTACTATGAATGGCATTACCTTGGCCTTCAGTAACACTGTGATGAACCTTGGAGTGAGTTTTGACCAAGATATGTCCTTCAATGCACATATTAAACAAATGTGTAGGACTGCCTTCTTCCATTTGCACAACATCTCTAAAGTTAGAAATATCCTGTCTTAGAGTGACGCTGAAAAACTAGTTCATGCATTTATTACTTCCAGGCTGGACTACTGTAATTCATTATTATCAGGATGTCCCTGAAAAGTCTTCAATTAATCCAAAATGCTGCAGCAAGAGTACTGACAGGGACTAGAGAGAGCATATTTCTCCTGTATTGGCTTCCCTTCATTGGCTCCCTGTTAAATCCAGGAATCCAGAATTGAATACGAAATCCTGCTCCTTACATACAAGGTCTTAAATAATCAGGCCCCATCTTATCTTAATGACCTTGTAGTACCGTATAACCCCATTAGAGCACTTGTATTGTATCTTTATTGCCCTACTCAGGTCGACTTCTTTTTTGCTGACAATGGTACATGCTTATCAGAAAGTTAAAATCCAGGATATTCTAAAAATATATTGTTGACTAAGATTACTGCAGTGATGTACTTAAAGTTTTTATCAGATTTACTAATGACAGAGGGATTTATAATAACATTTTCTTACTTGTTTAATAGAAATTTAATTCCAGAGTATCTTACCTTGGTTTATTATCACTGAAGTCTGGGGGTTCCCCTTTGGACATGTCACTTCTCATGGAAACAGGTTTTTGGTGCTCATGTGGACTTCAATAAAGGATCAGAAAATGTCTTAATTAGACAAAGCTTAAAAGTGCATCTGTAACTTCTGTTTACCCATTCAAACACCAATTTCAATTATCAACAGAACAGGATGCCCAGCAGTAACTATTTGATGTTAAGTTTGATGTTATGACCAGGCCTCAGTTTCACCTGAGTCCAGTGATAGATTTTGTAAATTGTGTGTGAGGAGATGGAAATGTGACGTAACACCAACGCTCCATATTAGGCTTTAAAGAAAGCTTTAGCAATAGCTCTGAAACCTTGTTTCATGTTCTCCACTGTCTTTTCACTGGAGAGCAAGTTGGGTAACTCCTGCTGACTACACAGAGAGTCTGCTGTATCTGTGCTTCCACAGACACATGGTTTAGCAGCAAAGATCCACACACCACATTTAAGCTACACCTGCTTTGTGCTGATGATAACGTTATATGACTTACCAAAAATAACTAACTGACAACCATATACTGGTGATAAAGTCTCTGCATTAATGTTGTATTTCAGGTTTTTATGTATTTACAGCAAATGCTGCAAGAACTTTGCTCTGCCAAATACTGCTCATTGTCACTTTTGCATGAGTGGAACAGATTGCACAGTTCATATTACAACTATTAATGTCACTTTAACATTGATAGTGTTAGATATCCCGTGAAGCTCGACTTCTTTTGTGCTGAAAGTGATGAATGCTTATCAGAAAGTTACAATTCAAAATATTCTAAAAACATGAATGAAGACCAATATATTGTTGACTAAGATTACTGGAATGTTGTACTTAAAGTTTTTATCAGATTTACTAATGACAGAGGGATTTATAATGTTTCCTTACTTGTTTAATAGAAATTTAATTCCAGAGTATCTTACCTTGGTTTATTATCACTGAAGTCTGGGGGTTCCCCTTTGGACATGTCACTTCTCATGGAAACAGGTCTTTGGTGCTCATGTGGACTTCAATAAGGATCAAAAAATGTCTTACTTAGACAAAGCTTAAAAGTGCATCTGTAACTTCTGTTTACCCATTCAAAAAGCAATTTCAATTATCAACAGAACAGGATGCCCAGCAGTAACTATTTGATGTTAAGCGGCAGAAATATATTTAAGTGTTTTGCTGAAAAAGATACTGAACACAGCGTGCTAACCAGCTGTCTCTGTCCCATCACTATTCATTTCAAGACCTGACTGATAACTGATGTAGTGTCAAGTCTACCCTCAATGTTTTCAATCTTCTCAATAACCAACATAATTGGATGTTATGAGCAGACCTCAGCATCATCTGAGGTCACTTACAGATTCTGTAAATTGTTAGTGAGGAGATGGAAATGTGATATACACCAAGGCTCCATATTAGGCTTTAAGGAAAGCTTTAGCAATAGCTCTGAAACCTTGTTTCATGTTCTCCACTGTCTTTTCACTGGAGAGCAAGTTGGGTAACTCCTGCTGACTATACAGAGAGTCTGCTGTATCTGTGCTTCCACAGACACATGGTTTAGCAGCAAAGATCCACACACCACATTTAAGCTACACCTGCTTTGTGCTGATGATAACATTATATGACTTACCAAAAATAAAAAACTGTTCTAAACAACTTCATCATTTAACTGACAACCACATACTGGTGATGAAGTCTCTGCTTCAGTGCTGCATTTCAGTTATTTACGTACAAAGCTATGAATGACCAGCAATATATTGTTGACTAAGATTACTGGAATGTTGTACTTAGTTTTTTTTTTTTAAATCAGATTTACTAATGACAGAGGAGTTTATAATAACATTTTCTTACTTGTTTAATAGAAATTTAATTCCAGAGTATCTTACCTTGGTTTATTATCACTGAAGTCTGGGGGTTCCCCTTTGGACATGTCACTTCTCGTGGAAACAGGTTTTTGGTGCTCATGTGGACTTCAATAAGGATCAGAAAATGTCTTAATTAGACAAAGCTTAAAAGTGCATCTGTAACTTCTGTTTACCCATTCAAACACCAATTTCAATTATCAACAGAACAGGATGCCCAGCAGTAACTATTTGATGTTAAGTTTGATGTTATGACCAGGCCTCAGTTTCACCTGAGTCCAGTGATAGATTTTGTAAATTGTGTGTGAGGAGATGGAAATGTGACGTAACACCAACGCTCCATATTAGGCTTTAAAGAAAGCTTTAGCAATAGCTCTGAAACCTTGTTTCATGTTCTCCACTGTCTTTTCACTGAAGAGCAAGTTGGGTAACTCCTGCTGACTACACAGAGAGTCTGCTGTATCTGTGCTTCCACAGACACATGGCTTAGCAGCAAAGATCCACACACCACATTTAAGCTACACCTGCTTTGTGCTGATGATAACGTTATATGACTTACCAAAAATAACTAACTGACAACCATATACTGGTGATAAAGTCTCTGCATTAATGTTGTATTTCAGGTTTTTATGTATTTACAGCAAATGCTGCAAGAACTTTGCTCTGCCAAATACTGCTCATTGTCACTTTTGCATGAGTGGAACAGATTGCACAGTTCATATTACAACTATTAATGTCACTTTAACATTGATAGTGTTAGATGTCCCGTGAAGCTCGACTTCTTTTGTGCTGAAAGTGATGAATGCTTATCAGAAAGTTACAATTCAAAATATTCTAAAAACATGAATGAAGACCAATATATTGTTGACTAAGATTACTGGAATGTTGTACTTAAAGTTTTTATCAGATTTACTAATGACAGAGGGATTTATAATGTTTCCTTACTTGTTTAATAGAAATTTAATTCCAGAGTATCTTACCTTGGTTTATTATCACTGAAGTCTGGGGGTTCCCCTTTGGACATGTCACTTCTCATGGAAACAGGTCTTTGGTGCTCATGTGGACTTCAATAAGGATCAGAAAATGTCTTACTTAGACAAAGCTTAAAGGTGCATCTGTAACTTCTGTTTACCCATTCAAAAAGCAATTTCAATTATCAACAGAACAGGATGCCCAGCAGTAACTATTTGATGTTAAGCGGCAGAAATATATTTAAGTGTTTTGCTGAAAAAGATACTGAACACAGCGTGCTAACCAGCTGTCTCTGTCCCATCACTATTCATTTCAAGACCTGACTGATAACTGATGTAGTGTCAAGTCTACCCTCAATGTTTTCAATCTTCTCAATAACCAACATAATTGGATGTTATGAGCAGACCTCAGCATCATCTGAGGTCACTTACAGATTCTGTAAATTGTTAGTGAGGAGATGGAAATGTGATATACACCAACGCTCCATATTAGGCTTTAAGGAAAGCTTTAGCAATAGCTCTGAAACCTTGTTTCATGTTCTCCACTGTCTTTTCACTGGAGAGCAAGTTGGGTAACTCCTGCTGACTACACAGAGAGTCTGCTGTATCTGTGCTTCCACAGACACATGGTTTAGCAGCAAAGATCCACACACCACATTTAAGCTACACCTGCTTTGTGCTGATGATAACATTATATGACTTACCAAAAATAAAAAACTGTTCTAAACAACTTCATCATTTAACTGACAACCACATACTGGTGATGAAGTCTCTGCTTCAGTGCTGCATTTCAGTTATTTACGTACAAAGCTATGAATGACCAGCAATATATTGTTGACTAAGATTACTGCGATGCTGTACTTAGTTTTTTTTTTTAAATCAGATTTACTAATGACAGAGGAGTTTATAATAACATTTTCTTACTTGTTTAATAGAAATTTAATTCCAGAGTATCTTACCTTGGTTTATTATCACTGAAGTCTGGGGGTTCCCCTTTGGACATGTCACTTCTCATGGAAACAGGTTTTTGGTGCTCATGTGGACTTCAATAAGGATCAGAAAATGTCTTAATTAGACAAAGCTTAAAAGTGCATCTGTAACTTCTGTTTACCCATTCCAACACCAATTTCAATTATCAACAGAACAGGATGCCCAGCAGTAACTATTTGATGTTAAGTTTGATGTTATGACCAGGCCTCAGTTTCACCTGAGTCCAGCGATAGATTTTGTAAATTGTGTGTGAGGAGATGGAAATGTGACGTAACACCAACGCTCCATATTAGGCTTTAAAGAAAGCTTTAGCAATAGCTCTGAAGCCTTGTTTCATGTTCTCCACTGTCTTTTCACTGAAGAGCAAGTTGGGTAACTCCTGCTGACTACACAGAGAGTCTGCTGTATCTGTGCTTCCACAGACACATGGCTTAGCAGCAAAGATCCACACACCACATTTAAGCTACACCTGCTTTGTGCTGATGATAACGTTATATGACTTACCAAAAATAACTAACTGACAACCATATACTGGTGATAAAGTCTCTGCATTAATGTTGTATTTCAGGTTTTTATGTATTTACAGCAAATGCTGCAAGAACTTTGCTCTGCCAAATACTGCTCATTGTCACTTTTGCATGAGTGGAACAGATTGCACAGTTCATATTACAACTATTAATGTCACTTTAACATTGATAGTGTTAGATGTCCCGTGAAGCTCGACTTCTTTTGTGCTGAAAGTGATGAATGCTTATCAGAAAGTTACAATTCAAAATATTCTAAAAACATGAATGAAGACCAATATATTGTTGACTAAGATTACTGGAATGTTGTACTTAAAGTTTTTATCAGATTTACTAATGACAGAGGGATTTATAATGTTTCCTTACTTGTTTAATAGAAATTTAATTCCAGAGTATCTTACCTTGGTTTATTATCACTGAAGTCTGGGGGTTCCCCTTTGGACATGTCACTTCTCGTGGAAACAGGTCTTTGGTGCTCATGTGGACTTCAATAAGGATCAAAAAATGTCTTATTTAGACAAAGCTTAAAGGTGCATCTGTAACTTCTGTTTACCCATTCAAAAAGCAATTTCAATTATCAACAGAACAGGATGCCCAGCAGTAACTATTTGATGTTAAGCGGCAGAAATATATTTAAGTGTTTTGCTGAAAAAGATACTGAACACAGCGTGCTAACCAGCTGTCTCTGTCCCATCACTATTCATTTCAAGACCTGACTGATAACTGATGTAGTGTCAAGTCTACCCTCAATGTTTTCAATCTTCTCAATAACCAACATAATTGGATGTTATGAGCAGACCTCAGCATCATCTGAGGTCACTTACAGATTCTGTAAATTGTTAGTGAGGAGATGGAAATGTGATATACACCAAGGCTCCATATTAGGCTTTAAGGAAAGCTTTAGCAATAGCTCTGAAACCTTGTTTCATGTTCTCCACTGTCTTTTCACTGGAGAGCAAGTTGGGTAACTCCTGCTGACTACACAGAGAGTCTGCTGTATCTGTGCTTCCACAGACACATGGTTTAGCAGCAAAGATCCACACACCGCATTTAAGGTACACCTGCTTTGTGCTGATGATAACGTTATATGACTTACCAAAAATAAAAAACTGTTCTAAACAACTTCATCATTTAACTGACAACCACATACTGGTGATGAAGTCTCTGCTTCAGTGCTGCATTTCAGTTATTTACGTACAAAGCTATGAATGACCAGCAATATATTGTTGACTAAGATTACTGCGATGCTGTACTTAGTTTTTTTTTTAAATCAGATTTACTAATGACAGAGGAGTTTATAATAACATTTTCTTACTTGTTTAATAGAAATTTAATTCCAGAGTATCTTACCTTGGTTTATTATCACTGAAGTCTGGGGGTTCCCCTTTGGACATGTCACTTCTCATGGAAACAGGTCTTTGGTGCTCATGTGGACTTCAATAAGGATCAGAAAATGTCTTAATTAGACAAAGCTTAAAAGTGCATCTGTAACTTCTGTTTACCCATTCAAACAGCAATTTCAATTATCAACAGAACAGGATGCCCAGCAGTAACTATTTGATGTTAAGTTTGATGTTATGACCAGGCCTCAGTTTCACCTGAGTTCAGTGATAGATTTTGTAAATTGTGTGTGAGGAGATGGAAATGTGACGTAACACCAAGGCTCCATATTAGGCTTTAAGGAAAGCTTTAGCTCACTGCAAACCTTTTTAATGTGCAAATGCTATTGGGTTAACGATAGAAGAGCTGAGGCAGCTCGTAGAAGAAGAAGCTGAGTCAGAGTGGTCTGTTGGCGGATATGGCAGAAAGACAACCATACATTCACATACATAGGCATGGCCAATTCTGAATCACAATCTAACCTAAGAAGCTTGCCATTGGACTGTGGAAAAAAACAGGAGTACCTAGAGAAAACCCACAAAGCCACAATAAAACATAGAAATTCGAAAGGAAAACCCAGGAAACCAGAAAGTTCAAACCAGGAACCTTCTCAGGTTTCCCTTGGACATGATCTTTGAGTCTCAAATGACACATGTTTTACAAAGCTAATGTTTGTTTCACAAGAAAAATCATAACTTTCTGAAAAATTTAAAACTCAATTTTCAGAGCTTTACCAGTTTCAAACCTATGATTAGCAGATCTGTTACAACAGAGAAAATAAAATTACAGCAACAGAGTGACATAAAAATACACACTGCATCAGCATCTGCACATTAGTCTTCACATTCAAGTTTAAAACATCAAGTACATTAATATTTAGCAAAATATTTAATTGTTTAGTTTGCATAATAACAGTGAGATCAAAAATTGTAACTCACTTGGCAGTTGATGTGGACATATGTTGTTCCTCAGACATGTTTGTTTAAAACACAGTTTTCTGCTTTCAGGTGGTCCTGCATTCGTTTTTATCTAATTGTGGTGCTACTTTAAATTTAATTATTTCCAAATCCATGCACAAGTTTATATGAACACAAAAGCTGCCACTCTTTCAATCACACTTGGCTTGAAAGCGGTCTTGATCCATAGTATCCCTTTGGAACAGTCTTCTTTCTAAACAAACTTCAAGCGCTGAATTAAGTCTGGTTTTAACCTGACTTAAAAAATGGTCTTATGACAAAAAGAAAAACCAGAATGTCTTCAGTGCATGTGACTTAGACGAATTAAGAAACTGATCAAAGTCCATTACAATACTTCCTGGTTAATTTATAACAGAAACAACTGTAGTGACCTTGACATTCCAACTGCCACAAAATAAAGACTATTATCATTAAGATTTGTCTACAATGTCGTGTTCTAAGTGAACTGAGGACCACTGACATTTGTATTTTTCATCCGTAGCTGTTGAATAGATATCAACACCAGCACTGACTCCTGTGTCCAGGTACAACCTCAGAGCCTCTAGTCTAGTACCATTCTCTTAGTCTTATATTCTTCTATTTTCTGTGCCAACTGCTATTTACATTTCAGATATTGTAGCATCCAGTCGAACTGAGAAGGCCAGAACTGGATGCTACAGTAAGAGCTTGTTCCCCTGTCGACTTTTTGTACAATTTATTTAACTATATTCTTCTCTCCCTTTTCTCCGTTAGCATTAGTTTTCCGTTTTCTTCCGTCTTTTTTGCACATCAAGTTGTTTACCATTACACCATTCACTTCCGGCCACACGGGCGGGAAGTTACCAAAATAAAAGCACAAACGTTATATTACGTGAATATGAGCTAGCTTTAGATATCCGCCGTTACAGATATATTGTTATCATTTTAAGCTCTTAGCATATTGAGCTCTTTATACTAAAAGTGTATTTTTATCATACAATTTTCCAAGAATAAGACACAATATAACGGCACCAAAAGAAAAAAAAATCATTGTGTCTATTTAAATTTGAATATTGGGTCAGCATGCAATCCTCATAAAGACTGTGATCCACAGCGTTTTCACAAAGATAATACTCAAACTCATATTACTGAATCCAGCGTTGGTTTTTTTAGACACTGTGTTTTGGAATAAAAGCAAATTTGAGAAGTAACATAAAACACATACAGATTTCTGTATTAAATAAGTTGCCCTTTTATTGATTATTACTTTTGGTAATTAATTTTCTATTCCCAAATTATTACTCTTCCTTTTCCACTTAATTACCTCAAGTACCATATTATTAGCAGCTATAATAGAAAGTGCTACCCTGATTTCTGTTTACAGCGCTGCTTTCTGTCTTGCCAAAAGGCAACTTTTGGCATGTTCTTATCAGTCCTCAGCAAAGTCTTCTTAAAGGCTGGAACAGTATCTAGTTTAAGATTAAGGCATTTATAATGATAAGATATGTGTTTTGGAGATAACGCTACTAAATTATAGTGGTGCATACAGGTTTGTCAGTAAATGGATTGTGTGTTTCTCTGTAGGGTTATTCAACATCACTCATTCCAAATTAAAGATCCATATGACTCCAAAACTCATATGTGGGCATTTCTATACCTGATGGCACTCGTGTGTGAACATGTGTTTTAACATGTGTGTGAACACGTGTGCATGCATGTCAGGTATTTTGAAACCTTGTGTATATATATATTTTAAAATAAAAGCAAAAGGCGCGGAAGGTAAACAATTAACGAGTTTCAATCTTTCAATCTCACTCTGCCATGCACTGACACTCCTGAGGTCCACATACACACAATGCAAGCACATGAAATGACAGACATGACCCTACAAACCTGTCATGTGCTTAGTAAAACCTCCTGTGTATGGGGGAGGCATAGTTAGTGTGTGTGAGTCTTCTGCCTTTATTACCTTGTACACATGGTCAGCACCTGTTCACTGTTCTCCTCCATGTCTTTTCATTACCCGTGTAGCTCAATGAAAACTCATCACCCTTAAACTCTGACTCACCCATCCCCACTGTTTTGTCTGTCTTCCCATCTCTGCACATTGTTCCCTAATTTGTGCCTGTCAGCCATAAAAAAAAAAACAACTTTATTTTTTATGGAAGTGAAATACAAAGTGTTTAATGATGAAAAGTCAATGACTGCTTAAAACATTCTTATCATATAAGCATATTGTGAGAAAAACTGGCTGAGAAGTATTAATAAAATAAATGGTGGTTTCTATTTAAGTAATAATGTTACTTCTATCGTCCATACCCACTCCACCCATGTCTGCTTCTTTCCCATGTGACTCTCATTGGTGCCATGTATAACTGGAATGCAATATAGTTAATAAGAAACAAAAATCATAAAGTTTTACACTGGACAATAATGTAGTGTAATGACAGTTGATTACACTGCAGAGCTTTCGTTGATGATTTACAGGAAGTAAGTGCCTCCATATTATAGTGTTTTAATTCTAAATCCAAGTCACCACTCGCAACACTCAGCGTGCTTCTGAAAAGCTTTTATTATCATTAACAGAGTTGAGTTTATGCTCTGATGTCTCATCTTTTGACCAGACAGTTTTCCAGCTGTCACCACATCACCCGTCTTCCCCCTGGAACCGGCGGGACTGAAAAGGGAAAAGCGCGATTTCCCAATAGGCGAGTTCCTGCTTAGTGCCAGTGCTTCCTGGTTTTTGATTAATCTTAACACTGCTATTATTGTCACGTTTAAATCTTATTCCACCACAGCAGCAGTCAAATTCTGTAATTTAGATATGTCTCATCAAAAAATGTGGTGTACCATACCAGATATTCATTTTATTGTGATCTTTATTGTCTTCTGTGTAGCTTGGTCATTCTTCAGTTTTTTTCTACTCTTGTGAAGTTTATAATCATGTCATTAGTTAAAAGGGTTCACATAAATGTCTGAGAATTTTTTTGTGTAGGTAGGCCTCCAGGGTTTGGTTGGCTAGCTTTCAGAATGGCCTTCCCACATCCGAAGTTCAAATCTATTTAAAATTTGTGGACTACACTTTAAAGTCGTGTCTGTTACAGGGAAACCACCAATTTAAATGAACTTTACCATTTCTCCCAAGTAGAGTGATCAAAAATCCAGACAAAATTATGCTTGAAGCTTAATAATTGCTACCAGAAATATCTGGTCAAGATGCAACTTGCTAAGGAACATTTAACCAAATAATAATGGGGTTGTACTGTATGTATAGATTTGAGATTAAAGGTCTACAGGATTGGAAAAAATCCAAGATAAATTCAAACTTATGCTCCCAATTCTTGCTTGTTAAAGTCATTAAAGATGTATTCGGTACAATCAAATGATCAAACTGATTCAGATAAAATAAATCATTAAAAGTCCCAAAGTACCACGACATTCAAGCCTATGATGAGTTCTCTCAAGCCTCTCTACTTTCTCTCTTACCAGCCATCTCCGGCTGCTTTTTTCCACTTGTTAATAATCCCCTTCTTGTCCCTCTTTCATCACCAGCTACAAAAACTCTACATACTCATCACCTTTCTCATCCCATCTCCAGCACTGAAAGATGACCTGGCAGCTGGAGCGACAGGCAGGCTGTTCTAATCTCTTAGGTGACTATTGGACTGGTGTGTGTGTGTGTGTGTATTCTTCGGACCATAAGGTGCACTGGATTATAATGAGTATTTAACAAAAAAAAAAGAATCAGATAAGTCAAACTTTACTCTGCTTTGAGTTTAAGCATTAAAACTTTGGATTCTTATCTACTAATATCATTTTATTATTTCATTAATGTAGCAGAAGACTTAGCTTTTCACAAACATGGCCAGTAAAAAGCTCCTTTTTGCTTTCTTGCTTTGAGTGCATTTCAGTTGAGTAAAAAAGTTGAATCAGTACTTCAAATTAGGGGGGTTTAGCACTAGTTGTATCTGTATCTGTGTGTGAACAGATTATTTTGTGATAACCTTTTGAATAATTTATTGTGTCATATTTGGCAATTTCTGCTTCCCCGATTTTCTATCAGAACTTTAAGCTTCTCCCTTTTTCTGATCATATCTGTGGAACAGCATTCCTTAATGATTGAGCCAGTGTCTCCTGACAGTTATTCTTGCAAAACGCATAGCGATTAGTGGATCACTGGACCCTGTAGTCCCATAATGTGTGATATGGAGCAGTTTTGAATGGACACTTGTGGATACTTGTCCAAGAAGTGTGTGTGTGTGTGTGTGTGTGCCTATAGTGCAGCGGGTGTTCCCAGGTGCCTCACAGAGATGTTGGGTGTCTAAATTTCTCCAGTGGAAGAATTTAACCTCTGAACTCCAAAGGAAAGAGCGTTTCATCTACCAGTGAGAACGTGGGTTCACACTCACAACACACACAGTCACCAAAAAACACACTAATAAGCACTTATGGGAATACAATAGAGACATACACTTAGTTCTAAGCTGCTATAATGATTCATGAGGACATGGTTTGCATCATTACCCCAAAGGCCTGATCTTTGACACTTGCAACTGCAAAACACAGCCTAGTCCTCCCTCTGAGCGATCACATCTGTACAGATGTGTGAGCACTCGCTTCTTCCTTCACCTTACTGTGTTGCATCCCCTGAACCTCCCCTCCTACTCACCTTTACTCTTTGCTTTCTCTACATTTATTCATGACATTTTCTTCCAGCCTTTGCCCCGTTGCAGAGAAAATGAACACACAGCAAAAGTTTGGAAAAAGAATAATGAGCTGCTTGAATGTCTTTCATTTTGTTGTTGAGAACTTCACACCTAATCATTTTCATATCTTATTTCCGGCAGCTGCTGCTGTTGTTTTGTTTTTTATGATGTTGTTTTTATGATGTTGTCCAGTTTGATGGATGAACTGAATATAAACATGAAGCAGGCAATAACTGTTGACATATATATCACCATATAATATATGTGGACAGACAGAACAATTATATATCCATATATATGTATATTATTTCAGTTCAGTTCTTTTTTATTTCAAACATATACATTCACCAATGTTTCATAAAATCATTCCATACAGTTGTTTGAAAAGGAGTAGGCAGAAGTATATACTTGTTTAGCCCTACCCCCTCAGGTTTACATCCTCATCATCTAAATTTGAACAACAAAAACGTATACAATGCCTTCAACTTAGAACTTAACATCTCAAAAAAATATTTTCTCATGTTCAACTAAAACTATATTTAGATTTGCTAATTTGCAGAAGAAAATAAACATGAGTTTGACTGCTGTCTTGGGTTAATTGCATTTTCTTCATTCTTATACTTATTTAATATTTCTTTTTTGAGTTTTATTTTAAACTGGTTTATATCACTACTGACCTTTATTTCTTCTTTTAACTCATTCCAGATTTTAACTCCCGCTATTGAAATAGACATCCTTTTCAATGTTGTTCTTACTCTTTGTAATTTTAAATTCCACTTCCCTCTAAAATTATACCTCCCTTCTCTTTCTAAGAACCATTTACTTATTTCGATTGGGAGCATCCCTTTCCTTACCTTATATATTATTTGCACTGTTTTAAACTTCACCAGATCCTGGAATTTTATAGCTTGCATCCTAATAAAGAGTGTGTTTGTGTGAGCCCTATACCCCTCCTGATTTATTAGTCTAATGGCCCTTTTCTGCATCCACTTCATATTATGTATATGAAGTGGATGTTACAATCTATCCAAGGTCAATTCACAATAACATATTTTTTCAATTTAGTATTTTTTTTTTTTGTATTTCCAATTTTTATCACATTATAGCACTACACTAAAATAATTAATTACTTAATTTGCTTTGCAGATTAAAGTGCTTAATAGAGTTTGCCATAATCATTACTTCAACAATAATGTAGTACCACAGAGGTGAAGCTCAAAAAGTTGGAGTATTTTTATCATTTTACTGATTCAATCCTCAAACTCCAATGTTATAATATTAATTCATATAAATAAATAAAAGGATGTTTAGTTAAGGTCACTTTTCCATAATCTTTCTGAGCTTTCAGCTTTCACGAGTAACTGAAAAGATACCCAAAAGTCAGCACCATTTACACTATATTAATGATGCGTCTGGGGTAGCCCTGAGATGTAAAAGAAATGATAAACATTAAATGTAATTTTCTGACTCTGTATAAGCTTTGATTGACCTCTTTACTTTCAGCAGCTGACATGTTCCTGTGGTTTTCTCTCCTTTTCTCTCTCATTGCTTTTCCTGTGATTGTCAGTCGGCTTCTAGCTCATCCTAATCTTCTCCATATTTGTTATTAGGCAATTTGTCCAGCATTTCCTACAGGCTATCATTATCCACTCTTAGACATATACATCCCAAGCAGTCCCAATCCTTCCTGTCAATTTCCTTTCTTTTTCTTATCAGCTAAAGCCAAATACTGAGAGTAGATACACAGATCCCCAGATCTCTTATCTAATCTCCAATAACCATCAACAGCTGAAGCACATAGCTGCAGTTATTACAGAGGGCAGAAAGGGAATTGGAGGAGGAAAAAGAAGGAAGAACCAAAACAAATAAAGTTGAGCCTGCTAATATTCCACCATGCTCGTCCTTTATTTTCACCCTGTTTCTAAGTTGTTGTTGTTTTGGGGGTTTTTGCTAACACTTCTGTCCACATAACTCCAGCAGGTCTGAAAGTCCTTCAATTAAATGCAGACAAAAGACAAATAATCTTATCTGTTCACAGTTACATTCATTCCAAAACCCTAAACTGTGCAAACTCTCACCTACATGTGTCCCATCTAAAGGGACACATGAGGGGGTTACAGTTTTGCCACTGACTCTTATTGAACACTCAGATGTTTCGGATGTTGAAAGGAAATGTCATTTCTCTGTGGGAGGAAATACTGCCACCTATTTTTCTTACAAAGTAGTATTTTAAAATTATCTTTGAACTGCACTGTGTTTACCTGTTGCTGTTTTTAATTAGGTTGCATGTAGTAACTATGTATGTTCATGACTTTTTCACATGAAAGTGTAAAATTACCAGTATAACTAAGAAATACAATAAAGACAAGAGAGAAGAACAGACAGCATGTGAACCTTGATGTATTTCATCAGGTAAAGTGATAACAGTGTTGAAAGTCCTTCTTATTGTAGTAGGTTGAGCCCACGTTTGGCTCGGGGAAGGTGTGAAAAATAGCCAAACCCCCTATTTAACACTAATGGACTCAGCCATTACAGTCTTGTGAAAACAGTCTAAGTGGAGGAGCATTAGTATCAGTCTAGCTTGTGTGTATGAGAGTCTGACCTGCAACTGAGAGTCAAGATGATAAATGAGTGTTTGCGTAGCTTTCTGTATGTGTGTGTATCCACAAGACTCCACGTCTGTGCTCACAGGTTAAGTGTGTGCATATTGTGATTTAAGCTGTTACAAATAGATTCATTTGACTGCAGTGACTCTTTTTTCCATATTAATTATGCAAATCAACAATGGATATGCAAGCACAGCAACAGTTCCTTCACTTACTTTTAATTATACCGTAGAACATAGCTGAGAAACACTTTTCTGACTTAACTTCAAAATCCACTCAGGAAAAAACATGAGCATGAATGTTTTTGAGCCACATGCCTTAATCTATCACACGCACAAGCATTTGAAATTACTGCAGCAGTTGCCAAACAGCAGAAGTAGAGCAATATTTAATCTAAACTTTTGACCTTTGGCCTCCATATGGTGTTATGGCCAACCACAGAGCAACAACAAGTTGCTTGAAAGTCATGCAGCCTCCAAGATGGAATAATTTTTGTCCGTTTTTCCCAGAGAGATTCCTGGGAACTAAAGGAGGGCTTTAATGGGTCAGAAAGGTCTAAAACAATAAAGAAAAGTACAGTATAATTGTTTGTTAATGTGATGTTAGAGCAAGCAGACAGTGGTAAACACTTCATGAGAACTCATTGCTATTTGACTGTCTCTGCTGCCCTCTAGTGGTCTAGTGGAAGCGCTACAGGAAACAGGAAGCCAAGGCAACCTAGACCTGAAAAGTGTCAAGTACAATGTAAGAACACTGGTTTTTCACTTTTGCAACTTTAAATATACGTTTCAATGCATTTAATTTAATAAGGAAAATCATCAGCATCATCAGCTAAAATTCATATAAATGTCCAACAAATCTTCAGCAATAATATAATGCTGTTATGTCACTATGGACCCAAGAAATGTTTCAAACACTTTGTTAAATCTGTGCCACAAAGAATAAAGGAAATAAGAAGTCAAAGGGGATAACCAACCCAGTAAGCGCACCACATAACTAATGAAGTGGCCAGTGAGTGTATATACTATATGTAATGACTACATTCCCTTAAAAGAATGTCAAGAAAAACATCAGGTTCATGTTTGCCGTGCTGCTTCCAGGTCCTGTAAGTTGCACCCTTCCCTACTACTGGCTCCCACTGATCCTGGTTTTCATGTCATTGGCTTAAGTCTGAGTCCTGCAGCCAATGGATGCTCTCCAGATAGCCTATATAAGCCACCTGAAGCTGCACTTCATGGCCTTAGGCCCTGTTTTGATTGTCTGGGGGGCTATGGGCTATAGAGTGCGTGCTGTTAGTTGTAGTTTGCTTGCCTGTTTTTCTTAGCTTTCTTATATTTCCATCTAGTGGTGATGGCCAAGTGAAGCTTTGAAGCACTGAAGCTTGTTTTGAAAAAGGGTTCATTACTCAAGGCTTCTCAACACAGTCCTCTTTGGTGGCATCCGATAGTCAAAATATGAAGAGCAGCTTGGTTTGTTGGGGGGTGTAAAAAATAATGTTATGTCAATGTGAGTAACAAATAATTCTGATGAATAAACTTCCCTTGTTTAAAAAGGTGGTCTACATTTGCATGTGATTTATTGACATTTTTTTAACGCAATAGGTTAAAAAAGACATTATATATAATAATTTACAACACAGTCATATAACATGTTGGAAGTATGTTTGTGCTGAGGACACTGTCCCCTAATGCTTATGTAATTAAACATTGGACAGGTATATTTATATATAAATAAAGATTTAACTCAATATTCACGTTACTGGGGCTCAGATCCTCCTGTGTCACAACAGCCCTTTGCATATCCTCCTTTATTAGATTTGTAGGTCTTCTTCCTCTCTGACCTTGCAGCTCCATCGTAGTGCCTACATCTAAAGTCCCTATGGTGGAGTTGAACTAAGGACTTGATTGCACCACCGTGTTCCGCACACTTCAATAACCCTTCATTAATTATTAACAGCAGATCTGAAGCAGTTGTAACATAAGATGAATTATTCAGGATTGCAAATATTATCAGTGATGTTCAGAGAACCCAGTGACAATCAATAAGGAATTGAATTGACAAATTCTTATCAATTCCCATCCCTAAACAAGAGTGAACAATTTTTAGGCTGGCTGATGTTCTGGATCGTCTGGGTGACTGTAAATCTGTGGAAGTCTACCCATGGTTTTTCACTGTCTTTTTACTGGACAGTAAATTGGGTAACTTCTGCTGAGTACACAGAGAGTCTGCTGAATCTGCGCTTCCACACACACGTGGCTTAGCAACAAAGATCCACACACCACATTTAAGCTACACCTGCTTTGTGCTGACGATAATATTATATGATTTACCAAAAATAAATACTGAATGTCATCATTTAACTGACAACCATATACTGGTGATAAATTATCTACTTCAATGCTGTATTTCAGTTACTTAGGTATTTACAGCAAACGTTGCATGAACTTTGCTATAACTTAAATACTGCTCATTGTCACTTCTGCGTTCATGGATAGATTCCACGGCACATATTACAACTATTAATGTCACATTAACATTCTCAGTGTTAGATGCCCCTATGCAGCTAGGTTTGTTTTGTGTTGGCAACAGTATTTCATGCCTATCAAAAGAGAGATGCTTCAGCACCCCCAAAATGAATCAAAGCACCCCCAAAGATTTCTTACTCTTTTGACAATATTTGCTGTTTGTGTGACACACTACTAAAAATATAAAAAGCATACAGTACTTGGTTGAGACGTAACATTTTAACAACAAAAGTATACCCCCCCTCCCATAATGGTTTGTTCCAGCTCGCCTCTCCACTACTCCGGCTCTGGCGCTCTTGCTGCCAGAGCCATGGTGGCTGAGACGCAGCTGAGCGGAGGTGTAAGTGCCTGGCTTAAAACAGGACATATTAGCTACATTTAACCTTTAGTTATTCTTTACATATATATATATTGTGTTCATGATTCCTTCTTCTTTGAGACCCTTTCTGCTGAGGCTGCAGTGAACAGTATGGATCAACTTCAGGACCAGATGTAAGTTTTAGATCCTGTTTCAGGTCTTTGCTGAATTTTTTTTCTGTTTCTTAAGAACATGACATTGGGAACAAATGCTGTGTTTTTGTGACTCGCTGCTAGTAACAAAGTGCTTAAAGATAATATTTAAAAATGGGTTATTTACAAATTTGGCTGTAAAAAACATAAAATATTGAAATATTTTCAAAAGCCCTCAGAACTATTGCTGTCAGTTCCCTGGAAGTGAAATTGAAAGAAATGAGGGTTGACTCAAGAGTTTTGCACAGTACAGTGTGTGGTGCAAGGGGATTGTTTATTTATTTATTGTGAATCAAAATATCATTAATATTCGGAGAAATTATTTATGGAGCTTTTGTGTTTTATAGGATGTTGACAGAAGGGCGAGCTTAGTCTGTGTTACTTCAGAAACCTTGTGATAATCTGTATAGGACCTAGTTTCATAGTTTCTGGATGTTTTTGTTGTAGTTCGGTTGGTTGGGGGGGCGGTAACTAATATAGTAATTTTTTTCTGTCTTTAACCGGTAGGACCATCTGTTGGGTGACTGTTACCAACAAAAATAGAAAACAAAAACACTTTTTTACTCAGGTATTTCATGAACACGGTATGAATAAAATTCTAACGTCTGCATTGGATCTTTGACTGTATCAATAATAGTTTTTTCACAAATTGAAAGTTTTATTGTGAAAAACCCCACCGGACGTACTTTATTCTCCTTGGCGAAACGCGTGACGCACAGGAGAGTAGCAGTGGACAAAAACACAGACTTGCCGTTCAGATTTAGTTGTAAGTACAGTGCATAATAGTACAAATTCTTTTGTGTTTAAATTTTCTATAAATTGTGTTACAAAGATGAAGGTGTGCTCGGAATATGCAGTTTGTTGAGGGGAGCTATGTTGTGGTTTGCTACCTGGCTAGCAAAACTGAACGTTACAGCAAAACTGATTATCATCGGTTTGGTTGGAAAAAAGCACCAACGAGCTTCTCTAAGTGTGCTTGAACTGTTGCACGGTGACGCAAAGTGTTCCGGTGATGTTATCTGGATCCTAAAACAGTTACGTGAACGTACCAGGTGCTGTTGGCTCACCTTCAGTGGTTTTGTGATTCCTGATGCTGGACTCAGCTTCACTCAGGACGCGTTTGTTTGATCCTGTAGAGCCGCAGATACCTGAACATTACACGGAAATCGTTCACAGGAGGAAGCCAGTTTTGGTGTTCACAAACACCAAAACTGGCACATATACTGTTTTTATGTTTACTTGTTTGATAAAGCTCATTAACCATGCGAAAACTCAAGATGGTGGCCATTTTCAACATGGCTGTTAACAAAGGCATCAACAAATATTAATTTTATTTATTTATTCAGATAAAACCAATTAGCATCATATTATTGGGTCATAATAACTGATTGTTGCAGCTTTAGATGACTTTAGCATGTTGTTTTGTTATAATAATATGATGATGCATTAGTATATCTATATTAAACCTGCAAAATGATAAGCAGCTCAATATTTAAAATTAAGTGCGCTGAGTCTAAAATGTAATTGAATAGAAGTGGAAGTACTTAAAGTACAAGTATATTGAACGTGTTTGTTAGTAAAGCAATTCCAGAAGTGCACTTTTTTGTACCACTAGTCTATGAGCTTCTCCAATAGTGTCAGTTAGATTTGAAATTTTACTTTCTGATAGTTTTTTTTAATGTTTTGCATTCAGGCCACAGAGCATCACCAGACATCCCTCTCAGAGTATACACAGCACTGCAGTGGACAAACCAAGGAACACCGCATGGAAACAATTCAGCTTTGATGTGAATGAGTCCAAGCTACAGAGGCAGTTGCTCAGCTATTAGCTTGACGATCGTTGAGGTTGTCTGTCCAGTCTACAAGCAGTAGTCGAAACCTCTCCACCTCCAGCATGAGTGAGCTAACAGACTTTGAAAAAGGCAAAATAGTCGGCGCGCGTATTGGAGGCATGTCTGTGAGCGAAACTGCTGAGCTGTGTAACGTTTCAGCCCGAACAGTGATGAAAGTCATGAGTGCTTATAAGAATTATGGATTTGCTGCATCAGCACAGAAAAAAAAAATACGCAAGCCACAGAAAAATACAGTTGCTAATGGAAAAGCGGCCAGGGCGAAAGTGGTTTCCGAGTCTAAGGTCACAACACAAAATCCTGATGAAGACATGGACACACCTGAACCCAAGACCCAAGAAGATGAGTAACTCGGTCTGATGAGCTGTACTTTGATCCTTATGTTACATTTAGACTTTTTCTGTTTTCAGAAAACCACAGAATGCCTTTATTTAACCAACACTTTTCCTCTCTGCTGAGAGATTATCTCTTTTAAAAAATGAATATCAATTACTTTATTTATGGTAAACTAATTTTACTGTTTAGTTTAAAGAAATTCGACATAAGAATGGCCAAAAATGATTTTAAACTTTTTACTGATGTGAACTGGCTGTGTTGTAAACTCATACTTTCTTCTTTTTTTCTTTTTGAACAATATTGCATATTTTCAACAAATAAATCTTAAACGTGAATCTTTTTGCGTCTTTTCTCTCTGTGTTAATGACCCTATTTCATTTCTCAAATTGCACATCCTCTCTGAGAGACTGAGAGGAGGCAACAGGCAGTTAGAAAATTAGACGTCCTTCAAAGCTCTCGATTAAATACCATGGGGGAACAGTGTACATACATTTTGTTAAAGCACAACTGCTGTACTGAGATTAACTTCTGGGTCACCGGCAGGAGAGTAAATAAATAAAACTTCTTTTTCTTTTTTATTTAGACTTACTGCTTTCGCCATCTATTTAGAGAGCAAGGAGGACACTACATTTGACAGTTTGTCAGCAGCTGATTGGTCCACTAACCAGGACATCACTGCTTCAGCATTCAAATTCATGGAAGCGCCATATGACAGTGGACATTGGGGTACCTAAGTGACAGTGCTCCAACGCAGTGGCTGGGTTTCCTGCTCATCTGTCAGGTGACAGTGTCCAAAGGAAATAGTCACCACTTTAAAAGCAGTGTTCAAATCAGTATGAGTGACTTAACAGAGTTTGAAAGGTGCCAGATTGTTGCTGCACGGCTGTCGGGTGCATCTGTCACAAAAACGGCACAGCTGTTTAACGTGGCAAGGGGAACAGTGTCAAGAGTCATGACTGTGTATATCAAACATGGACGAACAGCATCAGCAAAAAAGAACAGCGGGCGCAAGTCAAAGCTCACTGAAAAGGACAGACAGACGCTTCTCCAGATAGTCGATGAACACCCCGAGTGCACTGCCTGTAAGATAACCTCAGAGCTGAATAGACACCTCTCTCACGCGGTCTCTGTAAAGACTGTACGGCGTGAGCTGCATAAAGCTGGTGTCTTTCGAGGAGCATCCAATCAGAAAGCAGAGATAGAAACTGATTCTCCAAAGTTCGATGGAAAGAACAGCGAGCCTTACAAACAATGTGAAGCACAGACGCTATCTGAACCCCAGGGTGCTGTGCACAGATACAACACAGACGAAGCTGGACCCCAAATTTGAACTTGAAAAAGATCACTACTTTCAAAGGTTTCTTGACAGGAATAAAGAACCTGAACCTCAGACTAATTAAAATTACCTCATCTGATGGTACATTTCAACCTTTTTCATTCTTGAGTGAACTCAGCTGTCACTTATGTATTCTGTGTGCTTTACATTATGAGCCGTGAAGAGTGGCTTGCACAGAGATTTATTTTATTTTATTTATTTTACCAGGTTTGCTAATAGGATTTTCAGTTATCCAGCCATAATAACACTGTTTTAATTAAATGATAAAACAGTAAAACTAATAGATTTCTCTGAAATAAAATAACCAAGGCAAAGCTAACAGGCTACGGTATGCAAATATATTGAAAATGAAAAGTAATAGGTTCAATGATTAATATTTAAATAGAATCGCATGTGTTGAAAATTACAGTACTAAAGTAACTGCAGTGATTTAGCTTGTGCTTGTGCTTCACACGGTGACGCAACAACAGACCCGGAAGTGCAGCGCCAACCACAAACACACCTGTGACAGCGCCGCTGTTACTCTGTGGAAGAGGGTTCACGTGTCCAACCGTGAGAGGTTTGACCTGTGTTTTCATCCGTTTTCTCGGCGTCGGGGCGAATATGTTTGCAGTATTTATGTTTTTTATGCAAAGAACGTTTTGAACCTCAACATGAACGTGTGACGGTAGAAAGGTGTAAGGCTACGTTTAGCCAGGTTAGCTTTGCTTTCTTAGCTTTTCTGAAGCTGTGCAATAATGACTGATTGTTTTATTTTTAAGGTGGACAGCATTAGGCGGTTCAGTAAAACTCACTCGTTTTCCCGAAAAGAGCACATGACTGATTAAACCATTTTAGCTGTCTTGTTGCATTCGTGTCCTGACTGATTAGCTGTTAACCTGTTTCTTTTCGGGGGGTTCTGGAAGTGCTGGAGGTGAACTGGTGTAGAGAACAGTGGGTATGATTTTCAGGGGCCTGCACTACGAAGCAGAATTTCGTCTACTGCAGGTTTTCTGTACTGCCAAGGTGGTTCACTTCTCACGGAGGTACATCACCATGGTAACTGATGTTGCAGACGATGGACATTACATTAGTGATCAACAGGTATAAAGTCACCGCCCACTGACCAGTCTCTCTGAAAAAAAGCGTCACCATGGCAGATCCCCCGGGTCTCTGTGCAGCTGTAGAAAACAGCTCATCAGAGCAGACATAACTTTTCTGCAGATAGCAGGAGAGTAAAGATTTGCAATGGCGTCTTTGTGTTTCCCCGATGAGCATCAGAATAATTAAAATTCATTTAAATTTTACAATAAATTTACTTAGGTAATATATTATATACATATTAGTGTATTAAATATATTAGTGTAGTATATTATCCTAAAGTAGGGCGTCCATTTACACCCAGTACCTATAGACCTTATATCAAATTTCCATAGGCAGAATGTATGTTTGAATTGTGTTTTTATTTTTTTTTTCTTCCCTCTTCCTGTTCTCATCCCATTAAATACCACCAGGGCAGCAGCTAAAAGAATAAAAACTAAAACTTTTTTAAATGTATGTTTTGGGCTTTTAATCCTTTATCTGATTGTACAGTGGAAAGAAGACAGTAAAGCTTGGAGAAAGACACCAAGTAAATAGCCTTAGTACAAATTCACACCAAGGCCCTCTGCATTATCCATATAGCATGGATCACCTGCTCAT
Source organism: Astatotilapia calliptera (assembly GCF_964374335.1). Classification (NCBI taxonomy): domain Eukaryota; kingdom Metazoa; phylum Chordata; class Actinopteri; order Cichliformes; family Cichlidae; genus Astatotilapia; species Astatotilapia calliptera. The sequence continues at coordinate 29,885,271 of NC_137441.1, forward strand.
CCAGTTGTCCTATATATAATACATACTTTACTTGACTCAGAGTCATAATACTTTTTAAGGAGCCTGAAAGTACAGAACTGTTAGTTGGTAGGGTACTGGGGGCGCTAGTTAGAATTCATCCCTATAATTTGTCCCTCCATTAGCACACTGATTGCTAATCAACACAAAGAGAAAGACAACTGTGTATTGTTATTTCATTGTGTTTGAAATTTTAACTTCTGGTATTTTCTTCTTTCATGATTTTTGCATTCAGGCCAAGGAGTAAAACCAGTCATCTCCATCTACAGTGCTGTGCAAAAGTCTTGAGCCACCTTTTGTTTCTCTATATTTTGCTTCCCAAGGAGCCAGACTTGCTTGTAATTTTTAAAGTTGTTTTGAGCATCAAATTTCCAGGCTTTCTGAAGGTCTTTTTGCAAGTTTTTCCTTTGGACGTTGGCTTCATTGGAGCATAGAAAAGACATTTAATTCAAGGAATGAAGTAGTGTTGTGTTAACCCGTGATGAAAATCATAGCAAAGAACCAGTTATAAATGGTATATTTTGACAGTTTGTTCATTTGTTCTCATTTCTTTAGTTGCATCTTTAGTTAAATCAAGAAAAAAATGCCAAAGATAACACGGTTTGACAGGCATAAAATAGTACTTTTGCACCAACAAGGTGAACCCCAAAGAACTATTAGCCGAAAACTTGGCATATCTCGACATGGTGTGCAGTGTGTCCTTAAAAAATTTCAGCAAACCGGACAAGTGGAAGACAAAAGAAGAAGTGGCCGACCTAAAAAACTATCTACAGCAGATGAACAGTATCTGAAAGTCATGTCCTTAAGAAATCGTAAAAGATCCAGCAAAGACCTGACACAGGACCTGAGAGATGCATCTGGCCCTTCAGTTGATCCAGCTACTGTTCGCCGTAGCCTCATCAGAAATGGTCTCAAATCATTCTTAAAGAAGGGAAAGGGGGAAGAAAGGCTGACGTACAATATACTCAGCACTGGAATGGATAAAAGAAGAGAAGCAGTCGACACTACCCCGTCCAGTGAGTTAACAGACTTTGAAAAGGGCCACATAGTTGGTGCACGGATTGCAGGACTGTCAGTCAGCGAAACTGCCAACTTATGTAACGTATCAAGCCAAACAGTGGAGAAAGTAATAAATGCTTATAATGAACACGGATTTACTCCATCAGCAATGAATAAAAAATATAAGCCACAGAAAAATGCTGGAGCTACTGAATCCAATGCAAGACCAGTTCCTGACTCTAAGACTGAAAAACAAAATTCTGATGAAGACGTAAACACATATGTATCCAAGATTAAAGATCATGAGTAACTTGGTCTGATGTGTTGTATTTTGAGCTTTTGGTTGCATTTGGACTGTTTCTGTGTTGATAAAGCAACAGTATGCCTTTATTTAACCGACAGTTTCCATCTGTGCTGAACTTTTTCATTTATTCACATTTTCATTTTTTTTTGAAAAGGTTCAAAACGCTTTACTTTTTATTTACTTGAGATAGACTTCCACAGAATGCCTTCACAAACCTTCATTCTTTGTCCAAGCTGGATGTGAGCAAACATGGGTCTCTTTGCAGACTGACAAATATTCATAAAAGTAGATCAACTTGAAAATATTTAACAGTATTCCATTATAATGTTATAATATATTGCTCCTTATTTATAGACCGATGTTTGGCTGTGAATGTGTTGGCTGGTTTACACCGTGTGTGTATTATATTGTAAGGCAAAGCTTTTTTATTTTGCATGCATCATGAAGAGCTCTTATTAAAAAAAGAATATGGAACAAGATCCCTAGAAAATAAAGACTTGTGCTTCTACTATCTCCTCTGAATTACTAAGTTGTTCTTTTAAAATGTTATGCTAGTGACTGGAGAATATCAATCCATCCATTTTCTTAACTGCTTATTTAGTTCAGGGTTGTGGTAGTGGAAATGTGTAATGTTTTTCACCCATTCACACACACGTTCATACAAGCAATTCATTTTTATTACTATTACTGTAATATTGAAGCTTTAGGGGAAATGCTGTACGGCCCTATTATATACAGACAACAGCAGTTACTCATGGGGCCTCCCACCTTCTAGAGAGTGAGTCGTAGATTGAGTTCCAAGAAGTAATAACTTGAGCAACGTCAGACACTCCCCTTTCTTTGTAATACATAGATATATCTATTAATCATATAAAAAATAAGTTACTATGTGGGTAGGTTTTTTTTTGACGTTGAAATGTTTTTCTATAATGAGTGTAAGGTAAGGTGGTTGTAGCTGTTGTGTGTGGTGCGCATGCGTGTCACATAACGCAGCAACAGACCCGGAAATGCGAAGCCAACCGTAAACACAGCTGTGGCAGTGCTGCTGTTACTTTCTGGAAGATGGTGTACGTGTCCAACGGTGAGTGGTTTCCCTGCTTTAACGGATTCTTTGTTTGTTTGATATTTATTAGGTGTTTTTATACATTTTAGAACATAACCACCGCATGAATGTGTGAAAAGTGTTAGGTTACATTTAGCCATGTAGGATGTTAGCTAGCCTGGTTGAATCTGCGTAGCAGAAAGAAGTGCTGAGCTGATGAACCTTAGGTGGTGTTTTAAAACTTCGTCGCCTTTCCAGAATCCGATATGTGACTGCGATTTCGTTTGGGCTTCAACTTCATAGTGGAAGGAAATTTATCTTTCTTTAAAACTGTTTTGAAATGTGCTGCAACTCGTTTATGCCCTGATTAGCGGTTAGCCTTTGTGTACTGAAGGCCAGCTAAGGAGTAAATCCGGGTTAACGATTGGCTGGTGCACTCATGATTATTATACATGTGTTCCCGTCTTGCAATGTGAACAGCATCACAGATCCCTGCTGTCTGACCCACCTCTGTGTTTCTCCATCAGGCCAGGTCCTGGATAGCAGGGCACAGTCTCCATGGCGCCTGTCTTTACTGGTTGATCTTTTCTGGGGAGCAGTGGAGTTTATTGGCCTCTTGTAAGTCAAATGAGAATTAAATGAAATAAATAAAACAAAATAGCCACCTTTATTTAACATAATGGATGAGTGACCTTTTGAATAATCATTAATATTCTCATTGCCTGTATTTAAGGTTCGTTAAGAGTTGTTTGATTGTATTTACTGTTGTATTTTCACATGTGTTTTTCTACCTTAAAAAGATGCTGAAAATCTCTTTCTTCCGCTAAAGATAGATGACTTACAGTTTCTCTAATACTGCTAATCTGTTGCCTGTAAAACTGATTGGAATGTGGTGTAATAAACTTACAATATAGTGAGTAAGCAAGAGGCTTTTCTTAGAGCCTCCATTATGGTTTATTCTGAATTAAGCACAAGCCCCCACTCTTTTTTTTTCTTTTACCAGTTTCAAAACCATGTTTCACCCCGACATGTCAAAGAATGGAAGCTCTGTTTCATCACGCTTCACTGACGGCAGAGGGTAAGTCCCTGAAACACCATTAGTTGTGTCACACACACATACACACACTGAACACCAATTCTGCACTACCTTTATGTTAAACACTGAAAATTACGTAATCCGATGTAGGAGCAAGCTAGCTTATTAGGAATTGTGTGTCATGTGTAACAAAAAGCTAATAAGATGCATGTGATGTTATTTCTTTTTCAGTTGTATCTAAAAAATTGTCATAATCCAGAGAATGACAAATGCAGTTTAACAAAGCTGTTGCTCATTTCAGCACTTGAATTAATTTATATTTAAGCTGTTTAACGCATTAACGCTGACAGCACTAATTTATACCACTTGTTCCTCACATTCTTGTCTACTGTTGGTTATACAGTCCTCCAGGTCCACCTGGTGGCAGAAGGAGGATGGGAAGAATAAATCATGGTGCAGGGCCCAGTCCTCCACCAATGGGTGGAGGAGGATGAGGAAGGTGAGAATTTTTTATTGTCTTTTTTTATTAAACAGTCCATTTTAGTATCAGCTCATATGTAAAGTGAAATTAATTTCAAAGGATGAATGACACAGAAACAAAATGTGCATGTCAGTTTGCTGTATATGTGCTTGTGTAGTCATTAGGGCTGCCACGATTAATCGACTAGTCACGATTACGTCGACGACTAATTTAATAGTTGACGTGTCATTTGACGCTTTGTAAGATCCCAAAAGACGCAGGAATAAGTAGTAGGATTTAAGAGTGTAATAACAGACTGAAACAGAAGACGGCAGCACTGCATGTACAAGGATGCCAGTTAAACCCTGAAGAAGAAGAAGCTGTGTCCCAGAATTCATAGCGCGGCCCTGCTCAGTTGTCAACAATGACGGCAGCTAGTTAGTTTTAATATTACTCTTATTATTCTTTCTGGCTCACAAAATAAACGCTTAACATATTTTCAGGCAAGAATGTAGCTGTGTAAACTTCAAATATCTGCTCAGCTTATCAAGACACATATTTTCAAAAGCGCTCCGACGTTTTCAGAGACGTCTGTTACCCACCAGCTCGATAGCTATATCAAGGCTCACTAGAGCCGGTGAGAACACTGGACTCCCGGCAAATCGTTTTCAAAACCACCGCCGTCTTTCGCTACTTAGGTTAAAGATGATATGTAAGTCACTTAGATAACTTAAAAGTGATATTGTTTGGCTTTTTTTAGTATTTTATTTATTCCTGAGTAAATCGGTTTGGCTGAGATTAAAGTTATAGTTTTTACACAACTGAATAAACGTCAAGCAGACAACTGATTATCAGAAGTGTGAGATGCTCAAGAATATACTCCGGTGTCCTGTTATATAGGGTGTGCCATTTATATGGATACACTGTAATAACATGGGAATGGTTGGTGATATTAAAGTCCTGTTTGTGGCACATTAGTATATCTGAGGGGCAAACTCCTCAAGATAGGTGGTGACCATGGTGGCCATTTAGAAGTCGGCTGGATTGTCAACCCTCTTCTCCCACTCTTCACACACTGTTAGCAACACCGCAGGAGAAATGCCAGCACAGGCATCCAGTATCCGTAGTTTCAGGTGGTGCTGCACATCTCGTATCTTCACACCATAGACAATTGCCTTCAGATGACCCCAAAGATAAAAGTCTAAGGGGGTCAGATCGGGAGACCTTGGGGGCCATTCAACTGGCCCACGACAACCAATCCACTTTCCAGGAAACTGTTCGTCTAGAAATGATCGGACCTGGCACCTAGGGCTGGGCCATATCATACCGTTCACGGTAATACCAGTATAATGTTGGGCAACGATAAGAAAATGAAATATTGCGATAGAATATGGGTAAAACGCGCATGCGCAGTGCCTTTGTTTTCATATGCACATGGCGGAAAAAGCATGGCAGCGACGGAGAATGAGGAGAGTGAAAGCGGATCGTTAAATGAAACGGATGAACCAGAATTGGTTTGTAAAAATGCTGCAACTACAGTGGTGTGGCATTGGTTTGGCTTTCGTCCGTCAGATACACAACAAAGCACTATTTTTTGTGGTGGTGGAGGCCAATAGGTGGATGAGGGAAAGGGGAGGCAGGAGGAGCAGAGAGCCGAGGCAGCCGCCGGCCTAAGTGTCAGGTGAACTGAACTTCAGGTAAGAAGTTATGACCTGCAGTCTATCTGGGTCAGATATAAACCGAGTTTATTCTCGTTGTGCTGACTTTTTCGTACTGCGTGCTAGCTGGCATGACGGAGTTTCTATACAGCTGGGTGGGTGCTATGATGTTAATGATGTGGAACTTTATTTTATTCATAAGGTTAATTATTAGGGTTGCCAACTGTCCCCTAAAAAACGAAATCGTCCCGTATTCAGAGAAAATATTACGCGTTTTGTATTGAGGTGAAAAGGAAGAGTTTGTCCCGTACTTCAGCTACAATGAAAAAGACACAAAGCTGGAGTTATTTCGTGTCTTTGCTGCACAGCTGCCTCTTCTCCTCTCATTCTCTCCCATCAATGATCAGCTGATCGGCTTTTCTCTCTTGTTTATTTATCGCCCACTTTGCGCCAGAAAGAAGAAACCAGCGGAGGTCGCGCTAAACAACAGCAGCACGTTTAAGCTTGATCAGCTGTTGTTAGAATTTATTTAATATTTCTTTCTAGTATCAGCTGATATTTGCTGGAGCCACAGCTGTAAAAGCTGCTGGTCATGATATCAGTTTGGATATGTGGTGAGAGTGAAACATGAAGATGAAACCAGGAGATGTCCTTACTGAATCATCAGAGCTGAACAGGTGATGGAGAAACAGGTTTACCTTTTAGGTGACATGAATGAGTTGAAGGGAAGTTATGAACTGTTTCTGAGAGACAAATAACCCCAGGATCCTTTTTTAGGTAGCTGACAGCTGGTAACTGTGCAGGGGCGTGTCTAGCAAAGTTTTGCCAGGGGGGCAGGTAGGGCATTAACAGGGAGAGGTGGGCACAAAGAAGTACTTTTCTTTCTTATTCTCATTTAAAATGTCTAGCTTTTAAAAAATAATTATTTGAATCTTATAACAAACGATTGATAGATTGATGCATATATACCATCAAAACTGTGTCACAACAGCGTTTGTTTTCATTCAAAGGCTTTATGATTTTTCCTGTAATGGTGGGCCGGTCTCTAGTCCAAATGCCCGGGCTGATTTTTTGTCCCAGTTCAGCCCTGTATGCAGCTCATTTGCAGTCTGGTGTTACCTACATCTTCCTATTCGGAAGGCAGAATTTCCGAGTTTCTGAGTACAATCAAAAGCACCACAACTGCATTGTACGTGTTGGATGTAAAAAGCGCACAGGACGCTGTGATGTAGGCTAGAATCATGGCAGCAGTCAACGACGGTCCAGGCGTGGGATTTCTCTTGTGGAAATATCCACATTATTTTTTCCTTTCTATTGGTAGGTGGCACAGTGCACTTGTGGCAAGTAAGCAAGCTAGAAGACTGTCAATTTTGCTGGGTATCCAGTTACGGAAGCAACACATTAACAAGAGAATTCTGAGTAAAACCAAAGTTACTTTCCCTAGTAACTAGTTACTTTGAAAGTAACAAGTAACTTGAAGTAACTGAGTTACTTTTGATAGAAGTAACTAGTAATGTAACTAAGTTACTAATTTAAAGTAACTTACCCAACACTGGTCACCACCCATCTTGAGGAGTTTGCCCCCTCACATATACTAATGTGCCACAAACAGGACTTTAATATCACCAACCATTCCCATTTTATTACGGTGTATCCATATAAATGGTCCACCCTATATTTTAGATAGCAAGGAGCAGACGGCTGAGTTTATTAAACTCCACCGAAACAATCTGCAAATGTCATTAAAATTTAATAAACTATCATCTTGACTTTATTTTTAGTTAGCACATACCTTAAACACTTCAAGCTGTAAGCTAATCATAGTTATATAAGAGCAGATGCTGCTGGTGCAATAAGCTGCACGTTTTATGTCCAATGGATGCATGATCTGATTAGTCGACTAATCGCAAAAATAATCGGTGACTAGTCGACTATCAAAATAATCGTTTGTGGCAGCCCTAGTGGTCATATTGATGGAAAGGTTTTTGTAGTTTTCTTGTGTTATATCTATTTGCATTTCTTTACTAAGGTTACATTGTACTGAGTTCTAGATAAGTGCTACTTTTGTGTAATAACTGTTAGGGTTATCATGATCTGATCACTTGATCATTAACAAAAAATACTGGGGGGTGGCCAGTGGTACTCTTCAGCCTCCTACTACATGGACCTATGGCAACACCATCACCCTACTGGAAAGTAGCCCTCAGCCTTTTATAGCTGAAGAGTAAACAATTAACTCCTTTTTTTTATGCATTTTAACATTACTCATTATTACTCATGAATGCATTTAGGTTATTACCTTGGGGGACCTAGCCTAACAAAGAAACTGATTATATATGGCCGTGATATGAAAACACTGCCTGACTGTTATATTACCTGCTCCTCTCTCTAGGTAAACGCCTACACATGCCGTGTAGGCGTGGGGCCTTGCACAGTGTCTTAGAAGCCAAGGAAAGATGATAAAGTCACAGTGCTAAGGCCCTTCCTCATCAGCTGTCACTGTCACAAGCAGTTTCTTGACGCCTTTCTGGGAATTCCTACACGTAGGGGCCAGAACGGCTGATACCACAGCTATCCACATCACTTCTTCCCTCATTTTCTGCGTCGGCTTTTCCAACTTGCAATGTCACCAGTTTCTTAGATATGGGTTATGGTTCCTGGGAGTCATCAGCTAATGTATTTTTTTGTATCCTTCTGTTGAATAAAAAAAAAAAATACTGAGTGTGTCTCCTGCTATTATTGTCACATTTGGTAATGACACAGCTTGGTTCCACAAAGAGCTGGTCGGTACTAATAGCAGTATCACACCGTTGGCTCAGCACTAATTGTTAGGATATCTAAAATCAATGGATAATTTGGTAATGGCACAGGTATACATTGTCTTTTTTTTAACTCAAATTGCAAAAGTTGATTAAGACTTGATTATATCAGTCTTGTGTGTGAATATGATATAATTCCAAGGAGTACACTTAATCACTTAATGTTTCTATTAATTCCAAATATCTTGTACCAGGTATCATGGGTTTACTGTATTTAGAATTCCAGACATTCATGAACATTCAGAGCATTGTGATACAACTGCAGTACATGACATAAAACTGTCAAACTTATTTAATACTGTTCAGAAGTAACAGAAATATCTGCATTGTCTTAAACAGCCAGGAAAAAAAAACACTGAAAAAACACTGGTGACTGTGCTAGAATTGTCAGAATTTGCTGTCACACTATGTATAGAGTTTATTTAAGGAATTAAATCTTTTTTCTGGAAAAACAGTTCTCACTCTTCCTTTATTTACTGCAGAAATGTGCTCGACAGTTTGCCAATTTCATCCTTCTGCAGTCCACTGAACAGTGGGACAGTTTGAGTCACCATTTCAAGTAAGAAGAGCCTGTTTTCACCACACAAAGGCAGCTCTTTCACGGAGCATTCGGACACCAAAGCGGTACCATTCCCTCTGGTGGATCCACATTTCTTGCGTGGTGTCCAAACATGCCAGCACTGCTCCACCTTTCCATGAGATCAGCCGAGGATCCATGTCCTAGAGCACATACGTGTCATATAAAATACATTACAGGATCAGTCTGCAGTATAAAGTTATCTGTCTTTTGAAGACAGATGCAGGTCTGTGACCTTTTCTGAGATATACTAAGGTAATTTTGGGGTACCTTTGGACGTGTGACAACTTCCACATTGTCTACCAGCCTTCTGAAGGATGGTGGCATCTTGTTGATGATGCGGTGAAGAAGGAATTCCTGAACTCCATGAAACATGAGCCCCCCTCCCACAACCAGGATGGAGCTGTACATCTTTCGTTTGGTTTCATCTGATGCTGTAAATGAAATGAGTACAGAGGCTCAAACAGGATATTCCATGGAAGTTTTTATTCTCATCGCTAAATCTTTGAATATAAAAACAAAAATTAACTTCATCACTTACCACAGCAGTCGATGCTATGCAGGACTGCCTTATCTAATCCCAATGCTTTGCTCTCAAATTGGCTCATGATGGCCGTCTTCCTGGACAGATGGGCAGACACAGGCTCTTCCACCTCTCCTGCTCCCATCAGGGACTCTCCATGGGCAGCCCCAAGCTCTGTTTCCCCCTGCATCCCTCCTCCTCCTCCACCACTCCCACAGCTCCTGGGTAGATCTGACAGGTCCCCAGTCCCTCCCTGACTGCTCATCTCCCCTTCCAAACATCCACTTGGTCTGGAAATAGCTTTCCTGTCTGCAGCTGATTTGGAGGACTATTGGAGAAAATAATTAAGTAAAAAAATAGCTGAGAACCATTTGGTTTCATTGGTTTCAGTCTATGAAACCTGTGTGTGTGTGTGTTTTACCTGGTCCTGTTTGCTCTGTGTAGCAAGGAGGTAGTGTTCATCATGAGGGTCCTCTGAGTCGCCTTGGGAACGGAACTGAAGCGATGACATCTTCTGACCTACAATCCCAAACGTCGTCGGGTAAAAAAGGCCCATGGGTGCCTATAAAGAAGACAGAAAAGTAGTTCAGCACCAGTATCAAAACAGCATCGTCTTTACCTTCTGATATAATTACCTGTAGTTTCTCATCCCCAAGTCGAACCTGGTACAGAAGAGCCGGGGCCTCTGGAAAACGTGTCTGAAATTCATGATCTTGTAGCCCTGATATGTCCTGTTAAGAGAAAACAGAAAAACGATTTTGTAGTTAATATGTACTTAAAATTGCTCCATCGATTATTTAGAAGTGAGTATGGCTAAATACTCAAAGATGCTAACAAATCATTGTAATGCACAGACACTAACACCCTCCCTCCCACCCTGACTAACACACACTTGATCTAGATGGCAGAAGGTCTCTTTCAGATGCTGCAGGAGCTGACAGTCTAGTCTGTTAGACAGTTGACAATCTCTGTAGGGAAATCCTGCCCTCTGCAGGAGCCAGAAGAAAGTGCGGGTCACATCTGAGCCACCGTATGCTAAACACAACCTGCAAAGTCCCACAAATACAAGATACCATGTAAGACATTTGCTAAATAATGCAATAAAAGCAGGAAGTGAAACTAACATGAGTTTTAAAAATAAATATTCACTGTTCTGTGTTTGTTGTCTGTGACAACCGGGTCAAATAATTAAATATTAAATATATTTCATTTAATCAAACATAAACGTGAGTTTTGAGCCCCACCTGGAGTTTCGATGTGACACTCCGTCCTCCACACAACAGATACTGGTCTTCTGGTCGCCTACATCCACGACACAAGCGCTACTCAACCCACTGCCAAAAGTAGCACACACCGACTCCTGGTGCACAATGATAGCTACACACAAAAAGACCAGGAAGTAAGTTGATGGAAACAAAGAAATTTCCACTTAGTTACGTGTGAAGATTGTGTAATACCTGAGAACCCTATATTGAGCAGCAGCATGTTCACAACCTCTTTGATGTGCTGTCTGTTGTAGATGTCAGGGACCAACAGGATACATCTGTAATACTAAAAGAAATAATGCGAAATGAGCAACTGATGATTAATGTGGATGATCATCTGTTTGAAAGTATGGAGCACAAAGCCTGTAGAAAGCCTCTATTACAGAAGCAGCTAGCTAGCTAGACAGCTAGATAGATAGAGTCTTATTTTTTATACTAATATAAAGAAATGAGGATTTATCAAGACTACTGCATCCTGCTATAGAACTGAGAAGTTTTCTCCTACCTTTAAATCTTTGAGAGGGATCTCCAGATGCTTCTGAATCACATGACTCCAAATTGTCTCGAGGTCAGCCAGGACAGCAGTCAGTGAGCCTCCAGGACCAGCATGCACATTGAGCTGACCTCTGACTACAGGCCAGTGGATGTTGTAACAGTCTGTTGGATTCACATAAAGAGCCTGTGCAATAGCAGAAATGGGGGGGTAAAAATTAATCAAGGCTTTAGGTAATGAAAATGGCTTAACAAGTCATATTTCACAGAAGTTACGAGTTTGCTCTAATACATTCACCGACCTCCTCTCCAACCAAATAAGGAGGATGGTGGGTTGTGTTTGTCCACTTCACTCTGGAGCTGCTGTCTAGCACCGCAGGACGGATCTGACAGTTATACGCTCTGGCCTAAAAACAAACATACAAAACTGAACCACTGCTATAAGAAAATACTTTTATGGATTAACATCATAATCAATTAATGAAAAGAGTTATTTTCTATATTGTATATCAGCTATTCAAACCTTACTAAGTTGCTATAGGACCTTAAGGTCTTTATTTCTTTATTGTATAAGATAGAAGAGAATCACACTGCATTGTGTTGCTTTCTTCCCTAATTTCTCTTTTATAACCATACCTGATCAGCAGACACAGGAGTCCTCCGCACTCCGTTTGACATCTTCTTGGACCATATAGCCTGATCAACCATTTTAAGGCCATTCTGCCTCTGCTCGTTGCTTTCTGGTTTCTGTTGGATATTAAGACAAAACAATAAGGATAAACACTTAAAAATGACACCATTTAATTTGACAACAGTGAAGTTGTATTATGGGTGCACCTGGTTTTGAGTCACATACATTTAGACCTTCTCTCAACAGCCATGCATCTTCATAGCAGGGCTGGCCACTTTGCTTGTGCCTGCGTGCTATTACATGTGGGACCGTCACTGGAAGGGTGTCCGTTGCTCGGCCAATACGGAGCGTCCTCGATCCAGTGTGGATGACAACTACAAAATTGCTCTGTATTTGCTGTGAAAAAGAATAGAAATTTCAAGTTTCACCCAACAAAAGAGCAACTGTGGACACCTGCGCAGCCTCTACTCTTATGGAAAGACTGGCCACTAGTTTTTGGAAACTGGTTGCATGGATCTGTTTCCATCCAAGGGCTCTGGTGAGGTCAGAGCTATGTGCAGGATAGTCTATATCATAGGTGTCAAACTCTGGCCCGCGGGCCAAATTTGGCCCACAGCCTAATTACATTTGGCCGGCGAAGCCATACCAAATTACTATTAGAGCTGGCCTACTGGTATTATACAGCTAATATATATATCGTTTAGTATTAAGCTTTGCTTGTTCCATATTCAGTTTTTCAGCTAAACTTGTTTGAGTCCATAAGAAAAGATTCATTCTTACATCTGGAGGAAGATTTTTTTTTTCCAATAAATATTAATGTTAGCCCGCGACTTTGTTCCATTTTGAATTTTGGCCCACTGTGTATTTGAGTTTGACACCCCTGGTCTATATCTTCCACACCACACTGGAGCTGTTGGCATAATGTTAGACGTGCATTAATGCCAGCACAAAAACGAAAACACTACATGCTGTATCATTAGGTTTAAGCCTTTAAAAAGAGCCAAAACCCCGTCATCCTTGCAGCTAGTCTTAACCCCAAACAAAGATACTGACTGTTAAACCTAGTTTCCACATCTACCACATCTAAGCTCCTGAAACTTTAAAGAGGGGCTTAAATCAGAAGGGTTAACACGTGTTTTCATCCGTGTTGGGAAAAACAAAAAGAGGTCAACAATTAAGAGCTAAAATATTTCAATATCAGCTTTAACTCAACAACTCTGAGCTTTAAACCTTGTTGCCACATGTAGCAGGTTATAGACCCATTTAGCAACGGTGTACTACTAAAACAGTGTACTAATACGATAGTAAACGCACCATCACAATAGTTTAGCATGTGTCAAGTGAGAACAAAATGTTCATGAAAAATACAAATGCTACATTATAGATTTCTGGCATATATACGGCTATAGTTCATGTATACAACAGCTGGGTACTTCATTTTCCGTCTCACCTCTTGAGGAGGCTCTGGTATCGCCGGAGGAGCGATGGGTCTTTTCACCCCGCGCTGCTGCTCCTTCTCTTTCTCCCTCTCTCGCTCCTTTTCTTTGTCCTTCCCGTTATCCTGCTCTTTCTCCGCCTGGGTCATGGTCTCCTTTCCACTTAATCCACTAAATACTTAGAAATGACAAAGTCACGGTCTTCTAGTCCCAGCGAGATGGTTCAAAGTTGAAGCACAAGCTAACACCGTTGCCTTCCCTCTGAATGAAAAGTTTACTTCCGTGTTTGGTCACGTGGTGCAACATTTCGATTTCTATTTGTCCAAAGATTTCTCTGCGCGTCTCCGCATTTTTGTTTGTTCGTTCGTACATTTTTAATACATTTTATTTTCGTTTTTATATTTTTTAGAAGACATAATATTCCATTGTTTGTGGTGTGAAGCGTTAATGACTGGCGATAATAGTTTTTCCGATGGTACAGGGTGTTGTTTTAGATCGTTTTACAAGACGTGGCGATTTCTTTCTTCATAAACTTTATTTAAACTTTTAGAAGAAGAAGAAACAAAAAGGAGCTATAGCTCCATCACCCTGCGCCGGTGATAGAAAAAACATTTCAACATAGCATAGCATAGCATCTTTATTTATAACGCACTATACATCCAGCAATGTTGGCCGAAGTGCTACAAATATAAAACAAAGAGAAAACAGTTTAAATTACATATCGAATATCTTAAAATTAAACATAATATAATTAATAAGAAACATATTAAGAGACATCAAGTCCTGCTGAAAGCCAAGGTAAATAGATATTTTTTAAGACGTGATTTAAAAACAGATAAGGAAGATGCCTGTCTAACATGTAAAGGCAATATCAGACATGGGATTTTTATATAATATTTTCACATGATGTGGTCAGTTTATATATATTATTTTCCTGGGTTAGTATGGGGCCTCTAGTAGTGATGTGACAGTAAACAAAACAAATCCATGTTCAGTAATTAAGGTACTTTGCATTGATTATTTTTATTTAAGAGAAATCTATTAGTTTTCCTGTTTGACCATTTGATTAAAACAGTGTTATTGAACCTGGGTAACTGAAAATCCTATTAGCAAAACTGGTTAAACAATAAATCTCTAGGCAAGCCAGATCCTGCACTTCTCTTGATGTAAAGCATAGAGTATTTAGTGCCTGAGTTCACAGAAGTTGTTACTTATCAGAAGTCACCAGAGGTTTTTTAGAGCCGATACCCCTAATCCTAAAAATGGGTAGTCAAACATAAGAGCTGGGGGCCACAAATAACATTTTCCTACTAATAAGGACCTCCCCCATCACCATCCAGACTTCAGCAAAGTAATTAAGTAATAAATAAACAATTAAAAGACAGAAAGGTTCCCGTTTTCACTGTTTACTATAGAATTTTCTTTTCACAATGAGACTAAATGTTTTGGTTTGTTTGTTGTTTTAAAGAGAATTTTCTGTGAATTCAAAAACCTTTCCTATAATTACAGGGCAGTCTGGAGAATGAGCTACCAGAAATTCTTTCCTACAGCTGCATTTCTTTATTATGTGGAAAAACTTAGATGTACTGTTCAAACTACAATTCTTTTTCTCCTAATAAGATATCTCAGGGAATAAATGTGCAGGTAGAGTCTTTTGCATTGTCAGAAAGGGGAGTTTCACTGGTCAGACCTACTGTTGGTCAAAGTGGGTTGTTTGTGGCCCACGTGGTAACATGAGTTTAACAACCCTGCTCTAGAGGGTGGGAGATACATAGTAAGATAAGTAACTGCGTCTGAGCTAAATAGCATAAGCCCTAAATAAACAGCACTTCCCTAAAAAACCTTTAATACTCCGATAATAAAATATATTTCTTCAGTACCGCGACCATGAATTGAATAAATGGTTCAGAAAATAGAATAGTCTCCAGTGACCACCATCAGCTCTGTGAAGAAGCTCAACATCTTGTGGAATATTTCAGAAGGTTAGTGGAGGATTTTATACAGACACATTAATGCAGAAGAACAAGTGTTTATTTTCTAATAATTTCCACAAGTTCCATGTTGGTTTTTGAACTCATAAAAAATGTCTTGGGATAGGAATGAAGGAATTAAATCATTACTGTGAGTATTACTATTGAACCAATCTGGACATATAAAAAAATTGTTGAAATGTACCATTAGATGAGGTAATTCCTTTTAACTAGTATGAGGTTCAGGTTCTTTATTCCTGTCATGAAACCTTTGGGAGTAGTGATCTTTTTCACATTCAGATTTGGGGTTCAGCGTCTTCTTTATTGTACCTTGGCACAAACTTTGGGGAATCAGTTTCTAGATCTGCTTTCTGATTGGCTGCTCCTCGAAAGATACCAATATCTGTAAAGATACCTTTACAGACACTGTGTGAGAGAGGTGTCTGTTCAGCTCTGACCTTCTCTTACAAGCAGTGCACGGGTCTAGAGTCTGTCTGTCCTTTCCAGTAAGCTTTGATTTGTCATAAAATTATGACCATTTGTCTAAGTTGAGTCCCCCTTGTACTGCCAAAACACACCTCACCCATTGAGGCATGGACTCCACTAGACCCCCTGAAGGTGTGCTGTGTTATCTGGCACCAATGTGTTAGTAACAGATTCTTTAAGTCCTGTAAGTTGCAAGGTGAAGTCTCCATGGATTGGACTTGTTTGCAGTGCATGTCTCACAGAACCATTTTTGTGCTAGGGCATAGTATCCTGCTGAAGGAGGCCACAGCCATCACGGCATACTGGTTCCATGAAAAGGTCTAAATGGTCTGCAACAATGCTCAGGTAGGGGGTACGTGGCAAAGTAACACCAAATGGATGGCAGGACCCAAGGCTTCCCAGCAGAACATTGCTCAAAGCATCAGAGTCCCATACGCAACAAACTGCGATGCACTGTGTATTCTGACACCTTTCTATCAGAACCAGCATTACATTTTTCAGCAATCTGAACTACAGTAGCTCGTGTGTTGGATTGCACCACATGGGCCAGCCTTTGCTGCCCACATGCATCAATCAGCCTCAGTCGCCCCTGTCGATGGTTCACCACTGTTCCCTCCTTGGACCACTTTTGATAGATACTGATCACTGCAGACCGGGAACACCCCACAAGAGCTGCAGTTTTGGAGATGCTCTGACCCAGTCGTCTAGCCATCACAATTTGTCCCTTGTCAAAGTCACTCGCTTGCCCATGTTTACTGCTTCTAGGCCATAAATCAGCAGCTGACAAGACGTTAAATGTAGTGCCCTCGTTGGTCCTTAAAAGAATGGAGAAAGCCGTTAGAGAAAATGAAAGAAAAACACAGTTGCGTTTATTTACAATAAATGTATGGAGCCCACAGTACCTGAAGCATTAGTGAATAAGGAGCTGTGCAGAACGACGGACACAAAGGCATCATTCAAAATCTGTTAAATGAAGCTCATACGAGCGTACTCACAGCACTGTCTTCACTTTAATCCCCTGAAAAGTGAAAGACGTTTGCGTTCTTACTGACTATAATTACAACGGACATTGTACTTACTCTGTCACTGTAGGATGAGCTTATGTTTGTTTTACTTGCAAGCATGGAGCTAGTTCCACCCATAGATTTTCAGAATAAAGCATCACGACAATGGCTCAACAGCTGCTTAAAATAGGGGAAGGCTAAAGAATGTAAATTGGACATGACGTTATCACTGGTAAGATCAAATGTAATCAATAATTACAGGCAGCTATAAATAAATACAAAGGCATACACGAAGGAGAGAAATTAAATAGCAAACAAACTAAGAAGCTGAACATAATTAATGATAGACAGAACTCAGGAGTCCAGTAATAAATAAAAGCAAATACTGCATATATATCACACATGGGGCGATCATTTGAAAGAAGTGAACGTGATTTATTAGAGTACAGAGATTGAGAAAGAAACTATTAGGAGATTAGACTGCAATTAAGATACCAGCAGAGCAGAGTCAGGGGAATGAAGCAGGACAAGAGTCCAGTTATTTGTACCTCACTGCTCCCTCCTGTCCTCAGTCCCCACAACACGGTTTTGATATTTCCTTGCAAAGAGTATGCATCTTTGAGATTACAAAAAACATTTGTAGATACACTTCATGATTGTGTAACACCAAGATGGAATATGTCCACCATGACAAAACAATATTTATGGTCACAACACTGGAATTTCATCATTTGTTGTCAAGAATGTAAACAAAGGTTTCAAAATTGACAAGATCAAGTTCATAGAGAGTGCCATGGATATAGGTGTGATGTTTCTGCTATAGCAGTAACTCTACAAGTATTTTATTCTAAATACAGTAATTAAAAATAAAAATTAAAAAAATCTAAATATTTTTAAAATGCAATTTAAAAAATATGTGTTAAAAGCTAATATTAGAACCCAGATTTTTTTCCTACTCCTTTACAATTCTATTTCCTCACTGCATTTCCTTTCCCTTTTAGTTATTGGATTAGTTTCTCTATTAGTCTTTCCTCAGCCTGAGTCTTTTGGTCGTTTTTCTGTTGGGAAAACAGCAAAGCAAATTAACCATGTGATGCAATGTAAGGAGTCCTCTGGTCTGTTAGCGAGAGACAGGTTGGCCACCTGAATTTTTCAATCTTGCTGTTTGCACAGAATTATGTGAAACATTTTTCAGAAGTAAATGGTAAATGGCCTGTATTTGTATAGCGCTTTTCTAGTCCCTAAGGACCCCAAAGCGCTTTACACAACCTGTCATCCACCCATTCACACACACATTCACACACTGTGTTTGTGTTTGTGCTTGCACAATTACATTCACTCTTAAATGTTCAGCATTGATGTATGATAAAATATGAAGGTATACTGCAGTGAAATGGGCCTGATCAGATGACATGTTGAAGGTAACGTGCTAGCAGCTAGAACCAGCACCCAGCCCCGTTACATTTATAAACAGTGTTAGAGTCAGGCAGGGCTCCATTAGGGATGTGAAGTCTCCTACTGTCTCTGTCAGCAGCAATACCTTGGTACTCTGTGCTTTATAAACTGTGTTCATTTGCTACTAAGGGGCACTTGGGCTAGTAGTAACAGTTAATTAATTTATTTCCAGAAAATGAAAAATGTGTCTATCATAACCCATATGGAAAAGAAATAGTAAAAACATATATGATTTACTCGTGAAAGTGGCCACTTTCATGAGTAAATCATATATAAATCATATAAGGCTTACATGATTTACTCATGAAAGTGGCCACTTTCTCATTACTTTCATATATTTTTTTAGTATCCAAAACATACAAGTTTCATTATATAATTTTTCAAGGGATCTTATATGTGTTTTCACTCTTGTATGCTTTTCATACAAGTTTCATACAAGACAGATACAAACTTTATAAGATTTATATTTATCTTTTCCATATGGGAAATGGCTATTTTAACCACCAAATGACTTGGCCTGTGCACTTATGGATGCACTTTATCTGCATAATGTTGTATATTCTGCTGTTGCTTATGTTTTTGGATGGAGGGCCAGTAGATAGACCACTGCCTAGTAAAGTACATATCTCCCACTAATGTACATATGGAGAACTGCATATCACATGGCTAGAATTTGTAGAGAGACAAAAACACACATCTGCAAACAATTTTCAGGATACCATCTATGCAATGTGCTCATAACAAAAAAAAAACCTTGTTTGACAGGCTTGAGTTTGAGCCCAGAATCCTTTTAACCGGAAGACAACAGTCCACAGCCACTCATCTGCTTTCAATTTTTATTTGAATAAAACACACTAGATTAAGGAAACATAGAGCTTATCTAGTGAGCTCCAGCCTCCATGCGACCATGGATGAATGGGCAGCTTATCCAGGAGCATGCATAATGGTCCATACTAGTGCTTCTCTTTAATTGAGATACATATAAATATATACATTCCTGGACATCCAGGTTAGGATATTCTTAGGAGCTTGAAAAAAGAAGGCAAGTTGACTTCTTTGAGTTTGTGAAGACGTTTAACTTCTCATCCAAGAGGCTTAGTTAGTTCTAAAAACAAAACGTGGAGAGTCCCAGGTTTGGGTCGCCATCACTGGGGATTTAAAGGTGAAACCACTATGAGACCTTGGCCCACCCTAACATGTGACCTACTGAGGTCACCTGAGGCGAGACCAGAGTGGGGACTAAATGTGCCTGGATCTCAGGACTGCACTGTAGAAAGCCAGTGGTGCAGTGGACACAGATGGCCTACTTTACTCTTTGATAGAGAATTATCTGTTTTCTCTTTCTTTCTTTGTGCGTATTAAACATTTAGGTGCAGTTCCAAATATATGCTTTCATCATATTTACACAAACAAACACATGAAGACATTCTGCAAACAGTATCATTAGTAAAATCATCAGCACCTGTTCAGACCCATCTTGATCAAGCAGTCAAAACATTATCATGACTAATATTCAAATTGTGGTGATCACAGAATTTAATGGTGACTTCTTTGGAAATGTTAACCTGATGCCCCCTTAGTGTTTCTACACTTTCCCTCAATGTCAATGTGCTGTTCTCACTGTAGGAAACACCCCGTTTACAAATCAGACTTATTATCTTCTTGTCAATCTGCTCGCAAGTGTGAAGACCCTTGTAAAGTTTTTTCAAATCCTTCATCAGACAAAAAGTTTTGCAGACCCTCAGTTCCAGGGGCAACATACAAGAACTCTTGTCCTTCTGCTCACCCAGCTGCACCACCCAGAACTTGGACAGCTCACTGGGGTTCTTTGCGTTGCTTGCCACCATGTTAAGAATCAGAGGGTAAAGGTCATGAGCTGCAGCTGGGATGGAGGATTCTGACATGCTGGGGTCAGGAGGACAGTGGCTGGGCTTTGAAGAGAGCGAGAAATGATTTTAATACAACACAGTAGTATATTTAGACATTTAGACATACTGCACCTATAAGTTCTATCACATCCTTATTTTGTTTCTTGACTTAAAGATGCAAGAGTCCAGGTAATCGTGTGATATTGAACACATATCAATAAATATGACAATGACTAAGAATGATGATTTCATATAGACTGTACCTGTGGACTGACAATAAGGACTTGGTTTGCAGACTTAGCTTCCTCAGCCAGCCAGCGCATCGGCCCCTTCTGTGCAATCTTTTCTTGCTGCCAAATGTCAATTGCAACCTTGCAGCCGCCATGCAACTGCAGGAACTCTGCAAGTGCAACAACAGCACGCTGGAATGCTGAATTTACAGCAGGGTACACCAAAAGCACATGAGGAGGCACCACAGGAATGTTCTGGTAGTCCAGTAATTGGCCAGCTTTAACAGTCCTATTTTTATCTGGGTAATAAGAAAACAATGGAAAGGAGAGTTAGTCAGCTTCAGCACCAGCCAGCAGTGTTGAACTTTATACTGTGTCTAGAAGGGGAATCCCCAGCTTTGACTACTTCTTGAATACAACTTTTAAATCTAGGATGGTGAAGCAGAGTTTCTGTGCTTTGGAAAGCATTTTAAGGTAAGATGTTTAAAGCATTTATTTCCAAGTGACTCCAAACATAGCTCAAAAGGCTTGCAGGTAAGGTCATCCTGTAGCAGGGAGCCTTTTTGCTAAATACAATTCAGCATTCAAGTAAATCACGTTGTGCACACACAAAGTAAACGTGCGTTTTGTTGAGCATATATTTTTCCTATTCATCATTAATAATTCAGGTGCATATTCCAAAAAAAACCCCCAAAATGTTTATATTTACACATTATGCAGAATGAACTCAGGATAATGAGGATGACCACTCCTCCGGTAAAGATGATGGCAAATCTTACTCTCGGAGCTGCAAAAGCGGGCATATACAGAGGAAACACATTTATTCAGATTTTATTGATTCAGTACAGGTGCTTTAGGAAATTGTGACTCGTACCTGGAGTAGTTAGCCCAGTAGTGACCTTAACTGGAGTAAATAATTAGAAAAGATAGATTAGTCATCACATGCATTGTAAATTGGTGTAGTAAGTATTTAAAATCATACAGTGCACTTCATGCATGTGGTTTGATATATTCCCTTGCAGTACTGGGAGACTGGGATTTTCTATATGTACTTATCTTTGCAGACTCACTGAAATTATTAGCTGAACTATACTGAACAGTATTGCTCACCTGTAGTTACATAAGGAGAAGTTGGTGTAACCGTTGCTATAAAACAGAGAAAATGTTAATAGTTTTACCATTTATATCTCCTAAGTATATTGTGCCCGTCAAAAGTTTTGGCTGTAATAGGTTTTACAAAAATTTATTTTGAAAAAAAGAAAAAAAAAAAACCACTTACTTTTTGGTGTTTTAGGAATATAAATACATTCCGTCACATAAACTAAATTGCCATCCACCGGTGGAGGGAAAGGGAGATTTGCAACTTGTATTTCATTGTAGCCATAGGTGGGATTTACAGCATAATGAAACCATATCTAGGTTTCAGAACAAAAAGAAAAAAGGGGAAAAAACAATTAACAGCATCACAGACCTTTTTCCCTATGTAGGAAATAGGACCAAAAGATATGATCAGTACTACTAAGGTTAAGACTGATACCTTTTCTAATTGATCCAAGCTTGCACTGGCCAAAGATGGGTTGTAATTACAATGGTAGTCTTGTCTTTCAGTTCTGATGCGAGTGGCTGTCAAATATTTAGTACTAGCTGCAGAGAGAAAATAACAGACTGAAATAAATTAGTCTGCCTTTAGATATTAACCAGTGAGTGTCCATGCCAAGGATCCTGACACACTAAATACACACTGTATAAAATGCATGAAAGAAAAGGAAAAATCTTCAACATCTTTTGCTGGATATCATCTCAATGTCCTTAATGTTTCACCACCATCAGCAAATAAAACATGTGCAACAAAGACCTACTGTCTACTCTGCAGATGTATGATTGTTTAGTAAATGGCAACATTAAATCTGTCATAACATCAGCAGTCCCAAGTGCTATATAAAAAACACACAAAATGTGGTCTCCAACCATCAATGCTGATCGCCCAGCTTATGTTGAGCATGACTCTTTCGCCTACTGGCACCATCTTCAATTTCAAGCCTGCCACTAGAGATGGAACCAAGGTCTCGTGTCCTGGGGGAAAACCTGAAATGAGAAACAACAGCGGTGCTCACTGTCCCCGCAGACGGATTGTGTTTTCGGATATTTAAAGAGATGGTCAGTGTTGATTTGGCAGCTGAAATATATTTTGCAGCTTCTGTAACAGTTTTTGTTGCAAAAAAGATAAAAACAAACAGAGTATAATGAAATCTGAAGATCTCAAATAAGCATGGCTATTCCCATATTTGATAACTCACAAAATATGTAATGCATTTTTTTTATCTTAAATTCTTACTTCATATGCATTTGTTATTGTGATTTTCCTTTCATGTGTCTGTCAGTGATGAATTTTTTTTTTTTTTAAAGTGTAGAAAAGTAGTAAAAATATGACCACTAGTAGCTTTAGAGTCAATTGGAAAAAAGAAAGTTCACCCTCTTTAAATTATAACGTATTAACATATCAGCAAATATTAAAAATAATCTGCTGGCTGTTAATAGATCTTAAAATAATACAACCTCACATGAACAACACATGACATACTTATTTAACAAAAACATATCAAAAAGCAAAAGCAGTGTGTGAAAAACACCCTTACTGCTTCCAAAGGGATTAAAAGTGAAAAGCAGCAGCCAGTTTCTGCTAATCAAATCCACCCGATTTGCTAATGATCACAAAGTTTTGTGAGTTTGCTGGTCTGGGAATTACAGGTGTGTGTTAATACAAAAGTTGCAATCTGCAATGTTCACAGAAACCGCAAACAGCCCTGGAGCTACATTTCAGATTCTACATGCCCCAACTTGCAGTTAATAAATACCCCAGCAGATTCATCAAACAGTCAAACCATGCAATACTCAGAGAAATTTGTTACAAATCTGAAGGCTAATACACCTCCAAGGAGACAAAGGACATTCTGATGACCATCAGTCTGGGATGAGATATAAGGCTGTTAACATATAATCAATCTAGAGTGAGGAATATTATTCACACGTGGAAAGACAGTTAACATCTTTTAGGAGTGGAAGTTTCATCAAGCCCCACAAACCTCAATGAAATGAAGCAATGCCTTCACAAAGAGCATAACAAAATTTCTCAACAATGATCCTCCACAGCGTGAGAGATTGATGAAGTCATAGTCTGCAGTCTACGAGTGCCAAAGTAATTAAGTCTTAAGGTGTGCTTTCACACACTCCATCTGCATCTTACCGTAGTTTTTGTTAACTAAATAATGACACTGTGTAATATCTCAAGCTACTGAACTTCTACAAGAGTACACATCCAGAATATTCTGGGTTTGCACAGCTGCCATCTGTCAAACGGTTCAGAAGAATAAAAACAAGAAGTAACAGACTCGGGAAGAGTTTATGTCCTGGAGCAGTGGCTTCCACCTCTCTACACACTTGACTGTAAACATGGCACAGAAATACTCAGATACAAACACAGTCTGGGCTGAGGGCATTTTAATTGTAAAATGATGTACAGTGCTGTTGTTTTTCGCCTCTGCTGGTGCAGCCAGGCTATTTTGTATCTTTACTTACTTATTTTTTATTAATTCTATTTATATATTGTTTTTAATCTTAAGAGACAGCCAAACCGAATTTCACTGTACTCTATATCTTGACAAAGATCTTTATATTCTACGCGTTGCTGTTCATCTGAGGGAGTATTTAACACATTTTAGAACCTGGCAAGAACCAGATTACTTTGGAACACAAAGGTGCTCATAGTCGACCTGAAATAGTTTAAACATAACATATTGGCAGATTATAGTTTCCATCTAGCGCTAATAAACATGAAATAGGCTTACCATGATATTCTTCACATTTCACCTCCTGAAAAGCAACAGCACAAATAAATGTAAGATCCCTTTGAAGTTTGAATTAAAATAAATAAATACTAAATAATAAAGGATTACTTAAAAAAATGTAGGTCACTTACAATGTTATGTGATGTCACCTGGGCGGCGACACAAAACAGAAAAAACAGCGTGACTCCCCACATAATAAAACACCAGTAAAAGTTACAGAAATAAACGATCATAAAGCCGAGTAACTGTTTAACTACCTACAGGAGCACTGTAGTGCTGACGCTCTGAATTCCGTTATTTCAATACGATAAGCCCCGCCCACCGCGCTGACCGTTTTACTTGTTGCCTGTTGAGAGGTAGGTCTGCTGCTTCACGTCCTCTTTTCTCATTAAACTATTCCAGCACCGGATCAGGTCCAATTAAGTGTCGCATGTGTGAAGTTATACTGAGTATTTTCCGTGTCCTTGTGTGCTGTTTAAGGTCCAGACGACGACTGTGAGCTCTGACCACTCGTTAGCGGTAGACCTAAACAACCATAGAGATTATAAGCAGCCCCGCTACGACCATCGCCAGGTCTCTAAATCATTTAAATGTAACATTTCGACGCTATTTTTTTAAAAAAATGAATTATATTAAAGCAGAAATGTATCAACTAATGTAACTAGATGTATGGACTTAGATGCTGGTAAGTTAGCGGTTGCGAAACTGAGTTTTCATCTCAAAGTTTCAATCAGAATGACTTAAAAGTAGAGTTTGGACATTAGCAAAGGCGTAGAGACTGCTAGACAGCGGTTACTTTGTTAGTCAATACTTGCTGACATTTGTGACTCTTGGTTTACTGATATGACTGCCGTGACCTAGATATCACTCTCTGCCTCGGTCCGATTGGGAAAACTGCACATTGTTTTCTCGAGAAACAACACGGAACAGTCCTCAGACCACACATTCACCAGAAACACACGGTGCAATTCCAGGTCTGTTGAACTAAATTCATGTGCGCTCAGCCACAAACAACAGTTGTGCTTTTCCTGTGAACAAAATTCGTTTTTTTATGACTTTTATCAGACTGAATAACAAAGTCAGGCAGCAGAAGGCCTTACTGCTGTAGAAACACAGGACTTCTGATGTGACAGAGAATTAGAGTTTAACTTTTAACATGCTGCACTTGATGCAAGTCAAGTTAACCTATGTACTGAGTGTCTAGTTGTCCCTAGTTATTAATTTAACTGCTGTCAGTTTCACAACTATCAGTTGGGCATTTCAAAGAAAAGGAGTGGCATAAGTCATATTAGATGAATAAGTATTTAGTCTTTTCAAGGCCAATAGAGAGAGACAGATATTTTATCCTTCGGCCTTTAGTTAACTTGTGCTGTGGATGAAAGAAACATGTTACCTGCTGAATAACAGAATAGTTATTTATTTATTTTTATCTTCAGTCCCTTGTAGTGGACATCGAGTCTTCCTTGCTGACAGAATGAAGTGATGTGATGTGGACATCATGCTCATTGCTATATCACCTTACAGCCTCTCTCTTATATAGAATCACAATATTTAAGAGAGTTGTGCAGAAATGCAGACACATACTACAAATTTCATTCTTTTCATCAGAGTTTCAGTTTTAGACATTTCCAAGCTCACCCCCTTCTGATTTGTTTTCAAATATGTGTTTGAATAAGGAAAACAGGATGTTGTGTTTGACCACACGGAGCCTAACTGGAGCCCAAAGGGCTGTGACTTGGAGACAGGGAAGATTTATAAGGGACTGCAGGTGCTTCTTTACCAGTGTGCCCGAATGCCGCTTTGTCCCCAAGACCAGAAAGATGGGTCCCCCCTCTTCCCCCAGCTCATCCTTCTCCAGCCATTACAGATGCTTCACTGTCTCATCTTCTCAGTGGAGCTCTGCATCGTCACCTACAGCCGATCAGAAAACACCATCTTACAGTTATGTCATTATTGGAGCGGGGTCCGCTGGTTGCGTCCTCGCTAACCGCCTCACAGAAGACGCCCAGGAGTCTGCGCTGCTGCTCGAGGCTGGCCCTAAGGACAGGTGGTTAGGCAGCTTGCGACTCTCATGGAAAATCCACATGCCAGCTGCCCTGATCTACAACCTCTGCGATGACAAGTACTTTGATTGATCTGTTTTGTTATTCGAGTCATTAAATGTTTTTGTTCAGATTTATAAAAACAGACATTTGCCTTACTGTATGACATTTAATATTACACGCTAAAGGGTTTCTAAATTAGCTCAGTGTGTAGCAAGCAGACCTTTGACCTTTAACCTACATCTCAGTTGTTTAAATGTGAACAATGAAATGGCATTACAATATTACATCGCTTTTACACGTGCAAAAACAGTACAGTATTGGCCTAACATTAATAGCCCAGCATTCTGATACCAGTAATAATAACATTGTATAAACTGTTATTAACTTATAATAGTCTGACTTGTTGCTATCTCATTTCATTTTTGCTCAGGTATAACTGGTTCTACCACACTTTACCTCAAGCCAACATGGACAATCGGGTAATGTACTGGCCGAGGGGCCGCGTCTGGGGAGGGTCCTCTTCACTCAATGCAATGGTGTACATCCGCGGGCACGCTGAAGATTATAACCGCTGGCAAAGAGAGGGCGCAGATGGCTGGGATTATGAGCATTGTCTGCCTTATTTTAGGAAAGCTCAGTGTCATGAGCTGGGAGAAAACAGGTAACTAATACAAATATATACTGGGCATTTTTACCACTGCTTTTCCAGTATCTTTTTATGTATGATCACAGCATTTTTCACTTGCGTGGCAGTGCTGTTTTCTCTGTCCCGCTCACCTAGGCTTTAAAATCTCAAATATGTAACAAGACAGTTTTTTCCTTGTGCATAAATGCACAGCACTGCATTGAATTCTTTTGCAGAACGCACCTACACCGAGCATCACGCATATCTAGACTGGCTGTCTCTAATTTCTAAGAATGTGAGAAACCAGGAAATACATCAGTCAAAAAAGGTCACAGCTCAAAAGCACTTTACAGTTTAAAACTATTATGTGCAAACAGAAATTTGAGGCACTGTGGGATATATTTGATACAATATAACGTGTCATTTCATAAATAGCAAACAATGAAATAAATGTCAGCGAACTCTGAATGAGATTGATGAGACTGCTTATGAGAAGAAATTCGTTGGAAACTGTTCAGTACAACCACAGTGACAAGGTGAAAACCACAGGAAATGTACCAAAAACAAACACCGGGAGACTACAAAGACTTTACCCAAGTATTTACAGGATGACTTTGTGGAGGAAGGACTTTGGCATGCTTAACTGAGAACCTTTGTTGTCTAGATCTGAATGATGACGATGGCTGTTAGAATAAAACTGAAATGTTGAAATGACCTGTAAAGGAAGTAGTATAATCACTGTGTTTGATAATATGGTACAGAAACATAGAAGAACACTTAAATTTAAGTGTAGCAATTATGGAAAACCTTCTCAGTTATTGGATTGCATATCCAACAGTAAAGAAAAGAGAATTATTAATATTGTTTGCATGCCTACACTACATTACTTCCTATGAAAACAATTGAAACAGCTCTCTCTGTCTCTCTTTTTTTAATGTTATCTTTATGTTTTTGCTGTATATTGTAGATACCGAGGCGGCAGCGGACCTCTTCAGGTGTCCAGAGGGAAAACCAACCATCCCCTTCATAAGGCTTTTATTGAGGCGGGGCGACAGGCAGGATATCCATTCACTGATGACATGAATGGATACCAACAGGAAGGCGTGGGCTGGATGGACATGACCATTTATAAAGGTTCTAAATGCTAAATGCTACAGAATTGATAGATAATTAATAGGGTTAGTTACAGGTAAAGTGCCACAAACCTTTTCTGGTGAAATGTTTTCGAGTGGCAGAATTAGACGTCTGATCTCAGTCTGATTTAGCTCCAAAGGTTAAAATATCAATACTACAGTCTAAATGTCAGGAGAGCAAATCAATATGCTTTCAGATGTGTGGCCTTTAAAAAAGGAAGGGCTTAATTTCTTGGATGAAAAATGTGTGTTTGTCGTTGACCACAATGTGTTTTTCAACCTCTGAGCACATGTCACTGTGTGTTCATAGAACTACTTAACCAACTCTAAAAAAATCTGAAACTTAGGCCCATTAAGAAAGTATTTACTGTCGTACGTCATATGGAATAATTCCTGAGGCCGCAGAAGAGAAACCATGTTACTGGTCAAATACGTTTCAGTACTGTTTAATTCTTGATCTAATCTTTACATACTTTCACTGTCTAAATCTATCAAGGGAAGAGGTGGAGCACTGCCAGTGCTTACCTGAGACCAGCCCTGGGTCGACCCAATCTGAAGGCGGAGGTGCGATGTCTGACCACTAAAATCCTGTTTGATGGCAACCGTGCTGTGGGGGTGGAATACATTCAAAATGGACAAAAGAAAAAGGCAAGGAGGATAGATGTTAGAAGATTAACTAATGGATCATAAAATGAAATTAATTGAAACACTGAATTATGTTTTATATCCTGAATTTGGCCCTTTACAGCGATTTTTCTATTGTCTGTTCAGGTGTTTGCAGAAAAAGAAGTGATAGTCAGCGGAGGAGCCATCAATTCCCCTCAGCTTCTCATGCTATCTGGGATTGGAAATGCAGATGACTTGAAACAGCTCAGCATCCCTGTGATTCAACACTTACCAGGTGTGTTGCGTATGTGAAGAACGTCCTTGTAGCCTACTTCTAACTTAAAGAACTACAAAAATTAGAAAGTTTTCCAACTGATGCTTGTGTGACTTCAGACGATCATCTCTTCGGTGCTTACTGTCAGACCACTTTGCCTTCCTCCTCTCTCAGGTGTCGGTAATAACCTGCAGGATCACTTGGAGCTGTATGTCCAGCAGCAGTGTACTCAGCCCATCACCCTGTACAAAGCCCAGAAACCTTTCCACATGGTCAAGATAGGCCTCGAGTGGCTCACCATGTTTACTGGTAACCGAGTCACCTGCACATTTATAACGGGACAATCTCCCAAATGTTTTATAGAATTAGCGAGAGTTTCTGTCCTTGCATCACTTTTAGATGAAGATGTCTCCAAACTGCCATTTCACTCATCTAAAATGCTTGTTCATCAGAAAATATAATTGAAAAGAAACCAGAGAGTTAATATAAACCCTTTAACTTTCATTCAGGTTTCAGCTATATTAATGATTATACACAATTATTGTGCAGATGTTAAATATTAAACTATTTTCACTGGGTACACAGCGTGTAAGGAATGTATCAGCCTGCAGCACTGCCTCTTTCTAAACTACAGCTGGCATTGACACAGTATATAGAAGAATCTCTCACAGTTTTAACAATGGTGACGCATAGGAAATGTGACATGAGGTGTTTTATTGGTGATCCTGGTAAATTACATTTACAGTCTGGTTCCTGGTTGTTGGAGAAAGTCAGCTAAGATAGTCGAAAGAACTTTCACTACCAGAAAAAAAGCTCATCAATCACATCACCCCAGGGGCATTTCTTGTAAATAGACATGCCTGTCTAATAAAGAGTACAATCATTTCACTAACCACATCAATCTCCCACAAGGTTATGGAGCAACAGCCCACATGGAAAGCGGGGGATTTATTCGTAGTCGTCCCAAAGTAGCACACCCCGACATCCAATTTCACTTTCTGCCCTCACAAGTCATTGACCACGGACGAGTCACCCCCAAAATAGAGGCTTACCAGGTGAGTAAAGCTTGTTTTTGCAAAACCGTGACTTCTTAATGCTGGTGCAGTGGGCATGCTTATGTTTTTTGAAGCCTTCTATAAACATGTGTAGAAACAAGAAGTCAAGTAAACAGCCCAAAGCATGAATTGCAGCACATAGAATATGCCCAGTCTTGCAGAGGAGTATTTACAGGCGTGCATATGTTCCATGGAAAAAAAAAAACAGCCCCATGAGTTTTCCAGGAAATTCTATGCGGGGAACCTTTCACCCTTATTTATAGCCTCTTTTCCAGAGAAGTGCACCTGAAACGAAATCACTCGCTCTTTCTTTTTCTTTGTCTTCTACTTAAACGGTGCAAAAGGCGCAGCCGTTTATTTCTTTTTACTTTAATTAATAGTGTCATACATCTGTAAATTAGAATTGGAATTTCAGCTCATCTCAGGGTTTATGAACTCAGATGTGTTAGCTAAACCTGCTCCCTAGAAAAGGCCCACATCTCAAGTTGCATCAGTTTTTTTCCTCATTTGAAAGATGACAGTGGCCTCAGTTTTTCCACATCAAAAATGAGCACTTATGATGGTGTTTTTACTAGGGATGTGCACAGCTACAAGTCTACTACTACTAGTACTAGTTACTAGTCGGTACCAGACTTAAGTTGTTCACTCTGTTCAAATTTTAATTCATGCCCAATGCCGGTAAATTATTGTGTACTAAATGTTATGTAGCCATCTGGCACGAGATGGCGCTTCGTCATTGAGAAATGCCATAAATCTGTTAATCTACGCTTCATATTTTTGTTAACACTGATGAGCTTTCTCTGAAAGATGAGTTCTGCCTTAGTGACAGGGTGAGCAGTTCAGTCAATTGAGAGTGGTTCAGAGTAGAGCCACGACTCCTCCATATCGAAAATAGATGGCCAAGGCCGTCACCTCCTGGGTAAGGTGTTCCAACCATGCATGTCCTTCCGGGAGAAGGCCCTGGTGCACTCCAGGGCATCCTGGAGATATTACGTTTATAGGCTGGCCTGGGAAAGACTTGATGTTTCCCCCGGAGGAGGAGGTGGCGAGAGGGAGGTTTGGGCTTCCCTGCTGCTGTCCCGCTCACCCGACTTCAGATAAGCAGAAGAAAATGGGCGGATGATTTATTGTTTTTATTATTTTAAATTTTTAGAACTTTTACTTTAGTAGGTGTCATGAATTTTCAAAGAGCAACGTGCCAAACTTTACAGTCACAATTTATTCATTTTCCAGATGTTAACTTGTCGTATTTTAGTTATACATAAACATCTGTTATAGTTACATGTTTTCATATCATATATAACATCGGTTTAGTTTAGGTGTTTTTCTCCTTCACTGTCTGGAGTGTAACGTGTAGTGTTGATAATGCACAATGCGAGGTGCCACACAGCTTGATTCGCTATTTAAGAATGTCATAAATGATTTAGACGCCTCTCTTATTTGTTTTTGACATTTTCCACCAAACGTTTGTCAATTTAAACTTAATATTTGAGTGTTCCATAGTTTTAGACTAGTTGGTTAGTCTACATTTTTTCCACAGTTATTCGAGTAAGAAATAAGGAATATCCCTAGAATTTAGTGTTTTGAGGTTTTCTCTTGGACAAAATAACTTAAAAAGCTAAAAAGCCTTTATCATGTAAAAAGCTTGGGTTTACAAACTAGGATTAATGAAATTCAGCTGTGCTGTTTTAGTTAGCTCGGTTAGCAGTGACAGTTTTACTCATGCTGTTGTTGTAGGTTCATGTTGGACCAATGAGGAGCACCAGTACAGGCTGGCTGAAGCTGAAGAGCACCAACCCCCTGGACCACCCAATCATTCAGCCAAACTATCTCACCACAGGTCTGGATGTATTTGATATTTCCTTTAAATTTCCCCCTTAAAAAAAATCTATAAAATCTATTTTTGAACAATGACAGTATTTTGACATGTTTGTAGTTATTGTTGCAGTATTGAAGTCCCTCTGCATCAAATTTTACCTCAGCAGCTTGCAGACTTTTGAGTTACAACAAAGTTGCTCTGGCACGTTCTTATATAAGCTTTTCCTGGTTTTGATTCCCTCTCCTCCTCTCAGATATTGACGTGTGGGAGTTCAGGCAGTGTGTCAAACTCTCCAGAGAGATTTTCGCCCAGAAGGCCTTTGACCCCTTTCGTGGTCCTGAAGCCCTGCCTGGTCCTCAGGTCCAATCCGACGCAGACATTGATGCTTTTGTCCGCCAAAAGGCAGACACTGCCTACCATCCATCCTGCACATGCAAGATGGGCTCGCCCTCTGACCCGATGGCGGTGGTTGACTCAAACGCACGCGTTCTGGGCCTGGAGAAGCTTCGTGTGATCGACGCCTCGATCATGCCCAGCATTGTCAGTGGAAACCTGAATGCTCCAACCATCATGATGGCAGAGAAGACTGCTGATATTATCAGAGGTCACCCTGCACTCGTTGAATCGGGGGTTCCTGTGTACCAGCCTCCAACACTTGACACACAGAGATAAAGAGAGAGGTGTACAGCTTATCTGTGAGTTAGAAAAATCCCTCAATAGAGTCAGTTATTAGGCAAAAATAGCAGTAAATCACAAGCTGTATGTTCGATTAGGAGCTTATCAATTTAACTCTGAGCTGATATTGTGAATTATTACCATGGGAACATTCCTGGCCTAACACACATATTTAGGACCATAAACACTTCACATCTGTCTCACGCTGCCATTGGGGTGGAACAGTACAGCAAAATCACTGTGGTTATGACAGGAAATGTGTCTAATATGTGGCTTCTCGCTTAGCAAACAATTTACCAGCCTGCCTCATCATGAATTTCAGTAAAAATGCTGTGAAATGTATGTCTTAAACATGAAGTAATTACCCAAGATTACAAACTAGTGTCCAGCATCACATTAAAAAATTGCAAAACAGCTTTAAAAAACTAAAGAAACTTGAATATTTCAAGGATATGAGCTTCTGATGAAAATCTGTTTCCACGGCACTGCTTTTCAGAAAACAATTGTCTTATCAGCCGTCATCTAATGTGGTTGAGAGCTGCAGTCAGCAGCTGGAGCAAACTGTAGACTGTAGAATAACTGGCCTCAGCAGCTCGCTCCTGTCTGCTCAGACCAGAAAAAAAGGTTGGCAGCCTTTCGCTGTGACAATCCTCTTCCTTCCTGAAAACTTGCAGGTTCAACAGATAAAATCTTTGTTTTGTTTTTTTAGTCCCCCCGCACTCATTTCACATTAACATGAAGGCAATAAAGTGATTCGCTTTCACTTTAGGTTTCCCACAATTTAGCCAGTTTTTATAGCAGTTTCTATAGCTACAGCTTTACCATCAGCATCTGCAGAAAACATTTGGTTTTGTTACTCTGTTTGCGTGACAACAGAGCATTGAATAGGCAGGATGGAAGAAACAAACTTTTTTTTTTTTTTGTACATCTAAACAGACTTGTCACTAAACAGACTTGTTTAGTGACAACTGTGGGGAAGGATCATACATTGTTTACCAAAAAGACTTAAGTGAAGTGGTAATATAAACTGGACCAAACCCTGATTCAAGCTTGGAAAAGAAATTATTATAATCAGACTTGTAGCGATTACACTACCAATGCACGCGTCTCTAGATTTAACAGACAGTTAAAGGAACAGACCTCCTAAATGCTGTCAATGCATCTGTAAAACTCACCTCAGTTGATTTGTTTGATTCATGCTATGTGCCAAATGTGCGTCCTTGGGCTACATAACTCACAGCTTTTGCACCGCTGTCATGTTTTAACACTATGTTAATGCACACTAAGAACTTTGAAACTAAAAATCTTCAGTGTCACTTTTATAAGAAGCTTTTTTCTGATTGTGTTGTGAATTTTTTAAAACTATGTTTTTAATGTAACTGTAATATCATTGTTGCCTATGAGATCACGATTACATTTGATTTGTATTAATTCATGTATATGTTGCACATGGCTACAGTGT
Source organism: Astatotilapia calliptera (assembly GCF_964374335.1). Lineage (NCBI taxonomy): Eukaryota > Metazoa > Chordata > Actinopteri > Cichliformes > Cichlidae > Astatotilapia > Astatotilapia calliptera. Next base: position 29,919,083 of record NC_137441.1, read on the forward strand.
GTTTGAGTTTGGTCCAGTTTGAACTGACACACACCGGTGCTGAGATTTTAGACTTTGAGCGAATAATCAGTGTGTATTAGCAGCTATAATGAAAGCACTAACATAAATTATAAGTATGTCTTATTAAGCTTTGCACTATATCATAAAGAATTTATGGTTTACATTATAATGCAGTATTGTCTAACATGATGTGAATGTTTAAATCATCTGTCATTATGAAGGGAAACTTACTGTGAACACCGTCAAAGGCTTTCTGTTGTTTTTCTGTGCTGACACTAAACAAAGCCTCCTGACCTTGTTCTTGTGCCTTTATTCAGTGTTCGTTACAAAAAATCAGCAGGTTCATTGTCATTCCAGGCAAAACTTCAAGTATGCAAAAAAGGGCTTCTCTTTTTATTGGTACAAAACTTATAAGGTACTAGTACTCATGCTACAAAGTAGAGATAGAGCTATTCTTGTTTGCTTTTTTAAAATTTTCATACAACTGGATAGAAAGCAGAGATCTTCAAGTTAATCGCGTACTTTTTACAAATGCTGTACAGATTTTATACATCATTGTCACTTTATAGACATCTGTAAAGCAGTGGAACAGTACAAAAAAGTAAAGCTGCGTTGCACAACAAAGCTTTGCAGTCCTTGTCATTTTATCTCATATGATAAATCATTTGGGTAGTTGCACTAGTAATAATCTCCACGTGACTGTTGTTGTTTCAAGTTTCTCGCATGTGAGCCACAGGGTAAATCTGAACTGTCTGGAGTCGTGCACTTTTGACAGATTATATTCCTAAGCAGGTGGCTTCCGGTCAAGAAGCTGTCGTAAGTGATTCAAAGCATAGCTGAATGCCTTGGGGAGTGGAGTTGGGTGGTTTTCAATAAAAAACAAAAGTCTCACATAGAAGCCAGCATGTTTACCTCAGACTTTTTATGGCTTCTTGGAAATCAGACCAGTGTTGAATCTGGTACTTCTCTTTAATCTTTGTAATGTTGGGTACAAACACTGTTTTTTACTAAAGATTTGGTGGTTCATCATTCATTACTATGGACTTTTGGACAACCAATGACGATCGCTGCCAATAAAGAAAAAAAAATCACACATAAATGTTTCCGATTACTACTTTTGTGCAAATGCAGCGTTACCAGAGTTTCCCTGACATGTTAACCAACAGGCCCGGAGAGTTACAGAGGTAATAAGATTTTTTTCAAAGTCTACATTAAAAACAATTTACTTGCAGTTAAAAAAATGCATATGTCTCATTTATCAGCTGTATTGGCCACTTAAACCTGTATGAGGCTCTTCTAGAGTGAAGAGGAAAGAGTGCATTTGCAGTCCATCTGAACGATAGTCCAGATAGCAGCTTGTATCCTGCTTATACATCTGTACATCTGTATATCTACATCATCAGAATGTCCAATAGCAAACACCGGCACCGGATTTAGACCCTTTAGTCAACTTTTAGTCACAATAGATAAATAAATAAACCTCAGTAATTTTGGTAACAAAAAACATTTGACGCATCTGAGTATGGACGAGTGTTCTCTATTCTGTCCAGACTATCTCTCCAACTCATAAATGAAATATGTAGTTGAGTGGAGAGAGAGTCTCTACACTCAGAGAACCAGGGTTACAATGTAACCAAGCATTCCCTTGTTTTGGTTTTATAGGAGCCCTTTGATTGTACAGAACAAATTGCCCTTACAGCAGTATTTAGAGTAAGAAAAAAAGAAAGATTGCCTATCCATCACTTGGTATGTTGTTTTTTGTTTAAATTAATCTGAAGGCTTTATAGTTGGCAGTGGGAGACAAACACCCATTAGTGGTGCAGAAACGCTTTACTACGATTTCCCCCAAGTTGTGCTCTTTGTCTTGACAAAAACAACTCCAACAGATAAAAGGCAACAGCAGTCATTTCATTACAATAGCAAATATACTGACATAGTATATTGTCAGGCAATCCAGTAAATAGTCGCCCATTATGTAGAGACCTGTATGGTCTTATTCATTCCATTGCAAAAACAACAAAGAGTTTTGCAGCAGTGGAGGAAATAAATGGTTTACTTGATGTGTCATCTGTGGCACAAAGAAACTCTGGTGGTCTTTGCTTTTATTTTTGTTTCACCTTCAAGAACTGCCAAAGATAACTTCATCCTGTCAGCGAGTAATTATTTTTAAAACATGAGTAGTCTGGGTCTCATTCACTATTGAGCCACATCACACAGAAACCTCAGAGATTATCTACTGTTGCTGATCTCAGAGTGATTCAGGGGGAATAGTGATTCATAGTAGTCCATCATTGCATATCTGAGTAAAGGGCTTAACAAAGAAAACTCAGTCTTCAAAGTTAAGGATCATCAAGGGCAGTGAGTGACACACAGCAGCGAGTGACACACAGCATCCTAATATTCCTTTATTTTTAGGGTGTGTAGCTTGATCAAACTCCTTGAATGTAGCACTGCTGTTAGTTTAAAGGGAGGACTTAAGAGAATGTGTCCGCGATTACATGAAGGAGGAGGATATGCCTGAGGACAAAGACATGTTATTTTTCTTACTGATATGTGATTTCCTTTTCAAGTCAAAAACAGAGACATAGCCAAGCTTAGCCCTGAAATCCTGAACTGTGAACCCAGAGAAGTTTAAGTGATCAAGACTACTAAGAAAAAAACTGTTTCTGTCAAGTTTTTTGTTTTAGTTTTTTTTACTCTAAATCGAGTCACGAAGGTAATAATGTAATGCGAACAACCAGTGTTTGCTAACATGACCAATAAAAGGTTTAAAATCACACATTATTTATATACATGGATCTGGCAACGAAATACAGGGAAGCTTGGAATGACTGGACAACCATACGCTGACCTGGCGCTGGTGGTTTTTTTTTTTTCAGACATCTAAACTGGAACGTAAGTTAGTTGAATGCTTTGGATATTTTTCTAAAATTGTTTTAACAAAATCAGCTTCTTTGGGAAAAACAAAATCATGCACTGCAATCTAAAAATGATTGAAACGGTGGAACACTTTTTGTTTTTTTGGCTCTTTATATATCGAGTAAACAGTTTAGATTTATTTTAGAACAATGCAGCTGGGCCGACCCATTATCACCTTGAACTGAAGCTGATTCCTAAAATCTGTGTTAGAAAACCTACATTTGAGTTTTTCCTGCTGTAAGAAACCAGTGTAACAATAAAGAAAAACCCAATTTAGAGGTTTGAATTCTCACTAGATGGCAGACTGGTTGGCAGACAGATTTGATTCCCTCTGGTTTGCTAAATTTTCCAGAAACCCAACCATTTCTTCATCATTTCTTAAGAGAAAACAAGGCACTTTGCTCTCTTATCCATCTGTGTTTTACACATTTTCATTATTGCATGATGCACTTGAATAGAGGTGTCCCCTCACCGTAGAGCAGTAGTAAAAATTCAATTGAAAAAATCCTAAATATATCCCAGTGTGAGCTGCTGTTATAGTGAGGTGATGCATATCATCTCATCTGTTAGGTCCTCCTCACATTTCACAGCCACATATGGTTCCTCATCGCTGTAGTCACGGATGCTGTGGTCCCTAATATTTGCACTGGCATGCGAATCCGAGCCAACGCTCTCTTTCCTCCCTGTGTTGCCATTACCCATGGTCCCATTCAGCAGGTTACTGGCGGCACTCTCCATTTCATCAATGGTCATCTCGCAGGCGTCTGCAATCTCATGTTTAGTTGCTGACACAAATTTAGGGTCCCTGGCGTATTTCCCCAAACCTTCAGAAATCAGCACCTGTGGAGAGCAGTCAGGAGATAATTAAAGCTGAAACCATGAAGTGGAAAAAGTGATCTTCAGCAAGATCAAGAACCACACATTCTGGGTCTTACAGATAGTATTCATTTAGCTGCCAATAGATGACCTCTGCAACATCCTGTTGACTTGTAAAATGAATGCTTCACTGACAGAAGCATTGCTCATCACGCTTCCCAACTTGAGTTAGCTGCCTGGACATGCAGCCATACTTGTTTTTAATAAAGGTAATTATGAAAATGTTTTTCATTTTGACATAGTGGAAAAGTTGAGGTGTACATCACAAATGAGTCAGAACAAGAAGTTCAAGAATGAAAACTTCAAGAAAGAAAACTGCTCAAAAACATTTAGGGGACACTTTGAAAACATGTCCAACCCCAATGGGGAAAACATCATGCTGCATATCTATACTGATATAGACTGTGTAATCAGTCTATATCTTGATGCAAGTGAAAATGATGTGTACTGTTTTCCTAGAATATCACTACATTTACATAAGTAGACTGTGATCTGACAGGTCAAATGTAAAATAACATAACATCACTGTAAATGTAATAAAACACAATTTACTTGTTTGTTAAATATATTTTGTTGTACATATGCATATTTAGATCGTAAAAATACATCCAGAAATGTCTCCCATCATTCCTTGGGACATGTGCTGCTGTTTAGATGTTCTTGTTTTATTGTTTATGGTTACGTTACTTTAAACTGTTATCTTGAATGTTGTGTTTACGCCGTGGTGCAGCGTCACTGACAGCTGTTGTTTTGTAGAGAGAGTGCTGTACCATGAGTGACTTCTGTTGTGCTGTTGTTGAACCTTGAGGCATATTGTAGCACTGCAAGTGTTTTATTAAGGAGCTCCCCCTACCAGCTTGGGGTTCAATAACAAGCTCAATCTCTCTCTGTGAGCTTTTTTGTTAAGATTTCTCTGCATGCCACAATGTAAAACACTGCACGGACACGCTGTGCTAATTATATATTTTGAAAAAGAAATGTGGAGGTAGGAATTGCAATTAATATAAATAACATGATGCTAAGCATCGGCCAATGAATGTGAACTAACAACAAGGTCGCGGGTATGGCTGCGACCGTAGGAAAAAACCCTAATATGAAGGTATTTTACTGTGCATTTTACAGTAATGTTCTGTTCTTCTAGAATATCATTAAAGTTACGTAAATAGACTTTGACTTCACATTTTGAATGTAAATTAACGTTAAATCACTGTAATGTAATACAACATAATTGTCATGATTATTAAATGTATCTGTCTGTACATATGCATATTTAGATTGTTAAAATACATTCACAAATGTATCATGATTTCACAAATATCTGTCCGTTATTTGAAAGATTGAACTGTTGAATTCAAATGTAATGCTATGGAAAAGTATATAACATGATCCCTATAAGCTTGTGTTACATCACATAAGTATTATTATCGTTGCTAGTTAGGCCGTTCGTGGCTCAAGAGTTGGCAGTTCGCCTTGTGATCAAAAGATTGCCGGTTCGCGCCCCGGCTCGGACACTCTCTGTCGTTGTGTCCGTGGTTAAGACTTTTCACCTACCGCCTACTAGTGATGGCCAAAGGGGCCGATGGTGCGATATGGCAGCCTCACCTCTGTCAGTCTGTCCCAGGGCATGCAATCAATTATTACTTAAACCAACTGTTAACTGTATATTTCTGTACATTTACGTATTATGATTCATATTTCCACATTCAGTGACATTGTTTATAGGTAATTACATTGTTTGATCGCGTAAAAATGTTCCTAATTTAATGTCTAAAAGCGCTTGGAAAAGGCAGAATCCCATGTCAAATTAGCGCAACAAACTCTATTTTCATTACTGAAAATAACCGTATTTTTATGGGACAGTTATTTTCTGTTATTTTACGGTCGTATTTTTGGCGCCCCAGCTGCCAGAATATTACCGTTTTTTTAAGATGTTTTTTTTTCCTATTTATAGATGATTTCATTGTTTAATCACATTAACATGTTCCTGATTTAATGTTTAGCGGCACTTGAAAAAGGCGAGATCCCATGTCAAATTAGCGCAACTAATTGTATTTTCATTACTGAAAATAACCGTATTTTTATGGGACAGTTATTTTCTGTTATTTCACGGTCGTATTTTGGCGCCCCAGCTGCCAGAATATTACCGTTGTTTTAGGATGTTTTTTTTAACAGTGTACTACAGAGAACAAAATTCAAAGACACCCTGAAATTCAAAGTGAAAAAATGGTCCAATGGTCCAGTTTTATTGTAGTCACTTAAAATGGTACTCAGTAGTTTGTTTGGCCCCCATCTGCTTGTATGCATGCCTGAAAACATCCTATTGAGACGTGAATGGTGTCCTTTGGAATCTCCACCCAGATCTGATCCGGACATCACTGAGCTCCTGGAGAGTCTGAGATTCACGCTACCTGAATCGGCCGGACCAAAACATGATGTCCCAAGTGTTATATTTGAATTAACTCAGGCGAGTGTAGAGTGCAGGAGCTGCAAACATACTCTCACCTCATGAAGCCGGATATTGTTTTGCGCCAGGAGAAGCCCAGTACCCACTGCACCAGTGTAGGGTCTGACAGTGGGTCCAAGGATGTTACAGAACGATGTTACAGGCAGCATATTATTCTCCACGGCTTCTCCAGACCCTTTCACATCCATCACATGTGCTCAGAGTTACCTCCTCTCATCCGTGAAAAGCACACGGTGCCACTGGTGGACCTGCCAATTCTGGTATTCTATGGCAAATGCCAAGCAGTGAGCACAGGGCCCACTAGAAGACATTGTGCTTTCAGGCCACCCTCATGAAGTCTATTAATGATTGTTTGGTCAGAGACATTCAAACCAGTGGCCTGCTGAAGGTCATTTTGTAGCTCAGGCAGTACTCATCCTGTACCTCCTTGCACAAAGGAGCAGATACCCGTTCTGATGATGGGTTAAGGACCTTCTACAGCCTTATCTCCTCCACGCTGTCGAGACTGCTCGAACACACAGTAATTCTTATGGCATTGGCACGTTTCAATGTGCCACCCTGGAGGAGCTGGACTACCTTTGCAACCTCTGTAGGGTCCAGGTATCACCTCATAATAACAGTAGTGACACTGAGCCTAGCTAAAGGCAAAAGTAAAAAGATGAGGAGGGAAAAATGTCAGTGGTCTTCACCTATAAAACACCAAAGCAGCTGAAACTGATGAAAAACCCCTTATGCTATTTAACTGACCAGATCAATATCCTGTATGTTGACTTGGCTTGATGCTACACTTTGATTAAAAAGTTTTACTTTCAACTTTTTCGAGCAGTGTATAAATGAAATATCACCAGATCTCTTATCCTACTTTGTGAGGGTCTATGGATTAAAAAAATGCACGGTAACAACAACAGAGCATTTGTTATGTACTCACAGCTTCCACCAGACTGTTGGCACTGCCTCTCTTTTGCAGGCAGTGCGAGCAGCACTCTGCGGGTAAATGCAGACGTGACGGAGAATGGCTTTGGCTGGGAGGGCCATCCTGACTATCTGTGTACCATGAACTCCTCTTCACTGCTCCAGGGATGCTGGCCACACTGCCAGGACTGCGCCAATCCACCTATACACACAAACATATTCATATATATATATATATATATATATATATATACACATATATATATATATATATATATATATATATATATATATATATATATATACATATATATATACATATACATATATATATACATATATATATACATATACATATACATATACATATATATATATATATATATATATACATATACATATATATATATATATACATATACATATATATATATATATACATATACATATATATATATATATATATATATATATATATATATATATAGATATAGATATAGATAGATAGATAGATAGATAGATAGATAGATATAGATATATAGATAGATATAGATATATAGATAGATATAGATATATAGATAGATAGATATATACAGGGTGGGCCATTTATATGGATACACTGTAATAACATGGGAATGGTTGGCATTTCTCCTGCGGTGTTGCTATCAGTGTGTGAAGAGTGGGAGAAGAGGGTTGCATTGACAATCCAACACAATGGACAGCACATTGAACACATTTTATAAGTGGTCAGAAACATGTAAATAACTCATGAAAGAATAAAGTTACGCTGAAACCAAGCACAGCATTGTTTTTCTTGTGACATTACCAATAAGTTTGATGTGTCACATGGCCCTCTTCCTATTGAAAAAACAAAAGTTGTATCCAAGACTTCTAAATGGCCACCATGGTCACCACCCATCTTGAGGAGTTTGCCCCCTCACATATACTAATGTGCCACAAACAGGACTTTAATATCACCAACCATTCCCATGTTATTATGGTGTATCCATATAATGGCCCAAACAGTAGTTTGGTGGGGGTGGGGGGGTGGGGGGGTTGCCAAGAACAACTCAATAATGAGACCTGTATAAGGGGCGTGTAACTGGGCGAGAAGTCACGGCTAACTGGGGAGGCAGGAGGTGTGGCCCACGAACGCATGGACCTTGTGGGAGAAAGACGGTGAATTTTGCTTGCGTCGAGACCGGCCACCGCCATCACCTGTGAGTGATTGAGAGCCGAGATAAAAAACAAAACGTAAAAAAACAACAGTCCTTAGAGGTGCCATTCCTTCATCATCACAATATTAATGCCCCAAAAAGGTGTAGGTACATGCTGCTGCATCAGGTGTAGTGGAAGAGCTGTGCATGATGGAGAAGGAGGAGCACCGTCTCCACTATTTCTTCTCCGAAGACACTCAAAGTTGAATGTTGGTCTGTTGGAGGCTGAGAGGACACAGAAAACAGTAGTGATTAATGCAATCATTCATCATAAATCCACAGACATTTATAGACAACTGCAATTATTGCAATGACATGTTGTTTTCTTTTATGCTTATCATCCCTGTTGGACAACATCTCCCACCCTGTGCAGCAGACTGTGACAGCACTGGGCAGCTCCTTCAGTGGGAGACTGCGGCACCCACGGTGTGGGACGGAGAGATTTCGCAGGTCTTTCCTCCCCACTGCTGTCAGACTGATCAAACACACACATCCACACATGTGCAATAACACTAAGTGCAATAATCTTTTCTGGCATTGTTGTATTTTTACTCAGTTGTATATAGCATTTGTATTCTATTTTTATCTTATTGTATATTTTATTCTATTTTATTCTACTGTATATAGTATTTTATTTTATTCTATTCTGTACAGTTGTGTACTGTATTTATTCTTATTGTATTCTAATTTTTGCTTCATAACTTGCACTGTCCACTTCCTGCTGTGACAAAACAAATTTCCCACGTGTGGGACTAATAAAGGTTATCTTATCTTATCAAACTGCTAAATGACCATTAATAGGTGCTTTCTATGCTCATCAGCGCAACAGATTCCAGTTAACTGTTCTGCTCTGCCTTCCTGACTGTGTGACGTATGAGCTGGTATTCTTATCCTAAGGAAAGAAGGCTATTTTCTAGGGTATGAAAATCTAATTAAACAAAAAAACAAACAAAAAACCTCAAGATTTGATAAACCAGTGCGCACCTGCATTGCTTTAAACAGAGCGTGAGAGCAGTGATATGCGTCAGTGCACTAGCAGAGAAGTACATCAAGTACATCTCTGGCTATCACAACGGTTATCAGCTAGCAGCTAAACAAATATTATCTGATGGAGAGTGTTTTTGTGCTTGAAGGCAGTAGTGAATATTTTTGTAGATTTTTATGCTTCTTCCCATGTGGAGTCCTTCAGTCAGTTAGCCAAGTTTATTAGTCCTTTAAAAAAAATAACACAGTTCTTATCTGTGCTAACATATAACATAAAACTGTTAACACAATAAACTTTCATAAGTTTAACACAATGTGCCACTGGAACTACAAAAAAAAAAGTGAATTATTATTAATGATTCCGTGCCAGTTCACCAATATTAGCGAGTAATATTAGCTATTTGTAAGTATATATGTTTCGGCCTATATAACAGCCGATAAGGGAACATTAAAAAAAGAAAAAATAAAGAAAAAAAACATGAAAAACATCCTTCAATCATGTTAAGAGAGTTGATGTTGCATTTTTTGTCCAACAGAGGACACATCTAGCGACACATCTGTATGGAACACAAAACACAACAACGTGCTAATCTGAGCAGAGTCGTGCAGAACATAAGTGAATAATCTACAGGGAGTTGTAAATGAAATTTATTTTTAAATAAAAATCCTTTTCTTTAATAAGGAGTGATAAGTCACCAAAAATAATAAATGTTATTCAAATCTGTTTATGTTTTTTGTGCCCTAAAGAAAATCATTTTTAGCCTCTATATATTCAAATTTTACTCACCAAATATATATTTTTTTAATCTATTTTTAAAATCCTACATCAGTCAGACTCTTATTCTGTTATCCATTAATTTACAACAGTTCTCATCAATTCATGTTATATTGGATGAGTAAAAAAAAAAGTTCTTTTCTTTCAACAACAAGGTAATTTCTCTATGAACCTAGCTAGATGACACTCTAGCCGTTTAACAATAATTTACATACAGTAGTGTACCATGCAATGACAGTACTGATTCAAAATGAATGGTACAAATGAGTAAGTTCTGCATAGTTCACAGATGTGAGATCAATTTGCCTGAATCAGCTAATAAACATCTGACTTGAGAAATTTCTTGCAAACAACAAGTAAAATGATCCTTTATTAAATTTCACAGGTGTAGTGACAAAAACAAAAAAGTATCAGTTCACCTTGAGGTGAGGGTAAAAACCATTTCCTGGGTGACGCCCTGCTGTCCTGGTAGATTGGCTGTTGATCATCGTCACAGTAACTTTCAGACTGGCAGTCACCCCTGGAAACGAGGTCAAAATCTCCCTCTGCATCATCATGGCATTCATTGTTGGACAACCTTTGACACAAAAAGATAAAGACTTTGAAAATTAACTTTATCTGTAACTATGATGTCACGGGACGCAAACAGTGGAAAGAAAGTTACACAGAAAAGTAATAGACTGGTGACATTAACCACCAGCATAAACCACAAGTGCTCAATCTAGATATAAAACAGCTGAACTCAGAGGAAAGAAAATACTTCCGTGAAGTCATCGGTACACAGTATTAAAACCACGGCTGCATTTACGTAGCTGGTGTGTCAATTTTATCTCACGCTTTCCTCAGATTAGATTAAACCGACTTTTCTTTTCCAGAATTACCTTTCCTTTGTGAGCATGATGTCATCTTCATGAAATTCCTCCCCACTGAAGTACTCGCCTGAGCCTCTCTCTTCATCGCTGTCCCCATTGCCCCTCTCCTCTCGACGAATGGTGGGATAAAGTGCTCCGCTGCTCTCTGACCTGGCATCCAAACAGCAAAGACACAGTAAATCATACTGATGTCGCTGGATTGGATTAACCATTATCATCTGTTTTCTTCAGATTATTGCATCCGCATTCTAAAAAAGTTGGGATGCTGTATAGAATATAGGTAAAAGCTGAATTTGGTGATTTGCAAACATAAAAACTTGACTCCTTTTTAAAATTAAATAGAACACAGAAAACACATCGAATGTGTTACAATATTTAGTTTCAATTCAAAAACAAAAAGGTCATTTTGAATTTGATGACAGCACAGAAAAAGCACAGAAAAATTTGGATAGGGCCATTTTCACCACTGTGTAGCATCCCTTCCACTTTAATTAGCAGTCCACAAACATCTGAGAACTGAAAAGTCCAATTACTTGACTCTTAGGAGAAGTTTTTCTGTATCAGAAAAACAGGTGTTCTGGATGGGAGCTTATGCTGCTCTAAAACTGTAGTACCTCTCAGCAATAATAGTGCATTTGCAAGGTGCCAATTCCACAGGTGCTAATGCCACCCACAGAGCTGTAGAGCTTGAGCACTGATAACAACAAGTTGTCCACACCATCTTTAGTCCAGTGTTCAAGTTTTCCAGAAAGAATTTCACAGTTCAGTTTGTCTGACTTCCATTTTCACTGAGTTTTGGCCCAGAGATGACAGCATGTTTAGATCATGTTCATATATGGCTTCTTCTTTGTATGGTAGAGCTTTTGTTAAGTCAGATTGTTGAATGTTGTCATTATTTTTCTTAAATTTGTAAAGGCTCAGTTCAAACTATAGGATCAAGGACATTCCTTTGTCTGACCCCCTCTCGAGCCTCTCGAAGTTCTGGGAGGAGGCTGGTTCTGACCAAGCCTTTCCTCGTTAGCGAGTAAAAGACCGGTTGAAGATGTTCTGTCTTGGTTTTGTTCTTCATGAGGAATAAGTCTCTAAACTAGCGGGGCCTGTGGAAACACAGACTCTACAGCTTTAATCTGCATTTATGGATGGCACTAAAGACAATGTTGTTTTTAATGCAGTATTGGCTGAGGGCCTGAAGATTAACAGCCTGCAGTACCGATTTTTACTCTTGTTCCACTCCAGATTCTTTCAATCTTTTGATGATCTTATTTAGATGAAGATCTATTTAAAATCTTCACAAATTTGAGGAAGAATATTCTGAAATTGTTACACATCTTATGCTGCAACTGACAGTGACATATACTTACAGTTTATTTGCATATTTCCCATCTTTACCTCTGAGAAATGTTGCCTCTCTATGATCCTCTTTTTAATACTACTAACTTTTCCAGTCTTTTGTTCCCCCTGTCCTAACTTTTTTAGACGTGTTGCTGCCATCAACTTTAAAACAAGCTAATATTTTTTTACAAAATAGTCAAATGTCTAAGTTTAAACACTAGATATATTTAATATGCTCTGCTGTGAATAAAAGATTTATATATGAATTTGCAAATCATTGCAAAAATGTCAAAACTCTTTGAAAGTGGGTTTGTACAAATAGTAATAATCCTTATTGTCATAGAGTTGCTTTCCCATAGACTGCTAATTCAACCAGTCACCACATATATACTGTATAAACTGGCCCATTTATCATTTTTTGGATTAAAAGGTCAGAAGCTTTCACATGTTTTGTGACAATCGTACACAAAACCAATATGCTTTGAAGCTCTGTGAGCATTAACATCATGTACATACCTAATATAGGCCTCATAGTAGCGTGTCCTGCTCCAGGGACAGGAAGAGGAGATGGATCAGGCAGATAGAAGGGATTTGTTGGAACCGGAAACCAGGACGGGGAGGGGAGGGGGGGTTCATGCAATGACAAATGAAAAGAGGATACAAGCTGAAATGCTTAAATGGTCTTGTCGGTTTTTCGCTCCTGCTAGAAAACAAGATCTATAAATAATCCACAAATTACAGATAAGAAATGAGGTCACACGATGCCACGGTTTTTCCAAGAATGAACACCACCGAACATTCAAACTGTGGATTCCTAGGAACTGCAACAAACCCAGGTGCAATATGTCAGACCCGACAGCCTCAGTTAGCATGTTTTTTTTAAAGTTCATGACAGCACAATTAGAAGAAGACTGAAGAAAGTTGGCTTGTTTAGAAAGGCTGCCAGAGGAAACCCTTTTCTCTCTCAAAAAAAGATGGCAGCATGGTTTAGGTTTGCAAAATTTCCTCTGAAAAAATGCAAGACTTCTGCAACAATGCCCTTTGGACATGTGAGACCAAAATAGAGAAGTTTGGCTACAGTATAATGCACAAACACCTCATACCAGTACGTTAGTGGAAGGATGATGATATGTGCTTGTTCTGCAGCCACAGGACCAAGACACTTCACAGTCATTCAGTTGACCATGAACTCCTCTGTATACCAAAGTAAGTAGTAGTAGTAGTAGTCAAATGTGAGGCCGTCTTTCTGACAGCTAATGCTTAACCCGAATTGGGACGTGCAACAGGACAACGATCCCAGGCACAGCAGGAAATCTACAGAGTTTGCAGAGCCCAGCCCTCAAGACAATTTAAATGGGACCTTTGGAAAGCGGCGCATAAATGAATACCTGCAAACGTCAATGATCTGAAATAATGTAGTAAAGAAGAGTTGGTCAAAATTCCTCCACAATGATGTGAGCGATAAAGACATAAAGAAAACGACCGTTCAAGTTAGCACAGTTAAAGGTGGTTCTACAAGCCACTGAATAAAGGGGTGCACTTAGTTTTTCATAGGACTCAATGTAACCGAGAATATGTGTAGAACATGCAGATGAATGAATCTATAAAAGCGATCATTTGTTAAATACATACTGATAAAACACTACAAAACTGAGATCTTTCTAATGCAGTGAACTATAATGTAATGATATACAGTGGGGCAAAAAAGTATTTAGTCAGCCACCGATTGTGCAAGTTCCCCCACTTAAAATGATAGAATAGAATTCAACTTTATTGTCATTGCACATGCACAGGTACAGTGCAACGAAATGCAGTGATGATGACAGAGGTCAGTAATTTGCACCAGAGGTACACTTCAACTGTGAGAGACAGAATGTGAAAAAAAAATCCATGAATTCACATGGTAGGATTTGTAAAGAATTTATTCGTAAATCAGGGTGGAAAATAAGTATTTGGTCACCTCAAACAAGGAAAATCTCTGGCTCTCACAGACCTGTAACGTCTTCTGTAAGAAGCTTTTCTGTCCCCCACTCGTTACCTGTATGAATGGCACCTGTTTGAACTCATCATCTGTATAAAAGACACCTGTCCACAGCCTCAAACAGTCAGACTCCAAACTCCGCCATGGCCAAGACCAAAGAGCTTTCGAAGGACACCAGGAAAAGTATTGTAGACCTGCACCAGACTGGGAAGAGTGAATCTACAATAGGCAAGCAGCTTGGTGTGAAAAAATCAACTGTGGGAGCAATCATCAGAAAATGGAAGACATACAAGACCACTGATAATCTCCCTCGATCTGGGGCTCCACGCAAGATCTCATCCCGTGGGGTCAAAATGATCATGAGAACGGTGAGCAAAGATCCCAGAACCACACGGGGGGACCTGGTGAATGACCTGCAGAGAGCTGGGACCAAAGTAACAAAGGTCACCATCAGTAACACACTACAACGGCAGGGAATCAAATCCCGCAGTGCCAGACGTGTTCCGCTGCTGAAGCCAGTGCATGTCCAGGCCCGTCTGAAGTTTGCCAGAGAGCACATGGATGATACAGCAGAGGATTGGGAGAATGTCATGTGGTCAGATGAAACCAAAGTAGAACTGTTTGGTATAAACTCAACTCGTCGTGTTTGGAGGAAGAAGAATACTGAGTTGCATCCCAAGAACACCATACCTACTGTGAAGCATGGGGGTGGAAACATCATGCTATGGGGCTGTTTTTCTGCCAAGGGGACAGGACGACTGATCCGTGTTAAGGACAGAATGAATGGGGCCATGTATCGTGAGATTTTGAGCCAAAACCTCCTTCCATCAGTGAGAACTTTGAAGATGAAACGAGGCTGGGTCTTCCAACATGACAATGATCCAAAACACACCACCCGGGCAACAAAGGAGTGGCTCCGTAAGAAGCATTTGAAAGTCCTGGAGTGGCCTAGCCAGTCTCCAGACCTCAACCCCATAGAAAATCTGTGGCGGGAGTTGAAAGTCCGTGTTGCTCGGCGACAGCCCCAAAACATCACTGCTCTCGAGAAGATCTGCATGGAGGAATGGGCCAAAATACCAGCTACTGTGTGTGCAAACCTGGTAAAGACCTATAGTAAACGTTTGACCTCTGTTATTGCCAACAAAGGTTATGTTACAAAGTATTGAGTTGTATTTTTGTTATTGACCAAATACTTATTTTCCACCCTGATTTATGAATAAATTCTTTACAAATCCTACCATGTGGATTCATGGATTTTTTTTTCACATTCTGTCTCTCACAGTTGAAGTGTACCTCTGGTGCAAATTACTGACCTCTGTCATCATTTTAGGTGGGGGAACTTGCACAATCGGTGGCTGACTAAATACTTTTTTGCCCCACTGTACATTATATCATACAGTGCACTGCCAGACCAAACTTCTGAAATGTCAGGGGAAAAAGTCATTAACATACTTTGTTAGTGTAAGTGTAAACAGTTGTACTGGCAGATTTATTTATTCATGTATTAGATACAAATATTTTAACCATATCGCTTTTTTACTTAGTTGTATGCATGTGCACTACAAATGGGCCTTATGCTCTATCACACATATATGCGCACACAGTGAGGCCATTGTAAGTTCATGGGAGATGTTAAATAGATAGTGGAACTCCTTCTGCTTATCAGGAATGTAAATCTTAAGGTGACAGAAAATAGGGTCATGATTCTCTCTGTAAGTGACAAGGCTTTATGGATGTGCCTGAGGGTATAGCCCTCATCCCCCATGAGATGGGCCAGCATGTAAGAGTTGTGGAAGGTCTTTGTCTGTGTGTGTATATATAAGATGTGAGGGCGGCAGAGATGATCCTTGGCTGGGATGTTTCTCTCCACATTGCAGTGTGTTTATTAAACCCACTTCAAAACGGGTGCTTTATTCTACACAAAGAAAAGGACCATGCAACAAATGTGCATAGCTACTGTGGATTTTAACACTGCACTTATGTGTCCTTCAACCAACCTTGTGGAGTGCGACTTCCAAGGCTTGCCTTGCAGTCCTTTGCTGTAAGTAGTTGTTGATGATGCGTTTCTGGTGGAGGATGGGCGACTCCGTATTAAACACTTCTGCTGCCTCGCAATGGTCATGGAGAGAAGTGAGGGCACATTGGCATTGTTGAGGTTGGCATTGGAAGGTATTGGCGACTGAACACAAGTGGAATTACAGTGAGGGTAATGAGTGGTGTGATGAAGTTGATTGCACAGGATTGGTGAAGAGTTCAGTTCTGTCTCTCCTTCTCTATCGTTACTGCTGGCTCTCCTGACGATTTGCGGGGGCTCGGTCGAGGCAGCGCTGGAGAAGGGCAGGATCTGTAGTGGCCGCTGTGTGACGGTGGTGGGGTGAGAAGAGCCTTGCTGATCCCCACCTATGTGGTTGACATGGTTCCCAAAAAGGCTGCCATTACGCTGCACGGAGACACCAGAAATGAAGACTAAATATGACTGCTTAATAAATGAAACTAAACTCAGAACATACTCTTTTCTACCAGAGAGAACCAGTGACAGTTTAACAAAATATCCATTCTCAGATTTCCTGGAAAATTCTATGCAATGAAGTGAGTGACTTATTGAGATGTGTTGGAAGCATATCAGTCACAGAGTTAAGTGGCATTAAGAACAAAAACAACAAAGGACATTCGTAGGAATCGCATTAACACACTCCTGTGCACATCAGGGGAATTTCTCTGGAAATCTTACTCTGTAGATTTCCTCCTCTTCCTCTGCATTTTCATCTACTAGTCCTTCCTCCTGGAGGTCACACGATATGGCACGACGGATTTCTGGTCCAATGTCATGCAGTGTACGCAAGCCAGCCTGCAAAAAGGACGTGTGTCAAAGCAAACCTCATTAGTATTGTTGTTAACAAACATTTCGATGTTCTCATGCATGAAAAGAAATCTTCCCGAACAAATGAACAAAACATCTGTTTAAAGATTGTCATCAATCTTTTAGAGTTTTTTCAGATTTGACTGATGTTTGCAAAAGACGGGAAGAAAGGCAAGAGCCACTGCACCCACATCATAATAGACATGCTTTCTCTTCTTTTGTTAACAGACTGCGTGCAAACAGGGTTTGGTTTTTCCAGATTTCCCACATGATTCCCCCACTCCTGATTATGATATGTTGCCAAAGGTCTCATTGGAAAGTTCCACAGAACACCTGACTCAGTGACTTGTAGTAGGTAGTGATTATTGTTTATTCATGTGCCCGTAATGTGATGAGCACAAAGAAAGGCTTTTATTGCAAAAATGAGTCAAAACTGACTGTTTGATAGTGCTCACCTTAATTAATTTGGATGAACTGCTCACTTAGACTCCATAAATTACTCACTGTGCACTGAATTGACTGACTGAAACATTGCACTTTCCTCACCTGTAGAGCCAAGGTGGTATTCAGCCTCTCCCATGAGCGCCTTCCCACAAGACCTTGCTCCTTGCGCCTCTTGAACTTTCTGAAGTAGTCCTGTATCAGGAAGGTGGCATAGAACTTCCCCACTGTTACCTCGTCATCTGAGTGAGCAGACACACCAAAGCCTCCCAGGTCAACACCAAAACACCTCAACACCGAAAATCAGCTCATATCCATGCACTCAAGATTCAAAATACTCAGCCAGTTACTCCTACTGCTGCTATGTCACCAGCTCAGAGAACATTTAATGTGTCCTCACAACTAAAAAAAAATCACAATCATGAAGCACCACTACTGCAACATGTTGGGAAAAGAGACAACATCTTGGAAATGAAACCAAATATTTTAGCTTTATTCCAAATGCCAAAAGAGTACTGACCGATAATCCCAAAATGCCATAAATCCTCAATGCTTAACCAGGACACTGACCTTTCTGCCTAAGAAGCTCCAAGAGGTTAACAACTGCTGCATGCATGAGCACATTTTTTGAGCACATGAAAAATATGTCTTTTCTCAGGCCTATTACTAAGTACTGTCAGATTCATAGTAAACAAAGAAATAAAGATATAAACTCTTAACTGTTAATAACAGCTGAGTATCTGACTGTCTACCTCTGCAAAAGACGTTTGCTCTCAGAAAATCATGTACAGCAAGATTAATCTTGATGACTGATAACATTTAAGCCTGCAGCTTGTATCTTGCTTCATTTCTAAAATGCACGAAGTTATGAAAGACTCCTGCAACATACAAAAAACCACAAATACACAAAAACCTCGCTCAAAAAAGTGAAGCACAATCTTCAAAAATGAAGTTTATATAACAGATTTCTAAAAAAAAATAAAAATAAGGACGCAGACGCATGTTTATTATCAATTCAAATAAACCGAAGCATTTATGCCTGCACATATTGTACAGTGACTGAAGACTTAACTAAAATTTAAGCATCTATGATTTCAGAGACAGACAAGCAGAAGTGTTTTATGTGTTAGACCAATGATATGATCTGTAGCAAGAAGCGCATGCAAGAAAACAGCAGAGTAAAAGGTTTATAGAAGCAAGGGTAAGCTCTACAGATCTTCTATCAAGACACAAAACATAAACTTAGTTTAGCCAGAAGGGAAGCGATGACAGTGCACACTATCTGCCATGCAGGGAGGCTTATTGGGCTTGGCTCTAATTCTCTCAGATAAGTCGCTGCTGAAGCAGAACGGGGAGAGATGCTGGACAATAACAAAAAAAGCCAGCTGAATCACTGTGTGCAAGAAACAAGTGGTTTTCTCTCGGTTTGTCACCACCTCTCCATAACCCATTTTAACTGGAGGGGAACTGAGTAAACGTGACAAATGTTGTGGCCAATATTCCCTCCAGGGGTCCAAAGAGAGCGGTGACCTTTATGTGGTTATGATCCATCTTTAGGTATCAGACTCGTTTCTCTACACACACAACACAGCCAGAGTTAAGCTGCACAGGGCTCTGTTCAGAAAGGACCAAAGATATAGAGCCAAAAAAGGTATTTTAAAAATGCTCATCTGTATTTTAAAATCAGAAACTGATGATCTGAGTAAGTCTGGTCATGTCTGTGTGACAGACTGGTGACCCTGCCTCTACCTGGGATAGCTGGGATAGGCTCCAGGCTCCCCACGAGCCTGATTGGATAAGCAGAAAAGAATGACTGGATCATTCGAAATTGCTAATTTCTTGTAGTTTAGTAAATACATAGCCTCACCAATTTCATTTTCAAAAACATGTAACTCCTCGACAGGAAGGATGAAATCTTACTTAACAATTAAGTAAGATTTTTTCCCCCAGAAAAATCGCATTTGGGGATTTTTACGATTCGCGTTTTTAAGGAACTCCTTGCCTTAATTCAAGTATTAGTTTGCTGAAAACGAATGAACTGATTTTACACGTGTGAGCAACATCTCAAAACCAATAATCCCTGACTCTTTTTGTTTTTCTTAAGAACAAAAGCATCCTGGTGTAAAGGGATCATAACTATGTCCACATGTGGATTCCCTTTCTGGACAGAGCCCGATGAAGTAAGTGAGGTATCAGTAGCTTCATGCCACCAGACTAAAACAGAACTGCTCCAAAGAGCTCAGGACGGCAGAAAGAGAAGAAAGGAAGGCCAGTGACTGAAAACAAAGGAAGCTGTAGAACAGAGAGGCTTGGCGAAAAAGAAAAGAGAGCGGTTAGCGAGCTAATGCGCACAAAGACATGCAGTACAAGCATAGAAAAGATGGAGCTGCTACGCTAGCACAACAATGTGAAAGCCTCTCACTTAGATTATAAAACTGACTCTCCAACAAACTGACTACTTTATGAGAAGATGCTGTTTGAGTTATCGTTAAACATATGAAACACATCATTGTGGGTAACAGTGACACTTTTCAACTGAAAGGAATAAGGTGAGTTTCTGTGAAATACATAAGCTTAACTTCACAACAAATTAAAAGTTTTGTTGTAGTAAAACAGCTGGTCTTGCAGTTTCAGAAAGGCAAAAACAGGATGATAAAGGCTTCCTGTGGGTTCTTCTTCACCTCCTGTTTTCTGTTTCATAAAGCTTATTCTTATCTGTACTTCACCTTGTCCTTTACACCTACTGATCTACATCACAAGGCGAGGAACCCGTCTTGATTCTTTTGTTGACTTTAAAATTATTTTGGCTTCAGACGTACTTAGCATGCTTAGGCTTCCACTATTATTGTTTGGAAATATAAAAAAAAGATATATATACATATAAGAATCCATCTGTAAAATTATTTTTATCATGTGAGCAAGAGAATGGAACAGACACATGAGAGAGACTGTCACTTGACGAAAGCAACGAAAGCAGTTTTGTCCCTGTGCACTTGTGTACAACGACCACTGACCGCCTGCAGGAGGCACCACTTGGTCCAGTAGCTTCATACTGGTCCTCTTCCAGATCTTCTTGATCACAGCTCTAAGCTCCTCATTGGCTTGCTCCAGGTTCCCTTTGAAAAGTGCAACCAAGGTTAAAATTAAGTAAGAGTACGAAGTCTGCTTTTCACACACAGTCACAACATATGTCAAAACATTTCTTACCATCATGAGTTGTAATTAATGATTATGCTTTACTTTGGTGCTAAGTTACCTTTTTTTAATTAAAGGGCCATGTTGGTTATGCAGTGGACTGCAGGAGGAACTACTACTTAAATATGATCTATAGCGCCCTCTTGTGTTAATTCTGGAAGGAACAACTGAGTTTGGGTGACAAAAATAAAAGTGGTTCAACTCAGAGTGACATACTTTTCAACTGCTCAGTTAAATAGTATGTTTCTGTGTGAAGCTTTAAGTGCGCACTTACTTTATTCATTAAATATTCAACTGAAATGTGTTTTTTCCTTATTTAATGCTGATTTCAATGTAAGACTTGATTCCCAGTGCATTTAAATCTGTCTCCTATTAACTTCACTGTGCTGCAATGGTTTCTCTGGGCTGTAATCTTAAGCTGCTGCACATACAACAGGTCACTGATCCCATTAGCCTCACCTCTTAGTCCTCCTACTTAAAAAGTCAAAATGTCATAACGCTTAAAAGGCAATCAACTGCATACTACACAACATGGCAGACAGCTCTAAAATGCTAAACCAATCTATAAGAAAGCAAACAATAATTCTGCAGATCCAAAAGCGGCTAAAGGTGCACACTCACCTTCAGTCTTAATCTTGAGAGCAGTGCGGACCAAAGCAAACAGGGTGGCATTAAACATTACAGTTCCATCACTGTTCAGGGGCATGTTCATTGCCACCAGACGCTGTAAAAGAATCCAAAACACAGATTAACACTGAGGCGCCTAATGTTAAATTAGTAATGTGAAAACTGCAAGTTTAATGAGTGAAATGTACAAAAGCTGCAACGTATTTTAGGTGATACAGTAAAAGAGTGGCAGTGTAGTGCATTATCTTCATTGCTATTGTATGGAAAGTTGTGGAAACCCACCTTACAGGCCACTCTGTGAGGGCAAAGTTTCCCAAAGCCCAGCGGGGGTTGGATCCTCCTCAGTAGAGTAACTACATCGAGATGCTTTATCCTGCCCCTGACAGCACATTCAGATTAAATGCATCACACCAAGCAAGCAGTCTCCACTACAGGCACAGGTCCTAATAAGTATGTACACTTTAGAGAATTTACAATTATAAAAAATTACTATCATATTTAATGGAGTCGTTTTTAACACTAGTATAGTGTACCATTTAAGAGATAAATAACAAGAGAAAATGCTTCAGACTACTCTTCACAACTGGTTCCAAGTACTAACTTTGCTTCTGGGTCGTATTCTGACCAGATCCTTTTAAACTCGTCCAAGTGGTGCGGCCCGAGAATGGACCAATCACGGGTCAGATAGTCAAAATTATCCATGATGACAGCAACAAACAGGTTTATGATCTGAAAGAAAAAAACATGCAACATTTTTTGTAACAGAAACTGTGCACGGGACAGTGAAAACTCAGGTCTGCGTGTAAAAATTAGTCACTTTGAACACAGTCAGATGGCTGAAGCTTACCAGGAAAGCACAGAGCATGTAGAAGCTGATGAAGTAGATAATGGCAAAGCCACTGCCACAGGTCCTCTCCTCCCCAGGGTTGTAGTCTGACTCTGAATCACACAGCTTGCCTGGCATGCAGGCTAGCATGATCTCCTGCCAGGCCTCGCCTGTAGCACACCTAACAGTGAACGAGGAACAACGTCAACACAGCTGCAGCCGTACATAAAAAATAAAGATACATTTATTATGTACAAATACATACTGACCTGAACAGCATCAAGACAGCTTGGGGAAAAGTTTGAAAGTTGTTGTTGCGGTTGATTTGTGTCCCATCTACCATTGCTATTTTCCCAAACACCTAAAAAAGAGAAGAAATATCCCATTAATGCTTAGATTCTCTCAAAGAAAGACATACATATTGTGCAGGGTGTCTAACAGGTCCCACCGTTTCATGTAACGATACCATTTCCTAACAAATTACCTGCATTCCAATTACAGCGTAGATGAAGAACAGCATGGCTATCAGGAGTGCGACATAGGGAAGAGCCTGAGGGAGGAAAAAAAAGAACTTGGACGCTGTGAAATCTGCAGTTTAACTTGAGCAGTGTCAAGTCATAACTGCTTCTATTTTATGTTGGTATTCTACGCAACAAAACATGCCCCTATCAGTTTTTCGAGTGCGCCTGCTGCAAGCTCATTTCAACATACTTCTACTTCTGGTTGGTTTGGTTTTCATCACAACCCTAAGCAGTGTTAGTTATTTACTGTGGTGGAAAATATATTTCTCCGAGAATTAGCACCATACACCACAGTTTACGTTGCAAATCAAAAGACAGAGCACTCTGAAGGAATGTGCAGTGTTATGGTGTTTTGGTAAGACAAAGATCAAGGAATTGGACAAATAAAGAAGAAAAACATCATATACATTTAAGTCAAACATATGAACTTATTTTGGAATTTTTTACTTGATGGGACAAAAGAGATGAGTATATTTATTATATTGATAATACATTATAATAGGTTAATATATGTTTTCAGTTCAGTCTGTCTCCTTAATAAAAAATGGTTAAGTGAGTGGAACAGACTGAGAACTTTATCTCATTAGATAATACAGATACTGGTTTACCTTAGGGGAAATGATTTGTAGTTGGAAAACAAAGGTGATAAATCATAGTATATCCAAATAAATGTTGCTGCATTAACTCAGCATGTTTAAAATGGCAATAATAACATACTGTGATAATATTGTATCATGGGGTCCCTTCTCTCTGCTATAGTCTCACCTGGAAGGACTTGATGAAGGTCCACAGGAGAGTCCTGATTCCCTCACCCCTGCTCAGCAGTTTGACCAATCGCATCACCCTGAACAAGCGGAAGAAGGTGATGGAGATGCGAGCGCTGTCCTCTGTGTTCTGAAGCGGGTGAGGGCAAGAGTTATTATGGGACAAAGAAATAAAAGGAACATTTTCCATTTTCCAGCACACTAATGAAGATATGCAACACTCGTTCATTCATGCAGTCAGTCATACATGCATTCTTTATGAGAGTCATGTATGGGACATATTAGTTACCAAGCAACACCAAATAAATTTAAATGCTTGTGAAAAAGCCTCCCACTTTAGACTTTAGAAACTGTTTACAGTGACGACAATAAACAAGCATGCAGAACAACTTGTGTGTTAAACGCCATGCCATTAACAGACCTGGAGGACTTGCACATACGGGAAATTTAAATGTGCATGTAATTGTGGACAACTACAGAGAGCTTTATCTGCAAATACATAAGAGCTAAGTCAAGAGCAGTTCATTTTAAATAACCTGACTGCTAATGCTACACAGAGCTACACTAGAATGAAGGACAAAAAGGCCAGTTTTAATCCCGCGTGTCATGCCATGCACCAAGACGGGACAAAAAAAACAGCAGATTGAAAACTGGTGCCAAAATGCAACAAACCAGGTGGATTCAAAACGGGACTGTGACAGACACTGAGAGTTCAACACAAACCCTTACAAGTGATTCAATCAGTTCTGGTATTTAAAAAAGATTTTCAGCAGTAACTGAGCAAAAAGTGTAATAACAGAAAGATGCTGATGCTTTTGACTTTTTTTTTGGATGGTCACAGAAGGGTGAGGGTCTTAAATAAAAGAGGAGGGGCTTCTTACCCCTGGCTCCACTATCACCTTGACAACAGGAATGGCTGCCGACTTGAAACCAAAAGCCTAAAGTTAATCCGAGTCATACGAACCAGCACCAAACCATTCACAGGTAAGTGCTGCTGCAAACATCACATATCATCAGTGACCTGTGCTTCATTCAACATCCGAATACATTAAAAGCTCTCAGATGGAACTTTATTTTAAAAAAAAAACCCAAAACAACACAAACAACACAGCATCAAAACTTACCAACAAGAACAAGATCAGCAGTGTAAGCCTGTCGCCACATATTCTAAGCAGTAACACCATAAATAAGATTCATGGAAAAAAGAATGCAAATACCTGTTGCTCTACTAAAGAGCAAGCTTTCTGTCGCAGGATTTATTTTGTTTATTACTACCAAGTTCTATATTTCAATTACAGGAGGTGTCTTATTTTAAACAGTCATTCAAAAAAATTCAAACAGACACATCATGACATGGAAAAGGTGGCAAAGAGCGTGAAATCAGTGTTAACATGAGCCACAGAAAAGGACAAAGAGTTGCCTTGAAGTAGCAGTATAACAAATTCATTCACAGATTAAGTACGTATATAATTAAGAAACAAGATCTTAGTAGATCTAATTAGAATTTATAACTTGCTATTTTATCAATTCTTTTTTTTTTAATGCCAATTTAATAAAAGATCCTTTTTCACTCTTTTCATTCAAACCACAGTACGCTGACACAAAAACCAATGTCTCCCTTTTTCTGGATTGACTAAATAATTATCAAATGTGTGTCACTAAATAAAGTGGTGAAACCGTTACATACTGTTCATATTTCATCTGTTTACATGACCGCACACGTGTTTCCCCACACTCACTGAACGGCAACTGAAGTGCTTTTATAATCTTATAAAAGACCCAAAGCCCTCTTTTGAGCTCTTTTAATCTCGGCTACACTCAGTTAGTTTAACCCTTGTATGGTGTTCGGGTCTGTGAGACCCGTGTTCAGTTTTTTTCAAAAGAAAAATTAAACAATTAATTATTTTTTCACGTGTAAATGTGTTGTGTCTTTCCACTCACTCCACTTGATTATAACTGATTTATTTATAACATTTTATATAAAAGAAAAACGAGAAGCACATTAATTCATAAATGTGATCTAACAAAGGTAAAGGGAAAAAATTAACCATGTTTGCTGTTCATATGTCTTGTAATTGGGATGAAGTAAACATCTGTTGAGTAATTTAACATAAAATTGTTTGATAGTGTTAATTTGGAAAGCCAAAACTCTAGCGGGTCCACCAGACCCATGAACACTGGCTGAGTAACAAAAATACGAACACCACACAAGGGTTAAGCTCAGTTAGCTCTGAGTAGATGGATTCTAATTTGTTTATTTTGTGTTTATTCTATCACATTCCAGGCGCTTATGACCTCTGCTCCTTAAGTGCGCCATATATGATCATTCCTACACTGTTTAACTATTTTAAAAGACCAGCAGGTCTCTGCAGCAACCTGGACAAATGTGGTGGGAACACAATTCTCCTGATAGGTCAGTCCCTTCCTTGAACTCTTTCATTACTGTCCCATAAAAAATACATAAAGACACAGGCTTTACAGTTTCAAGATTCCCTAAAATGCCAGTTTTCCTTAAATGATCCACACCGGTGGCTCTAAAGTTCATTTGAATAGATACAGGTCAAATTTGACCCAGAACAGCATTAGTTTGTACTGTACAACAGTATAAAGTTTTAACATATTTTCATTTTTGTTTATTTTTGGTTACTTTTGGAAAAGTCATCAGTCTTCAGATGACCTAAAAACAGATTAAATCTGACCTGAACAGTATGTAAGGGTTAAAAAGCTTGAGTCGATTACATGTTTTTTTAAAGCAGCAGCTTTTCCTGTTATGAAACTGCAAAAAATAATTCCTAATGCCTGAAAAAAAGACAGCTGCGCCCTTGATTTGTAACACTACATGCTACAGCAAGGCACTCCTGCAGCGGAAGACACAGCAAGACATGTGCGATAAATGATTACTTACATTGATCTCAGTGATGGCAATGTCAACCACGCTACCCACAACAATTAAGGCATCAAACGTGTTCCATGCATCAGCAAAATAGTTCTGCAAGCACAGGCAACAAAGACACACAGAAAAGAAGAAAGAGAGACAACAAAGCCAGGAAGAAAAGGAAGAAGTAGTATAAAAAGAAGTGTGAAAGACAGAAAGAAAAGAGCATCAAAAAGTTGTGCTTTGATATAACAGAGCGAGGCTGAAAAGGTTTTCCTGTCTGAGCTTGTGAGAGTGCCAACTTTTATTATTGCTGGCTTAAAGGAATACATGCTGTTTGTTGGCACTTATTGCCCCCGAAAGCTAACAGCAGATTTTCAGGTTATTTAGCAGATATTTGGCCTGTGGTGCTTATCAACCATTGAGCCCGACAAAGATTTAAAAGATCGTTTCAAGTGCAGACACTATTCAACACTAATTTAAGACAGGAAGGTAAGGAAGGAGAAAAGATGTGAAGGATGGAAAAAAGGAGAGTGGCAGTAGCAGTAGGAGAGCAGGAAGAGGGAATGACAGAGTTCTACATACTGACGTCTTTCTACCTGGCTGAGTATGATGTCGACTACACTGCCAATCACCACCAGAGCATCGAAGACGTTCCAGGCGTCCCCGACATAGCCCTGAATATGGCAGCATGCACAGCCAGCAGGAGGAGAGGGGGGAGGCAGGAGAGGAGGGTGATGCAGGAAAGTATAAGAGATTACAGTGAGGGGTACAGGAGGGTGACGATAAGAAATCAGTGGAAGGATGAGATTCGAGCAAAGAGCCCGTGATGGGAGGCAACAGGAACAGGAAGAAAGAGGGCTGGCTTAAAAGTGTCTTCAGGTAAAAACTCAAACACTGATCTTTTTGGGGATAAAATATAAAAAGGACATCTAGAGGAAAACTCTTTCCCTTTTGAATGCCTAAAAGGGGTAACCCTTGTATTGCTTTCCTAAACTGAGCAGTGTCTGTCATATTTGAGGCCTCCTTCCAGAACAAAATGAGTGGGGGTGCTCCAGAAGTTACTGAGGGTGATCTCTGCCTACACAGCTTGGAAAAACCTGGAACCTGATCTAATGGTCCTCAAACTGCATTTATATTAACATATAAACACTGTCATGGTCTGTGGAATGCGTGATGCTCGGGTAGCCACACCCCCGGGCTGGGCCATCACTAGCACACCTGCTCTCCATCCCGGTGATTACACGGAGATCCACTTAATCCGGCGCTGACGGATGCTCCACGCCAGTCCGTAGTCATCCCCACAGTGGTAACCAGACTTCCACGAAAAGTGTGCATTCTCTTCTGCTTGGAACTTTGTTTAACCTGCCTACTTCTGTCCAGATTTCTACTCGGCGTCTGCTACCTGCCTGTCCTCCGGCTCAACTGGATCTCGCGGCGCTCACCTGGCCCACTCGCCATTCCACGGACTTCCTGCCCCCACGGACTGCCACACTTCCCTCCCGAGCTCCCACGGTTCCGTTCTATCGTAAGCCCCTACTCTAACTCAGTCCTGATATGTTCTCCCTGCTTCCTGGCTCCCTAGTAATCATCTCCCCTTTCTATTGCAGCCCCCCGCCGTCCCGATCCCGGCTTCCTCGTGTCATTGTTTCCCCGGATTTTTAGTTTCTGTTTTGCTCTCTACTTTCCCCGGGTCGCCTTTCGTTGTTTTAATAAAGTGTCTTTTTGTTAGCTCGGAGTCTGCACCTGGATCCTTTCGTGCCCGCGCACCACGGCGCATGACAAACATATAACATATAAATGCATATACTGGAATTTTAAAACTCATCATTAAGGGTAGAGAGGTGGTCATCTACATGTGGGAAAGAGTTAAGGTACTATTGGTCTTTGAATAGATCTGCATATAATTTGCTTAAACACTTAAGTTTTTGCATTAAGGACAATTTTTGACAGAAAATAAAATAAATCATAGAGAGGAGAGAAGAGACTTACTCTGGGCTTGAAGGCAATCAGCTTGAGGATCATCTCTACAGTGAAAACCCCAGTGAACACCATGTTCAGGATGTCCATGGCATAGTTAAATAAATGAGACTGACCATGGTGCTGAAAAGAGACATATGCACAGACTAAACACACAAATATTAAGAAACAAATACGTATTTCAGCATATGACAAAAGACTGTACATCATCATTTTAGACTCATTATGTACAGATCAGATCAGTTCAACCACTAACATTTCTAGGCACAGCAATATTTGACAAACTGATAAATTAAATATTTATTTGCTACACTATATTGCCAAAAGTATTCGCTCGTTTGCCTTCACATACATATGAACTTGAGTGATATCCCATTCTTAATCCAAACGGTTTAATATGATGTCCACCGTCCATATTCACCTACACTAGCTTCAAATCTTCTGTATTTATTTATGGCAATTTTTGAACATTCTTCCAGAAGCACATTTGTGAGGTCAGACACTGATGTTGGATGAGAAGGCCTGGCTCACAGTCGCCGCTCTAATTCATCCCAGAGGTTTTCTATCGGGTTGAGATCAGGACTCTGTGCAGGCCAGTCAAGTTCTTTTACACCAGACTTGCGCACCATGTCGTTATGGATCTTGCTTTGCGCACCGGAGTGAAGTAATGTTGGAACAACAAGGGGCCATTGCCAAACTGTACCCAGTACCCTTCAGGAGAAGGGTACTTCTCCAGATAACCGTCAAACCCAGACTTGTTCATCAGACTTGCAGATGGAGAAGTGAGATTCATCACACCAGAGTACATCTCCACTGCTCTGGTGCTTTACACCACTGCATCTGAGACTTTGCTTTGTGCTTGGTGATATTGGGCTTGGATGCAGATGCTCAGGCATGGATACCCATTCCATGAAGCTCTTTTCACACTGTTCTTGAACTAATCTGAAGGCCACATGAAGTTTGGAGGTCTGTAATGATTGATCGTATAGAATGTTGATGACCTCCACACACTATAATACCACTAACAGCTGATTCTGGAATATTTAGTAGTGAGGAAACTTCATGGCTGGACTTGCACGGTTTTTACAGATCTTCCGCAAGTGACCCATTCTTTCACAAATGTTTGTAGAAGCAGTCTGCATGCCCAGGTGTGTTTTATACACCTGTGACCATGGACGTGATTGGATGATCATTGACTTGAATGAGTGAGTCAGTACGTTTGGCAACAAAGTCTATGTAGTGATTGTAAACCCAGTTCAACTTTACCTTAAAGACAGAATGAATAGTTCTTACCTGAATGGCCAGGCATAAGGTGTTGAGGATGATTAGGACAAACATGACGTACTCAAAGCCGGTGGAGTTCACCACATACCAGAACTTGTACTGGTAGGGGTTTTTGGGAATGTAGCGCCGAAGAGGGCGAGCTTTAAGAGCGTACTCGACACACTGACGCTGCCATGGTGTTGATGGTTTGTTGAGGCAAAAAGAAGCAGAGACTCATAACCAAGTAATTAATTATTAAGATATTATTTGGCTATAATGTTGCATTATTTCTTCATGCTTTTGAAATAATCATAAACAGACTTTCCTACCTGATTTTTGTCCAGCTCACAGTTCTTGTACTCCTTTTCCCCTTGCTCCTGGAACGTAACAATAACAAAACCAACAAAGATGTTCATCATGAAGAAGGCAATGATGATGATGTAGATGATGAAGAAGATGGAGATCTCGATGCGGTAGTTGTAGATAGGGCCCATGTTCTCCCTGTTGGAGTCGATGGCCTTGTACAGCAGACTGTAGGGACAAAACGGAGACAGAAAGTCAAGATAATCAGTTACTATCCAGTGGCAATACAGGATTTAGTTTGGAAGAAGCAAAATAAATATCAAACATTAAATTCCATCTTGCACATAAAACAGTACTTACGTGGGCCATCCTTCAAAGGTGGAAACGGTAAAAAGAGCCATCATGGCCATGAGGACGTTGTCAAAATTGAATTCACTGTTATACCAGATCCTCTCCTTCACCATGGGCAGCGCAGTGTCACCATTGTTGTAGAGAATATATGTACCCCTGGGATTTAAAGATAATATTAACTACATATGCTGTGTGCAGACTGAAAATGCAAGCAAAACCAGTAAGGAATCAAAGGTCTCACTTGCACTCATCTGGGCTGGACTTGGCATCATCTGTGCATCGATAAAATTTACCCTTTAAAAAAGAAAGCAGATCATGTCAGCTGCAGTGTTGTGCAAGAATCCCAAACTTTGTATAGCTTTTTATTATTTTATGGTAGAAGCATTGTTTAATTTAGTGAAGTGCAGAAGAGACGTGAGATTTTACAATCAGTGTGCGCCTGTTTCCCATTATAGCTCATTGCTGTACCTTAAAAAGTTGCACTCCGATACAAGCGAACATGAACTGCAGCAGAGTGGTGACGATCATGATGTTGCCAATGGTCCTGATGGCCACAAATACACACTGGACCACGTGCTGCAAAGCATACAGTTACAGTGCTATTAGAAATACAGTTTGTGTCACCAACAAAAGCGTGTGTTTGCACAAACATGGGTGCAAATTCAGACAGACAACTAAACCCATGCACATAGACAGAGAGAGATATTGTCACTCTCACCTTGAGTCCCTTAGCTCTGTTGATGGCCCTGAGAGGACGAAGAACTCGCAAAACACGAAGAATTTTCACCACTGAGATGGCGGACGACCTATAGGAGACAGAAAAACAGATCAGGGAAAAAAGGGTTGTAATTTTTAATGGGTATGTCCCCACAGAGGTATTAGTATACTGAAGTTTTAGCTGCTGAGCCACTTAACTGTGACAGAGTACAGACAGGGTTTAGACAATCAAGATGTAACATGTTAATTCAGTTGTTTTTACTTATGACTTCTTCAGAATTTTCAGTTGAATTAGGCCATTACCCTAAGTAGCTACTACTGATTTAGTTTAAGTAATGTTTAGGGATTCATGAGTGCGGCTGAAACACAAAAGAGGCATGAAGTCTACTTATTCTATAAATTCACTGGTGAGTTACGCGCACTTTTCTCACATTGGATATTACACTGACTTTCTACTAGGGTGATGGCAGGATAAAGACCATTTAATGTCCATTCTGACTGAGTCACACATTTCCATTTTCACATATGGCTGTGCTGGGTAATGTCTAGAAAGGTTCAGGGAAATGTAGTACATGTGTGAAAACGGTAGTTTTTAACTTATCATCTGAACATAGTTGCTCAATTTTTGATGACAATCACACTTACTGAATGCCAAAAGACACCAGAGACACACCAACGACCAGCAGGTCTAATAGGTTAAAGTAGTTTCTACAGAACGCCCCTTTATGAAGGAATGCTCCAAATGCTGTCATCTGGACAAAGGAGAGAACCATGTTGATTAGCCATCAATCAAGGAGGAGGTTCAATCAAGGCAGCAATATGACTCAAAATGCATAATAACTGTTTGTTATAGATGATCTGTTATATTCTAACTGTTATATTCTGTTATATTCTAAGGATTAACAAAAGCACTCAAGCTTGGTAAGTTAAATTAACAGGAAAAAGTTTCAATCAATATTTAAAACATATTTGAAATGAGAAACGTCAGGGATGCATTTATGTGCAGTACCGTGTGCACACACACATTGATGGTATATACAGTACATATAGATACATTAGGTACAGACATTGCAAAATGTTAACACGACATGGGGAACATTTTAAAACTACATTCATTTCCTGTACAGATTAAGCCACAAAGTGAACCATAAACAAGGACTTTCAAGCTTAAGCTTAAATGAGATTTTCTGGTGCAGACATGCAGCAAGTAATGGGGAAAGGTTAGAGACTGATTTGTGAATGTAAAAATAATAAAACTGTTTAGGATATTTGTGGATTTCTTCAAGCTTTTTATTTGGAAGAACAGTTTTCCAAAAAATGCTTCTTATCTGTGTTCACAGTGTCCAATCAGACAGTGTGATTTTAAAGCTTGGTGTTAGTTGGAGTTCATCTACCGTTCGAAATATAGCAGACTTAACAAACATCCTACTATAATGATTGTAGTATATGAATGCACATACCCCAGCTCCTCCTTAACATCTATGAACATCTATTACTATAGATGTTCATAGATGTTTAGTTATTTAAAATCTTTGTATATATCATGTTAATTTCAATCTATTATATTACATTCTCAGTACGTCCCATGTAAGTAACTTAATGGTCTGCGTATCTGTATATGTGACAGAGTTTTGTTTGAGTCACCTCTAAATACTGAATGAAGAGTTCTGAAATTAGGTCCTTAAATATCACAGACATATACCTGAACAAACAGCAATTCACTCCAGTAAAAGCGAGGACATTTTTAACGACAATCAGAATTGTGCAACCCTTACCACTCTGATTGCAGAGTGCTAATTTTGATGTAAAGCTCTATTTAAAATTGAAAATGTTTTTAGGGTGTTGCATTATGTAGATATACATATTCATTTAAAATATAAAGGAAGTACTATGGAGGCAGGAGTTTGAGGTTTAGTGATCACGGGGCAAATTTATATCCACACCTATGATGTGAATTGAAACTGAGATTATTGACCAAAAAAATCAATAATCATGTCACGTTTACATTTTCAGGTTAAACATGTACAGGTTAGCTTTAAAACTGACAGGGTTTCTATGTAGCTTGCAAAGGAGAAGAAGGAAAAGAAGAATACATAAATACATACATACACACACATATACATATATATATATATATGTATATGTATTACTTACATGTATTACATGTATAGTTATATGTATTAGTTACATGCATACATACATCATTCTGCTGTTAAGTTTTAATAATTAACCAAGTTTTTGTCATTTCACTATGTACAGTGGTATAACGAAGATATTCAGAAAAACAAAATAAAATAACATAAGGTCTGTCCCATAAGTGAGCAAAGCAAAAAGTGCTGCAGGCTTGGCAAAAACTGCCCGTTGGGTGGATTTTTGTTAGTTATTGTAATTAAACATAAAACGATATGAATTGTTTAAAACACGGGACTCTAATGTTTACTGCTTTTTTTTAATCTGCTGATGTGCTTTTAAAAACAATCCCTTTGTAAAACTATGAATAAAGTATACATTTTTGTCATCAAAGAAAAAAATGGTAAAAACATAATTTTAGGGAAAAGCCATACAAGCGGTCGTATTCTGGAGAGCCAAAGGTCCATGAACTTGTCGAGGGTTAAAAGGGGGAAGTAGGCCGTGATGGAAAAGTGACTGACAGACAAAAAAAATTTCTGACGAAAAGGCACGAGCTCCACGTTGACATGTCGGCGCTGTGAGAACAAGACAAGCAGGCGGCCATTCTGACCAGACTTTAGAGACAAAAATGACGAGAGGAAGAATGTGTGCAGCAAGCTTGGAAGTGGTGGGTTGTTGCTGAGCAAACGCAACGG
Source organism: Astatotilapia calliptera (assembly GCF_964374335.1). NCBI lineage: Eukaryota > Metazoa > Chordata > Actinopteri > Cichliformes > Cichlidae > Astatotilapia > Astatotilapia calliptera. The sequence continues at coordinate 29,952,963 of NC_137441.1, forward strand.
TTTGAATTGTTTACCTTAATAAAGATCTCAAATGTAAACATACTAGTGAAGACATAGTCTGCATAGCCTAGGATCTGAGGAAGCAATCAGAGTGACATAAGCGCGCAGGGTTACTACAGCTCTACTCAGCACAGCACAACACAGCACGCAAAGGACATTTACCTTCAACAGGATCTCAACAGTAAAGATTGCGGTGAAAGCATAGTCAAAATAACCAAGTATCTGAAAAAGGCAATGCACAAGTTCAAGTCATTCCAAGACAACAGCACAGTGAGAGATTTATTAAATACTTTTAGCTGTAAATACTGCAAAGTTTAAACACAGATGAAACAGATACTAGTGTAGCCAAGCACTAAGTAGGTTATACTTTAACTGACCAATCACTCGTTAGTGCGTAGTCTCAAATAAATTCTTGTTTGTTAAGAAACGGTGATGTTCCTTCTCTGAAATTCTGAATGCAAACAAAGCTGGGCCATTGTCTCTTTTTAGTGTTGGAAGAAGCCATGTTGTGCCAGTGCAATCAGCACTGGTACAGAGTGAACACAAACAGACTATTTAAAACTCCTTACAGTGACATGCTGTAGCTGCAGACACAAAGGGAAGCCTGCTGAACTATCTGCTTCTAAAGTCTGCACTGTATGTAATCACAGCTCGTGGGCAGTTTAACACGATGATACAATCATGTGGAAAATAAATTTTTGATGGGACTCCATGCAGACCTCTGAAAAACTAAGTACACACTTTCATTCAGTAACTTGTTGAACCACCTTTACTGCAATAACTTGAAGTAACTGCTTCCTGTATGACTGGATTATCAGTCTGTCACATCACCATGAGGAATAATTTTGTTCTGCTCTACATCACTACATCACTGCTCCAGTTTCTTGAGGTTTTATGCACAGCTGTCTTAAGGTCCCGGCACAACATTTAAATTAAAATGAGGCCTGGACTTTGGGTCATCACGGCACTTTGATTCGCTTCTTTTGCAGGCATTCTGTTACAGATCTGCTGCTGTGCTTGGATCGCTGTCCTGCTGCATGACCCAGTCTCGACAAAGCTTTAGCTGACATATGTCACATTTGACTCTAGAATAGAGTGTTCCAGAAATCTTGTGGTTTGTTCAGATGGAGCTTTGCAAACCAAAGCTGTGTTGCCAGGTTCTTTTCAGAAAAGTTTTCTCCTGGTAACCTTTCCAAATAAGCCGTACCTGTTCAGGCTTTTTCTAATTGTGCTGTCATGAACTTTAACATTTAACATGCTACCTGAGGCCTGTAGAGATTTTGTGTAGTTTCTCTGAGCATGCTCAGTTTGAATTTAGGGAGAATCTGCTGAAACGTTCACCCCTGGCAAGACTATGGGATTGTGTTTAGACACATTTGATTGCTTCAGACCAGAAAACTTCTGCTTTTATAGAGGCGCTCACACTTGCTAATGTACAGTTAATCAAGTGCATTTGATTAGCAGCATCTTGCTGCTACTTACCCTCTTAATTCCTATGTAAGCAGTAAGGCTGTACTTCGTTTTTCAGGTAAACAAGAGTCCTCTAAAAACTTTATTTTTTACCCAACTGCATTTAATTTCAGAGCCAAAAATTCCTCAAATTTAAGACATTTTGAATTATCTTTTAAGAATATCTTATGAATTGTGTGAGAAACAGACAAGGTTAAATAACATAATAACATAATAATAAATAGCAGTAGTTGTAAAATCTGTTATTGCCAAATCAGTCATTTCATATGTCACTTGTTATTTTTTAAGGAAAATTTTAGATTTGTTAAAATATGCGTTTTACTTATAACTTTAATGATGGGTGTTTAATGCACATTTTCAACACCAGGAGATTAAAATGGAACGTAGTAAATGAAATGTGGTAATACATAATTTACAAAATTACAGCTGAACTCCGACTGTGACGTGTAAAAAAGGGAAACAGTTTCCAGACTCATTGGTTGTTTACATACGATATTGCGAGCAGAGAAGTTGCGGATGGGGTCTTCGGCAGCCAGTGAGACAGAGCTGAGCATGATGAAGACCAGGATGAGGTTGGTGAAGATCTGATGGTTGATCAGCTTATGGCAGAATACACGAAACCTACAAAAAGAGAGTAGAAAGCAGTAAAGAGAGGGACTGCTTGAACTCTTTTAGTGTCTACAAATACATCTGTCACACTGAGCAGTTAGACTGGTTAATGCTCCAATGTGTTGATATGTCTGATATACGAGGCTCACGGATTTGTGCTGCTGAAAATGAAGAAGGCACTGCCTTCGGGGATGGGTGGAATCTTTTCTTTGATGGTGAGTTCAGAAAGTCGCTGAGGCCGAGGCCCAGATGGGACTTCTGGGAGCTCGTCATTGTCGGTACCATCATCACACACTGGAAAATATTAAAACAGTCCTTCTGATATGATCCTAGCATGAAAATCCTCAAAGCATGTCAAATTTACATGGGTGCCAAAGTTTTGTTTTAGTCAAATTTTTAAATGTTTCTTTTAATTTTTACGCATTTTGCTATTTTTTCATTGAATATACAATTTATTGCCATGCCTTATGAAGAATTTCAGTTAAAAGATCACTTAAAATTCACATACAAGATTATTTTTAACTGTAAATCCCAGCATACAGAAGATACACTTATGAACTGAAGATTCAAAATCCGGCATTCAACATGTAATATATCTACTGCACAATAATATATGAACAAAAATACAGTGTTTATTTAATTGATTTGATCAACAAATCACCCTTTCACTAACTGCTGTGTTGTGTTTGACTTCAAAGTGCTCACAGTGTCTGTGTGTGTATGTATGTATGTATATATATATATATATATATATATATATATATATATATATATATATATATATATATATGTGTGTGTGTGTGTGTGTGTGTGTGTGTGTGTGTGTGTGTGTGTGTATACTGTATGTGTATTGCTCAGTTAAAACAAGTCAGTTTACCTGGAGACTCACTGGAAGGATACAACTCTTTGTTTTCCTCTTGCAAGCCCTCCAGCGGCACCTTCATCATTCAGGTTTAAGAGAGATTTTAATAAAATCAGTGCTGCCATTTAACATATGCATGTCTGCAGTTTGATAATATAATGTAAATCCTGATTTTTTTTTACCTTGGTCTCGCCATCTTTGCTTTCTGCTATGTCACATCTCTTCTTATCAGCGCTTGCATCCCTGTTGGGCACAGATGAAAAGGTCTGATTTACAACGCTTTTTTTTTTTTAAGTGACTGTGACAAAAGACTTTAACACTAGACCTTCAAATATAAAATATTAAACAGCTTCACCTGGCACTATTCTTCCTCTTCTTTGCCTCTTCCTCCTCTTTCTGCGCTGTGTTGAGGCTCTCTGCATCTGCCAGGTTGTCAACGGCGATGGCCAAGAAAACATTTAGCAGGATGTCTGATCATTTGAGTTAGAGAGAAAACACTAAACACCCCGATTAAAAACAACTTTTTCACACGGATGTGTGCACACTTCGCAGGCAGTAGGATACAGTTTCCACAAATGAAGAGGATGATGAAGTAAATGCAGACGACCATTCCAGAGGAGGCAGGACCACCGTATGCCATGATGCCATCATACATTACTGTGTTCCAGTCTTCTCCTGTCAAGATCTGGTGAACACAATGTAGAGCAGAGGACGCCAAAATTATTCTGTTTGCCCAGACAATAATTTAAACTGTATTTATTGTCTCACTGCAGACACTTAGATTGGATGTTGTGATTCTTGCAAATCGCACCTCAACAAACAGACGCTTTGACAGATTAGCATTGAATTAGCTCACAGCGAGCTTTAATTTTGACTGAAACAATGAAATCAAACAGATACCTGGAAAACAGTGAGAAGGGCCTGGGGGAAGTTATCGAAAGTGCTTCTTTTAGTCACAGTTTCATCAAAGTTAAACTTTCCCCCAAAAAGCTGCATGCCAAGCAGGGAAAAGATAATGATAAAGAGGAAAAGCAGCAGCAACAGGGATGCGATGGACTTCATGGAGTTGAGGAGAGAGGCCACCAGGTTACTGAGAGATGCCCAGTGACTGAGGAAGAAACAAACAATAAGGGATTATGTCTTGTCAATACGCTCAACTTAGCCAGCTGGTATCAGACATGCTGTAGTCAGTTAATATGCTCACAGATGCCTGAATCCTTCGGTTTGTTTGAAATAAGTGTCATCAGCCTTATGTGAAAGATTTACAGCGAGATCTTTCACGTGTTCTCATGTAACAGATCACTTTTGGCAATAATCGGGGAGAAAGCACTTCCTTATTTTCTGAGCTTCATACAAGTGATACATTTTATACAAAATAAAAGGCTTTTTTTCTGTCAGTGAGAGATTAAATGTTGCTTACGTTAGTTGCACTCTAAGCTCACGTGTATAAGTCTGAAAACGGAATTTAAAAAAACTACAATGCACTCCAAATGAAAAATTATATAAAAACAAATTTTAAAACCCCATATTTGAATCAAAAGACGGGGTTTTAAACATCTTATGTCCAGAGATCACATGACTTTCTGTTGTTTTGTTTTTTTTAAGATTTAATAGTTTTGTCTTTGCTCTGTGTTAAATAGAAATCTCAGACATTCCCATTGATGGATTACTGGTCATGTCTGTAACAGGCTGTGCCAGTGGAGGTTTGCTGGTCTGATGCCTGTATTAAATAGATTATTATTCATCCATGTATCCATTCTCTTCTGCCTATATTTTTCAGGGTCGCTGGGGCGCTGGAACCTATATATGAATATATTATAATATATTTAAATGTTATGTTTTTAAATGTAATTAGGGGACATTTCATAGACCTCATGCACTTTTGAATTCTCATCTTTTGTGTGACTTTTTTAAAATTTGACTTTTATTTTATTTTTTTCTTTGACTTATGTTCAGTTCAGCACAAACCTTGTTAATAAAGGTGCTATATAAACATTAGTATTATTAATATTATTGTCATTGTCAGTAGTAGTATTAGTGCGGGAATTGCTCACCGTGTGACTTTGAAGATTCGAAGGAGGCGTACGCAGCGCAATACAGAGATACCCAAAGGAGACATGATCGCTAACTCCACCAGGATGGTCTCTACGATGCCGCCACACACCACGAAACAGTCAAAGCGGTTAAACAGGGATACAAAGTAGGCCTGCAATCCCAAGCTGTACATTTTCACCAGCATCTCCAAGGTGAACAAGGCCAGAAGAACTTTGTTGGCAACATCTGGAGAAAAAAGCGGGATAAAAACGTCTAAATGCACGTTTTAGGATAGCATGGAACAAACAGAGCAAAGCACATACCCTGTACTTCAGTCAGCCAGTCTGGCTGGTTGTAGTGCTCAGACGAGATAGTAAGAGTGTTGAGGAACACCAAGATGATGACGAGCCAATAAAAGGTCACCGATTTCACAGCTGCGCGACACTTCCTGCGGCAGAAACGGTTCCATCGACGCCACTGACGGCTGTAGGCGATGAGTGTCACATGTTTAGGTTTTTGCTTTTTGTATTGCTATTTATTGGATTATTTGATTGGTGAAATACAATAAAAGCAACTTCATTATGATTCCAAAGGGGAAAAGGTTGATTAGGAGGAAAAGAGGGTAGGTTTCAGGTGCATAAACACAATGATTACATTTAGGGGGAAAAAACCACAGATGATAACATCAGCGGTCTGAACAATTAAAACATGATGCCATAATCAACCATGCAAGATGAGACAAGTCCAGTAAAAGATGAACAAAGCTACCATGCAGCACCACAACGGGGTACCAACCTGCACTTTGATTTAGTAATTTTTTGACTGGGGAGAATAAAAAGAAGCAACTTTTAATTAAATGTAACAGAATGTTCAAATGTGCACTCTGCAATCCAATCAAACGAGTTTTAATATTACTGACTGTCAATTACCAGACAGCCTAAGCTGTCAATAAAATTTTAGAGTGAAACGTGTAATGTGTTGAGTAACATATACAGCACTCACCACAGTGGACCACAGCATGGCGATTTGTCTTCCTCTCCGTTGTGATTGTCTGTGGTCACTGATTCTGTCTCACTTGTGGGTATGCTCGCTGTCATGTTGCACACACACACATACAAATACACACACGTAAAGACACGTTAATGGAAAAAGTTTATTACACAGGCTTTCTGTTATGTTATGACTGATTCTCTTATTGATATCCATGCATTTTTGATTTGGCTTGGTTCTCGAGTGATAAAATATCCTTCAAAATAAATGTGACTTATTTTAAAATCTGAACAAAGCCCAAATAAACACTCTAATCAGTCGTTACAGTAAAACAATAGATTATAATCTTGAGTTCAGATTTCAGCTTGTGATTATTTAACATGGACTCCATTGATCTCTTTTTTTTATTAGGAAGGCCAAGCCAAACCACCAGAAATTTTTTTTTTAAATGAAACAGCAAAATCTGCAAGTGTCAGATAAAAATGCTGGAGTGACTGCCTGACAAAGTTTGACCCCTGGATGTTGGAGTTTCACAGTGTGAAACCAGCTGTAATGCTTGTGAGCACTGCAAAAAGATGAAGCTCAAGGTTTTTGCACAGATCTAGTAACAGTGAATACATGCTGCCAGTCCAGAGTCAAACTAAATTTGACAGATTATTATTTATTGGACTGGAACTGGAAATCCATTTTCCATGGTGAGGTTTGAAATACCATTGACTGCAGTGTTCAGATGAACACTGCAGTCAAATGCATCAATTATTCTTGTCCAGGTATGTCATACGTATACACATTAGAATTCACATTTACTGTACATGCACAAAATATAGTTGCAATTGAAAACGTGACTCAATATGATGATGATGATGATGATGATGATGATGAAGATGCCATTATTATGATAATGATGATGAGAAAACCATGTGGCAGTCCTAGATAAAATTCTATGTTTTCCCTCAGTCACCATTAAAAAATGGTAAGTTATTGTTTATTAAGAGATTAAATTATAATTCATAATGTACACTAATGTGCTAATAATTGGTTTCTACAGTTGCGTATGATAATTATCTGTGTTGTTAGATAACTGTTATATCTTAATGGTTATTGGAAAGTTTAAACTAATGTCTATAATTCTTTGTAAATAAATCAAAGTAATAATTAGATTCTCTTATCACCTATTATAACATAAGCAATGTATTACAATAAAGTTATTTTGTAGAAAAATACACTTAAATCTATTAAAATAAAAATAACTATTAACAATAATAATGAGTAATAACTAATTTATTACTCATTATAATATATACAAGTATATTTTTTTGCAGTTTTACTTTCATGGTAAACATTAAAATAACTATTTACAAAACTTCAATTTACAATTTATTTTACAACATATAGGTGATGTTGATTAGAACTAAATTTTAATAATTTTGTAGCTAAGGTATTTTTCTTCTGACCCAAAATACTGAAAATCTAGTTATAATATTAACTAACAACATTAATATTAGATAAATATACCCTATACTTACATGGCAATACAGTAAATATGAGCTAAATAAATTTTGCTGACATTTAACACTCGCATATTATACATGTAAGTACATTTTTGGGCAACAAAATGCCAACATTTACATTTTAAGTACTTTAAGGGAGCTCATTTTCAATTATGTTATATATTTTAAAGTTAAGGCTTGTTGGTGCATATACTAATAAAATTATTTATTTGCAATGCCATATATTTTTAGAGTTTCACAGGATATTTATCATTTTAAGTGAGGCTTATTGTTGTTATCTTGATGGTTTTATACTTACTAAAGTATGCATTGTGAATTAGGCTTACATTCACATGCGCCCACACACATATGTATGTAAAACAATGTTCAATGTGGTGTGTGGGTGGTATTAGGAATATCAGTGTTACTAATTCTTCAGTTAAATAAAAATATATAATTTTTCTCTAAACTGCTCTAAACGGGTCAAACTCCATTTTCTTTTTCCCTTCCTTTCATGTGGTGTAAAATTCAAAATCTTTAAAGCATTTTACTGGAAGTTGGACTGTCCTGTTATGCCAGTGCAGTAATAGAATAACATGTATGCGTTGAAGATGGTAAGGATCAGAAACAGACTAATAAAGGAAAGGGTGTTTAAATACGAGAGCACACACAAAGCATAAGCAAAGCACATGCAGGTGATGAACCGTCCTGGTGAAGATGTGTGGGGAAATTCAGACTTTCAGACACTCGCGCGCACACACATTTACCCTGTGTCTCTGTGGACTGAGTGAACCAGCCAAACTTTCCTTTCTTCTTCTCAGTAAGGTCAGCCAGCGTGACCCCTTGGTGTTATCAACATGCAGATCATACAGCCAGACAGCAGAGGAAGCAGTGAGTCAGTACATAGCACAACAAGAGAGAGAGGAACGTACAGCAAGAGACAGCTGCAATACAAGCTACTGGCACAGCTACCATGTCCAGAAAAGTATACAGGACATTCTTGAATTATATTTAGTGGATTAACTACTAATAATAATACACTAACTACATTTATTTATGCATGAATTGTGTGTGTAATAATTAATTCATCATTGCTCCTTGGGCAAAAGTGACTGGCAGTAAGGAGTAAAAAGACCAAATAAGGAGGAATTCACAGTAATTTGTAGATTTGAAGACATCAGACCATTTAGAGAGACAACATGATGAACATAAAGGCATAATTATGATATATATCAGCTCATAAATTATGTACTTGTATTAGTATTAATATCAGCAAATAAATAAGACAGTCAAGGACATTCGTTTTTTAAATGTGTCATCATAAGATTGTCCATGACTATAAAGTGTCCCGCTGAGTACATGAAGCAAAAACAAATTAAACAAAGCAATAAAAATCAACTATCTGTTAGACTGCATGCTGTAACATTAGCTCTGTAAATTCTGGACAGAGTAACTATATAATACACTGTAACACTAGAAACAATCAACATTAAACACGACTTTGGAAAAGAGTAGAAGAAAGCAGAGAAGAGAACAATTGTGGGTAAAGAGAGAAAATGATGTAAAGAAACGAAGGGAAGAGAAGGGTGAAACAGGTATTAACAGCAGTCTACAGACAGTTTTTAGAAGGCGCACACACACTGCAAGGAAGTAAAGTTAGTCCGTCGTCATCTATAACATCGACAGCAGGGCTAAAAGCAAGGCAACTACTGGTGAACATAAAAACTGACAGGTACATTCGCACTGACTGCTCTGTGAATGGTTACGAGGCAGTCTAGCTATAACTCGGGTCAGATGTATTTTCATGTCAGTTACGCCCACATTTTTTCCCTGCACATCCAGATGGATTATGGTATAATTACTAATGACACAAGCTTCAGTCCCAACATTTGTTGCAAAATAACAAAAGAAAAACCCTGAATTCAACACATAATTTTAAATGGCCTTCCTACTGTCAGTTAATAGAATCACGGAGCCGCTGCGCCATCCAATTTTCATACCAGACATTAGAAATACTATGATTAAATAAACACACAAAAAAGGTAAATGTTTAAGGTAGAGCAAACAACTAAGGAAATTCATCTCTCTCTGATGGCAGGATGCTATGTCATATGCAAAAAAAAAAAGCCCAAATTTCTCCTGTTCATCAACTTTGGACTATTAGATTATTTAATGGCTCATTCGACTTATTCCATATACAGCAAATGTCAGAAACCAGAACTAACTGTTCAAGTTGTTCATACTGGCTTCTCCACCAGTCACAGTGCCTAAATACACATGAATACAAATGTCAATCTGCAAATCAAGTTTGCCTGTTTTTTGTTTGCCTTCTTTATTAAAATCTAAGAATTACGCAGATACTCCTGCTTTTTCTGAATCTGAAAAACTTACAGCTAAATATTTTTCCAGGGCGTGCCTGTAATGAAAAATATATTTTTGTTACTACTTGTCAGTATTTTTTCTGTGTCATTGCTACTGCAACCAAGTAACATTGTCTACAAATGTAACCAAATCTAACCAGCAACGTTAAAATCTTGTTTATTACGGCAAACGTGGAGCTGAATTACATTATGGTTACAGTCCATCCACAATATGTTGCGTTAGATCACATTAGCTGAAATAGTTAAGTTTTTGGAATCCAGATAAAAGTAAAATACAGTATATATGCATTTTTATTTACAACCCATATAAACATTGAAATACAGCAAAGAAAAACACACAGCTTTTGCCATGGTATTGAACGTGCAGCGCTGTGAAAATCTGAAGACACATCAAAGAAAATTCTAGAGATTTAATTTCACGACACGCATGTGTGAAAGTGTAGTGCAGCACACAAACTGCACTGCTACAGTGGTTATGATTTCATAGATAAAATCCTCCAGCATGCCAAAGATGGGTGTTTATACCACCAGTTGTATATAAATGTGAGGATTAAGTGAACGCTAATATAAGCATTACGTCCATGTAATAAGGATTCCATTACATTTGTTATGGATTAAACTAACGCTGGTGTTTACTCTGACCGGCTGGAGAGACCCATGAATGGTCAAAACTGTTATAAGTGAACGTATCTGAAAAGTAGGTGGTAATTCAGAGGCTGTGATTCACTGCTGTAGTGATTTAACACTAATTATGTGGAAGATAATATTCAGCGGTTATAAGGCACATAATATGTCTGGCTGAGATATTCGTACTGCGTACACAAAGGCAAAAATGTAGGTATTTAACTGTGTCAGAGGTGGAGGTGGATGTTAAGAAGCGTATTGTTGCAGAACACATTTCTATTTGAAAGCAAAGTTTTTTTATTCTAATTTTCTTAAAGGAATTATGAGGCTGTCATAGCTTAATCATTCTCTGCTGTGCTATGAATGACTGAGAGCAGCTGAAAACACTGATCTTCCCACATTTGTTACACTAGGCTTTCTTGTCATGATCATGTTGTAAGTCAGCCATCCCCAAAGTCAGGACTGCTGCCGCCCACTTAAGAACCAGAAAATCCCAACGGGCCCATCCATCTTAAATCTAATCAAAACACAAGAGAAAGCGATATAGTTCCTTTAAATTTGTGTTCAAAAAACATAAACAACCTTATCTAGATTGATTAATTTGTGTCAGAAAAATTTGTAATATCACAAACTAGCTATCTCCTATTACCAAATTAAATTCATTTTTTATATAAAAAAATACATGTATATAAAAATTTAACTGTACAAACCTGTGAGTATTCAAACTAATCAATTTCTGTTATTACTGAGGCCTACTTGCAGTACCTTTGTGGCCCACCAGGGGCTTCAGGAGTCATTGTCGTAGGTCATACAGTATGTTTGCAGAAATGTAGGAACTCACAAACGATTTACATTCATGTATTAGATCGCATTCGGTGCATTATCATACAATTTTTAGTGAAATCTTAGATGCTTCAAGCAATCCCTGCCTGAGCTTCCTCATTCTAATTCAGTCCTTGTGCTCCTTGTCAACACAAATAAACAGAAGCAGTCACCCCTCACTTACTGTACTAATCAAATGCCAGAAATTATTGCAAGGAAGCAGCTGTCTCAAAACAACGTCATGTTCCCACAATGAGCCGCATTCAAGTCAAAGTAAGCAAAGGATCATGAGAACTGCCAGTTAGATGCATAACAGATTGACCGTCTCTCCTTCCTCTTGTAACAGTTTTAGTGGCAAAGAAATGTGCAGCATTATCTCAGGGCAGAAGAAGTTAAGGCTTTGTAAGTCACAGTTCTGTTTGCATTCTTTGTTTGCCTGCTGGACAAGAGTGCTGGACAAGAGTAGAGAAAAAAAAACATTAAATCCAGGTAACTCACGGTTACGCTTGCCCTCCTCATCTCCCTCCTCCTCGTTCTCAGGGTCGATGTCCTCTGCCTGGGTGATCCAGTCCAAGTAGCCCTTCAGGTCTTCTTCTAACTGCTGCTTCTCACGCAGCTTCTGGAAATCACCTCGAGCCTTGGCCTTTTCTCGCTCTTTGGAGAACTCTCTATAGAGGGGAAAGCATAATGTCAAACGTGGGTCACCGTAACACTGTACAGAATGGCAGCGCTCTGCAGTCTTAAAACTAAGGCTGCACTAAAACTGATAACTTAATAACCTCAACAAACAATTTCTTATCATTTGTTAAATGTGCAGGGTTAAACTTATTTGTGGAATTCACACGCAGCATCACATTTTTATATTATTACCAAAATGAGCAAAATACCCCATCTATGAATATGTTTTATAGATATATTACACGCATACTGTAAATTGCATGTTCCTTTCAAGTAGACTCTCAGCACCCACAACAGGGCATTTTATTAAAACAACAATTCAAAACAGAAACATGAAACATACCCACTCAGCACACCCAAAACCAGGTTAAGAACAAAGAAGGATCCAAAGATGACGAGGCTGACAAAGTAGACCCACGGCAGCTCAAAGCCCATTGCATCATTCATCTACACAGAAAGAGATAATAGGAACATTTAACTGAATTAACTCTAAATTCAGACATGGCAATGTTATTCTTACAGCTTACATAGATTAAATTATTCGAAATAAAAACTGAATTCTAATTTTAAAAAAATCATTAACTCATGGAGGTGCAAAGCCCACAGTATCCCTTGAGCAGGAAAGAGGTTTGTCACTCAACGACAGCTAAAACTGCAGCAGGACGGGTGACCACTAGAGGGAACCACGTGAGAGACAACTGGGTCAGTTATGAATGACAGTGAGTACTTGTATTAGTGTTAGTAATGAGGCTGTGCCAAATGACCGCACTAAATCCAACGTGCCTCTTAGCTGAGCTGCTGGCAACACCAGGACCTAAAAGTTTGCCCTTTTTTCATAATCACATTTCACACAGCTCTCATTTCACAGTAGGCACTTTTCTTTGCTCAGTCAGTGTAAATGTTTACAGTTTACACTTCTATTTTGATAGTCATTTTCCCGTTAAAGAAAAAAATCCCACTGATGTGCCTGACTCCAGCCGCAGAACCGCCCACCCCGAAGAAAAATTTATACTTGGCTTATATCAGTACGAAAGGCTCAAGGTCAGTTTTAATTTATACATCTGCGTATCTATCCTGCCATGATCTCTTTTTCCATCTTTTAGGTTTGCTGAATCTCCTTCCTTCCACCACTTTAACAGCAGTATTAGCATGGGATTGCCATGGTAACACATACATGCATGAAAGTGTGTGGGACAGAGAGAGAGAGTCTGAGAAGACGAACGAGAAGGAGGTGAAGAGGTTCATTATTTCATAGATGAGGGTCTCCATCAATAAAAGGGCGTGGGTGTATTGTGAGGAAAACTCATCATCAGTGCTGAGTATTTTGGCTAATTAAAAGCTGTTGGTGATTTGTGTTAATATGAAGCCGGGGGTTTCAGGTTAGCCTTTAAAAATGGGTTGCACACTCTAGCTGTGAAAACTTTTTTAGAAAATAACAACAACAACAAAAAAAATCACATAAAGCATGGATTTGCAAAACAGAGAGAAAAAAACAAAGGCTTAAATGAGTTTGCTTGGAAAAGTGTTGCTGGGGTCAAACCTGCATGAAAAATCATGGTTCTGAATGGTGTCTTACTGCTTTTGTCACATTTGTAACTAATGTTCCATTGTTAAGCAATAGCTCCATTGTCTATATAACAATAGTTTGTCATGCGAATCCCCTTTTTTTGTTAGGAGCTATAAAAAACAACTTTCCTTTTTTTAAGGAATTTAAATGACATTAACTTTGTTTAAAAAAAACCCATGCATAATCCTATTACACTTATTATTACTTTAATATTATACATACAGTGCTGTGTAAATCTCCTGAGCCAGCATTTTCTTCAAACATGTGCAAACTTTGAGAAATACAGGATATAAGGCACAAATAGAGTTTGTGGAATTCTAACAAAGTTGGAAATCAGTATTTGGTATCTTTATTCTTCAACGCCGCCTGACCTCTCTTAGGCAGCTTTCTTGTAATATATTTCACTAGTGTGCAGGAATAGCTCTCCAGGCTCCTTGAAGGACATTTAGAGCTCTTTGTTGGATGTTGCCTGTCGTTTTTTTCTGTTCTCTGTCAAGATGATCCAACACTGTTTCAGTAATGTTGAGGTTTGGGCTTTGGGGATCCATGACTGATAGTGTTTTCCTATCCAGATATGCTTGTATTGAATTTGCAGTGTGTTTGGGATCACTATCATGCTAAAACAAAAAAAATCCAGTTCCAGTCGCACGCTTTCCAGATGCAATTGCATCCTGCATAAAACTCCGATGGTAGTTTTCTGTCTTGAAAATTCCATCAATTTCGACAAGATCCACAAACCATAACAGAGCCTCCACCATGTTTTACAAATGGCTGTAGACACTCTTTCCTGACCTCCTCAGTGCATATTGATGATTATTTTGCACTTCATAAGAGATGTTACTGATTTTCAGTCTTCTTGTGTAACTTGGGTTACCTCAGCCTTTTCTATAAGTTTCCCATTCTTAAGTAATGGAACAGTAGATGGATCAAGTGAAAGGCCAGATGCATCTCTCAGGTCCTGTGACAGGATTGTTTCCTGTTCTTAAGAACATGACTTTCAGATACTGTTGATCGGTTCAGTTTCACCAAGACACACCATGCCAATGTATGCCAGGTTTTCAGCTAATAGCACTTTGGGAATCATTTTGTTGTTTTCCAAATACTATGCCTGTCAAACTGTCTAATATTTGGTATTTTTGTATATTAATCTAAACAAACCATTTTTCCCAATAGGCTGCTAGTAACAAAGTCCCTAAAGATAAGATTTAAAATTGGCTCTTAGTTGTCTAAATATGTTAACACAACACTGGTTCTTCCAGGAAGCTATGTGTCTTTATTTATGTCTGAATGATTCATAGGTCAGCATTAAGTAGCTTAAAAAACACAAATAACATTCTACTGAAAATAGCCAGGTACAAAGAGTGGACTGAATAATGACTGGAAAAGCAGCCAGTATCCAAAGTCAACATCCTACACCATGAGAAATCCTGGAGAACTATTGCTCAAGACCACTTAATAAATTGCAAGAAAGTCTGGCTCCCTGGAAACAACATATAAATAAATGCAGGGTGGCTCAAGACTTTTGCACAGCACTATATTTTCAAGTAGCATTGTAAATTTGGGTTTACCCAGTAGAGAACGTCAGTCCAGCCTTCCATGGTGATGCACTGGAACACAGTGAGCATGGCAAACAAAAAGTTGTCAAAGTTGGTGATGCCATTGTTGGGGCCTTGCCAGCCCTCCCGGCAAACTGTACCATTGAGAAGGCAATGACGCCCATGC
The DNA here is from genome assembly GCF_964374335.1 of Astatotilapia calliptera. Taxonomy (NCBI): domain Eukaryota; kingdom Metazoa; phylum Chordata; class Actinopteri; order Cichliformes; family Cichlidae; genus Astatotilapia; species Astatotilapia calliptera. Next base: position 29,968,212 of record NC_137441.1, read on the forward strand.
CCTGATATTGCACATGGCGCCGGCTCTTCCTCTGCGAGGGCACCTGGAGATACAAAGACAAACAGGTAAATCAACATGGAAACAACATGAAAGCGACTTTAGATCATCCAGGCAAAACTTGTTCAATTATTTGTCACATCATTTCACGTATGTTCTTTGTCCAAGTTTAAATCTCATGTTGCATCTTCATTCTTAGTGTGTTATAATCTATCTATTTTCAAGAATGTGGAGTTTTTTTCCTCCAGCATTATTTTTAAGAGTTCCCCATCACTGTATTTTCTTTGATTCTGACATTATGATTGGATTATTACTTCATGCAAAGATAATAATAAAGTTAAGTTTAAGCTATATCCATGATAAAATAGGTATCAGGAATCCATAGAGCCATTCATGCATTCCTCTGTGTCACACTTTAAAATTTCACTGTTCAGTATTCTGACATTATTCCATCATCATAGGAGCAATGCAGAAAATTATGCTATACACTAACATTAATTACAGTTTGCCCCAGCACCCCACGCTTACAGTTCACTCACTGTAGATTAGCCCACATGTTAAACTTTCCACCTTTTTAATCAAATAACCACAGTGCTTCTACACACACAAATTCAAACATGTGGCCTCTTCCTTTTTTGGATGCATGCCCCTCTGACCTATCCAAAAACCTAAAAAAAAACACATGCTAAATGCTATTTTTCAGGGCTGGTGAACACACAGTGGCTTTGATTAAAGCGAGATTCAATCCTGCTCTGTCGCGACCTCTCGACTTTACCCTACTGTGCTTCTCCTGAAGTCACCAGGCAAACAGAACAGATGAAAGCAAGAAAGGGAGAGAAAGAAGGCGAGATTACGTGAAAGGTGTATGAGAGGGAGAGTGACACGCCACAATAACAGTTGTCGTAATGCAGCAAATCCCTGTTACTTAAGCTGCTTCAATCCCGTCAGTCAGCCATTTTAGACTATAACTGTGGTTTTATGTATGTGTCTTTGTGTACATATGTGCTAATGTCCATCAACATGTCCCTTTTTTTCTGATACACTGACATCAAAGAGTAATGGTAAAGCAAAGGTCAAGCATGTTTACATAATAGCTAGATATTAGTCATTTAATCACTGGATTTAATCCACCATCTGCTGTTCTGCCCTGTTTTCAGTGGCTTGTCACCATTCACATAGGTACATGTGTCCATTCATTTTCAGGGACAGGGATTGAATCCTGAGTCTGTTCTAAGGTGACGTGTATGCCTGTTTACATTACATTATGGAGTACAAATCCCTCTTTTAACAGGTGTCTGTAGAAAGTGAAGCAGACGTGTAGTAGCAGACAAGAAAGGAAGATACCTTACCTGTTTCTGTCATGTAACAGGTGGCATGCATTTTGCCAATAAAAAGCTCCAGGCCAATGATGGCATAGATAATAATGACAAAGAGGACCAGCAGAGCGATGTGAAGCAAGGGAACCATGGCTTTAATAATGGAATTTAAAACCACCTGTAAACCTGCAAAAATATAAAGAAGCTAAAGTCAGTCAGAAGAAGCATCAGTTTTACTCTGCGGGAATTGGGACAGATGCAAAAAGACAAAAACACAAATTATTTACCCAATCATTTAACCAAGCCATGATATGATTATCAATCATATAATGCCCATGATAACAATGATTATGCAAGAAAGCAAACAAAGGACCAAAATATTAAGGCCTAATTAGACTGTAAATAATGAATACGACTCCAACAAACACTAATGGTAACCCTTTACATGGTAAATCATGGCATTTGATGTTGAAAGGTACTGTAAAAAGTAATCAGCTGAAATCCGTACTGATACCACAACATTGCATCTAAATGAACATGAGTCTCTTCCTATTATTCACTAAATATTCTTAAAAGAATCTATCTTGGAAATATAAAATAAACAGACATAAATGTGAGAGCTGCAAATAACTTTTATTTTCATTATCAATTTGTCTTATAGTATTTTCTCAGTATTAAGGCATTTTCAATAAATAAAATACAAGAAATAATGAAAGATGAAGTTCCTAATGTGGGGTTAGTGATCGTTTTGTTTGACAAACAGTCCAAAAAAATACAAAGCCTGCAAATTTATTAAGAAGGTGGAACTGTATTTAACCATCAAGACTTTATTGGATTAATAAAAAGAGTTTACATTTATTTCTTTTTGATAACCAGCTACAGAACAAAATCTCTAAACGCTTAAAAAAAAAATCACTTTTCCAGTCAAAGTTTGTTTAGCTAGCAACTGGCACGTAGGCAACCTACTGTATGTTTTGCTATACAATACATAGGTATACAGAAACTTGCACACAAGCACTGTATTCACATTAGTGCAAATGTACACATTTGTAAAAATGCACAATTTCTTACAAAAGTCTAATTATATCAGTGGATAGGAATGAAAGCTAGCAAAAGATCCTCTGCTTTACTAGCTAACGGGTTGAAACATCCCAGCTAAATCAGACTGCAAAGACAAGACAAACGTTAAACTCAGTTTCAGTATAGAACTGAAACTCAATGCATCTTCATCTGTCCCAGAGGTACTTTTTTCCTCAGACCTAGCAAATGCTACGTTGCTATGGCAACTCAAAGAATGTAGACACATTAGGGCATGTGTTGATTTAAGGTCAAATGTGTGCTGAAAACAGAAACACTGAAGGAAAAAAGTATATAATGAATGATAAAGAAACTGGGTAATATGATAGGACCTACACAAACTTCTAAGAGCTAATGTTTAACCAACCATCTTATTTTTATTTTGGTAAACTACCTTTGCACTGCTAACAGTCAAGTGTCTTTGGAGGGCAGTGGAAGGAATACAATACTCAAATAACCCAACAGCACAAACTAACAAAAACCTCACTAAATAGTTAGTGATAACAGTTCCAGAAATGACTACAGAAATGTTCCAGTAGGCCCAGCCTGGACGTCAATAAAAGGTTGGAGTGGGTATAGCAGACAGTAAAGTTAGCAAGTCAAAGCACAGGTCATGCTGCTTTACTGTTGCTAGCACCGTGATTTAATTTTAAAGTGTTTAATACAACACAGTGAATATTTCACTTAGCGAGACAGTGAGATAGTGCTTTATCAAAATTTATACACTTGCTACTTTGTAATAGTCCATCATTCTTTTACCCACATCCTACCTTGGCCACTAAAAGAAGTTTTGAGCTGTTTCATAAACAGGCGGATTATTGAGATCAATAAGCCAAATAAAGACTAAAGAATATATAATTTAAGGTCTTTTTATTTTCAGTTCAAGTCATTTTTATTTTATATAAAGCCAAATCACAACAACAGTCATCTTAATATCACCTTTATATTGTAAGATAAAAATCTTATAATAATTCAGAGAAAAGCTCAACAATCAGACGACCCCCCTATGAGCAAGCACTTGGTGACAGTGGGAAGGAAAAGCTCCCATTTAACAGGAAGAACCCTCCAACAGAACCAGTCTCAGGAAGGAGCAGCTGTTTGCTGCCATGAGGGGAGGGAGACAGGACAAAAGACACATGTATCATTTGTGTGATATTACAAAGTACTATGTAGTACCTATGGTAGGGTAACTGACTTTGTGATTGCAGCTCATCTTCATATCTTTATTTTTTTTTGCTAGTCTTGTGCTTTTCATACAGCTACTATAAGAAACCTCGTTCCTGCATGTTGTGATTCATTTTATGGCTCTTTTTTCCTTGTTAACAATACTATCAAGATTACAACATCTCAGTGCATAATCACACATTTTTGGGTAGCTTGCTTGCTTACATAAAAACTTTAACAAGCATCCAGTGAAACTCCTTAAGGATGTTTTATTTATTCCTGCATAATCCCTGCCATCCTGAATGACTAAAAACTTTTAATTCAATATCAGTTCAATTCAATTTCATTTATATAGCGCCAAATCACAACAACAGTCGCCTCAAGGCGCTTTATATCAAAAACAAGCATTTAAATATTACTGAATGAATTTTAAATAATTATCTGATAGCAGTTCTAACGGCTTGTTATTACAAATGCTGATGCGATAACGACACCAGAAACAACAGACTCGGTCAGGGTCACCATGTCCTACTTCTCAACTGCATCCTGCCCATGTTTACCTGTCACCTTTGTTTGCAGAGAAAAACATAGAGTAGTTGATATTTGGCCATGCTGACTAATAAAAGCCAGTTAATTACCTTCAAATGCATTTAAAACATATGAGAACTGCTGTTTTGCCTCAAGGACAAATGACCAGAAACACTCCAGCTGCTTGAAATACCCTTTACTTGGGTGTTTTAAGGTTGCCATAGTGACTGTCTTTGCAGAGACAATTCAGCTGAGCTGGAATAGAAATCTAATAACATAACAGAGAGAACCTGGGGACAGCAAAGAAGTGTTTTTCACACAAAACACCGGGTTGAATAAAACATAACAGGCTGAAAATATCAACACAATGTTAATGTGAAATACATGGTCCCCTAATTCAATAAGTTCCATATTGTAATAAAACACAACTTTGAAATCACTGAAAAATTGGGCTACTCATAAGACTGGATGACAAAGCTAGGTAAGCACAAAAGAAGATGTGTTAAAGGTGTCTTATAATAAGAAATAAGAAAATGTCCCTAGTGCAAACGCTAACTTATGCTAACAGCACATGAAAGGGTCTGAGGCTCTGTCAGCTGTGTACCCCACCTCTCGCCCTGTAACAGCTGGAATAGGCTCCAGCCCAACTGTGACCCTAAACTGGATAAGTGGAATAAAATGAATAGTTGGAGCAGGTGGAACCATGCTAACTCAGAACAGATCATTTTCACTAAACACACCTAATGATAATTTAGACTAATAACACGCCGTAGTCATGCATTTAGGAGAAAATAGTTCAAACAAATCTACTGTTTTTTAAATTTTTCATTGAATTTTATGCCAGTAGGAAGTTGGGACGTGGCCATGCTTGCCTCCGTATCCTATTATGTAGATTCCATTACTATAGTGCCATACTCTTCACATCCCATATGTGCACAGCGTTTTTCATCTCCATACCATACTTTGCTCCAAAACCGGTACGCATTAATGTGTGTATCACAAAAGTGTCCCGTGCACACAGATGCTGGCTTTTGAAATGTGCACCAATAACAAGCCAGATGTTTCCTTCCTTACTCAGAGTCCATGACTCATGTCAACATGTGATCTGTTGTGTCTTTAGTGTTTTAATTATGTGCAAGTGACACCAATCCAGCTTTTGAGGATACAGTATTTTATGTTTGCTGGGTACACCCATTTCTCAAGACTATGTGGGTGTGAACATCTGGTTCCAATAGCAAACACGTATCTATCTGTCCCTCACTACACCGATGAATCCTCCGCTTCTTTTTAATGTGTCTCAGAGCAATCCTTCACATGTTTTGATTTCTGTAATTTCAGCAGCTGTTTAGTCCCATTATTTTGTCCCCAAATATATTTCCATTGTGTTTTGTGAGATTTTGGGGTTTTTTCTACTTCCATTGTGTGTTTCAGTGCCATGACAGGATCACGTGCATCCAAGCATACATTATCTACACTCATCTCAACTCAGTCACTGTGAAATTAGCTGAGAACTCCTGTGTGAGTTCATAGGGCGCTTAAATAAAGAGAAGATTAATTGGTTTGGACTTAAGGGCGTAAAACATGTACATTTATTCCACATTTTTATGTTTACTCACTGGGAACTCCAGAGACAAGGCGAAGGGGTCGTAGCACGCGAAAGGCTCGGAGGGCCTTGACGTCAAACCCTCCAGGTTTGCCTCCAGACTGACCACCAGAATCTGCATCTTTGGTTATCATCTCCAGAACCACACTGAACAACCTGGAGATGAGAGAGGGGGAGAGAGAGGGAGATAAAATATAGAGAAAGTGAGGCAGAGGCATGTAAGGGAAGAAGCAGTAATGGCAATGTGATGAAAACAGAGCAGAAAAAGATAAAAGCAAAAGAGTCAGAAAGCAATGAACAAAGCCGTGAGTCCTCTTTGTTCTTGTCTCTCTGTTCAAGCACCTGCCTGTGCAAGTGTGCATGGTTTATGTGTGTGCTCTTTACATATGTCTATGGATATTTACCTTTAGTTTTTCACACCTCATCACAGTTTACATTGAAGTCCCACAGGAGCCAGGTGGTCTACTGATAAACCGTCACTCTATACAAAGCCATATATTCGTGTCTTTGTGCGTGTATGAGTGTGCACTTTGGTGCATGTGCTCAAAACATCACTATTGTAGTGATACAGGACAGAATTTAAAAGGTCATGATTCATTTTTGATTGAGAGAGCGGAAGGCCAGATGTTGGGCTAAGTTGCGCAAATGCACAAATATGTGTTATACCATCTTTTTTCAAGTACATGGAAGAGAGCGTAGAAGATGTGCGCATGATTGGTTTCTTATGTAAAAAGAATTGTGTGCGTGTGCAAATGTGTATTTGTACGTATATCCTGCATTATGTGCTACCTGTAAACTCACCCCACAATGACAATGACAAAGTCCAGCATGTTCCAGCCGTTTCTGACGTAGGAGTTTTGGTGCATCACCAGACCGTAGGCAATAATCTTCAGAAATGTCTCTATTGTGAAAATGATGAGGAAGGCATACTCTACTGTCTCCTGCATAGAGGGAACAGAAACAAGGAAGAAAACAGGTGTAAAGAGGAGAGGGGTGGAAAACAATGAAAGATGTTTATTTAAACTTTGCGACCTTGTTGGACAATGGTGTGTGCAACGACTTGCAGCCGCACCAGGTATCTGTTATCAATAAAAGGCAAACGGTCAATGACCATGTTTTCAATCCCAACCCCCCCCTCCTAGCACATTCAACAAATGTAGCCTGCGTGTGCTGAGCTAGAGGACATGCTGACTAAAAAGACAAAAAAAACCCTGAAGAAGTACTTTAAAAATTAATCCTAAATCTATTCAGCCAGATGAAATCAAGATTAAAAAAGGTAATATTTCATCCATGGACATAAAGCACGTCATCAAACAGAAATCTCTCTAATAATCCGCTGATCAATTATCAGTTGAGTTACTATAATAAGCTTATAATATTGACATGAAAACACCGCTTTAAAATGCATGAATTTTCACTGATACAAACTCGGTGAACTCTGTGGTATTTATGGTGTATATCTCTTTATGAGCCAAGACAGCCTCGCCAGTTTTGTTTGTATTTATATCTATACACATGTAAGACATGTCTTCTTCTTCTTCTTTTTCTTCAGGCTGCCACAGGGGTCACCACTGCACATCATCTGCTTCCATTTCAGTCTAACCCTAGCATCCTCTTCTGGCACACCAATCCCCTGCATGTCCTCCTTCACTACATCCACAAATCCTTTCTGTGATCTTTCTCTTTTCCTCCTGCCTGGCAGCTCCATCTTCAACATCCTTTTCCCATTATACATGCACTCTTCCTCCCATGTCCACATGTTTGTGAGGTGTGACAATTTAAATCTAGATCTTAAGGAACCATATCATTCCTTAAAATAAAAGTTTGCTAAAGAGTCTACATATAAGGCTTGCAATAGTGCGCTGTGTTCATTCTGATGATTTATTCGTATTTTCATGATTCAGGCTTCAAGTGTGTCAATATAAAATAAAACTGAAACAGCATTTGCCGTAGTGTCACAAGTGCAGGAGCAGACATCATGATGCATTGAGAATAGACATAACACAACAAGCAGAAACAAACTTTCCAGTAGTGATGTTTTAAGTTAAATGTGGCTCAGTCCTGAAATGTTCAGGTACCCATAAGCATATCGCACAAGTGTTCTAGTTCAAGAATGGACTGTGACTCTGGTTCTGAAAGTAAAGAAAATTGTGAGTTTTTCATGAGTACATGATGTTTGCACCAAAAGAAAAAAGAAAAAAACAGAAAAGACAATCATAATATGTCTTTTGAGAGCTCAAGATTTTATACAGCAGCAGCATTGTGAAATATGATGTAACACCGGCTTTATATGGAAGGATGTGACTGTGGGTGGAAATGACCCCCTTTCATTCATTTGCATTCAGGTGAACCTCATAAACACAGCTCAGGGAGAGATGTACTGAAAGCCAACAACACAAAATCCAAATGAGGACGTCGCAAAATTAATGGCGCTGTGTGACTGACACATCATCTCGGGCAAAAGTGGTGCAGAAAAACCGAAGCGGTGACCACTAAGCAGCAGACATGCTGCCAGTGCGTATATTTTGAGGCCAAAAAACAGAAAAGATGAAAAGTCTTCAAGTCATACTGTATGTCCTGGTGCATCATCAGCATGTTTCCATGGTAACTATGTGCCCGGTAATGCAAATATGTCCCAGAATTTGGATATTTCCACATACACACACACATCTATTTATTGTGCTTACACATTATTTCACTTTCTCACCTCCACTTTCTTTTTCTCTCACACAGAAACACATTTCTCTCTCCTACGTATCTCACTCTCTCCCTTTCTCTCTCTTTCTGCCTCTCCCACACACAACTTTCTCTCTCTCTCTCGCTTTCTCTCCGCTTGTCATCCTCTCTCTGTCTCTTATTTACGAACCAAAAGGTTAGTGAGTCGGCAGGTTTTAAGGCCCATTAAGTTAAGCACTCCTGTTGTTGATTTAAAGGACGCAGACACGCAGAGCGCACTCGGACAGCGTGCGCAAAGATACGTGGTTACTGAAAGAGACTGACGACATCAGCAGCACGCACACTCAGACTTCACACCCACACAAGTGGGCAGAGAGACCTGCAATGATACACAAACTCAAACCATGCTTCTGAAAAGCAGCAAGTCAATCAGACCAACACTTTCACTGAAAAATTTTAAATGCCGCTGGCAATGGTGGCTTAAAGAATAACACTTAATCAGCAGCCACTCTAGGCTACTATAGTGTTATTTTTTTTTAGTTTTAGCTCTAAGTGCATTGACTCTTTAGATTAACTGTGATTATGCAATTTATCCATGCAGTCTACTTAAGATTACAGACGTATTTTCTTTTCAGGCAGCCACTGGAGCTCTGAGCATCACTGTGCAAACAGATGTACAGTAAGCCTACAAATAACAGGCACAAACAACAAAACATAGCAAGCTGTCGAGCGGCCACGTCACACCAGCGTCAGTGCACCCAGACATTGATTCTAAAGTCTCTGTAACAACAGCAGGAAGGATGGATGCTTCATTCTTCCAAAAGACATCCTGGATTTGATGTTTTAATGATGGTGGCGGAGACAGCTGTCTGACAAAATCTCCTACAGCTGACCCCACTGGGGGTCACAGCTGGTGAGTGCTAAAGCTATTCCATATGATGTCCATTCTTATCAAAAGCACTCACCCCTCATGTGTGATGAATGGAGGCATTGTCAACATGGAACGAGGATAACAGTGGTCACTCAGACCTGTTTACCCGCTGTCGTTCAGTGTGATCTGGAAAGTTTTAAATCTCTAGTGCAGGAAACATGTTTTTTTTCCAGTTATGAAACTTTTAAATTAAAATATATTTGTCTTTTATGACTTCAGTATTTTTTGTATTGAGTAGGCAGAATGTTTTCTTGGACACCAATGGCAAGTAATGTTAAATTTAATAAACATAACCCCGTCTCCTAATTTCAGCTGTGTTCCAACACAATGAAAAGATAAAAGACAACAGATAAGACTTGTATATGCACGGCAGTGACAACAGATGCAAAGGAATTGTCAGCATGAACTTCTAGTTGTTATGAGTGGCTGTGTGCAGACAGGAATAGGACCCAAGGTGCAGACTCCAGAGACAGTCGTGAACTCAAAACAGCTTTAATGTTAAACTCAAAATATAACATAACTGGAAAAAATAAAAATAAACTTACACCGGAGGACTGACAGAACACACAGCTAGGTAAACAGTAGATCGCGACACAGACACAAAGAAACACAGGGCTCAAATACACAGAGGGAGCAATCAGGGAATGGGTAACAGGAGGGAAACACAGCAGGGGCAAATCAGGCCTAACGAGACAAGGGGAAGCAAAACCAGACACATTAACATCAGACATGGACTTTCAAAGTAAAACAGGAAACCCATATCACCGACTGAACAAAAGACACAGACTCACATGCAGGCACTACAACAGAGGGAACAGAGACGTGGGACCAGGGCAGACACAGACACTGGCTGGACACGGGGATATAGCAACTAAGGATACACAGAGACGCGAACTAGACAAGGGGATACAGCTGACAGGGGAGACAGAGCAACTAGAGAAGACAGAGACATAAACCATAAGACAGAATTCAAAGAAACCAAAGACTGGAAATAATAAATAATAAACTCAAAAACCTTGGGTCAACGACCCAGGCATCCTAGCACTAGTGAGATTTAACTATACCTTTATAAGCAAAATTGCAATAAATAAGAAAAGAGTTGGCGAGATCACGTCATTATGCAAACTTTATTACTTTTAGGGGAATTTAGTGAGTGGAGCAACTCACAAAAATGTCAAAGACAGGCTTGTGTTTTGAGTGCCTATCTGTTCGCAGTTCAGTCTTGTGCAATATAAAACTGATATGTAAATGTTTCTGGGTCAAACCTAGAACTCATAGGGCTTTGGCAACTTTTAACAGAAAGCTGAAGGCTCAGTCAAACACGAAGACAGCCTATTCAGATGCTGTCAGATTAATGGAAAAATGGCCTGCATTTGTATAGCGCTTTTCTAGTCCCTAAGGACCCCAAAGCGCTTCACACTACATTCAGTCATTCACCCATTCACAAACACATTCACACACTGGTGATGGCAAGCTACATTGTAGCCACAGCTGCCCTGGGGCGCACTGACAGAGGCGGCACATGTCTTAAGCTTAAGTTTAAAAAACATTTTTACATCGGTTTGGCAAAGCTGTTAAATTTGCATTTTCTACTGTACCTCAAACAAATATGAGTTTGACAAATATGTATCAAAATGTTTTGATTTAGATCCAATACAGAAAAACATAAACTGAGATACGTCTACAAGGTCTGCAAACTCTTTACCAGAAATGGAAATATCCTTTATGCAAGTTTTTGTTTTTGTTTTTTTTAAATCAAAAACATGCAAATTCACTGCTTTGGTCTTTTCATACTGCAGAACTATCCAGATGCTCTGTATGAGTAACTCAGCTGCTGAGAAAATATTGGTATTTCAACAATGGCCATGTCTTTATCTGTGTCTTAATTGTTAACGGTGTTAACTGAGAGTGGTGTCTCAACAGCAGCTGGGGGGGGGGGAGCCAGTTAACGTCAACAAGCCTAACAATTCAGAGCTGTTTCTCAGTGATAAGAGCCTTCAAAGCACACATGAACACACACCTGCCTACATCCAATTTAGCATTCTTGCCTTGTCCTCTTGTTGTTTACACAGGAATGATATGTTCGCTGTTCTGTTTAGTGAACAGCTGACAAATTGTGTGTGTGTGTGTGTGTGTGTGTGTGTGTGTGTGTGTGTGTGTGTGTGTGTGTGTGTGTGTGTGTGTGTGTGTGTTTCAGCGAACTGGATTTAGGTCGTGACTTGGGAGTAAGGCCGATAATGAAGAGTGGAGATTACCACAGGACAATGGAGACAACAAACGTAGTGCATAGGTGATCTCACAATGCAAGTTGCATACACATAAAAAACCTAATGAATACACATTTGCATGGTAGAAAGATAGAAAAAGTTGTCATGTTAAATGTTACAGCTCATGACAGTACAACTGGAAAATAGAAGCTGCATCTGAACAAACACGAGACTGTTGGAACAAGAAGATGAGACCAAAGTGGAGATGTCCGGATGTTTGGTGAAAACCAGAAACAGCTCATACCAGCTGTTGGTGGAGGGGTACACAGGATCTGGCTACCTTGTAGTCACTGAGTTTACCATGAACTCCTCTGTAAGTATTCTGGAGTCAAATGTGAGGCCATCTGTCCAACTGCTAAAGCTTGTTAGAGCATACAACAGGACAATGGGTCCAAGCGCAGCAGCTAATCTACAACAGAAAAGCTGAAAACACAAGACAATCAAGGTGTTGCAAAGCCTAGACCTCAAGCTGATTGTAACGCTGTGATGGGACCTTAAGAGAGCTGTGCGTAAACAATTGCCTTTAGGCCAAGCCATTATGCAGACAAGAACAGAAGCAGCAGATAGCAGTAGGACAGGTGCAGGGATGCAATGCTATTAATTAAAAGTAAACACTTCCTGCATCTGCTTCACTTTAAAAGCTTTCCAGTGAAATTACGTATTATGACGTTTATTGTGAAGCAGCTGCGGGGAGACTTCAGCACTTCATGAACATGGAGAGGCGCTTTCAATTTTGCTATTTGTCTGTTTAAATATCTCGACTGAATAACAACCTGCAAGAACTCTTCTTGTTTTTAAGCCCATAATAAGGTAAGGATTATAGGAACTATCAAAGCCTACAATGCACAGAAGTGGATTTATTAAGTGTAGTCTTTAAGCAGACTTTGGTCTCTGCCCTGTTACATACCTAGCTATAGCACACATGCTATGATGTTATATATTAAATCCCTTTTATTCTTCCCATCCCCGAGGGATTCCTGGATAGTAAGTGGAGTGTGAGAGAAGCACGTGGCGCAGACCTGAAGCTGCCTCTGCATGAGAGAACTGGAGCGGGGTTGAGTGCTGACCAGGAGAGAGAAAAAGCGAGACGGGGTCGTGTATGTGTGTGTGTGTGGGGGGGGGGTGACACACACACATCTAAACACTGTCAACACACGTCGGTCTTTGGCCTTTTGTTCTGCTAAAAGTGAGGATCCAGAACGAATGTTGTGTTTGTTTTTGTCATGTTCTTCCTCAAAGGACGGCATCCCCGGTGTTTGTTTCCTGTGTCCGAGCTCAGTGAAAAATGCTCCTCCCGTGCTTGTAACAGGGATGCTGTCGCCATGGAAATCAGGCTTGTTGCATGTGTGGGCAGAGAATGAAACTTGGAGTGCTTAAGTGAGGGATACTCAAGACGACTGCCTCTGGTACACCCTACTGGTTTAGATGAACAGGAGATGCCCTACATTCAGTTTTCAGTCCTTCAGCTTGAAAATAATACTTTTACGCCATCAAAATACGAAAGACATTAAAGAAAATTTGAGGATAATAAAACGTATGATCCAAATAATGCACATTATGTGTTACTATTACTGTTTAATTGTTATAACGCTTTTTAATTACATATACTCGCTTCCTATTGTGTGGAGGAGCGATCAATCTGCCAGTGGAGCTGAAGACAACAGAAAAAGGCCTTTTGTGTTCACTGTAAGCATTTAGGGTCAGTTTAGTAAAACAGGATGGCAGCGAGCATTAATCTCCTTGTGCAAAATGACTTTGTACACTATGGCATAAGATGCGTTTGCTTCCCGTAGAGAGCAGCACAAACTGAGGTCCATCCACTCCCAGTGAAACAGCTTAATTGATTTAAGGAGGAGCAGCGAGTCCTGTAAGCTCCAAAATCCCCTGTTTTGGGAGCTAGACAAGAAATTTTGCTTGCTTGAGCTAAAGCCAAAAGAGCTGACAGTCTGTGTGCAGCGGATGAACAAAATGTCCTAGTTGATGTTTTTGGACTTACAGAGACTCTAGACCATGTTTTCAATCAAGCACAGTTTGGGTTATGAGCACTCAGGTAGAGCTGTGCTGTTGATATGAAAAGATTTAAAAGGTTATGCTCCATGTGAGCTTAATGATTGCAATGCAGCAGCTACATTTCTTTAGTATTTTAACTGGGCTGTGCGACAGATGATTGGCAGCTCTTTTCTGCACACCAGTCCTTCACTAGACTGGACAAATGCGCAAATTGCTGCACTGCCAGTTTTAAGAGCAAACTCTGGTACATTTGTGTTTTCTTTAATAAATCTAAATTGCCACACACATAAATGAATGCCCCTGAAAACCAAATCAATCAGATGATCTAGCAATTACAAGGTGACAGTGGGAAGAAAAAAAATCCCTTGTAACAGGAAGAAACCTCACTCCAACAGGGTCAGCCTTCTGCAGTGTTCTACTCTAAATTCTACCCACTTTAACGCATTTAATTACATGTAAATTTTCCATGTAATTGTGTTACAAAAGTACAGTGTCACATGTTAAATTTAATGGAATCTGGTCAAATGAATGTATTTTGCATCCATTCAGTTTATGTCAAGCAGATTTGCAAAGATATTATAGGTATTTGCAACAAACAACGTTTCTATACTTCAGCTGCATTTAACACAAAACTCTTGCTTCGAGTTTATTGAGAGTAAAAAAATATTTTTTTAACGTGTGGGGGAGGGGGAAAGAGAAGACGAAAAGGAGAGTACAGGGAGGACGGATGAAGCACAGACTATGGGAGAGAGAAGACAGATTTTTGCAGTGTGCACAAATGTGGAATAATATTTTGTATCACATGGTAGATATCTGTGGACAAGTAGTTGTTCTTATTATAGTATTTTCTACTCCACTTGGAGGACATGTGTAGGTGGTACCCTTGTTTGCACATTCAGAAAAATTGAGAGGGCACGTGGACGTCTGCCTCACATTCAGCCTCTGAAGTTAATGTGGGACAAAAGCAAGTGTTCACATACGCTGAGACAGTACAACCCCCATGTTAGCATGTATGTCAACCGAACAGGACTGAAATAGTTTAAAATATAATTATTATTTTTTTACAAGAGCATATGCAAAGCATCTTTGTGCAGTGCTCATCTTTAGCTAACTGCCTGGCATGTATCTGATCAGGTTAGCCCTTAAATCATATAATGAAGTGATCATTCACTATTCACTGTAAGGATACACTCATATAATAATATGGAGTCTAAAAGAGGCAGAGCGCAGCGCGTGTATTTCTGTGTTTACATTGGCCAGTGTGTGCGTACGTGATGTGAACGTGTGTAACCATGATGACTCAATGTAACGCTCTGTGACTTTTCCCTCACAGAATAATTATATTAATTTGATATAATTGAGTTTCATTTTAACATGCACAGAGCACAGTTCTTCATGCAGGCGGTCAGTCTGCTCTGCATAAGCATGGCTCGTGTTTTTGCTGTTGTCTTGGGAAACTGCAACAGAAAAGTTGATGAGTATAAATGCAACGACATCACAGCGAGCCAGAGAGAAAAGAGCAGTGGACAATGAAGGGCAATGCATATGTGAGGAAAAAGGAAAATCACATATGCAGATAAAAAAAATTTTTTAAAACTACTAACAGAATTGGATTAGTGTGAAATTAGTGTTTCTGTATATGATATCTTATAACTTTCACATTACCTTGTTGGATAAAATATAAGAGTTAAGCGTGAAACAGAAACCTTTAAATACACACTGGTAACTTAAAATAAGCATAACATGCTTCACACAGGTAGTGAATCAGAATGAGTTACATACAGTGCAGTTATTCCTGCATGCTTGCTGTATACGTACACTCTGTCAATAGACTGTGGTAAAATGATAAGAATCAATTATTGTGTTCTCCAATATGAGAAAGTGGGAGCAGCAGTGGTGATTTGGCTGTACTCTGCAAGTGCCACATTATGTTGTGTGAATCTTTGCAGTTATGCTAGCAAGTAATTTTTTTTGCACTCTCCCAGTACACATGACCACCTAATTCATTATTTGAAAGTGGTTTGGCAGTCTTGGTTAGGATTAGTTGTCCTGATCTCACCTACAGATCTGCAGTAGTAGTTAAAGAATATATTATGCAAACCAAAGCACTGATCAACTGTGTGTTAATGCTTGAAAATGTGTCAGTCTATCAAAAACAATAATAATAATGCAAATGCAGAGAGTAACAACGGCCAAAAACACTCTCACTAAACTGTGAAAACGAGCGCCATTATGTGGATTAAGGGGTTCAAATCATACTGGATCATTGTTAGTGCAGACTGTTTTCACGTTTATCTGTGCTGTTATCCTGAGGAAAGAGAAAAGCTCTCTGCCATCTTCGCTTCTCCTCCATGCTTCCCTCTTATCAGCCTTTGTGTAAGTTAAGGAGCTGCTGTGACAAGAGTCTGCTGTTGTTTAGCACACCGAAAGATAGCAGGCGAGGCAGAAATGTGTGTACCAAAACAATGCAGGACAAAAGCAGCTCCTCACTGAACGGCCTCTGTGGGCGAACACTTCCTTTCTCAAAGGAATTATGACACTGTTCTTTAGATTTAAGATTACCTATAAATAAATTTACATCGGTTCGGTGCAGTGTCATATGACGCTATTAGAAGAACCCATGGGGGGGGAAAAAAACATGCACAGATGTGTGTACTATACTGAGAAATAATCCATGACTGAATCCAGGAATGATCCCAATACTGAAACTAATTTCATTTGAATTGGAAGTGACACAATTCCAGACCCAGTTACATAAGGCTGTAAATAATCTGAGTGGACATGAGAGAAAGTGTGGAAATAAATGATTGGAGGTGACAGCAGTGGAGGTGTTAACTATAGAAAAGCTGTAAAATTGAGCAGTGACAGTCTGCAGATGGCTGCTATACTGACAAACCTACATTTCTTTTTCTGTCTGGTTCTTCACACCCTCGGTTGTTGAACACAACAGATTTGCTTTATCCTGCTGGGTGTATTCCCCCTTCTTCTAGCTCCATACATTAAGGATTTCAGTCTTCCCATCATGAGTAATGCAATACCATTGGCACCAGATGCACAGAGCTACAAAGACTTCAGTGACAAAAGTGTCCAGGCGTCCCGATCTCAACATGAAAAGACTAAAGATACTAACATAAAAGCACAAACTAGCTTTTTTATGTTCTTGCTGGTTTTAAATAGCATTCCGGTTAGTTTATTTGGATCATTTTTTACTGTGTTTGATTGAAATTGACAGATTAAAATGCTTTTGATTATTTTTTTCCAATGGACCGTCTTTTTATGTGCTTTTGATAACCCAATTTATGCACAGTATATATGCCTGAGTGTATGCGTGTGTGACTGTATGCTTATAATCGATCACAAACAAGGAACATCACCATGCCTGACCTGCCTAACAAATCAGCTGGGAGCATCAGAGCACACACACACAGAGAGCTGACGCAGGTTCAGTCGATGTCACTTCCCTCAGTGATGGTAATACGAGCTGTCATTAGGTTCAATGCAATGTGGCTCAGGCTGCATTGTGTATGTGGTTTGTGTGTGTTTAAACCATGGCAATTCAGCACCTAAGAGTTATTGTAGTATCCCATGATGTTCTGTGTATGAACTGCGATCCACTGCGATGATGTCACAGTGGATCACATGATTTGTCTGCTGATTGTTGTGTTTTTAAGCATGAAAAGAATCTAAATTAAATAGATCCCGATGCATGAATCGGTTCTCTATCGCCTAAAAAGGTGAAGAACCAAGCAAGACAAACACGAGGTGTCACATTGGCTCCTCTTTGGACTCTAAAGCCAAAGCCTGGTCTCTGTATGTCCTTCACCTCTAAAAAAAATCATTTTCTGTTTGTCTTTCTACTTTCGCCCTGTACTGGAAAAGCCCTCTGGAACAAGAGATTTTTTTTACTGATGTCAAATTACATCAGTAGCTGATGATGTGTCATGGTAATATCTACACAGGGGAAACCAAGGAGCTGTAGCCAGTCCCATACCAATCAGTGACAACATTAAAACCAACTGCTTAATAATGTATAGCTCCCCCTCGTGCAGAAAAAAGCGGCTCTGATCCATCGAGGCATGGACTCAGCAGGCATGGGTTTAATGTTGCACTAGAATAGTGGATAGCTATGCTGAAGTCTGATATTGTCCAGAACAGCTTCAAAGACTGTGGTTCTGAGAAGCACGGTGCCTCTGCAGGGCCTCTTTGTCCTCAAAAACATTCTTTGGCAGCTACACTACCACCTCTGCTAACTAACTTTATGAGAGTGTTTATGCATGGGAATATTTTTGTGGACGTCTGTGTATGCTCTTGTGAGAGTGTAAGAGAGTGCTTTAGTGTGATTCTGTCAGCAGGCCATTGCATGGTTGTTTGTGAGGTCACGGACATGTAGGTGAATCAACCAGACAGCCAGAAGCAGGCCAATCAGCTCCTATTAGCCCGTTTCCCTTTGGTCTTAATCAGATTAATGACAGCCAGAAAGGCTCAGGATGTCCTGCTCAAAGCAATGAGCAGGACATCAACAGAAGAGCCACCGATATTCCCATCTTTTTATTCTTAGGAGAAGAGGAAAGTTTTTCACAAAGATTATATCGGGCTGTGATAGAACCTTTTATCATGTATATTTCTCTCGTTTAAAAGCATATATATTTTAAGCTTTCATGAAAATGCTGAATTAAACAAGAAGGGTAGGTAGTCACACATGCATGCACACACCACTCGTTTTAATGATTAGGTCCATCTTTTTATCTACATGTTATATTCATGAGATAAACTGAAGTGGTTGCAATATAGACCATTACATATTTTCACCTCTACTGTTTATGTGCTGCAGGTTAGAGCTGGCAAAGATTCGATTTTTACTGTAAGCTTCCTGTCTGCGGCCCTCATCCCTCACAGATCTCTCATTTACAGAAATAGAGGTCTGTCCTGTGATATCATGTCAGATGTAGATGATACAGAGAGCTCTTTAATTCTCCCTAATTATTATACTGATAAGTCGTGACTTAGAGACACTGTCTCCTTCTGAAGGCCATACTTCATGCAGTAGTATGGTGTGTTTCATTATGGGAATCTGTATCGTCAAGACTAATTTATCTCCAAATTAAGTCAAACGTTATACATTTGTCCACGACCTGTAGATGTAGCTGATTATTAAAATAGATCTAGTTGTATCTGTTATATGAGTGTGCCAAAACAACTAAATAAAAGATAAACAACCAAGAAGTCATGTGAAATAAGATCAGATACTTTGCATTACTGTGTCAGAGTAGTCTGTCAAAAATCATGTCCTAGATGTGCATGTTAGAAAGTACCTCCTTTTAGTTAATGTCACTGGTTTCAGGACATCAGTCAGTCATTGCAAAGGATTGGCACCCAAGTATGTAAAATATAAATATAATAATTATGTATATAATTATGGTAACTTGCACAATTACTTTAAAGCCTGTAAAAATGATGGCACTAAACAAAAAATTGATTTAATTCCTCAAACATTATTGTAATGCTTTATTAAAATACTTTAATTCAAGCTAAAAATCTGCATTAAAATGGCAAATTCAATGTAAGGATGTAAAAAGATACATTTAGGAAAACTTTATCTCATGGACCTGACTGCATGTACCATCTTTGGACAAAGTAAAATCAATTTGGGATACACAGAAATTAAATTAAATTAAACTATTTTCAGATAAGAGATGTTCATAATCCAGATGTTGAAAGATGTTAAAAAGAGGTTAAGGTTAACAATCTTAACCTCTCCACTCTTGGCTCCTTCTGTCCTAACCTTTTTTTCCTGCTCTCATTATCACCTCCTTTTCCACCTTACACACTTCTCCCCTCTCTTGAACACTCTCCTGTCCTCCTTGTTCTCAATTTCTTATTCTTCTCTTCCTCCTCTCAGTCTGCCTCTCTCTCCTGTTGAGAGCCATCAACTCAGATACTGCACAAGTCTCCATGGCCACAGTTGTCACGGCAGCAGGCCATGTTGTATGTAAAATGCGAATGACAAACACAATGAATATAAACATCCAGTTAGTTAAAACAAACTGTAGGTAGCGCACATGCATGGAAACATGGAACACAGGGATAACACACAGAACCACACATGTATGCATTCCAACTCTTCGAGTATCTCATTATTTAACCCCCTAGGACCTGCCGTCCACATATGTGGACATCACATTTTGGGTTAGACCAAAATACTCAATGTTGCTCTACAAGGGCCTGATATCCACTTACAAGGACATTATACTGCTACTGTTCTATCGAAATTTTAAACGAATATCTTCATATGTGGCTCTTATTTTTCTTAGAAACAAAAATCTGGTAATTCTTTGTTTTTACATTCATCAGGTCCCAATCAGCCAAAATATCAAAGAGAAATTAAAAATGCATGCTGTGGAAGAGTTCGGGTCTTAGGAGGTTAAAGCCTGTTTACAGGTAGAATACTATGTTTTTAAGATCAAAAAGATAAAAAGAATAAAAACTTCTTTTTAACTTAAAAACAAAGAGGAAACTTGTGTTGTTTACTCATTATAGGCAATGTACAGACTCTCATGGCAGTGTCAAGAAGAAGTGCAGTTGACTGAATAGTAAAAGTTGCATAACAGTAACAAACACGCAGCAGGTCCACAGTGGCTCTTCATCATATGTGCAGCAAAGCATCCAGCTAAAGGAGAAAACTGGTGTATGCAAGAGATTTAAGTTCTCATTTATCCCGCCAGCTATAAACCTGCTTAGTAACAGATAATCTCCTCATCACATTTCCTGGTCATTCAATCCACTGCCACTTTCATTATTCACTCTGAACAGTTTTTGTTAGAATAATATACATTTTCATGTAAAACGCACAACACCTGCAGGACAGCAGCTTCACTGACGGAAAATGAATCACCTTTGAGCCCGAGTAGGTCAAGACAATCGCAGCTTATACAAAGGCTCATCCATATTACAGTTTGTTCTTCCTTTAACATTTGCTGCCATTAGCTTTTTGTTCACCGCTAAATAAAACACAGCACCTGGTCATTTCAAGCAGAGTTCATGCAGAATGTGGCAATACCAGAAACTCAATATAAAGAGCTTGTACTCAGAAGATTGCGATTTGGGTCAAGTCCAGCAGAACACTGTGTTGTGTCTGCTGTGCAAGGCTTAACACTGCAGTCGCTAAGTGTGCTCTGCTCCGTTGTGCCCAAGTGAGGTTTTAGAAAGCGTATGTGTGTGTTTATCCGTTTATGTGTTTGTGTCCTACATTCCCTGCAGTGTCTGTGGTCCCTGGGCCTTTGGGTGCTAAGTCAGTAAAACAGGCCTCCTGACATCTGGGCGACTGTCACCCCACAGCCTAAAAACCTGTAAAGCCCCCTGGCTCCACTTGCATAACACTCAGATGTGTGTGTGTGTGTGTGTGTGTGTGTGTGTGTGTGTGTGTGTGTGTGTGTGTGTGTGTGTGTGTGTGTGTCAACATGTTCAGTACACTGTTGATAAAAACTCATAATGTGCTAAATGTAAACATTTCAAGCATTAAGTGAGTGCCATTATATAAAAATATGGCATTCCCTGCTCCAAGCTGGTTTTACGGGAAAACATGTTGTGCAGCACATTCGCTCACTAACCTCAATGAGAGTTTATATTCTTTCGCGTTTAAACTGCATGAGCATGTTTGCTGTGGTTATAGAGAAAAGTCTATATTTAACACATGATAATGATGAAGAGGAGTGACAGCTCAGAGAAGGAAGGAAATGACTCACAATGATGGGACCACACTCTAATAAAGCTGTATGATCACGGATGTCCTGAGGCTACTTTAACAGCGACGACACACACACACACACACAAGCACACACAGCAAGAGGGACAAAGAGAAATATTTCTTTATCTATGGATATCTTTGTGAGCATGTTCACTGACTTACCCCAACCCATCAGGGGGTTGGGACGCATATCTGTAACCGGAAGGTCGCCGGTTCGATCCCCGGGCTCTCTGTCCTGGTCGTTGTGTCCTTGGGCAAGACACTTTACCCTACTGGTGTTGGCCAGAGGGGCCGATGGCGCGATATGGCAGCCTCGCTTCTGTCAGTCTGCCCCAGGGCAGCTGTGGCTACAACCGTAGCTTGTCTCCACCAGTGTGTGAATGTGAGAGTGAATGAATAGTGGCATTGTAAAGCGCTTTGGGTGCCTTGAAAAGCGCTATATAAATCCATGGCAGTGATTACATGTTATCCTGCTCACTGACTGACCCACGGTTGTGTAGCATTAAAGAGATTGGTGGGGGGAAAATTCTATTTCCTTATTTAGACCCAACTTAGTGAACTTGAAGTATCATAATTCAATTAAAAATTAACAACATCACCATATTTGAACATTTTGGAGACTCTAAGAAGAACAAGACTACGAACAAGACTACATTTTAAAATAGTGTTTAGTTGTTTTGTGAGTCTGTTTGTTAAAATTGATAAAATAATACTTTCAGAATTAACACACACACACACACACACACACACACACACACATACGCACACAGAAGAACAGATGATGAACTTTGAACACATTGCAGTTCCATCATGTATCACACACACACACAAATACCAAATATGTTCACACAAGATTTGCGCATGAACTTTCTTTCCCGTTCATGGTGTGTCAACACTTTCTATCTGTATTATCTGCAAGCCCAGGATGAATGTACTCTCTCTCTCTCTCGCTCACACACACACACACACACACACATACACCCTGAAGCATAAAACTGCTGTTGACATTTCACAAGACACTCACACACAAGCATGGACACACTTATACGTAGTCCTGACAAATGTGCAGTGAGCAAGCTTTAACAGAGTGTAAACCAACAGGATAAATGAAGCTTTAACAACATTGACTTTGGTCTTCTCCCTTCAGCCATCGTTCCCTCACTGCAGCTGGCCCAGCTCAGTCTGATTAAAATGTTTAACTGGCATACATCAAATGCTCAAAAAGTCCCTTTCAGATCGTTATTTGAAACATAATCAAATAAGGAGATAATAAAAACACAGGATGAGGATCTCTGTCTGTCCGTCCATTCCTGCATACACAGGACATTCCTATTGTTGTGTATTTCACAGCTTTAGCCACATAAACTAAATTCGACCTCATTTTCCCGCTTCTGTCAAAAGCCAGTGTGTGCACACTGTGAACACGTTATCATCTGATCTCTGTGCAGAGATGTTCTTCCATTCTTTTCATTTTATGGGTTTATGTTGAAGAGATATGGACCTTTCAGTGGTATAAAAGAAAACAGCCTTGTGAGGCTGAAGTGAACTACAGAGACACACTGTCTCAGTGCCGAATGAATTTTTGTTCTCACTTATGCTAGCTATCCTTATTATTATCGCATTAACCATTGCCAGAAAGTTAAAAATCTGAAAAATGGATCAGCTGCGATTAGTAAAACAGCAAAATACTAACTGAGGTGTGCGGTGCTGATTCTCATATAGAAGAAGAATAGAGACCCATGTGGTTATGTGATGGGTGTGATATGTTTGTCTTCACCTTTTTCTAGAACAGTCTTCCTATCTGTAGCTATCACTGCCAATCTTTCTCTGCTCAAACACATACAAACAGCATCCATGCTTTCTGTGCCTGGCTGTTAATGAGAGGGCTTCACCTCACATACAGCACATACTCACATGGGAACACCTACATCGTTCCTTACACCCACCTACACGCATACACTATATACATGCATACACATAAAAAGGAGACACTGCACCTGCATGCAAATGGACACAAGAAAGTAGAAGAGGAGATCTGACTGTTTATGCTAGGTCTCATGTTATGCTAGTCTGATCCCAAATACTGATCCTAATGCATCTTTGTCTCCTTCCTCTTGTTTCGAATGATTGTGCTCCTCAGTAATCAATAGAAAATATGGATGAAATCAGCCTGACAGGAATAGTTTTAATAACTGTGTGATCTTAGACTCTTAATGACCACGTTTCTCTACATGTATAGAACAAAATGTATAGCAGCTCTATACGGTTGTCCCTTCTTTTTACACATGTACAGAAAAACACAGACGCTCACATGCTTGAAAGAGCAGTGCGCTGCTTTGTGTGACCCTCATTTCGCCTCTTCCCTAAACCTTTAATCCGTGCCTGAGAGAAACTTATGTAACCATTTTTAAGACTTAAGTCAGATGTGGAAAAACACATTTTTAAAAAAACCCATAAGATCGCAACAAATGCATATACACAATTGTATGCTGACTGTCCAGTTGTACATATACAAACAAACAGGGCTCCTGTACAGTATAGATGGATGCACAATAACACAATATAAGAATAGCAAGGTCAGTTTCTCAACTTCCAGGGAAAATGTTCATGTGCTGTCACAAACATACACTTTCTTTAAAATGTCACCGTTAAATTGCATTATGAAATCTTACCTTTACAGTTTAATACAGTTAGTTTCAAATTAAATATGTGATCGGCAGCCAATTAGAAGAAAGCTGGCTTGAACAGACAGTGTCCTTAAAGTGAAACGAGCTAAAACAGCATCAGTGAACTGAGGGGATGTACCACCTTCACATACGGTTAAAATGAGCATAACAAGTCCCCTTTAAACACTTTTGGAGTCTGCTGTAGATAAAAAAAAAAAAAAAAACATCACAGAACATCTAAATTAACAATTTAACCTTAAACATTTAAATTCCCATAGGTTTTTTTTCACTTGCTAAATAATCAGAACTTTGTTATACAATAAAAACGTTAAATTCCTTGCTCTTACCGTTTTTCCTTAAAAGAATTAACATTTGTTGTATTCATTTGTGGTCGCGCACAAAAAACAATTTATTACTGTAAGAGAATCCTAAATTTTTAAAACAGTTTTTTTTTTTTTTTTTTACAATGAGTGGATGAATGTAAATACACATAAATATGCACACACATACAGGGTAGCACAGTGGTCCAGTGGTTCATGAACTTCCCTCAACCGCAACCCTTTGTGAGTTATCGCCAGGTGCTCTGGCTTCCTCTCCAAGCATGTCTCCAAAGACAGGCTTGTTAGGTTAATTATAATGATTCTAAACAGTCTGTAGGCGTCCGTGTGAGCTTCAAAATTTGCCTGTCTCTGCTTTAGGAATCTGATCGACTGGTGACCTACCCTGGGTGTACCTCACCTACTGTGCGATGTCAGCTGGGCTAGGCTACAAATGCACCCCCACCCCATCCCCACTTGAAAATAACCTTAGGGATGGGTTGTTTTTTTTTTCAGGCAGGTTTTGTGAGAACAATTTTTATATTACAATCAAGATGAATGAAGTTTAGGCGAAGCATGGATTTTCCATGGTATGTGCTTTGACTTCATGTTATGACTAACAGTGAAACAACCCTCCTGCAATGTCTGCCTATGGTTTTAATCAGAAAATTATGTGGCTCATTACCATGGTTTTAATTTTAATATCCAGCATTAGCCAAAAAATTATTCAACCTTTGATCTCTGACTCATGCTGTTCATGTGAAGGCTCACCCACATGCAGTAAAAATTGACTCCAATAATGAGGACAGACTGCACACACAGCCAATCAGGTTAAGTGGGCTGATACACTGAAAACTACTCAGAAAACACATCAGAGAAATTAACAAATGTTAAACAAATTTTTGTTTTGTTATCAAAAAATTGTCTGCTTTTTTTTTTCTTCCATGATTGTTCATTATGTACAAATTGTCACATCAATATTAAATGCCTATATGTCTCCCACTGACTGCAGCACTGATAATACAATTTCTCTCTCAGTATCACGCCTGCTCTCTTCCCTTCATGCCAGGTTTACAAAGCAAGGACACGAATGGAGCTAAGCAATGAGTCATCCTCTTCCTATATAAGCAAAAATATATTATTCATTGTGATAATCTAGAACACTGGAGAAACCATTTGACCCAAAATAATGAAAGTGGACTTTATTTGAATAGAGCCTTATTTTAATAGGTATTAGAGCATAATTAAAGGTAGTAGTTTGTGCGCTTTTTTAAAAAGTTTTTTTTAGCTTGTGTGCTTTACAACACACAGGTGAACCAAACCAGAAATGTCTATTCCACACTTTACTACATTAACAGGTCCTAGCCCAAGCTTCACAGCCCCAGGGGTGGAGGGTTTGGTGTAAGCTAATATATGATATCATATAATTCATTTTTTAATTATTTAAGTGATAACATGAACTGTTCAAACACAGACACAGATTCTACACTGATCAGATTTGCTCTTCTTGATCCGACACTTTCAGATATACTTCATCTTATTTAGTCCACCATGACGATTGGATGCGATTTAATTTGATTTATATGTTGTGCCTAATGTTCCCCCTAGGCTGCGCGTGTGCGCAATTGCGCACTACTGGCACGGTCTCTGCGCAGAAAAAAGTCTGCATTGCGCACACAAAAAAAAATTAAAGTAAATACGTTAACAATTCTGTTTTGCAGTGTTAGTCAGTACTAACACTGCAAAACAGCTACTGGCTGCTCCCGTATGGGATTAGAACGATGCCACCTTATCCCATAGTCCAGCCAATGATGCGATTCACATTCGTATATGCGCAGCTAATCAACGTCGTTGACAGGCTATGACAGCGTCCTTATGTACCGACACCGGCGTTTTAACTAGCAAAGCGGCGTGGCTGATGTGGAGTGAAGCCACGTTATTGACAACTTGTACAACCATTGGAGATGTGAGCAGGACAGACGGAACAATTGACAAGTTTCCTTGTGTGTGTCACAGCAATGAGGTGACTGCTGAATGTTACAGGTGTTACAGGAGTGATACATCTCCTGTTGTCAGGCCTGCAGGTATCAGGCTGTTGTTCTCCTTTGTCTCATAGTGGACAGAAATTATTTTTGGAGTGACACAAATAATTTGTATGGCATCAGATTTGATGCAGAACAGCTGATTGTTCTGTAAATATTTTGAAATGTTTGTTTTAAAAAAACGCCTTTGCAGCATTTTTAGGTAAACAGCTGCAAAAAACTTTGTTTGCAAAACTCAGTTACTTTTTTGAAGAACTAACTATATAATTAATTGCCCAACATTGGTTATTATATACTGTATTTTGCACACAGAGAGTTACAGGACTCTCTCCCAGACCACAGACTCATAATACAAGTCAGAGCTTTATTTTTTTTTTTTAAAAAAGAAAAAAAAGAAAGAAAGTTGTGTTTTCAAAATTGGAGTTCAAGTTATTTTACTTCCAATAGTGTTAACATCCTAAACGGGTCATGAACAAGATTTTCTTTAATTTTCATTGTAAGTGGGCTAAAGCAGTTAAAAGTAGTCTAACATAAATGCTGTGATTATTTTGATTATTTTAATAAAACACGTAACTTGGATGGATTCGACGTTGGCGTGACCACAGTGCACACGTCTGCTGTTGCTCACAGTGGTCCAAGGCGTCGCTCAGGGAGTTTACGTGTTCGCTCAGACACATGAAAAATTAGAGGGAACATTGGTTGTGCCCAACATAAAAGAAACTGGACTGAGTGGCTGTCGCTGTCCGATGTGCTGAATGCTTCTTTCAGTATGTAAAACATGAGTCAAAGAAGGTGGATGAAACACCCTAACAGTCAGTGGTCCTGCAGGCCAGTCCAATAGTGAATGGTATAGCCATAAATAAAAAAATTAAAAAAAAAATCAAACCATGAGCTTTGATTTAAATATCTGGCCACGGTTAATATCACAAAGCTTTAATAAAAGAGCTGGAACAGGCTGATAATGAATGTGCTGTATATGATAACTGCAGGCGTGGAACAAGAAGACAGCCTGAACTTATGTTAAGATAAAATGCAAGTTTTTGGCCAAAAGTTGCACATTAGTAGTTTAAAAAGACAAGCAGTATTTTCTGTTAACATGCGAGATGTCACCTAAGTCATGAACATTTTCTTGGGTTAAAGATCTCACAGACAGACACACTTACTCACTATTTTCATTCAGCTGATTCATATTGGATTCTTAATGAGCTCCTGAGGTGATCAGCAGTGAAGGTTTATCAGCTAGTGGTCAAAGGGGCTGTCACATGTCTCCTGAATCACTACCCAGCTTAACAGCATATGCATTCTCCACTCTGCACAGTGAGGGGAAGTGAAGAGAATAGCAGAATGCAGAAAAGGTGAGGCGTGTTAAATAAAGAAAATAATAAGAACAGACAGAGATCTGAGCATAAAACTAGGCTTCAAAGCGGAAAAGCTGAGGTAGTTAAGGAGACAGGATGACACATCTAATAAGAGATGAAGAGATGAGCAGAGAAGACTGAGAAGTCTGAGGCTAAGTGTATACCTTCATGCTCAATTTCAAGCATCCACATGTGGAGATGGCTACTGCTATCTACAGTTAGGTCCTTAACTATATAGACAATTATCCAATTTTTTTGTAATGAACATGAAGTTTCACTTCATCAGGTGTAATATTTTTTTTCATCACTTTGTTCATCTCAAGCGAGGTCAGGTTACCATGGTAACACGTATCCATCTGCCACATACTAGTGAAATTTACACAAAGGTATGTTGGGCGACAGTAGACATAGTGAGTGCATATTATGTGATTATGTGAGTGATGCTTAAATAGAGATCTGAAGAGCATGTCTGACACAGAAAGACATTATCTGACAGCAGAGGGGAGAGAATTTGATTCAGTCACATGACAGAGTTTGGGTTTTGTTTTGTTTTTTTCAAATTTCCTCTCTATTAGATGACCCTCCCACGTATAAGCTCCCACCCTACATCTCTCCACTCATCCACTCATCCAATCCTCCAATCCATCATCCATGCGTTCACCCCATCCACCTCCCCTCGCTGCAACCTCCGCTCATTTAGTGACGGATAATCCACTGGCCAGCTTAATCCCTCAACCTGCTCACACACACGCACACTTTCGCTCAGTCCCAGATACTCATCCGCAATCTCAAATATACAGACCCACAAATACACAGCAAACAGTCACATTTCTGAACCGAGCACCGATGAGATCAGCCCTAAACTTAACTGTTTCTCATATGAACGGGATGAAAATTCACCAGAGGAGCAATTTAAAATGCATTTCACATTTTTAGGAGTATTTTGTAACAGGCAAGCATGCATTGAATTAAGCTTTGAAACCTTTAAACCACTGTGATTTAAGAATATTCTATTTAAAAATATTTATATGTCAACATGTCAAAACTTTATTGGTAAAATAAGCTGTAGGTCAATGAGATAAGCATTAGCATTAACACTAGAATCTGCAACTGGATCCTAAGTGTAGATATTTACTCAAGTATACGTGTTATCTTTGATGAGCATATAGACGACAATGGAGGGCCAATTTAAAAGCATTTTGCTTTTCTTTGTGGTAAATTTACCAGAGTTTTGTTTTTAACAATCTATTTCTTTTCCACTTCCCCATCCTTTGCTGTGAATGAGCTGATCAAACACCTACACAGTCTCTAAAAGTGCAAAGCACCTGCTCGAGTGTTGTCACTTATAGAGCCTCATGACATCTTTTCAGTGGTCTTTTCCGTGCATTTAGACACTATCCTTATTGACCTGTCCTTCACACTTTATGAAAACTCCTCTAACTCTGCTAAGAACATTGCGCTTGAAACAAAGTGGTTTTCGGATCATATAATTGAACAAGACCACTTTAAGATGCCAGTTTTCACATTTGCTTTCCCCATTTATAGCAGTTCTTATATAAAACTACAAAGACTTTAGGCACATGCGACCGAGCTTGAAACGAACTGCTAAAATGAACAGAAAGCTACGCACAAATATGCAGAATCTGAAGATAAGCAGCAGATTTACTGATTGACTGGGAATGTTTTTACAGGCTTTGGTTCATGACAATAATCAGCGTGTACGGAGAGGAACAGAGTGAATATATCTGGTAAAGATGCAACTTCTGAACCATAGGATATTATCTGATGAATATTTTGCTCTTTTTGTTTTTCTGTTTTATGTGTATGTACTCATAAACAGTGAGTGAATCAGTCACTGTTTCAGGGGCCCTGAGCTTAGATAGTCACTGGGAACTGTCAACACAAGCTATCAGATAACAGCTAATACGTTCCCAGACTGCTTTTGAAGTGTATTGAGGCTTTAACACCTTTGACGCCATCTCAATTAATTCTTAGCTTTTACAAATTCCAACAAAATATCTGCAAGATTGCATAGAGCCCCAAGTTAAATAAAGAATCTGCTTCATTTGTAAGTAGCGATCAGCATTCCGATGCTTAAGTTTATAAAACATGATGTATTGTATTGCTGTGCTGCGAACATCCCAGCACTCTAAGTGTAATCGACCTCAATCAGCTACAAGATCAATAAAGAAAATAATACAGTAACATATTAAAGCAGCTGTAATCCCCCGCTGAACCAAAAACAACTGCATTTTACACACAGGATTACAAAGTCAATAACGTTCAGTTCACTGCTTTGTTTCACTCTCGGTGCTTTCATTGTCCAGTTTTAAGCAACAGAAGGTGCAAAGAAAAATACAAAGTCTATCGGTTTTTTTTAACATAACAGCTTCCAGATTCTTAAATCTGCCATTTTTTAGTTATTTTCTCTGTCAAATTATGGAAAATAATGGTTTAGATGACACAACCAAGAGAATGATCATTTTGTGCCCAACTGATTTATTGCTCGGCCAGTATTAGCTAGTTGTTGATTTATTGGTATCAGCATTCTAACAATAACAATAAATTAAGGTGAAGTTTGTCAGAGGGAATTCTTTCCTTCAACTTTCCTGTTGGCAACACGTTTGGAATGCCACAAACAACCCGCTGATCCGAGCAGAGGCGAGATGAGCGCAAACGTGTATATAAATAACTACACATAACAAATGAGATGGAAATCTGTTTCTGTTTCATGAGTCTGAAAAAAAAAAAGCCAAAAAAGTTAAAATATTTTTTTCCTGATCATGTTGATGTCGGTCTTAAATATTGATCAGGCTCTAATTGTATTGATCATTTCTGAAGATCAGTAACCAATAGCCAATAAGCATCAAAACACAATGAATTGGAGGTAACCAGATAAAAATATTTTAACCACATTTTAAATTATTGCAAAACAAGAAATACATAAAAATTCCGGGTTTTTTTTAAAGTGTTTCCTTTTAAGAGGAGAAATCGTTATGTGATGCGACTCTGAAATTCACTTTGACAGAGCACAGTTGCAAAAAGATAATACTTTTTTTTCCTCTCCTCCTCACACATACTGTACATTGTGCAGTGAGGACGAGCGGAGACTTGGGCAGCGTGAATAATCCCCATCTGTTGATGGAAAATGTTACGTTTTTCTGTGTCTGTCTCTCAGTCACTCACACACAAACACATCCACGCATGCACACAATTCCCTATGATGCTAAGAAGGTCCCTTGCCAGCCTCGGAAAAAGAAATAAATAAATGTTTGGAGCACATGACAAAGTCCTCTGAGGACACTGCAGGTTAAAGTTATGAGAGAAAATGTATTCTTGCTCCTTTGGCAATAAAGTGCGGCATAAACTGCACAAACACACAAGTTAAATCAGCACGTATCTCATTTTGTCCGTTAGTTTCCTTCAGTCTTTTCTCAGCCCAGTCCTGTTTCATCTAAACATAAATGTATAAAATTCTGTGAGCCATTTACACGAGAGGTTGAACTTGAATATATTTAGACTTCCTTGAACATGTAGATGCCTGAGGTTTATCACATCAGAACAAGTCAGACAGAGTGAGAATAGCCACAGTGACAAGCCCGGTCATCTGCTGTTTCAATCAGATTCACACTGACATGAAGATTTTGGGTAAAGTTGGAGGACAGAAGGTTAAATGTCCTTCTTCAAGAGACAATTGGGGATCAATAGGAATAACGTGTGCACTTTCACAAGGGCACAAACAAGAAAGGACAAGCTTCTGATTTCTGTCACTTCATTCTGTCATTTTCATCAGTCCACTTAACTTCTAAGCTGGATGATGATTATTTTTTATATTTAAAAGCCAGAGTTTTGTAACCAGTGACTTCAGTACAAGGAGACAACAGATAAAAACCACTGATGGCAGCCTCAGAGTTGTGATTCTAGATTGACAATTTGGCAGATATCAAAACAAAATTAGTGATGCAGAGTCTAGTATTTAAGATTGTGCATGTCACTAAGACAATTCATTATGAGTTTAGTTTACATAGTTCTAGCATAAACACATTTTTAAAAATTTAATGCAGTGCATTACAATCAATAACTTTCTATAAGTTTTTATTTATTATTGTTGCAGTGAATAATTTATACATTTATAGCACTAATAATAAACACTGAGTCTTTAAAGACACAGAAACATTGCATGCAGCTTTAATGTATTTTTTAAAAGTGTTTATAAGTACTAGTCAGCAGTTAGCTGTAAGTAAGCTCATTTTACTTAAAGTTTATTACAAACTGTATGCGAAGTTTATTACCGAAGGCACTCTGACATCTGACGGCAGGAAAAGCACAGGTGTAAATAACAAAATGGATAAAATGCGAGTTGGATGGTTTCGTTTCAGCGCCGTGCTGTTGTTAATGCTGGCTCGCTGACACGCTCACATGAGACACAAATCCAACAGAGTCATTGTTAATGTCGTTGTTGACGGTGAAACTTTTTAGACTCATGTCTATGATGAGAATTACAATCTGCTGGACATTCAACGGTAAACCAGACAACAGTAAAACACAAACACAGTTTATTCACTTCGCATACAGTTTGTGTGAATGTACACAAAACCTACAAATCAACTCATCAGATAGATTTAATCACATGTGCAAAAAATCAATTTTCTATTTTCTCAAAAATGATCTTAATAAAAAAAACATTAAACTGGTGCTATACACGTAAAAACGATGATATTTCTAAGATCTGATCTAAAATTGTTTTCTTGCATTGTAAAGTAATAACTATTATTCTGTTTGTGCTTTGATGCTGCCAGACAACACTGTAATTATGGAGTCAACAAAACAAACTGGTTTCTATGTCAAACTCCGTCTCTGTCTTTTCACCTCAGTGCTCCTCTTGGGAGCTGCTGTGTGACACGCAGAGGGATGACCCAGTGGGTGGGTGTGTGCATGTGTGTGCAGTTCATTTATGCTTTCATAAATGCACGCACCAGTGTTTGTTTGTGTGCCAACAAAACAATGAAACCCAACACATCTATTCAAATATTGCCGGGAAAGCCCTCTGACGAAACTCGCACGTCCAGCACATCAATCTCATGCAAAAGTGTATAGCCATTGTGTGTTTTTATGTGGCCGATGACAATAGTGGAAGTGGAATCAGCTAACAGCATGATGCATGGTGTGCATTCAGCATCTGCAAACGCACACATGGCAAAGCAAAGTATAAAAAGACACGAAAAATGAAACCACAAGAGTATCACCTGTTATTGCTGTTTAGCATTAAAAAAATTGAACTCTCGAAAAATAACTAATCAAATTCATTTTTGGCACTTTGAGCACCACAAAGCAAGTGCCACTTAGTTCTGTTATATTCAAGAGGCTGCAAGCATCTCTACAGTCAACATCTCCCAAACTGAGCAGTATACACAAAACAATCTAAATAACATCAATGGCCACATACAAACATATGTTTATTTGATTCTGAAGTGAACTGTACCCCTCAAATACTAGTCAAGCTGTTTTTTAGCATGTGAGGCCCCAAATGATGTGTTCCTTTTGTTTTAAGCAGAGAAAAACAATTCATTTCAACCCAACTCAGGCAGCTCCTGCATCAGAGCTGTATAGGAGCCCGCTCTGAATGTTTGCACTGCATGTTCTCCAAATAAACTAAAAATCTACCTAAATACCTAATTTCAGACTTTTCTATGTGCATGGCTTCAATTTAAATTCAAAGCATCAATCTTCCACAATAAAGGTTATAAAAAGCTGCAAAGTGCATGTATGCCCCCTCACATTCATTATTAAAATGGCTTCACATTAGACTTTAAGTAAGACTACGAACTAGGGCTGGGCCATATCCTACTGTTCACGGTAATACCGGTATAATGTTGGGCAACGATAAGAAAATGAAATATCGCGGTAGAATATGGGTAAAACGTGCATGCGCAGTGCCTTTGTTTTCATATGCACACGGCGGAAAAAGCATGGCGGCGACGGAAAATGAGAAGGGCGAAAGCGGATCGTTGAATGAAACGGATGAACCAGAATTGGTTTGTAAAAATGCTGCAACTTCAGTGGTGTGGAACTGGTTTAGCTTTCGTCCGTCAGATATACAACAAAGCACTATTTTTGGTAGAGCATGCAAGCGGGCTGTCGTTATTACTGTGTTTTTTTGGAAAATACGGCACACTTAAAATCAATCCTTTGATTTTCCTGAAAATCGACAGTGCCCCTTATAATCCCGTGTGCTTTATGTATGAATTCTGGTTGTGTTTACTGACCTTGAAATGATTTTATGTGGTACACGTCGCTTGAAAATCTGTCAAATGTTTCAGTATGACTTTGCTAAGCTACAAGGCCGCACCGCTTGATTGATTTTCGGAGCATTACGGCTATCGTAGGCAGGAACCTCGCGGAGTGATACGTACTGCGCTTCAACATAATATTACCGTATTGTGTGTGTATAACCTCTTTTTAAGTTTTGTGGATATTATACATGGTTATGCTGAGGACATGTCGGCCAATTTCCACTGGAAATGCCTTTTGGTTAAACTGTCAGCAAGGAATTTGCATTTGCACTGTTAAATTTTTATATAACTTTAATGCACATAAAAGCTGCTTGTTTAGAAAATACATTGATGGGTTTGCTTGTTTTTTGCACTAATAAAGTTGTGGAGTTGTAAAGTATTTTGTCTAGTGTCAGTTATATCCTCGGTTATATTGTTATCACAAATTTTCAAATGTATATCGTGATAAATATTTTTGATCATATCGCCCTGCTCTACTACAAACAACAACAAAATCATCCAAATGTGTAACATGACACCTAACCAAGCCTTTGAAGTCCTGCACCGTCCCACAGTACACCCAGCTGACCACAAACAGGCATACATAAACTGAAAGGGTTAACACACGATTACATGAATAACATCCTTGTTACTACTCACCAGTTCTTGGTTGGTAGAGTTGGAGTCGTCTCCAGGAAAGGGGATGTAGATGGCTAAGGCCACACAGTTGGCAAAAATAGACAGCAGTATAAAGATATCAAAGGGCCTGAAAGGAGGTGGTTAAGGAACACGGTAAGTAAGACCACTAAAAGTATTTTATATCGTACTAATAGATTAAGATAACTGTCATTATCCTGTTAACAGTTTTTTGATTTTTTTTTGGGGGGGGGTATATGCACATTTTTAAAAAGTTATAGAAATGTAGCTAATGATAAAATGTCCTTATTTCACCGAAACTTGCATATAACCGTTGTTTTTCTAATCCATCCCCCAACTAGCAGTTTAGCTAATGACTCGTCTCCATGGACCCTCCCTTCTAATTACAAGTTCAGAATTTGGAATCAGCATCCAATTTCAGATCATGAAACTGAGTTATTTATCTCACTGACAGATTCATTTATACTTTCATTCACTCGCTGCTCTGTGACACAATCCATCCACACAAAGACACCAAATGCACTGAGACACCCAGACGCCTGCTGGTCCCTGAGCTAAAAGATACTTCCACTCCACCAGACTGATGCAGGCTCTGCGGATCGGATTGTTGAGGGTGAGGCAGAAAAGGGCTCTGGGCGGTCTGCCGCTGGTGGATCCTCCCTGCTTTTTGCTTTTGGCATACTGCTGCCTCTTCTTCTGTGCCAGTGAGCCCACAGGAGCTGGCGTAGAAGTGGTACAAACTGGGGGACGTGAACTTATATTGGGCTTTTCAGGATCGCCCTGCGCTTGCCGGGCTGCGCTAATGGCGGCATGCCAAGCGAGGACCGGGCTGACTCCGGGTGCAGCTCCACCGGGACCCTGAATGGAGTTGTTGGGCCCGAGGAGGCCATGAGCGGAGCCGACGGGCTTGCCGGTGCTAGCTGGAGGATGAAGGGACTGTGATGGATGGAGCTGGTGCAGATGGGTGTTTCTTTCTGACCAGGGAGCTGAGGTGTCAGTTGGGGTAGTGGTCCTTCTGTTGCTGGCATACTGTGCCCCTGGAGAGAGAGAGTGGAAAACAGGGATAATATTTTGAGATTGAAGTTATAAACAAAAACACCTGAACATGTGTGTCATTGGAGGCATTGCAGAAAAGCTGCAACATTCCAAAATCCTTTCCACATTTTTACAATTTCAGGCTCATATCTGCCAGCTAGTAATAATACAGATGATATACTCACTTTGAATCCCTATGCAAAAAGTAACATATCCAAAATCTACACTAACATTCAGAGTATTCATCTATGCTCATGGAGCAAAACAAAGGCTCTAGAAAAATTGCCTAAAATGTGTTCTTAATCTACACTATTCAAATGATAAGCTTGCAGAAATATATCCTAATATTAGCTCAACGTGTTTACACTTCCATCAAGAACCAGCCACTCCAGCTCGCATGTTTTGCCACAGCCAATCATTGAACAGTTTTCGGAAGAATATTTTTTGAGGCCCTGAAATTCTTGTGTAGACAAAACACAGTGGCATCTCCATCTTGTGGCTCTCCTGCCTTTGGAGGTCACGATTTCCGCAGCACCAGCAAAGACAATTGTGTTTGCTCCTTTAACATCTCACAGATGTATTTTCTTGATTGTCAAAAAGACAAGACTCCATTCTTTAAAATCTGGGTTAGAGAAATGCTTTCTATGTTGTGTTATAAAAACTGAGGTACAGTAGAGCCAACTCTCTGGAAAGATTCAGAACCACCTGGCTGCCTTTCACTGAATGGCTATCATAATGCTGCTGTTTTTGTCTTGTTAATGTACATAATAATGGCACACTCATGAACTGATGGTGAGTTAAGGAGAACGAGTCCCCCCATCCCTATTATGTATACTGTTTATGTTATTATATCAAATTGGGGTTTTTTCTGTCTTGTACCCGTAATCTTAGGGATGGATGTGGGGAACATTAAATTTTTTTTAGAAAATTATAAATACAATTTGTGCCAATATGTTTCTGATATATTGGCTATTTCAGCTATTAGTCCATATATTGGCAGAGACATTTATAATGGCTGATAAATTCAAAGTATAAGAGTGAACAAGCGATGGGAAAAATACCCTTCAGCCATGTTATTAGCATGGATGTTGTATTTTTTGCCCATCAAAAAGCACTTTGCATTTTCACTGTTGGCAAAGGGATGGAAGTCTACAAAAAAGATCAGCTGGTCACATAAAGGTGTAATCCACAACCTGCTGTGACAATAAAATGAGATTACTTTTAAATAAAATTGTCATTATAGGACTCATAAATAATACCCATAGTCTTGGTCTTGGTCTTAAAAATCAGTCTTTAAAGTGCTTTTCAAACAAGGACACCACTATGCTTTCCCAATGAATGAGGAGACTGAAGATAACCGCTAGAATTTCAATTCAGCTTTTTGCAAAACTCTATTGGGAGCCTAATGGCAGTGGACATACATATATAATGTCGACAACATTATCACTACTTCACATTTAAACTTGCCTTGTACATTTACTTGCTTAATATGCAATTAACTGTCCTTTAAGAACCCATCCAGAGATAAAATGGGCAGAAAAATAAGAAGAAGAGGTGATTATGGTGATTATAATTATGGTGATGACGGGCTTGAAAGGAGCCCAGAAAAGACAGCTATAGAAAGAGAAAGCAGAACAGCCTGCATGAATGGGAGAGACAGAGAGAGTCATTAAAATCAATGCAGACCATGAGCTAAAAAGTCAGTGCCCTTGACACAGTCGCACACTGCAACTCTATAGCACAGTCACATCGGGGAGTGTTGTCAGCTATAGACTGGCCGTGTCATCCAGCAAAAACAGCTCCAACACACAACTAAGCACATAAAGAAAAAGAAAGAAAGAAAAAAGAAATGAGGAATCGATTTGTGTGGGTCATGTGCAATATGAGAGAGAGGCACAAAATCTGAGAAGAATAAAGCTTTTCTTTTAAAAGGTAATGATTAGACAAAGTTGGTTCCTTTATCAGATTTCAGGCAAGCGCCTTAATTTTATTACTTTTCATCAATATTCTGTGTTCGTCTGTGCAAAATCATAGTCACGATGACTCGACGCTCATAGTTAAAACATGATAGTTTATTATGCGGGGAAGTCTATCCAAAACGTCACTTCACTTTAATTGCGCTTGATGTCAGCGCGATCGCAGGTGAGAGGTGCATTCAAAACATTTCAGCACCACCCATCCTCATACAGCGATACACCACCGCCACAGGTGCAGCAGAACAAGTGCACGCTGCTAGTTAATAATAGTCACAGCCTGTCCGACATGTAAAAGGAATTAACCCAGCGCTTCTGCTGGATGTCGCACATCTGTCACAAGATGCTGCAAAACAGCTGTTGACTGTTGCTGTGGTCGAGTTTTGCTGCTTTTGTTTGGACAGCTTCTAAACTCTAAAAGAAAAACTTAGAAGAGAAGGAATTTACTTTAAAAAAAGTTCATTTAGGGTCTCGCAGCTTGTTCTGCAGAGCGAATATATTCAAAGCATCCTGTCACATGGTTTCAGAATGACCGTTATAGTCAACCATTTTTCGGAGAACTAGCCTCAACTCGCTTCCCAGTGGATCTGATTACTGATGTTATCACAATAATGTAGCCTACAAGCGCTTACAGTGTTAATACACAATCCCTGCACTGGAATAAGTTGAGGAGGGGAAAAAACATGTCAGCAGCAGCCACGACTCAGAGCATATAATCACACG
The DNA here is from genome assembly GCF_964374335.1 of Astatotilapia calliptera. Lineage (NCBI taxonomy): Eukaryota > Metazoa > Chordata > Actinopteri > Cichliformes > Cichlidae > Astatotilapia > Astatotilapia calliptera. The sequence continues at coordinate 30,006,568 of NC_137441.1, forward strand.
GATTAATCAGACATCCAGAGAATAAACCAAACGAGCGCTCTCGCCCCCTCTCCCTCTCTCTCTCTGCTGCGCTCCAACTCTCCTCCTGCGCTTCCACACGCACGTTTTAGGTTTTGTTTTTTTACCTTCAGACTGTTCATCTGCTTCTTGCATCCTCGAATCCACATCGAAAAGATCCGTTTTAAATCCAACTCATCGTTGGAAAAACCGTTCGAAGGTGTCGAAGGCGCGAAACCTGAACAGAGCCTTTAACCTGAATCATAAAATGTTTTCCGAGCGCAGACCCTGAGAGGAGCGCCAAACATTTTCGCCACATCCGGGTGCCTGCCTGCAGATTCACGGCGTATCCGAGAGGACGCGCTGGCAGGGGTAGTCAATCCAGTGCTGTCAATTATCCTCTCTGTGGCTGGGGACGGACTGACACAAGTTGGAGCAATCGCGTGGGCTCCACTGTGCTGAAATCACGCGCGCCCACCAACTGGAAATGCACCTGTTGCTTCCTATTGGGAAACTTGCAAAGAGCGAATGAGATCATCTCAACGTAAACATTTAAATGTTTTTAACTCTAGACGCCAGATGCTGCTTTAAAAAAAACCCTCTAAAAACAAATCATCTGACTGGAGAATTAAGTCGTGCGATGACATCAGAGAGCAACGAAGACAGGGAGAAATGTATATCTATCTCACTATATTAAATTGTATGATCCTAAATTAAAAACTGCTGCAAGGCTGCAATTAAAGGTCGTTTAAAGTACAGCCGTGTACCTGCTTTAAAACTATCCACGGGTTTCAAAACCTCCGAATCTGTTTATCCTTTACGATTCGGTTAAGTGCTGTAAGAAGGTCATGAGACACGTGACTGCACAAAAGAAACCAGTCGGAACAGTGATAAATCTGCTAGAAACAAATGGTGACAACTATACTTTCCCTTAAGAGGGAAATTTCTGTATTTGAGGATGAATACCATGTCCCTATCTTATCCTATCCTATCCATATGAAGAGTTAAACGCTCGGACTTACCCCGCAGGGGTCTTGCCCTTATGATTAACGGCATTAGATCACCTGGCTCTTCTCGGGGGCCTCATTGCGCTTTTTTCTGTCCTCTCTCCGCGAAGATTCGAGAGGAAATGGGTTGTTAGAGCGGTGCTGGAAGGTTACCCGTGATTGGATTACCTGAGCCTGCGGGATAAAGTTTCACGGTGGCGCGTAATCCTCAGATTATAATCCTGCTCCACTGTTCCATAAACTGCAGGTGAGGGAGGCAGATGCAGCTCGGTCCGGACAGCAATCCTGCACAATCCCACTATGCACGCAATGGGTTTAAAGTATTATGTCCAAATAATTACAATAAGCACAAAAAGGTCACGCCAGGACACAGGGGCGTTTTAACTTTTCACTATCAGTCTGCCATTTCGAGCAAAGTTAGGATTTAACGTGACTACAGATGAGTGCGATTTCAAATAAAGAACATAAACTAAAGTAGACGTAAAGTGTCACAGAGGTTTCGAATTAAAACACACAGCCATAAATATCGTTTTTCTTTAACTGGTTTTCCTCAAATAGGTTTTACTATTTGGAAATTATATCCTATCGTAAATATCTAATCATGCCACGATTATTATAAGTTATTATTATTATCATAAATTATTATTATTATTATTATTTGATCGACTTTGAAGCTCAAAAGAGTCACCAGAGTTTTTTTCCTAGAAACATTTTGTATTTAAGCACTCTCTAGCTCTAGCTAAATGCGACTGACCACAATTACAGTTCGGATTAATATGCGGAAAAAATCAGTGCCTCGGAAACTTTTTTAAAGAGCCGTGGTTTCCGGGGACAGCGGAAGTTATATGTGTCTGCTGAATTCCGTCCGTGTGGGAGCAACAATCATATCCAAAATGGAGACCGTAAATGCTGGACATATGATGAGCTTAGCTGCTCTACAGAGGCAAGATCCATACATAAACAAATTGCTCGATGTTACCGGCCAGGTGGCTCTATATAACTTCAACTCCAAGGCGAATGAGTGGGTAAGTTTGTAAGTAACGTGACTTTGCGGAAAGCCGTCAAAGCTATTTGACTTAGCATGCTAGCTGTTCTGTATAAACACAAAAATACAAAGAAATTTGATAATATTTGCGGAAGTGAACTTTATCCAGGTAATGCTTACACACGTTGTGTTTCGCCACCACTGTCATTTTGAAAAAAAATTATTTATTTATTTTTTAAATACCAATAAGCGTAATCTTTTATCCGCTAGCTATAGTTGTGCTAACAGCGTCCTTTGCTATTATTCAGCATGTTTATCGTTTCTTACTCACACCTTCACTTTTTATTTTACAGGAGAAGACTGAAATCGAGGGCACCCTGTTTGTTTATACAAGGTAAGCACGTGAGGCTTTTATAGGAATGTAACGCGTTGACCGCGAGGACTTGTTTACCTGTTCTTACGTTTCACGCGCTGTCATTTGACGTGTTCTACGCATGTGTGCAGGCCTCAGTCTTTGTAAACAAACACGAATTAGATTGCATGTGATTTTTGTCCGCTCACAGAACGAAAATCACACCCTGTTTAAACAGGAAAATAATAAGTAAAAGTTTTAGTAATTAATTCCACTTGAAGTGTAAAGACTTGTTTGATAAACAGCTTTAACGCGCATCGTTGTTTTGAGGGCTGTTCATATATTCATTTGAAAATAACGAAATGTTAGCAACCGATTTAATTGGTTATTGATTAATATGAATATTTTTCACAAAATTGAGAATTATGTAATTCTCAGAAATTCTCATTTACAATATCTGAGAATCCTCCAACCTACCTCCAAGCCTGAGGCCATAGTTCTCAGCTAGAAAAGGGTGGAGTGCTCCCTCCATGTAAGGGATTATTTGCTATTTGGATCTTGTACACAATTGAGGGGAGCGTGAAATTGACGGACTGATCGGGGCCACATCTGCAGCGATGCAGATGGTTTACAGATCAGCAGTGGTAAAGAAAGAGCAGAGTCCTAAAGGGAAACTTTCAATCTTACATCCCTACCTTCAGCCATTATCAGGAGCACTGGGTAGTGATCAAAGACAATGAGATCTGTGCCAGTTTAGGCGACCACATACCACATGGCCAGAGAGCAGCAGCCAGGGTTTGAAAAATGGGATGAAGAGGCCAAACTAATCTGAAAATCAGTGAACTTTTTTTTTCTAAATGTGTTAATTCTTTGTCATAAAAAAATCATTCATGGATGACTAAACTAATCGACACAGAGATATGTCATATCAGTGAGGTGATGTTTTATGTTTTTTGTCCCTGAAAGGTCTGCTTCCCCTCACCATGGCTTCACCATCATGAATCGACTGAGCACGGAGAACCTTGTAGAGCCAATCAATAAAGACCTGGAGTTTCAGCTACAGGATCCATTCTTGCTCTACAGAAATGGCAACTGTGAGTGTTTTGTTGTCCAGTTACACAGAAACTGCAGATGTCATGTGCAGGAGATTCATATTTCTGTGTATGCTTGGACTGAAATCAGATGTGCTGCAGTACTTCACAGGTTCTCAAAGTTTGAGGGAACAAAAAAAGACCACCATCCCAGAATATCAGCCAATGTTTCTCAGCTACATAATATTTCTCTAGTACAATGTTTCTCCCATAATATAGCGCTGTATCACAAAAGGTAGTGTCGAAGAGAAACATTTACCATAGCTTTGAAAGGCTCCGCTTTAGACAAAAAGAGATGATAATTTGGGCAAGAAAAATCACAAATTAACTGAAAAAAGTAAATATCCAAACAGTCAGTAAACTTTTAACCTTTATCTAAATGTTACCGCACTCTTAGTTTTTAATTCATGAACTTTAGAAAAAAATGAAAAATGTTGTATTCAAAGAATTTCTGCGTTTCTCTACATATAGATTTTGTGTTAAGTTTGTTTGCTGTATTGGTTTTATTTCATTTTTCCTGCTCAAAAGCAATAATGCCAGAACACATTAGTACCTTTGAAAATGCTGGACAGACACTTTCCCAGTGTTCTCTGGAACAGCTCTTCTCCCTTTTGCTTGAAGTCCTTCTTGTATCTTGGAGAATCAAGGAGGAAGACCTTGTCATTCATGGCCTCAGACTGGTCTGTCAAACCACACAGTATTCAGCTTTGTGTGGCCACAGTTTTCATTCTGTATTGGACCAACAAACAAAAAAACTTTTGGCTCTAAGGGGTGAATTAGGCTTCTATTATATAAATATTTTTATGCCTGCTGCGTTTTTTCCTGAAGGCTTATTCCAGTGAAATCCTTTAGCGTTATGAGTTCAGCAGGGAGTAGTATCAGATGAAAAGGCTGGAAATAAATCCTCAAATCCTCAGAAAGTAACTGACAGTGCTCCCACCGAGGTAATCTATCAAAAGTCTGAACAGAAGTTTCATTAAGGCAATGAACAAGGAGTTGGATTGTTTTCCCATTTGTTTGCTAATGAGAAAAAATAACATGGCCAGGCTCAGCGTCAGAGTGGACTGCTCCCCTTTAGGACTCGGCTTGCCTATCAGCCTGCCTGGTATGGAAGACATGATGTAATGTTTTTGTTGATATCCAAGTCAGAAGCTTTTCCAGGTGCTTCACAGGAGTCCGACTGCTGCTGTTTTCATTTTAATTCCTCAAAGTGTGTTAGGTTGCGGGCAGATAAAGTGGTTGAAGGTGTTCCTCAGGCTGTGAAGATGCTCGTCTGACAGCTGATGGTCACTGTAAGGCGGGTCAGAGTAAACGGTTTTTGATCATTTGTTCCACATGAAGGTTTGCACTGCCCATTTGAGCTTTTCAGTAAGATAAGTTACGGGCTGAGGAGCCTTTGTTTGTTCTCTGCCTGAAGTCTGTTTTGCTGTTTGTGATTGCTCTCTAGGTAGAGTTCAGGTTTGTGAGAGAAAGTGAGAGCAGGATGTAGATGATGCTCCTGAGACTCCTCTCTCCAATTAAAAATAATGAAGGCTGATATTGCTGAAAGATGATTGTTTGACGAGCATAGAGTCGAACACGGAGAGGATGGATTCTTCAGAGGGATGTTAATGCTGCTCCAGGTGTGTTTGAAATCTCTTCTGCAGGCTGATGCGTGCGCTCAAAGTTTCAGATGTCTGTTGCTGGGGTGTGTACTTGGACTTGTGCATACACCTGTTTACAACACTTTGTGTTCCCGTTGGTAGCAGGGGATGCTCCAGGGAGGCAAGCACTTGGGTTGCTAGGTTACCTCAGGCTTTAGAGGGAACTTGAATACACCAGTGTTTCATCACATAGACACACACAAAGCATGAGCAGCTTCATATAAAATTATTGTTTTTCATCAGAAACTGCAAATGTGCAGTTTGCTTGTTTTCCGTTTGGTGTCGGTGAATGCTGTGTTAGCTCTCCACAGATGAACTTCTCCTTTTTGTGTTTGATTGTTTTGTAACTTCACTGCTTTGGACTGTCAGATTCTCATTGATCCTAAGGTCCACTAATGTGCAGTCATGTACAGTGCTCATTTAGTGTTGTTTTCAGTGTTTTCTTGGATGGCTCAATTATGTTAAGTCACAAAGCTGACTAAATTAATAATCTTAAAAAGACTTAAAAATCATATAGTTCCTTTAGCTGTATTTATGAAGGGTCGGGTTTGTTTTAAAGAGTTTTGTATAAACTGGTGTCTGCTGTCAGTGTTATTAAATGCATTATTTGTATCTGTGTTTTTAACAGTGGGTATCTATAGTATTTGGTTCTATGACAAGAAGGATTGTCAACGCATCGCTCAGCTCATGGTCAAGTAAGTAGCCAGACATTTGATGGAGGAAGTGGATGAAATTGGGCAAGGCTTTACGTTTGTCTGTTTTTTCCACTTATCAAGTTTGATTTGTATTTCCAAATTGAATTACAATGTGTACTTTCTGGAAATGTGGAGGTCTGTTATGTTCACTAAATGCAGGGTTTGAACAACTCCACATATAAGATGCCATAAAGTTGATGCAGTGTAAGGAGTTTTTAATACAGAATAATTCAAATTAAACAAAAATATAGGAGCCCCATGAAAAGCAAATCAGACCATGAACCAACTATGCAGCGGGATGTAAGATTCAGGCTCCACCTTAAAAGTAAGACTGCCATCTCCATCTTGCAAGGTAAAAGGAGCAATCACGTCACTCCCAAGTTGACTACGGTGCAGTAAAGTGAAAAAAATCGAGGAAAAACAGACTTTGTTTTGCTCGGGAGCATTGTAGAGCTTTTCATTCATCACTAGCAATATAATGTACGGCTTATTTAGCAGGTCACACATACGCAACAGTAGTATCCATCCATCCATTTTCTTCCGCTTATCCGGGGCCGGGTCGCGGGGGCAGCTGCCCAAGCAGAGAAGCCCAGACCTCCCTCTCCCCAGCCACCTCCTCCAGCTTATCTGGGGGAACACCAAGGCGTTCCCAGGCCAGCCGAGAGATATAATCTCTCCAGCGTATCCTGGGTCTGCCTCTGGGCCTCCTCCCAGTGGGACATGCCCGGAAAACCTCGCCCAGGAGGCATCCTTCACAGATGCCCGAACCACCTCAACTGGCTCCTTTCAATGTGGAGGAGCAGCGGCTCTACACTGAGCCCCTCCCGAATGGCCGAACTTCTCACCCTATCTCTAAGGGAGAGGCCAGCCACCCTTTGGAGGAAGCCCATTTCTGCCGCTTGTATCCGCGATCTCGTACTTTCAGTCACTACCCACAGCTCGTGGCCATAGGTGAGGGTAGGGACGTAGATCGACCGGTAAATTGAGAGCTTCGCTTTTACACTCAGCTCCCTCTTCACCACAACAGACGGTACAGCGTCCGCATCACTGCAGCCGCTGCACCAATCCATCTGTCGATCTCCCGCTCCCTTCTCCTATCACTTGTGAACAAGACCCTGAGATACTTAAACTCCTCCACTTGGAGCAGGTTCTCGTCCCGGACCCAGAGTGGGCACTCCACCCTTTTCCAGCTGAGGACCATGGCCTCAGATTTGGAGGTGCTGATTCTCATTCCCACCGCTTCACACTCGGCTGCGAACCGTTCCAAGGCCAACAGTAGAAATGAAGTTTTAATGTTTTGCTATTGTTTACGCTTACTGCCACCATCTTGGATTGTAAAGTCAGGGTTGGTGGGGCTTTCTGATTATTCTCAGTGAGAAATCCAACTTGAGGAGGCATTCCATCTCAGAACTTAGGATTTCTGCTTTCCCATTTCAAATAAAATTCAGAATAAAAGTGGTTCTGCTGGTGAGTCCCAGCTCCCAACTCAACTAATAGATCAAAACAAAGAGCCAGGCACTTTGCTTCTTCTGATTTTCAGCCAGTCAGGCATGGGGATGAGTCGGGGTGCGAGCAGGTTAATGACAATTATCAAAATAAACCGTGATCATGGTGCAAATGAGCTGTGCAACGATTGGCCCACTTAGGAAATCTGTTGATTTGTCCCAGCATTGTGCTCTTGTGAAGCAAAGATGCAATTTGTAAGGGCCTGGATTGTCTAGTTCATATTTTGGTTTTCGTTGCATGGTTTGTATAATTTGAGTAATTTCACTTTAAAAAACAAAAACAAAGTAAGGTTGTTCAGTATATTAACTCTGACCCCAACATCATCAGTACTTAATATCTGACAAAGCAAACAACAGTTATGTGTGCAGGCAATATGTCATGCTTTAACTCTGTGCCAGGATTGTGAAACAAGAAGCAGACCATGCCCAGAAAAAGTCACCTGAGAGGGCAGAGCCGGGGAGAACCAATGGAGTCGCAGAACCCCGCAGCATCGATATCTTGGAGCTGCTCAGCAAAGCCAAGGAAGAATACCAGAGGGTGAGGTGGCAAACACGCAGTTAACGTAACATCTGACTTATGTTATCACACGAGTATGATCACCTGATGTATAACTATAGTGTTTGACAGGATTTGAGCCCTAATTTGTGGAAATTTTGACAACAAAAACAAAGTTGTGTGAATATCCATATAAGTTATTACAGTGGTAAATGACCTGGGTCTTTTTCAGGTGTGGAGTTGTCAGTTTAAGATAGAGAGAACAGTTCAATATAATCTAATGTTTTTATGTTTGTGCAATAATTGCAGTCCCAAGGAGGTGAAACAGATGTGTCCATTGAACAGACAGCAAAAGCAGCTGCCAGCACTACAGATCCCCACATCACACCGCAGCCTGAAAAGGTACAACACACACACAAAGCAATGATTTGAGTTCCAATTTTCGTTTACCGTATCTTTAAATGTTTAAAGCTTTGTCATTCTTGTCACTCCTACACATAGAAAGTGTGGAGGAGGACAGTTAGAAGGGCATGTTTTTATCCTTGTCACTCCATACATAGTTAGCATTTGGCAGCAGAGAATGCTGCAAGGAACATTGCAAACAGACACCCAAATACGTGCCTTCAATTTATGTCACAGCCATGAGTGCTGCTTGTGTTTTCTGCAGGGTTTGCATGCGGGGCTAAGATGAACTGAACAGTTTGGGACAATCAATGTTAACTAAATGGAAAGGGAAATGGGCCATGTTGTGAATCAATCATATACCATTATTATATTTGGATATATTATAGCCTGTGTTTCCTGATACATTTCTAAGATATTTATCACAAGCAGTGGAGCTGTGTCATCTCCATGTTTACCAGGTCTAAGGACTGTAATTTTTACAGAAAAGTCTTCTTTTCATCCCATTAGCCAGTTTTTTGTTTTTGCATTAAAATCCTAATAGTTACCCAAAAAAGCCTCTGCTTACACTGTTTGCTGTTTGTAAAGCTCAATGATGACGACAGCTTAAACAGCTAAAATAGCACCAGGAGCAGCAGAGTGTAAGCTCCAGCTGATTAGCAACGCAAAAACAAAACTTGCAGCCAACTATGTTGTCAAAATATGATAATCGTATAGCTTCCAACAAACTTTCATAATCTTACTTATTAAACAACCTGAATGATTAATACATGATCAAAATAGTTTTTGATTCGTTTTCTGTTATTTGATTTTTTTTATTTTTTTTTGAGCTCCGCTGTATTTGAGGTAATTGTTTCTTTACCCAGCAGAGCTCTCACCCCGTGGTAAAGCAGATCACAGTGGAGGAGCTCTTTGGTTCGTCTCTCCCTAAGGACCCCTCTCTACCAACCATGCCCACGCAGAGCAACACTGTTTCCAGTGACCCCTCCGCTGCCTATGTCCACAAACAACCGTATCCTGCTCCACCTCCACAAAGCACTCTCCTCATTCACCAACATGCAGCCCAAGACCCTGGTTCCAACCAGAGGAATCAAGCCCCCGGTCTGCTCCCTGCTCCATATGCACTACACCCAAGTCCTGTATTCCAGTCAGTGATCCAAAGGTCAGACCCTCAGCTACACTCCTCAGTGTCCCCACTCATAGTGCCTTCAGCTGCTCCTCCTGGTACCGCAGGACCTCCAACTGCTCAAACATCCTATATGGGTCAGGACATCCTCGCCACACTCAAACCGGCAGCACCTTCTGTAAATTCAGACCACCACAAACCCATCCTCGCACCCAACTTCCTGCCAAGCACATTGGTCCCACCCCACAGCTTCCAAGAGCCTATGGGAAAACCCCTTCTCCAACACGGAAAGGACGTGGATGTTTTCTCTCAGTCTCCAAATCTGATTAAACAAATATCTGTGAGTTCAGCTATTTTTTTTTTCTGGTAAATTTGAATCCAGTATTTTTGATCTTATTTCATTTTTTGCTTTTCTTTCCTCTTTCAGGCTGTCCCCATGAGTCCAAGTCTTGCTGTTCCAGGATCAGGGGTTTCTGTGCTGCTTTCCCCCAGTGCCTTCCAGCAGTCCCTCAATAAGACACCGGCAGCAACGTCAATGGTCCCTCCTGCACCCACTGAGCCCACCTCAGCCTCTGGAGGAGCTAAAGAACCTGTAGCAGCCCCCTGCAGTAAAGCACAGCTACAGGAGACTCTGATACACCTCATTAAGGTAAAGTAGAAGCGTAAAGCATATAAAAGAAACTGTCGGCACTTCATAGCATGAGAAAAGTTCAAGCTAGTACTAATTACCCCTGTATTATAACATTATGTATAACTTTAAATATCTTTTCCACACATACAATGGAACTAAAAATGGACCTTGTCTAAAATTGTTTAGTGTGTAGACAGTGGCAGATCTGAGACGCCCACAGAAGTCTTAGGTGTTCTTCCCAGAACTAAATAACCAACAATGTGCTTCCTGTGTACATAAACATGTGTGTGCCCAAAATGAATGGTCTTGTAGAATTATATTAATATGGATTATATACCGTATATAAAAAATAAATTAGCTCTTTCTTTTTTTTCTCATTTTCTCATGTGTGAAGTTGTTGTCCATGCATTCTCTCTAACAGCCAGCAGGGGGCGACCATTCTGGTTGCAGAAAGCTATATTAAACCATTGATGCTGTTTAACGGTTGCAAAATCCACATACTTAAACAGTTTCTTTTTTTCTTCTTCTTCTTCTTCCTGCCCTGATTTTCTAGAATGACCCAGACTTCCTTGGTGCCATTCATGATGCTTACCTGCAGAGCCTATCCAAGGACTTTGGCAACGTAAAACTATAGTCCTACTTCATCCATCACCACTCTTTTAGTGCTCCGACCTCATCAGGATCAATAAAGATACACACAATTAATGGAGAAGTTAAAAAAAAAAAAAAAAGTGGAGCAAACAGGTTTTCAACACACTGTTCACCAAAAAACCCTTCAAAACTAGTCTGTGTGCTAAAGGTTATTACAGCATGCACCGCACCATCTAACCATCTGTTCCTGATGCTGAATACTCGTTTTGGATCTATCTTTTGTCAAAATCTATGAAAAGCAGAACTACTGTGGGAAAGACTAATGAGATAAATTTTCCCAGTTAAATCTTGATGTATGTTTTGTTTGTTTTTTTTGGGGGGTTTTGTTTGTTTTTTCCTTTTGAACTTTCTGAATGTGGTCAAACTTTATGGTTGGATAAAGTTTAGCTGTTGGTGTTTTTGTTTTGTTTTGTTTTCTCTGGAGGACAGAACCACAGTGGAGCTTTGGGAACCTCAAACCCGCTGACCCTCAGGCAGATAGTTTTGCAGCTGTACGAATCACAGGTGCTGCTTCTCTTACTCGTCACGTGTTTGGTGTTCTCACCACGAGCACACTTATACTGCGACTACTTGTGATGAGAAAGGCCTCTGTGCTGGGGACCTGAGCTATCCTGCTATGTGGCGTTTAAGCAGAACCAATCTTTCCCCCCGTTTTGTTGGGGTTTTTTTACGTTCTACGTTTTGAAGCTGAAGAAGATGCTGAGCAGCCATTCCAGGCGTTTTGTGTTTGGCAGGCGTTTGTTGAGGAAGTTTTAAGCTCTCGTCCAGTGAAGATGAATAACTTCTATCATTGTTTGGAGAAGAAGCACTTGCAGCCAAGAACTCAAACTAATCACCTATCCCTCTCAGCTGCTTTTATAATGTTACAGACGGTGATATGTTTATGACTCAGAAACGAGCTCCTTTGCTACCTTTGGTTTTTCCACAAGTCTCCTTACCCTTGCTTTGTCTACGTCCTTCCCCTTCTTTGTGCTGTCATCTCTCCTCCACCAGCTGATCTTGCAGTCGTGGATGTTCTCGGAGGGGAATGTGCAATAGGCGACAGTCGCAAAGCCTTTAGGGATACCAGCATTTTGGGATATCTTAGTCTGCTACTACAGAGCCTTTTGGGGTCTGCAAGTGATTTATGTTTCGAGTATTAAGAGAAAAAGGAAAAACCAAAGTAGCAAATTTCGATTTCTGTTTCTTTTCGATCCTTTTAGCAGTAAAATGCTTAAACAGGTGGAAACCAATGTGATTTTGATAGCTTCAAACAAGCTGAGTTGCTACATTTACCCAGACTAACGCTGAAAACTTTAAACTACCTCTAGGCCCATCTACCCCCCCCCCCCCGCCCCAAAGTATGTTTTTCCAAGCTGCAGTCAATAAGTTGAAGATGAAATAAACTCGGGTGTTTTTTGCAGTAAAAGGCTACTGCAGCACGTCCCCATAAACCCTGCAGACTGCAGTGGAAGCAGGAGTAAACGCGTCCGTTTTCCTCGTGTACACCACTGAGTGGCTGCTGTTTGTGAGCAAAGAAAAAGAATAAATGTACGTCATGAAATCTGAGATCTAAAAAATATATATATCAATGAATTTTCACACAAAAATTTCAGCATATTCAAACTATTAAAGTTGTCTATTTATACAAAAAAGGAAGAAAAATTATGTAAATGCATGAAAATATTAGAGGGTTTTCTGACCAGTGGTACAGTGATGTTCAGTAGTTGGGCCATTAATCCAGTTACTTAAACAACCAGTATACAAAGTCATTAATATCCAAACAGTGTATTTTTTAATATTTGTGAGCAACAAGAAGAGCAGAGATTATTGCTTTGTATATATTTTTTTTTTATTTTGCGGCATGAATTCTTGCCTCGATTGTGACATCACAGCTTGGTATTTAATATTTGAAGTTGTCTTTCTCCTGCTTGCAGTACTTTTTTGTAAGTTTATTTTGTTTTTTTGTAATTTGGAAAAGTTTAAATTTCAAATGTGAAATAACATCTGCATCCAGGGAGCAAATGGGATCGTTTGTTCATTTCATTACCATGTAAAAACTCATTTTTCATGTCAGAGATGGTTTTGCCAACACATTTTCTTTGTTTTTCTCTGCATGTGTTGGTTAAATAAAGAATAATTGAAATGTTAGAGATTGTTTTTAATCCCGGTCACATATTTAAGATTTTAAGGTTATTTTACACGTCGGTCTAATTTATCTTATTGGCCCACCATGTGGTTTTGAGAGTTTTTGCAAATAACACAAATTTTTCTAAGATTGATGTTATTGTGCGTAATTTGAATATTTTGTGATATTAAAGATTTGAAAGTAATTGTTTGCTCTTGTTTTCTGCTTGGAGGAGTCAATGTTTTGGTGAGCAGTGAGAAGCTTCAGAACTTAAAGAGGAGTGTGATTATTAGAATAGAAATTTGAGCCTCTTAACAAATTATTATTAATATTATTATGCATATTTCTAATTAAGCCCAAGTTTATAAAGACAATCATAACTAAGAGATCTGTCTTGAATGGTGCAGTCTTGTCTTTGACCACCAGATGTCACTAGTTGCTTACTTTAAACCCGCACCTACCCCACAGTAATTGTCACAGCCAACATCAAATTAGTAGTTCCGGGTTTAAATGACAAATTGAATGCTGATTTTCTTTATTATTATTATTATTATTAAATAAACTTACACGGCTCGCTTTTTCTCTTTTACTTACCAGATCATCTGCGGGCAACAAAAGGGAAGATTCTTCAAGAACACCAAAGAGGAAATTGGGGGGGGGGAGGAAAACTGTCACACTAAATCAAACGTTGTGCAGACCTTACCTGAATGCTTGTATATCTCCTTCATTTGGAACTGGGTGGTGATCTCTTCAGTCTTCATTCTGTAAATCTTTTACACCAGAATACCCTCTCCTCTGATCATGACCCGAAAAAGCCCACTGCTCTTTCTTAAAGAGGTGTTATACGGTTCTTCAGTCTTTACACGTGGCATCAGTCACACATTACTGAAAGAGCTTCATTTTTTATTATCTTCATAGTATCACAACACGAGCCCAAATGTCAGCGCCTTAAGCTCCTGTTCAAATGTCAGCTTAGTGATGATGTTGGTCGAAGCTGTGTAAGAATGTGGACAGCAATGCTGCAGCTACAAGGAAAGTCCATTTGTATAAAATGAGAGCATTGGGGTCTATTTATAGAGCGGTGTGAACGCATTTTGCAGCCTGTATGGATGCATGAGATGAAACTCCTCAGTGCAACTTCACGATAAATAAATAAAACTTTCCCGCTGTTTAAAAAATGACGAATACAAAAATCTGTCAGTATAAACTGATCTCGATGTGCATCACTTATTTTATATTATAATATATATTTCATATATAATGTGTTCCCACTTTTTTGCACGCATTGTTTTGGTTTGCATAGTTGCTGTCTGTACAGAGCGTGGAAATGCTGCATCTGAGCGTCCCTGATCAGAGTCTGTGTGCCGGCTTGCTGTGAGCGTTTACCCGCGCGTGTGGCCTTGGTTTTAGTCCAAAGCCTTCCTACTGTCGGTTCATGCGACAGTTTGGACTAACTGCAGGCTTCGTTTGGCCCTAGATTAGCCATATTCATAGGCTTCGCTTGCAAACACGCCCCCTCCCTCCCGCCCTCTGTCTCTGTGGTTAAACAGCGTTATCTCTTTTTAACCCCTGCCATCGTCCGCTGCGCTCTCCTCGCCTTTATTCTCAGAACAGTAGACCGGGGGGAACTTTTAACTCTTTTAACTCTATTTTACCGGCTTGCGTGTGAGTGAGTGTGCTTCTCTTCGGTTCACCGGCCAGATGGAGGACTATCATAAACCGGACCAGCAGACGGTGCAGGCGCTCAGGAACATCGCCACCCGACTCCGGATCAACTCCATCAAGGCGACAACTGCAGCGGGCAGCGGGTAAGATGGTTAAACCGAGCAGGAGACGCGTGACAGCAGAAAACGTGGTTTTATGCACGTCATTTTTATCCGTTTAAATATCGATGTGTGATTTCTTTCATTTATGAGGACCTGCTTCAGGGAAGCGCATCGTAATTACAGATGAACTGGTCGCAGAACACAGTAACGTCTGTTTTAACGTGTAAAATAGTCAAACTGTGTGTTTAAAATATTGTAGATGCACCATATGAAAATCTGTCTCTGTGTGTGACGTGTCTAAACTTTTTTAAGCATTTCAGTTGTTTACCTGTGCGTATAGTTAGTTTTATACCAGAGTCTGTGCGCAATTTACGCAAAAGCAAGGGCGGTTGGGCAAGTTCATGTACATACATGCTACGAGCAATATCCTGACCGAAAATATAGTCTTAATGTATTTAATAATATGTTGTGCCCCTTCAAAATAATAAACATGTTTTATTATTTTGAAGGGGATCGAGCTTGCTGCAGGTGCACTGGTGTTCCACTCCTCTTGTCCTCCGAGATCACTTACGCAACACACACATACAACTCACGCCGGACAGTTGTTTTATGTGGCCATTGCGACGGCTCATGGGTCGATGTGTTGTGCGGCAGCAGAGAGCCGCTCAGTGCGCAAACATGCTTCTGCAGCGCCTGCGTGACCCGACGGAAACGGCAAAAGCGAATAACAACGTCCAGTGTGCACTTTCTAAGTCGCGATGACAAATATGCTGTCATGATAGAAAATACAATGACCTGGAAAATAAATCGGACTTTTCATTATTGGTGACTCTTTTTTTTTTTTTAATTTTATCGAGAAATAAATAAATAGTTTCTTTTCTTTTGTTCTCGGTTCTTGTTGTTCTTCAATGATTTGCTTCCAACATGAAGCTCCTCTCTTTCCAGTGGAGATGCTTCCCAATCCATCCATCACTTTTGGTTCGAATTCCCTTTTTAGCTTAAAGACATCAAACACTTACAGACTTTTTTTTTTAATATATAACGTGTGCTGCACCAATCACTCACCCTTTTCCTTGTTCTTTCTTTCTTTCTTTCTTTCTTTCTTTCTTTCTTTCTTTCTTTCTTTCTTTCTTTCTTTCTTTCTTTCTTTCTTTCTTTCTTTCTTTTTAATTATCTCATTACATTTTTCATTTCAGGGTATTTAAAAAAAGACTCTTTAGTGAGGTATTTTGTGCGCCCAGAGGACTGAAGGAGCAGTGTAGGAGCTATTGTATGTGCTTACTGTTGTGTGACCTTGATGATAGTGTGGCCTTACATAATTCCCCAAATACTGATGGTCTGGCTTTAATTAACCCACTGAATGTGCACTGACGGGATGAACCGGACAGTTAAACTCAATTTCTAATGTCATTTTGCCTCTGCACCTATTTTGTTGCAGTCACCCCACATCATGCAGCAGCGTGGCCGAGATCATGTCCGTGCTTTTCTTTCATTCCATGAAATACCGACCCGAAGACCCACGTAACCCCAACAATGACCGGTTTGTCCTCTCTAAGGTAATGCGCACACATCCATAATGGTTGAAGACGTTTTCAAAAGCATCAACACACAGAGGGAGGTTGAACTGAGTCAAATAATATGCATGTGCTCTAGTGTATATATAGGATTTTTATATAGTATGTGTCTAAATAACTCACTCATATAAGGCTCTAGCATATATATTACCATGCTACAAAATTAGTGCAGTCATCTGTGTTCCCTCTGTTCAGTTATCTGATCAATGAGCTCTGAAAACTTTGCCTCCTCAGGGTCACGCAGCCCCGGTGCTGTATGCTGTGTGGGCAGAGACGGGCTACCTGAAGGAGAATGAGCTTCTCAACCTCCGCAAGGTCGACTCAATCCTGGAGGGACACCCTGTGCCGGTGAGGCAACATTGAAACCTGCAAGAAGTTTAAGGCTTTGAGAGTCACTACCATGAATCAGGAATATTTTAAAACCTTTATGCTGCCTTTCATGGTTTCCTTTCATGCTTTCTTTGGAGTTGAGAGAGAAGTATTTGTCGTGTTTTCACACTGAAGTTGATACGTTTCACACTGCACTAAACACACACGAACAGAGTGAGATATCTTGAAAAGTTAAGTAAAATCTTATATATGCTATGCTTTCCGACTTTTCTGTTAAATACTGCATAGTTTATGGACAAGTGTTTGTGAATAAGAACATTACAGTATCCTTGCTGCACACGAGACGTGGACACGCTTCCACAGATAACAGCAAAGCATCTGTAGGCAGAGAAAGCGAGACAACGCTGCGCCTGTGTGACAGAGATGCTTTGTCGTCTGCTGCAAACATCATTAACCCAGAAATTGGCGCACTGTAACATCCAGACCATAGCTGCTGTTCCAACAGTTCCACTGCTGCTGCTTTTATGATCCATTTAGAAATGAAAAACAATCCATCTGCTGTTGCTTGCTTAGCTCGAGCTGGAGTGAGTAATGTGCATCTTTTTTATGTGTGCGTGGATGCAGAAGCAGCAGTTTGTGGATGTGGCCACGGGATCTCTTGGTCAGGGGCTGGGAGCCGCGTGTGGAATGGCTTACACTGGAAAATTCTTTGACAAGGCCAGGTAACACAAACAAAGTCACACTCACGCGTATAAACACAATCATTTTGGTGGGGGGCGTGCACATTTCTGCAGAAGTGCAGCAGCCCAGTTTGCATCTGCACACATTAAGATGGACTGTATGAAATTATGCATGACATAATGTACGCTGCAGCGAGCTGCACAGACATGTGACATTTCTGCCTGGAGCTTGGGAATAAAACGCTCTCTGACAGGCTTGGTCTGTGCTGACATTTAGGCAGTCACTTAGAGCTTATGAGAGGCGACCTTCATCCTGTTTTACCTTCACATCAGGATTAATGGGGCTGGATGAAATCAGTGGCAGTGAGCTCAAAGTTGAATGCATATAAAAAGTTTTATGTTTGTTAAAACAGTGTACTATTTTTTTTTTTCAATTTCTTTCAACATTATTCTTCACAATTCAAATGTAGTTTCATCTCAGTGTTTTGACAGCAATGCAGCTCCTACTCAGCTGAATTTCAGCTGATTGAACTCGCTCCACGTTTGTCTCCTTTGTTCTTGCGTGGTCTGGAAAATACCCGGCTGTTTCTGTCTGACAATAGATGTTTAGAGCCGTGTAGCCTGTAGCATGCTGGATTCACGTTTTCAAAATTTGTTATGATTTTCTATTTCTTTTTTTTACGCATCCGAGCTGAAACCTGACTTTCAGGATGATATTTGGTACATTTGATTGCGAGCCGAGCAGAATGTGATTGCTTGAAAGGCAGCTTTGGGGGGTTTTTTTTTGCTGTTTTGCAGGGAGTGCTGCACTTGCACTCTGTGTTGGCTGTCCTTCATATCTCTCTCACTCTCTTTGCATTCTATGTGCACTCAATTATTTCTGCTCTAATAATCACACACGCAAAAGCACAGTTCTCCCTCATCTCCCTGCCTCACCCATTTCCCTCACCACCTCTTAAAAAAATGATGAAATCTTATATTGTGCTGCTATCTACCTGGGCTCCACTGTGCATTCAGACAATAATAATGCATGGACCATGTGTGTTTGCATGGTGCATGCAGTAACAACACACGTAACAACAACTACTGGCTGCCGGCTGCATCACTGGTTTCATAATATGATCTGAGCCCAGAACCTTTGAATAGCAACTGCATCAATGCCACTTGTGGATACTCTCACACAATAACCTGCAGGATCAAGTAAGGAAAGCATGTGTGTGAGAGGTATCACCTTGTCTAAGTCTGTTATTCACACCTACAAACACTGGATGAAGGAAGGTGTAACACACACACCTTCTAAGGGAGTCCAACTACAGGAGTAAAGGGATTACTCCTGTAGTTGGACCACTTATATTACTTGCAGACTACTGTGAACACGAGCGGATATGTGTGTCTTAGAATATGTTTCGATGATCACCACCTGGAGCTTTTATCACTGAGTTTTACATTTTTGACCCCCTGTTTGAGGACTCTCGAGGCTGTTTGTTTTGGGTCATTGTCATATTTCAGCGTTAGTTTGGAAATGCAGACTACCTCCCTGATGTTGTGTAATTCACAACAATCTATCTCGTGTTAACTGAGAAATAAACATACAGACAGTTGATTACATAATTTCAAGGAAAGATGCACTACAGAATAGTATGTGATTCGGTTATGTTCAAAGATTTTTTAACATTTCATCAAGGTTAATAAACAGCTTTTTGCTCTTTCTTTCTTTGTATTACTGTAGGGTCTTTACCTTACAATATAAAGCACCTTGAACTAATTGTTGTTGTGTTTGAATTTAAATTTGAATACTATCCGTTTATACGCTTTATTGGTTTTTCCGTTGTCCTTTCCCTTCAATCTAAAGTCTCTACCTCTTTTCTCTCCAGTCCCACCTCTGTGGAATTCCCCTCTTCTTCCTTTCTTTATGTGTCGTGTGGTTTTTTTGGGTTTTTTCCTCTGTGGTCGGAGTTGGAATGCGTGGTGTAATTCGCCGTGTCTCGGCCTATCTTCCAGTTTTAATGAGAACGTGTCTATTTGACTGGAAAGCTGTCAGGAGTTGTTACGCTACATAAGCAGCTACTGAGGATGATCAGAGCGTGGTGGGGATAAGGATTGGGGGAGGGATCTGTTTTTGTCTGTCTGTGTGTTTAGGTGTCATGGTCAGCTGTGACATCATGCCACCATAGGGGGGCATCAGATGATGGGAGGACGTGAAAGGACAGGAAAATGGAGCTGATATGAAAAATAACTAATTTCTCTTTCCCCGTCTCTGTTTGTAGCTATCGGGTGTTCTGCCTGTTGGGTGACGGAGAGCTGTCAGAAGGCTCGGTGTGGGAGGCCATGGCCTTCGCCTCATACTACCAGCTAGACAACTTGGTAGCCATCTTGGACATTAACCGACTGGGTCAGAGTGACCCGACTCCCCTGCAGCACCATGTGGAGAAATACCAGCGGCGCTGCGAGTCCTTTGGGTGAGCCAGGGGGGAAGTCAAAAACTATCTGAGTGGGTTATTTAGTGCTTCAGTAGCTGCTTAAGGAGTCATTCCAAGAACCGTTAAACAAACTCAGCTTCAGTCATTTATTTATAAAATAAGATGCACTTGTTCTTTAATTAATATGTAAGATTTGCTGCTCAAAATTAGTTTTTTATATTTTGACTCGAGCATAAGCACATGTAATGTTTGACTTGTCTGTTTCCCCAGCTGGCACGCCATTATAGTAGATGGCCACAGTGTGGAGGAGTTGTGTAAGGTGCTGAGTCAACCACGCCACCAGCCACTTGCCATTATCGCCAAGACCATCAAGGGCAAGGGCATCCCAGGTATAGCAACTATGCAGACAGTGGTTCAGAGTGCTCAAATATCAGTATTTTGTACTGTAATGAGCACCAGTTTCCTCTTCCTACTGAATAAATAAAGGTTGTTTAATCATTCCTTAAAGCATGCAGATAAATTGTTAAGTTTTACTGCTTAACATTTAAGATGTTTTTAAAAAGTGCTCTAAAATCCTTTTTTTTTAAAAGACTGGGTAAAATGTGGCATCTGACTGGGAATATTAGATCTGTCTGAAGTTTTCTGAACTGCCCCAAGCACCCACTGTGAGTGCACAGAGGCCATAATCCAGGTAGCGCTTCGGTGCTTTAGCTGCTGCTGCTCCATAATCCCTCAGAATGTGTAGGATACACTCCCTACAACAGCCCATTGTACTTGTGTTGTGATAAGCTAAGTTGGAGTGTGTGCGACCGACCGCATGTGTTTGTTGGGGAGAAAGAGACGGTTGTTATAAGAGGGTCTTTGTGTACAGATGAGTGGACCAGAAATCTTCAGTGTTGTTGCAACCCTGTGGCCTCTTGGCCTTAACCCTTGACCTCTGCTACAGGCTGATGTTACCCACTGGTGTGGAACATTGTTATGAGTGTGACAGCATGTGCACCTGCATGAATGTGGAAGGCATACGCTTGCAAGACGTGAACAAATTGGTTCCGTTAAAGAAAGAAAACTGAACAATGGTCGCTTAAATAACTTGAAACTGACAAAAGTAACAATAAATAGAAATGTACTGAAAATTAACACATTTAAAAGGTCAAGGTACGTCAGTGTCAGGTAACACCGTTCTTCGCTGTCTGAGCAATGCAAAGCGATGCAATTTTTGTGAGTCTTTAAGACTTCAACAGTGTGTTTTTCCCTAAATAAATAAATTGCATTTTTATGTTGGGTTCACGCATGATTAGCCCAGTGCTGACCTATCCGGCGTGTACCCTACCTTGAGGGTCTTGTGACAAGAAGAAGAAGATGGATAGATCAAAATATTTAAATGTTAAACTTTGATTAGGTGTTTGAAAGATCACTTGCTTCTGTTGGTCAAAAGAATAGATGCTCAGCGGATACTTAGGCGCGTCTGTGTCTTTCAGCGGCTGAGGATAAAATGGGCTGGCATGGTAAACCCCTGCCCAAGGACATGGCAGAGAGCGTGATCAAGGAGCTGCAGAACCGTATCATCAGCTGCAACAAGCGCCTCTATCCTGCTCCCCCCAATGAGGACACATCCCCTGTTAGCCTCCGCAACATCCGCATGCCGAGTGCACCCAGCTACAAACCTGGAGATAAGGTAGGATCAGTGGTAGCAGACAATCCACCCTCACTTGTCTTTAAAAGTCATTTTTACCTGTTCATAACATTAGATCAAAGAAGTAAATAAAATCTTTTTTCTATTTTTTTAAATAAAAACTTGAGCCGAGCGTACTTTATTGAATCTGTTTTCTCCCCGTGTGATCAGATCGCTACAAGGAAGGCGTACGGCATAGCTCTGGCCAAGCTGGGGCGTTACAACGAGCGAGTGGTGGTTCTGGATGGAGACACCAAGAACTCCACCTTCTCTGAGCTCTTTAAAAATGAACACCCCAACCGTTACGTGGAATGCTACATTGCAGAGCAAAACATGGTGAGGATAGTTCACAGCAAGAGAGCTGGAGAAAGTTTCACAGGTGAAGCTAAAGTGTGAAGAAGTATGAGAAGGCCAGCACGTTACTAAAACAAAATAGACTTAAGATTCAAACGCTGCTGTATAGAGTGGTAAAAGACGTCCATCAGCACCTGACTGAAGCTATTACATGTACACAAAGTGTTTTGTATAAGGTTTTTCCACTTATCTTTTATTTTCCATTGGGGCACAGTTTGCTTACTAGATGTTTTTGATGTGTCGCTGTCCTTCGAGGAGCCTTAACGTCAAATGTCCAATGTTTACTGTTCCTGATCATTATCAACTATTTCTTGGATCCTTCCAGGAAACAATTTTCACCAGTTTTCTTAATGAAGAAATGCATCATCGTAATGCAACGTAATATTCAGTATACTCTGTAGCACCTTCACAAAGGTGATGACCTATGCTGCATCTATGCTAGCAGCTCTGTGAGACTCTACTTTATTCACACTAATTACAAAGTGTATTGGAAACTGTAACTATATAGTGCTCGACTTCTTTAAAGCAAAAAAACAAACAAAACATAGATATAAAATATGCTGAACTGCCTCTCATCTCTCCTGCAGGTGAGTGTGGCGATTGGTTGTGCTGTACGAGACCGTAACGTGGTGTTCGCCAGCACCTTCGCCACCTTCTTTACCCGCGCTTATGACCAGCTCCGCATGGCCGCCATCTCCGAGAGCAACATCAACCTCTGTGGCTCCCACTGCGGTGTCTCCATTGGTCAGTTACCATCTTCCCTTTTGTGTTATGTCTTCACCGTTGTGAAGAGTGCACAACGTTTGGTTTATTATCATTTCACACCCCACAGTTAATACTGAAAGGACAGATTCCACTGAGCAAACCAGTCACAGCAGCCATATTTTTCTCAAGTTTAGTTTGGGACACTTTTGATTTTGGATCGAATCTGCCCACTGAATCCTCATTGGACTTGTAGTGGTGAAAAATATGAAGTTACTGTTTTTGCATGTTGCTCCTGTTCCAGTATCGCGGCACTGGTTTGAAGCTCTCTTCCTTTTTTAATTGGTTTTGATCCCCATAAATACTAAACCTTTGCTTCCATCTTCCTCTGTGTTATTGTGTTGTTCACATTCTCTCCTGGTATCAGCACTCCTCCTGTCCTTCCTCTCTGTCTCTGCGTCATGGAGGTGATGACAGAGCAGACTGAATCTCTGTCACCTCTTCCTCCCCCTCCTCTTTCTTCTTCTCCTCCTCCTCTTCAGGTACACTGCATGTCCACCTTTGCAGACTGAATGACATTGTCTGTTTCTTGTTGCTGAGGTGTGTGTTTGTGCATATTTAGGTGAGGATGGACCCTCTCAGATGGGTCTGGAGGATCTGGCTATGTTCAGAGCCATTCCTGCAGCTACTGTCTTCTACCCAAGTGACGGTGTTTCCACTGAGAAAGCTGTGGAGCTTGCCGCCAACACAAAGGTACTCGTAATGATTTTTGATAACGGGAAAAAGAAAGAAAAATATTAAGTACTTGAGATTATGTATGTTAAAAGCAGCGATTCATTTTGATGCTTTCTGATTTGTTCTAGGGTTTGTGTTTTATCCGGACAAGCCGCCCAGAGAACAACATCATTTACAACTGCAACGAAGACTTCCATGTCGGACAGGCTAAGGTTTGTTGCTGCATTTTAATCAAAATGTTGATCTATGCTCTAAATAAAATCTGTTTATTGTTCTAATTTTGCTGATCTGTTTAGACTCTGTGCACATTTTCTTCTGGAGTAGAAACAAACAAAGACAAATGTAGAGTTTCCCTTCGCACACAGGTTGTATATAAAACCAATGATGATTATGTGACTGTGGTTGGAGCGGGAGTGACCCTCCATGAGGCTCTGGCTGCTGCTGAAATGCTGAAGAAAGGTATGAAGAAATAAGGAAAAAAAAAGATAAAGCTGACCTGTGACATAAAACAGTGCAAAAACTATTTTTCTTTTTGTAATTACATTTTTAAAGACACTGTTTCATATTCAACTTCCTCTTTTGCCGTTCAGAGAGAATAAACATTCGTGTGATCGATCCATTCACCATCAAACCCCTGGACTCCAAGACCATCATCGACAACGCCAGAGCCACCAGAGGACGCATTATCACAGTGGAGGACCACTACTATGAAGGTGAGGAGTCTGCACAGCGCCCCCAAGTGAAAATGAACAAATGCTGTATATAAAAGATGGCCAGAAGCTCTGTGTTGAAAATAAAAAGCAAGCGCAATAAACCTGGTCTATTAGCCAGCAGGGGGCACCATCTCTGTCTGGGAAAACAATGCTAAGGAGTCTGCGAAGAAGAAAAATGACTGCTGCTTACTTCATTTAGGAGCACAGTAAAAGTTTTCATGATCGGTTTGTTGTCTGAACTACTGGTTCAGTGTATTTTTTAATGCAGCATGAGATTCATTTTGTTGTTTTTGGGGGGGAGGGTTCCGTTTAAAGTCAAATAGACAATAAAGTGGGTATCATATAGGGTGTGGGCTCCTGGTGTCTGGCACGTTTCTCAGCCAGGTCTGCCTCACACTCACCCGGGGATGCTCAGGATGTCTTCTGAACATCTCCAGGTGAGGTGTTATAGGCATGCTCTACTGAGAGGGGACACCGGGACACAGAGACATCACACCTCTTGCTCGCCTTCCCCACAGAAGAGCTGGAGGAAGAAAAGATTTGTCAGTGGAAGGTCTGGCAACACTGCCTGGGCTGCTGGCTGGCTGGTTGGATGGAAACGGCAAACATGTCAAAGCCAAGGATTAAAAAATGAATGGGTATCATCACAATGGTTACATCAATCTATTAAAGACGGTCTACAGAAATTAATTTCAAGACAACAAAATAATTTAGGGGCAGGACTCTCTCTCTGTATACTCTCTAATGGTTTCCTGACCTCACTACCGTCCTGTCAATAAAGGCTAAAAGCCAAAACTAAATACATTAAAACAAAAAAAAAACTTAATCCAAGAAGTTGTATATTTTCTTCTACACAAAATTGGAAAAAAAGAAATTTGTAAATCTAAACGAGTATCTGAATTTAAAATTAGTTTGCAAGGTGTTGCAATAAAACTTCTATATGTAGAATATTTATTATTATATCTAAAATATGCTGATTATTTTTTGACCGTTTTATATTCCTGTTTGGTCAAAGTCACATTAGTCTGGCAGCAGCAGGAGAGATTTAAGTAACAGGCATACGAGGGATTGTTATGCAGCTGCTTGCGTGTCTGCGCTGCTTGTGTATCAACTCATGAATAAAAAAGCCCTGAGCAGCTAAGGACAGACGTCTGTGTACAGACGGAGAAGCTCTTAGGTGGAGAGAGAAGAAGGGCCTGAGGAAGGGAGGAAAAAGATAGAAGTATGGGATACGGAACGTCGCAGAGAACTAAGGTGCATGTTGTAGCGGTAAAGAGAGAGGCGTACGCTAAGGAAAAGGTAAAACAGATATTTTTAAAAAATGTTTGTTGGGGGGAGGGAGGGAGGACAGAGGGTGGAAGTGGAAGAGCCTGTCAGGATTTCTTAATTTCATCTCCGGCCTTTGGGCTCTCAGTGACCTACATACAGTACCAGCATGGCAAAGAAAAAAAAAACAAGCATCCAATTTTTGCTTTTTCCTTTGTCTCCTCTCAGCCACTGTGTGTGTTTCTGTGAGCCTAAATTTAGCGGTTTGTTTTTCCTTCTTTGAGAGAACTTCTGTCTGTGAAAGAGACAGCACCCATTTGATTGCACACACTTTAAAATTCAGATATATATAATAGGTTGTATGCAACTTGAAATCTTAAAGATTGTGGCCTGTCCAGGTAGACCAGAGATGTTTTAGTTCAATAAAGTGCGATGACTTTTTCCGTCAGGTACCTCTTAATGGCCAGCATAAAAAAGGAAGTAACTGCATGTATTACTTACACACCTGACTATATTCAGCCTTCAGATCGCATTCCTAAAGGGGATGAACGTGTGACAGGAGAGGAGTGAGAAAACAGAGGGAGGGTGGCGCCAGTCCTGTCAGCACACATTACATCTCTGCTGAGCGTAATCGCTCATGGAGGTGTAGATAGATTAAATATGACAGAAGGGTGAAAGACACTCGGAAAGATGCCGAGCAACTTAGAAACTTGATATTTGGACGAACTACCCGTTAATCGATAGTCTTGTCTGCTCTGTATTCTGATTCCTCAGGTGGTCTAGGTGAAGCAGTGTGTTCGGCGGTGGTGAATGAGACCGGCTTCACCGTCCACCGCCTGGCAGTCTCCCAAGTGCCCCGGAGCGGTAAGCCCCACGAGCTACTCCGAATCTTTGGCATAGACCGTGACGGCATTGCTCAAGCGGTCCGTAAGATGCTCAGCAGCTCAGCCAACGCCAAGTAGGAAGGCTGCAGGAGTGACAGCAGCGGGAACAACATGGTAACTGACTCCGTGGTTAACCGGTTACCTCCACGGAGGCACCAAACAAACAAAGTAAACCAACATGGGGGGAGGGATAGCACGACTGGCCCACTCACGCTCTCCTCCTCATAAACCAATTGGAGGCATTTGTTTAAAGCAAAACAAAAAAAAGAAGGTAACATGATTTCTCTCTGTCATCAATGTTGTCTGACACCCCCGCCCCAGAATTTTACCCTATCACTTTGTGAGTTCAGTAAACACACTTCCTACCCCTTAAACTCACCCATCCCCACACCTCCACCCTCTAGTTCCTTCCTACCTCTCAGAGAAAGTTCTGGTGCTGCTGTAGTGTCTCAGTGAAAGCAGTGAACATGGTTTGGAGTGACGTCAAGTCTTTATCGTTTTTTCTGTGGAACCCCCTCTCACTTCTTGGGCTCAGTGATATGAGCGTCTGCACCCAGTACAACTTTGTAAAGTCCCACCCGACATGAGCAAAGCAGGGTGTGGAGAAACTCTGGTTTGGTATGTTTTGAGCACTGACTGTTTTTAACCTGTTTTGACTTGGATAGGACTGTTTCACACCAATAAAGGGATGGTTACTTCACGGTACTTGTGTCTGAGGTCTTTCTTGAGGGTTTCGGTGA
Organism: Astatotilapia calliptera; assembly: GCF_964374335.1. Taxonomy (NCBI): domain Eukaryota; kingdom Metazoa; phylum Chordata; class Actinopteri; order Cichliformes; family Cichlidae; genus Astatotilapia; species Astatotilapia calliptera. Next base: position 30,033,092 of record NC_137441.1, read on the forward strand.
TGGCACGAAGCAGGCATCACAAGCATCTTTTAAGTTTGAAGTCAAAATCCTCCTGTTTTCTTATCTGCAAGTGGCAAATTCAATCACACAGTGAAGTATTTCAAGCCAACTAGTGTGACCAATAAATGCAGAAATATCAGGTTAATAAATGGAATAGAGTCAATTATTTCAGATGGATTGATGTCGCTAAGCAGGATTTTGTGTCCATCTGTCTGAACTCTCACTGTCTGATTCAGTTTCCCAAATTGCCCTGCAATGATGCTTTGTATTAAACATAATATGAGGAAAAAAACAGGATCTCAGTATTGGTCTTACTCCTGTCCTGTCTAAATTTGTTCTTCTTTCGCTTCTCTTTCCCCTCTTCCTGTTAAAAAGGAGTTCTTCCTTCCCACTGTCACCAAGTGCCTTCTCATATGGGATCAGGAATTGCTGGGTCTTTCTGAGACTGTTGTGATTTAGTGCTTTATTAAAGTAAATTACCATCACTGTCATACTTTAATACAAGAAAACCATCATTAATTTTATTAGCAATAGCCCTGCTGTTACTGCTATGAAAATGTATTTTCTGTTTAAGTTTGTATGTGCGTTAATTTGCTGAATAGTGGTCACTGTGGCCTCAAGCAATCAAATAATTGCTTTAAACTAAATCTTTCAATTATGAAGCAGTCAAATTAAAGTGTTCTGGTGACTGGCTGTAGGATCACACAAGCACACAGCTACTGTGTATCATCTATATTTAATGTGCGTTAATAATTTAACAGCCCATTGAAAGATTTAGGCTGGCTGGCTTATATATGTACAAGATGACAGATTAAAGGAAAAATGTGGTGTTTCCCCAGAACAGCTTTGGGTTGATTCTACAAGACTACTGGAGTGATGGAGCACCAGCGTCATCTAATGTGACGTGAGGATGTGTCGCATGTTTTTATGCTTCTTAAAGCATTAGATAAGCCATTTTCCCTATGGATGAGGGTGAAGAGAGCACTCCTATCATGGGGTTGTTGATTTGTGGTGAGTTTATCCTCTAAGTGGACCTAAACCATGGCAGAAAAATGCAGCCCACAGCATAAAGGAACTATCAGAGTGCAGCTGTCAAACATTTGGGGTTTTTTTTGTTGCATGAGATATTGTTAGATGCTTATATAACATATAGAAGTACGTTTTTTATAAACTTAATTCAGATTTACCCATAACTGTAATAAAGTCATTAAACTATGAAATTTAGATTGTAAGAAAGATTAAGCATCAGCTGAGCATTAACACTGGATGACACGCAGACAACAAAGATTTAATTTAGCCTTCTTGAAAAAAAACCCATCTCAATGATGGCTGCTGCTGCTGGCAGAGCCCACGGGCACGCCACTGCAACCCCCTCTGACCTCTGCTCCATAGCTGCTGGGTGACCTCTCGTTTGGGGCTCTACTCAGCTTTTCCCAGGAGGGTGGCACGGTTCCCCCCCTTTTGGTGGTCCTCCTCGGGTCCTTGTACTCTGGGGCCTCTGGATATCTGGAGCCTGGATCTCCTCCATACCTGCTTCATACCCTGGGGGACGGGGCTATGGCTCCCCACACTCCCTAGCAGATCGTTACATGGAGAAACCTTTGGAATACAAGCATGCTGATCCACACAGGTGTGCACACGGGTGTTCACAGACGCGGACTACACCTTTCTTGGCTGCTGCCTCAAAGCACATTGTGCGCTGTCATGCTGCACAATATCGTTTAATATTTAGTATCTACTGTTATCTACTGCTAGCTAGTTTATTGTGATAGTGCTTTTTTTATTATGTTGCTCTTTGTTGTTTGCTTTCTCTTCTGTTTTTTTCCCTCCATACAGGTGATCCAGGTGTTTTGTTTGTTTTTCTTTCTTTCTTCCCCCCCTTCTCACCGTCTCTTCTCCCCTCTGGTTTTCTTTCTTTCCCTCTCTTTCTTTCATTCTTTCTCCCTGTCCTATCCCCCAGTCATGTCTGTCCCGTTTGTAGCAACCGAAAATAAAATAAATACATAATTATAATAAAGGTCAATCAAATGGACCAATATGGCAAGGCCATGATGATCCACTTGGTAAAATAAATCCGCTTGGCATCTTTCTTGGCCTTAAGACAACAATTCTGATGGCTAAAGATCCAAACGGGACACAAAAAAAAAAAATCAACATCTCAAAATCTGAACATGACCATGTCCACACTTCTTGCTTACATCATATTTAAAATGAGTTTTCAAAAGTTTTTTCTTTGAATTTTCAAAATTCAAAGTTCAAAAACACACAAAAATGTATAATATACATTCTTTCTGTATTATTCAAATAAATACTGAGTTTAAGTGATTTCCAACACACTGCCTATTTATACCAACACTTTATTGTATCCTAACCTATAGATTCAAAATTAAAATGCCTGAAGAAGACATCTGTGATCAGTGTAATATTAATCGAGTACATAAATAAGTGTTATTTTTGGATAAAGAGTTCTTGAACCCACAAACACTGAATGCAAGTTTTGCTTTGGTGTTAATAAGACAATAAGATCCTCCCCGTCCTCGTACCTGACTTCAATCCTACACTGAATTTCAGGACCTCATCACCTTTGGCCTCCCATAGCGCCGCACGACTCTGTCTGGTGTTTGAGATGGACAGAGTGTGTCACCTGGGGGTGTGTGAGGGAGCAAAGTGAAACGCACTGACAGACTGCGTGCGTGCAAGTACAGTATGTGGCTGTATGTTTACACTCTCCACACACTGTAGGTGCTGTGGCTGCACACAGGCTGGCTGTTTCTCTCTGGAACGCTGTCGTACTGTTGACCACAGGCGGTCGCCTCCTGTCACATTAGATTGCTGCTTCTAGAGCACCTTCAAAACACACATGCGAAATACATGCAAAATAAAATTCAGTCATGCAGCGCACACACAGATTATTCACAGGGATTTTACAATAATTATGCCCTAACTCTTCAAACACCACAAACACAGAATTTCATCATCCTTCATACAAAAGCAGCACACTCTGTCTTTTTTACCTTATTTTTTATTGCTTCACATTGACATTCGTGAACATGATAGACATCCGAAAGAAAAAAAGATCATTTAGTAAGAAGAGAAATGAGAAAGTCAACCGAAAAGATGAAAACATTAAATAACATTATCGCACTCCCGTATTCGTCTTCCCTGTCATTAGTCTTTCCAGGTACATGACAAAAGCATCGTTCAAAATATTTTGAAAAAAGAAAATGTGCATACACGTAAGCATAATTCCCCATACATTTCTGATGAAAATCGGGAGTTGTATGAATTTTGTTGACAAGAAATAACAGAGTTATCCATCACCTGGTTACGTCTTCCACTGCTAAATTTGCAATAAGTATTTATCTTTTATTATAAAGTCCAAATGATAGAGCTCGTTGATTAATAACATGCTTTTGTCTTAAATTCATTTAGTACAACAGTGCTCCAGGTTACCCTACATCCTTACACATCACTGAACACCACACCCTGTGAGTAAATAGAATATGTTACATACATTCATATATTTTGGTCCTATGTTCATTGCAAGATGCAACTTTAGCTTTATTTTAATTTACTAAAGCTAATGGAAAAATACATTTATTTTAAGGAGATACAAAAAGAGAAATTTCTCTGAATGTTTAAGGCTTAAGGACACACTTGACACTTGAATGTATAACTGAGTATCTCAGTGCGACTGCATTCAAGGAGAAGCTTCTTAAAACACATTATTCCAAATAAAGGGGTTCTTAGGTTGCTTTTTGGGGGGTGGAGGGTTTTAAAAGTCAAAGAAAAAATTCATTAAAAACACCAAAAAATATTGCTTTTTTTTTTCTTTTCCATGTGCTGTGGGAGATCTTTCTATTCCCTCGTATTTCCTCCTCCTCTGCAGTGATCTGTCACATCCAGTTAGTCAGTCCCCCCCGCCCTCTTTAGTTCCTGTACTCGTCCCCACAGTCCCCGATGATCGCCATGAGGTCCCTGGAGCGTTGTGTCACTGCTTCGATGGCGGAGAGATCTTCAGCCGTCAGCTGCAGGTCAGAGCTGCAGCTTCGCAGGCTGTCACTGATGTGCTGCCCCGCCCCTGCGACGCCTAGCCGGCAACCCACAATGACTCCACCCACTGCAGGCCGGTCCAGCACGTAACGCATCGCCACGCTGGCTATTGAGGAGTTACGTCTCTTGGCTACCGTCTCCAAGGTGCCGAGGAGATCTTGGAAAAGACTCCAGCCACCCCAAGTGTTGATCATGTTCTTGTACTTGGAAAGGGAGGCGGTGTAGAGCTCCACCCTAGATATAGGCTCCACCTTTCTGAGATAGCGTTCAGAGAGCAGACCGCCAGCTGCACCAAGAAAAAATGGATGCAAGTGAAATGTAGGGGGGGCGGATGAAGGAGTTAAAAGTGTCAGGGTGGAGAGAGGGGAGAAGAGGGAGGACAGATGGGGCGGAAGGATGGAGATAAGTAAGAAACAGTAGGGAAAAGATGAAGGGAGGGGAGAAGTGATGGAGGAAAAGAGGCATACATGGAGACCATAGTGGTTAGGAGGAGGATGGGATGCAGAGGGGAGGGAAAGTTAGAAGAAAATAGAAGGTGGGAGGGGAAAAAATGAAAGCAAGGGAGAGAGAAAGAGGATGTGTCGTCATGTCATCTGACTCCATCTCAGAAACCCACCATTTTACAGTCCCACACAACAATATTAATGCACAACTCGCACGACTAGAGATGAAGTAACGTCTACTGAAGAGAGACTGAAGTCGAATATTGCTAATGTAAGATGACTGCATGCAAATAAAGGAGTTATATCTCACCGAGCGTGCCGTAAGTGAGGAGCTTAATGTTGTTGGCGACACAGAACTGCTCCATCCTGGCTGCTGGTCGCTGGTCAATCACCGAGTACTGAACCTGCACAGACGGCCACATTAAACACAAAGAGAAGAGGAAGACTATCCTAAATGTGATGGAGCAGTGTTCTCACACGTAGAGGGATGTGTTACCTGGTTGCTGGAAATGCGGATGCCTTTGCTGGTGATCTCTTCCAACCTCTGTGTGTCAAAGTTAGTGAGGGCGAGCTCACCTGAGGAAAAAATAGTCAGATTCTTAACTTGTGTGTCTGGGAACCAGCACACCTCTGGTACTGTAGTCAAGATTTAATGCAATGCAATAACAACACACATTAGTCAAGATTTGTTGTTAAGAGTCAAAACCAAATCTGTGTGTATGTGTTTTTCTATCTATATCAAAGTGCACGCTGATATTAAACCATGATTAGCCACCAAAAGAGTCTAATTCTTGTGTTTATATACATTTATGTTGTTCTCCTCAGTTTCTCCCAGAGTGCAAAGCAATTTTTTGTCATTCATTTTTGTCACTCTTAAAATCTTATGAGTTTATATTATAATTATATGTTGTCCGTTCATTTATAAATTGTGCATTTAGTAGTACAGCGCACATACGTATGACTCCTTCCTGCTGCAGGTCAGAGAGGTGACCCAGTGCCTCCAGATATCTCTTGTCCCCATAGTCCCACCAGTGAAACTGAACACAGTCCAGGGTGTCCACCTGCATTCGAGTCATGGACCGCTGCAACGCCTTCTCCACCACCTGCAAGAACAGAGAGAGTTCAGCTGATTTCTTCTCCCAGAAACATCAAAAAATGTCAAAGCTGAGTGCTGGATTTTATGGACTGATACTAGAATCAAACCTAACAGTATCTATTTCAAGCCATTCGTAGAGATAAAGACAGAAAAGAAATACTGGCGAGGTTATGATTTGATTCTTAATAAAGACATGCACTGCTCTCTAGTGGATAAAACCGGTCTCACTGTTAAAAGCACAGCAGACTGAGCATTGCTGAGTGGCTCACCTTGCGCTCCATCAGTCCAGGTCTTGGTACATATTTAGTCAAACCCTGCAGAGCTGGGCTGAGACTCCCAGAGGATCTGGACTTCAGCTAAAGATCAAACAAAGATAAAAGTTGAAAAAACACCAGTGACTGAGCGGGGTTACATTTAACAGCTAGACTGAACACACTAATTCTGAATTAAGGGTGGAAGAGTTAAATAGTATATGTGGATGGGTTTTCTTTATATGGGGTTTCCGATCATCTGCACATTATTCCAGGTGAACGGCTGACAAAGGCTGATACCATCAGACTGCCACAACACATCAGCTGATATTGCATCAACTGACCTAAGTGCACACACTGGCACTGGTGAGTGTGGGAGTGTCTTAAAGTGCACACCAAGTATCTGCACCTCTGTGAATAACCAATGCCAAAAAAATATCACCACTTTCTGCTGTGACACAAAACTTTTCCCACGTGCGGGACTAATACAGGTTTATTTTATCTCTTGTCTTTAAATTCTGATGTAATTGTGTTTTCCTACAAAATACTTGGCAAGGTCCTGTCAAGATCTCCCAAGGCAAGGTCGTTATTTACTGTCAAATAAGTCATTCTCAGCATATGACAGAAAATTACACAGGTTTCTGTCTCTAAATCAGGAACCCTGCTCTACCCTTTCTGCTCTCTGTAGTTCATCTTTTCCTTGTTAATATCACACATACAAACACGCTGCGGTACATCACTCCAACTGCAACCGTGTAGACATCAGATTTTAAACATCACAGTAGTAAGAGTCCCCCATCCCTCCTCACTCAAGTTTAATTTACCTGTATTGATATCTTCCAGCACATTGAATAAAGCTGGCAAATGGTTGGCAAAACTGAGGTTTCTTCAAATTAAAATGGCTTTTTTCTTCTCATTGTTGTCAAGCGGTTGCTCATAAGGGATTGTGTAATTGCTGGGGTTTCTTTCTGATATTGTAGGGTGTTTATTATACTGTATGGTCTTCCCCTCACCCCAAAAAAGTCTGGTTCTGTCTGCAGTTTCTTCCAGTTCAAAGGGAGATTTCCTTCACACTCTCACCAAGTGGTCCCTCATACGGGGTCATTTTATTCTTGGGGTTTCTTTCTAATATTTTAGAGCCTTTACCTTACAATATAAAGTGGTTTGAAGTAACTGCTGTGGTGATTTGGCGATGTGTAAGTAATACTGAATTCAGTATATACACACTTACCTGGCTGTTAAACTGTCCAAAGATTTCCTCTGCAGGCCCGTAAATGTCTGCCATGTCGAATGTGGTGAAACCAGCATCTACATACTCCTGCATGGCCTCAACTACAGACATGAAAGGAAAGAGGAAAGCAGAGAAAAGGAGGAAAGTAGCACAGATAAGGCGACGCGTGGTGGAGCTTAGAGTAGTGTGAATCATTTCTAGTGTATCAGTCCAGCTTTAATTATCATCCTTAGTTTGCCCAGATACGTTTTAGCTATTATTGTTTATTTATCCCAGAACAATTAAAATAGACCAACAGTACAACTCTACATGAGGGCTTCATTTATTGTAGGATTATTGTATTAAACTGCACTGTAACTGTACCTAATAAATTCACTGAATGAATGAAGCATACGAAAATAAAATAAAAATCAAGACACCTAGCTATTTTTTTTACGTTATAGCTACCCGGGGTTTACTGTTCACCTGCCCTGACTTTATCCACCGCTCCGTGCGCCCCGGACACCTGCCACATCCCGTTCAGGACCCGGCAGATCTCCAAACCTCCGGACAGTGTCACTTTGGGTAACGAGGACATTCTGCTGTCAGGGCCGAGGGAGAAGCTGCTGGAGGCGGCCTGCTGTCTTACTTTTTCCCCAGTTGTAAATAAAAGAAAGAGGAAAACTTTAATAAGTGTCCTTGCTGGGAGCGGTGTCGTGCATTAACCGGTACTAATACATTCGTGTTCAAGTGACTTACTCCGTGTACGCCAAAAGACCTGCTGGACTCAAAGCCGGCACGCAGCACTGCAGGTCACCGCTTATCGCCGTCAAATTGAAACATTTATCAGTTACAAAAGAGTTTGGTAACAGTTACAAAACACACCACTGTTTCCACCAATAGCTGACGCTGTTTTACCGGAAATAAAAATCACTCTACAGGCAGGCTGGCTGCTGATTGCTGCCCCCTGCTGGATAATTCAGGAGGGGACTAAAATACCTGAAAACATATCTCGAAAACAAGCAACACCAATAACACACAGATGAGACGCAGTAAAAATAAAAAGTATCTTTACTTTTCAGTTACATCTCAGTTAGAAATCAACAGCACTGTTCATCCAGACGAACTGTGCAGCAGTCCAATTTTAAATTTCACTCTGCAGTTTCTGCCCCCTTCTTTTTTTTCTTCCTCTTCCTCCTCTTCTTATTGTTGGGTTTGCTGCCAGTCTGTCCTCCTACAGGTGTTGGTCTGTCCTCTGTCTCTGAAGCTTCACAGTCTTCTTCTGAAGCTGCAGGTCTCTTCTCAGAGGAAGGCAGATTGCTTGGTTTCACCTCTGGGCCGCTGTGACGGAGTAAAGAGCAAGAGTCAACCTACTCATCTAAAAACACTACAGGAAACTTCCGCAGTACTACTGTTGAGAGAAACATTAAAATAATAAGTTGCATAGCCACTTTGATCAGGTAATCATGTTTTATCCCAAAACAAAGATTTGAACAGATCTAGACAGTGTTACAGAATTAAACTAAAAGAAAAAAAATTACTGACAAATTCAATGTTTTTATGAGCAGACAGGGAACAAATACAGAAAGTCAAATATAACAGACACAACTAAAAACTATTTAGCTAAACACACTGTTAGCTAACCATACAGATGTGTGCGCAGACCTGCATGGCCATAACTCAATGTAACAGCTGGTGTTAAGGTTATTTTTGTAAGTTTACATGACACTCAAGTATTCACCTTATCTGAACAGCCAGTTCCTGCTTTGTATTTCCAGGCTCGCTGTGTTTCTCCAGCAGGGCCACGAAGAAGCCGTGCGTGAGGGTTTTGGCAGTGCTGGCACGCAGACACTGTGGGAGGGGCTCCAGGCCTCGCTCAGGCCACTCAGCCAACAGAGGAACCAGTCTGGACGGGGAGACACGAAAGGATTTGAATAAAACTTCTAACAACCAGTTTGGCATAAATAACATACCTCAGGGAGCAAAACCCCAACACTGAACACCTGAACGTTTGTTGCATTTTTTTAAACATGATTTGAGTTAGTAAAAGCTACCTCAGCCTGCATCTCTACACTTACAAACAAAACTGTAACACCCCCCATTACATATGTATTATGGATATTTGAAATTATTTCACTGTCGCTAACTGCACTTTGTCAGTCCTCATTTAATGAAAATCTTAAATCTTGTGCCGTCAGTGTCATTGCATAGTCCTGAAAATGGTCTCACACACCTGTAATGTCCAATTTTATTGACAACACTACAATGCAGTACTGCTACTATAACATGCATGTGTGTCAAGGTGGAGAGATCACAGAAAAAAAAAAAAAAAAATCTCCAGGTTTCATCGTCTAGAGAGCTAAATGAGAATAGAATGCTTTAAAATGATAAATAAACAGTCTGAATGTCTTCAGACTGTTGCTACCTGAAGCCGGGGTTCTGCTGCAGACAGGCAGCTACCACTTCCTCATTCTCCTGTTTGTGGATGGAGCAGGTGGAGTAGACCAGGCGCTTCAGGCTGGGAAACCTGAGAGCGTGGTTAAGGCAGCGCAGCTGGAAGGAGGCCAAAGAGGCCAGACGAGCCTGCTCCTTCTCCTGGTCAGCAGAGGTGTTGTCCTGGAGGCACACCATACCTGAACCCCGTCACACACAGGTTACAATGCTTTTTTGGTTGTTGTTGTTTTTTTTACTATAATTAAGCTGTTTGTTTCTTTATTTGCACACTGGGACTCTGATTCTTGCTTATACTTGTGAAACGCAGCAAAGTTTTGCAGTATTTGCTTGAACTTGAGAGAGGAAGGATGGATCGGTGATGCCTAAACGGGTTTCTATTCCAGTTTCTACTCTGGACACCCACATCTGTGACTAAGGTTTGTTACATAAACAACAAATTCAATGTTTAAAAATGAAATAAATATGATACATTTTGCATTCAAAGTAAACTAAAGTGTCATAAATTGAAGATACATATGCACAGATGTTATAAAGAACCCTACTGCAGTCATACAAACACAGGGATAACTGGTCACTCTACCTGAACCACTGCAGGAGGGATCGAGCAGGATGTACTCAACATCCTTATACTGCGGGTTGTCGGGGTCCACCTTCAGGAAGTCCTGGTTGGCCAGCTGCTGACAGGTGACCCCTGCACGGAGCAGGAGCGTTGACATGGTGGCCAAGCGCTTTCCATCCAAATCAAAAGCAAACAGCCTGCCCTTGTTCTTCATGATGGCTGCCAGCTGGCTGGTTTTGTTGCCAGGTGCGGCACAGGCATCAATGATGTGGCTACCAGGTGGAGGACTAAGGAGATGAGCGGGGAGGCAGCTGGCTTTGTCCTGCAGAACTATGTGGCCTGCTTTGTACAGGAAGTGGTCATGGAAGTCAGTTTTAGGAGAGAAGACCAGCAGCTCTGGCAGGTGCAGGTCACTCAAAAAGTATCTGTCTTTCAGGGATAAGTCTTCCAGCCTGGAAGCCTTCCCCAGGTAGGAGAAGCCATCCCTCTTCAGGTAGTCCACAACATCCTCCACAGTGGTCTTCAGAGTGTTCACACGTACATATCTGGGCAACTGGTCTCCAGCGGGGTGCTTGACACTGCAAGGAAGCAGGTCTTCATTCCTGCTTACCTTCTGCTTCACCTTCATGCGAGCCAACTCCGCCTGCAGTCTGGAGCGATGCTTCATCATCATGGCCTTCCAGGATCCGCCACACTTCAGCCCCTGGCCTATCAACAGGTCGTACACGAGCACCTTAGCCAGGGGCATCTTTAGCTTGGTATGCCTGAGTAGCTTGGTGGACTCGATGATCTCCTGCAGGACGGAGGAAAACTTCTGGGTCTCACAAACCAGAGCGAACAGCTGTTTGATGTTCTTGAATTGACTGTCGTAAACCAGAGTTTTCAAAGCCCCCTGTTTACCCTCGACCTTCTCCGTGATCTCTGCTGCTTTCAGGTACAGAGCCATGGCGAAAGAGGGTTTTTTTCCCTACTGCGCTCAAACACTCCTTTTCTTTCTTTAGTTCTGAGCAGGAAACAACGAGCGAGTTTATTTGAGCTCTGTAAAAGCAGCTTCTTCTATACTTTTCCTCCGTGCACACGTGAGAGGAGGGGTCACGACACCGGAAGTACTCGTTGACGCACTGTTTTTCTTTTGACGTAAGTAGTAGTAACTGGTGCCGGATCAAAGACAGTAGAAAACGTCTCTATCGCCCTCTGGTGCCTGGCTCCAATGCAAACAAGTTGTCCTCAAATGTTCTCTCCTTGAGATGCTTTAACAGCGTGGCTTGTCATGAATCGCAAGACTTAATGTGACCAAGTGGTCGGCGGGGTTATGAACAAAATAAATTGACAACGCCACCCAGGGGAATTGCACCCCCAGGAAATATATTTAAGAAAAATAGATAAAAGGAATAAAAGAAGACCGCATAGATTCAAGGATGCACACTGAGGCAGGTTGGCTTCCAATATTAAAACAGTTTTATTTATAGAAATGAATAAAATATTATAAATAATATTTTATAAATAAAATATTAAAGGTCAAGATGTAGCATCATTATTGACAGTGTCCTACAGTAAAAATAAAACCATCGTGGAACTGGGACTTACCAGCAGCCGTGGAACCAAAAGGAAATCACACAAAAAGAATCACTGCAGACCACCCAGTGCTGTACAAAAGAAAGTGTGAAAACGACCCACCACCTGAGGTCCCAGGGCCACTGGCTCGTCCTCCTTCACTGAATTAAACACAGAAAAATATGTTAAAAGAATAAGAGGACACTGAGCGTCAGGCTCGCTACAAATCATAAAAAGACTAAAACACACTTTAATAAAAGAAATCTCACACTCACTCACTCACTCTCTCACACACACACACACACACACACACACACACACACACACACACACACACACACACACACACACACACACACACACACACACAAACACACAAAAGGCTTATTCCCCACGGGTCAAACTACCACTCGTGCTGGTAATAATTATTCTCAGGCGTAGGCCGGTCTGGCTCCCCACCGGCTGAGACCGGCCACCCAGGCGATTTAGAGTCCCAGCACGACACTCGGGCAGAGAATCACTTCAGCCCGATCACAGAAGCGTGGGTACGAGCAACAGTCCAGGGTAAAATAGAACACCAGGCGAACCCAAAACAAGGTAAGCCTACTTAATAAAAACAAGACAAGACAAGACAGCAGACTCCACCAAGGAGGAGTTCACAACAGCAGCTGAGAAGGCAGTTCACTCTTCCAATTTAGGTTGGGCAATTTGTCATGGAGGGGTGAGTACAGCAGTGAAACCCCCAGGACCGGAGGCACTATACACGAACACCTCTCTCCGCAATGGCAGAATTAAACAGACTGCTGCGCTGTAGCTGTCATATAATCGGCTCTTGCTGATGTGGGTGGGTTCCCAATTAACCCAATCACCTGATACAAGGAGCGAGTGCAGCGGAAAGAGAGCGAGGGTGGTAGAGCGAGCGAGAGAGAATGAGAGAAGAAAAAAACGGAAGGCGAGTAGCCCATCTGGCTACATTAAGTTGCTGCGGTAGAAAGAAGATCACGAGGTAATTTAATGACATAAATCACTGATGCAGATTTAAAACACTTTTGAACTGAAACATCGCAAACGTGGAAACTATTTTGATAATGCAGTTATATTTTTACTAAATAAGTTGACATGGATTTTATGGAGGCTGTGTGTGCTTTCCAACAGCAAATATCAATGCATGTTCTGAAGAACATATTTATTGATATGAATAGTAGCGATTGACAGGATTCAGTTCATTCTAAACATGGCATAAACAGGATAGTTGCAACTTCAATGATGTCACAGACTATAAATCTATTCTGGATTTGGGATACATGATGATGCTCTGTACTGAGTCTGCACAGTAAACTGCACAATAACCAGTTTGCTTTTTGTCTGGGGTTATGGAGTGGAGGTGTGATTTTCCACTATCTTTATTGAATAATACCACATTTTTAATGATAGTGATTTGGTCAACTGGCTCCATGTGATTAAAAGACTGTAAAAAAAAATGCTGAGCATGTTGCTCTTTCTGCTAATAACTTGTTCTTTACTTTAAAAAATTTAGATCAATGTGATGCAGCCTTTTCCTCAAGATTGATAACTAAAGTGTCCCAACTTACCTGAGCCTGAACTCACAGATGGTGTGAGACCTAGTCTAAAAAGGAGAGGAGGACAATCTGGGTTTATCAAAGCACACTTCAAAAGCAAAGCAATTGTAAATTTTACAGGGGTGCACTATTGCTCATGACATGAATAACTTGCACAGCTGTGTGGGCACTATCAATGTTGAATGATATTTGCTAGTTTTCTTGTGTTCACTGGCATCCACAGTGAAGACATCGTGGACAGCGGAGAATCTTCCGGTGGTGGAGCAGACTGGGACAGAGTTCCACTGATGAAAAAGAGAGTCACGATGGATATTATAAAAATTAAATAAAAAAAGATTCAGACCAAAAGATTTGTGATCTACACAATCCAAGCTGATCAACGATAAGCTCAGTATTTTCATTTAATATATTTTTCATCTGCTTGAATGTTTCCTGCTTCACACAGTGCTCAACCTGCTAGATTTTTGTTTGTTATTCATTTATTTTAAATGTCTAATCTTATCTTTGAATCAAACATTCATACATATATACACTGTGTTCATTATAATAACATACATATATACTGTCAGACACCACTCTGACATTCCATTCATGCTCAGCTGAATATTAAAATGGACAAATATGTGTCATCTCTGCATACGCTATGATCATTATAGAATGACATGAAATATTAAAACTGAGCTTAATCTTCAACATAAGCAGTAGTCATATAAATTCATATACTCTTAAGCACAAATGGTGAAAGTTTTTCTGCAGAATAAGTAGCCTATTAGTTGTATCTGTATTGCGGTGTTCTGATAGTATGGCTTCTTATACTGAAGAAATGGATCTAAATAAATAACTAAATAAATCCTCCAGCACTCGTTATTGTCACCTATTGCTAATGTTTTGACGCTGCCAACCTCTCATACGCTGTAAGAATTTAATTCAACTGTTTATCACAGAAAAAGTGTGACTTGTAGGACACGTAACACTAGCGGGCATAATGTTAGCTTAATAGTCAGCTCAACAGCTGTTGTTAGCTCCGGACAAGTGACTACAACAGTAGCGATGAGCCCCGATGAACGGATCCGGGGGCGGATGGGCTCGTACATAAATGGATCGATCGGGGCGGGATACGGTGGGAAACGACAGATACCTTAAACTTGAAGACAGCCCAAGTAGAAGGATCGCTAAAGTCTGCTAAAAAAAGAAATCGCAATGCAAGTTGAACAAACTTGCAAAGACACAATATCAAATTGAACCCATTCTGGTACAAAATGACATCATAATAGACTGTCCTTTGAATGTCACGACGTTCGGCGATAACGTCACTTGAACTCCTTTGAAGACAGTTCTGGGGGCGGAGTCAGAGCCTATAAATATCCCTCGAGTACATACCTTGAACCCATAGATCGCTATAGTTCTGAACTAACAGTTTCCACTTGCGAACACTGTCTCATTGAGTAGATCATTTTTCAAACACAGAATAACACGTCGTATAAACTAAACTAAATACATTCATTTCAAAATGAGCTCCCTAAGCTACTTTGATATGCAGATGCTCAGAAATGAGATAGAAAATTACAAACAAGCTGAAAAACTTCAGCTTGAGGAAATCCAAGAAAAGAATTGTAGGATTTCAAGTCTTGAGGCATCTTTGAAAGAAGAGCAGGGACTGGTTGCAAAGATGAAAGAGGAGTCCAAAGAAATGCAGGTGCTCAGAAATGAGATAGAAAAGTACAAACAAGCTGAAAAGCTTCAGTTGGAGGAAATCGATGAAAAGAATTTTAAGATTTCAAGTCTTGAGGCATCTTTGAAAGAAGAGCAGGAACTGGTTGCGAAGATGAAAGAGGAGTCCAAAGAAATGCAGGTGCTCAGATATGAGATAGAAAATTACAAACAAGCTGAAAAACTTCAGCTTGAGGAAATCGATGAAAAGAATTGTAAGATTTCAAGTCTTGAGGCATCTTTGAAAGAAGAACAGGAACTGGTTGCGAAGATGACAGAGGAATCCAAAGATGAAAAGATGGAAAAAATGGAAAATGTTTTGCTGGAAACCAAATCCCAGCTAAGGTCCGCAGAGTCACAGAATGTAGATCTCACAAACAAATATGAGGCAAAAATTCGGGCTCTTCATAAGGCAATCAAACACCTTGAAAATAAGTGTGCCACTGAAAAAACGATGCGGGACAAGAAAGAAAAGGAGGTGGAATCTCTGGTTGTCCTTAAAATCAAAAATGAGCAGGAAAAACAAGAACTCAAGATGAAGCTAAGCAAGACGACTGAGGAAAAAAATGAAACACTTAAAGAACTGCAGAAACAAAATGAGCAGCTTCAGACTGAGATTCAGAACAATGAGAAGTACATTCATCGTAATGACTTCCTTGAAAGAAGGATAGACGAGCTTCTTACACTACCTGGGGAGGTGTACTGCCGTCAACAGAAAGTTAAAAGTGTGGAAGAAGAAAAAGAGAAACTACAGGCTGAACTTAAAAAGTGTCAAAGACAAAATGAGGAGTATAAAGCGGGAAAGCGCTGGGCAATAGACGAGAAAAACCAACTGACAAAGAAAAATGATGAACTGAAAGTACGTCTTAGGGAGAAGGAATGTAACAACATAACGTTGAGGAAAGAGTTAAAAGCTAAAGTCCTGGAATCTGAAAGTCAGATAAAGGAGCTGGCAAGGCAACGTTTTACTATCGACCGTCTGGAAAACTGCCTTGAGGTTAAAACTAAGCAAATAATTATATTTGAAAATGAGACGCAGGAGTCTGGGAAGAAAATTTCATCCCAAGAAAATAACATAGCCCGTCTGAAAACTGCTCTTAGCAAAGCAGAAAACGATCTGGAACTGGAGATAAAGAGACGTGAAAATCTTAGGTCTGATAAAGTGCTCCTTTCTGAGACAAAGTTCTGCATTGAGAACGAACTCTATACAGCTAGAGACACTATAAAGACACTTCAGAATAAAATCAAAGAAAAGGCTCAAGAACTCCAAGAGACAAACGTAGACCTTGCCAATGCTAAGACCAGCTATAATGCTGTAAAGACTGAGCTGGACATTATCAAACTGCAGCAGGCAGAACAAAAGAAAGAACACGAGAAACAGCTTAGCTCTGCAAATGACAACCTCTTCACAGTGAAGTCAAAGTTGACGCAAACTGTGGAGGACAAAGAAGAGGTTGAGAAAGCTCTGACAAAGTCCAAACACACAGTATTTAAGCTTGAGCAAGTAATAGAAGAACTGGAAACTGACATTGGCATTCAACGACAAAAGAATGCAGTACAGAAAAAAGAAAATGACGATCTGCTGCAACAGCTGAAGGGACTTTATGACACGCTCGGCCGCACTGTGCAAGTCGAGAAAAAAGCCTCCCCAGAGCAGCAAAGAAAGGATGGGGATGAACAAATAGCCCGGAAAAAGGTGAGATTTGACCTGAGTAATGTGGAATACTTTCCATCCAAAGGCGACAATGAGCTGAAAGAACAACAGAAAGAAATTAGAGACCTTAAGGGTAAAAAGGGTAACAAGCTTACCACATATGACAGTAAGCTAAAAGCAGTGCATGGCCTGCTACCTCCTATTTCCACTAGGGCCCGGTCTAAAACTGTAGACAACTCAAAGAAGCAGTCTGAGTCTAGGAGCTCACTCAACCTCAAGTCCACTGTTACTCCCAAGGCAGAAGAAGAAATGTTTCATCCCCATTCACCTGAACTTACTTCCCAGTCAACTCTACGTAGAGTATACAATCCTGGTGCAAAACTACTCAAGCGCCGGCCTTCAGCCAAACCCAACCACATCTAAAAAATCCTCCTACCAGTTCTCACACTGACCCCAAAGAAATAATCAGCTTTTAAGCTGGTTAAAAAATATCTATTTCTTTGTTTCCAAAGTCAAAATAAATCACAAAGAGACAATATCAGAAAAAAATTTAATACCCGCCCATCCTGAGGGTATATTACATCCGTAACCCAGGAGCGGCTGTATTTGCTATAACATCATAAATGTAAGACAATAAGGACATCTCTGCATGTGTGAGGAAGTGACATGCATTTCATCTATGTCGCTTCATCACCCCCAACCGGTCGAGGTAGATGGCCGCCCCTCACCGAGCCTGGTTCTACTGAAGGTTTCTTCCTATTAAAAGGGAGTTTTTCCTTCCCACTGTCGCCAAGTGCTTGCTCATAGGGGATCTTCGGATTGTTGGGTTTTCTCTGCATTATTGTAGGGATGTTAACTTGCAATATTATATAATATTGCAAGTTAACATCCCTACAATCTCTGCGTTATTGTAGGGATGTTACCCTAAAGTTTTAAAATTGGCACAAATAAAATTGATGTGAACTGAATTTTTCTTTTGATGTGTACAAGTGGTTGTATTTGAGTACTTTTGATCTGCTTTTATTCACTACTACGCACACACTGGCTTCAAAAATACAAAGTGATGGCAGTCCCCATGAAAAGGGAATTTTGGCTTCATTTTTGTACAGTGGCAGGAAGTGGAGTGAGGTTATTAAAATAGGCTGTTCTCAGCTATTTTTAAAGCTACATTTTAGTTAGTTTTTAGTTAGCGAACCTTTAGTTACTGTGGCCAAATACATATTTCATTTTTTAAAGTAAACACATTCTCAGTCACTCGCAGTCAGACATTGAGCTAATCCTAGCTAATCCTTGTATTTACCCTGACTAACAAAATATCTCTGCTGAAGTCACTGAGATGGTTTATATGAGAAACAGAAATGTTACTGGCCTGATCAGTCACTAGGCAATGTTGCCGTTACTGTACCTTTAGGAGTTACACAGTCAGAGCAACATGCTGGACTCTTCTTTAGCTCCTCTGCAGAGCCCATTATTAAATGGGCTCTGTGAGGATGAAGCTGTGAGGATCATTGACCAGAATGCGTCCCTTTAACAAACTGATGAAACCAGCTGTAACACAGGACTTGTTGTTTTGTTTTTTTAATGCAGACCAGCAAATGCGTTCTAGGAAGAAAGAGTCAGCTGATTCATTTGCTACAATATAAGAGGTATTAGCAGTTCACCCTCCTTCTTAGCGTATGGCACAGTTTTTAAAAGTAGAGGCAGAGTTTCTGTTTAATGCTGTGAAACCTCTGCCACACTCAGCTGTTATCCATCAGTGTTTAGCAGCCCGACTGGGCTTTTTAACAGTCTTCACTTTTACAGAGTTTTTGTATAGTAGCAGTCTCTCTGTGGGGTGAGGTGGCAAGCGGTTCCTTTTTGCTTTCACAATGCACGCAGCCATCGGACTGAAACGGTCAAAACCTCCAGATGTGGCGGGCACCGCCAGCAGCTTCTTGGCGAGGCCTTGGAGCTTCGGGAATCGAGAAGCACATTTCCAGTACTGCTTTCCCACAGCGGTTCAGACAGGTACACGTCGAACTCTGACATCTTTAGAGTCTTTGCAGGAGGCTGAAGGAAGTTGAAGATGGACTTCCTCTTGAGGTCGTTTTCACTGATTTCAGGACAGTTGTTGTCTGAGCTGCCAGCACAAGTGTCCATCACGCCATCTGTCTGGCTTTCTTCTTTCACATCGTGCTCCAGCCCACTGCCTGTCTGATCTTTCTCTGCCTCAACAGTAGGAAAAGTTGAGGCTTCCATGTTTTCTAATGTGGACTCAACAATGCTGCGAGCCTCAGATTTTGACGGAGGTGTTAGGAAATCATTCTGTTCATCCTGGTTGTCATCAGAAAACGGCTGCAAAAAAAATGGTTGTTTTAAATGTACACACATTTTTTTCCTATATCTACTCAACATGCATATTCAATTAAATATAAATCTACAGAAGTCCACTATGCTTCTGGCCTAATTTGGTACCTGCAGTTTGATCCTAGGATCCAGCACAGCAGCTAGTATCATGTCCTTCTGGTGAATCACTGGCTGGAAGTGTGTGTAGAGGCCTGTGCGCAGGGCCTTGCAGAAGTGGGTGTAGTTGGTGACACAATTCTCCAAGGTTTTATCAAGTCCAATGAGGGACGGTATGATGAGAGACATAGTCACACCATTTCCCTGCAGGACCTACGATAGATAAGACACAAACATGGCATCCACAGTGAAGACATCGTGGACAGCGGAGAATCTCCCGGTGGTGGAGCAGACTGGGACAGAGTTCCACTGATGAAAAAGAGAGTCACGATGGATATTATAAAAATTAAATAAAAAAAGATTCAGACCAAAAGATTTGTGATCTACACAATCCAAGCTGATCAACGATAAGCTCAGTATTTTCATTTAATATATTTTTCATCTGCTTGAATGTTTCCTGCTTCACACAGTGCTCAACCTGCTAGATTTTTGTTTGTTATTCATTTATTTTAAATGTCTAATCTTATCTTTGAATCAAACATTCATACATATATACACTGTGTTCATTATAATAACATACATATATACTGTCAGACACCACTCTGACATTCCATTCATGCTCAGCTGAATATTAAAATGGACAAATATGTGTCATCTCTGCATACGCTATGATCATTATAGAATGACATGAAATATTAAAACTGAGCTTAATCTTCAACATAAGCAGTAGTCATATAAATTCATATACTCTTAAGCACAAATGGTGAAAGTTTTTCTGCAGAATAAGTAGCCTATTAGTTGTATCTGTATTGCGGTGTTCTGATAGTATGGCTTCTTATACTGAAGAAATGGATCTAAATAAATAACTAAATAAATCCTCCAGCACTCGTTATTGTCACCTATTGCTAATGTTTTGACGCTGCCAACCTCTCATACGCTGTAAGAATTTAATTCAACTGTTTATCACAGAAAAAGTGTGACTTGTAGGACACGTAACACTAGCGGGCATAATGTTAGCTTAATAGTCAGCTCAACAGCTGTTGTTAGCTCCGGACAAGTGACTACAACAGTAGCGATGAGCCCCGATGAACGGATCCGGGGGCGGATGGGCTCGTACATAAATGGATCGATCGGGGCGGGATACGGTGGGAAACGACAGATACCTTAAACTTGAAGACAGCCCAAGTAGAAGGATCGCTAAAGTCTGCTAAAAAAAGAAATCGCAATGCAAGTTGAACAAACTTGCAAAGACACAATATCAAATTGAACCCATTCTGGTACAAAATGACATCATAATAGACTGTCCTTTGAATGTCACGACGTTCGGCGATAACGTCACTTGAACTCCTTTGAAGACAGTTCTGGGGGCGGAGTCAGAGCCTATAAATATCCCTCGAGTACATACCTTGAACCCATAGATCGCTATAGTTCTGAACTAACAGTTTCCACTTGCGAACACTTTGTCTCATTGAGTAGATCATTTTTCAAACACAGAATAACACGTCGTATAAACTAAACTAAATACATTCATTTCAAAATGAGCTCCCTAAGCTACTTTGATATGCAGATGCTCAGAAATGAGATAGAAAATTACAAACAAGCTGAAAAACTTCAGCTTGAGGAAATCCAAGAAAAGAATTGTAGGATTTCAAGTCTTGAGGCATCTTTGAAAGAAGAGCAGGGACTGGTTGCAAAGATGAAAGAGGAGTCCAAAGAAATGCAGGTGCTCAGATATGAGATAGAAAAGTACAAACAAGCTGAAAAGCTTCAGTTGGAGGAAATCGATGAAAAGAATTCTAAGATTTCAAGTCTTGAGGCATCTTTGAAAGAAGAGCAGGAACTGGTTGTGAAGATGAAAGAGGAGTCCAAAGAAATGCAGGTGCTCAGATATGAGATAGAAAATTACAAACAAGCTGAAAAACGTCAGCTTGAGGAAATCGATGAAAAGAATTGTAAGATTTCAAGTCTTGAGGCATCTTTGAAAGAAGAACAGGAACTGGTTGCGAAGATGACAGAGGAATCCAAAGATGAAAAGATGGAAAAAATGGAAAATGTTTTGCTGGAAACCAAATCCCAGCTAAGGTCCGCAGAGTCACAGAATGTAGATCTCACAAACAAATATGAGGCAAAAATTCGGGCTCTTCATAAGGCAATCAAACACCTTGAAAATAAGTGTGCCACTGAAAAAACGATGCGGGACAAGAAAGAAAAGGAGGTGGAATCTCTGGTTGTCCTTAAAATCAAAAATGAGCAGGAAAAACAAGAACTCAAGATGAAGCTAAGCAAGACGACTGAGGAAAAAAATGAAACACTTAAAGAACTGCAGAAACAAAATGAGCAGCTTCAGACTGAGATTCAGAACAATGAGAAGTACATTCATCGTAATGACTTCCTTGAAAGAAGGATAGACGAGCTTCTTACACTACCTGGGGAGGTGTACTGCCGTCAACAGAAAGTTAAAAGTGTGGAAGAAGAAAAAGAGAAACTACAGGCTGAACTTAAAAAGTGTCAAAGACAAAATGAGGAGTATAAAGCGGGAAAGCGCTGGGCAATAGATGAGAAAAACCAACTGACAAAGAAAAATGATGAACTGAAAGTACGTCTTAGGGAGAAGGAATGTAACAACATAACGTTGAGGAAAGAGTTAAAAGCTAAAGTCCTGGAATCTGAAAGTCAGATAAAGGAGCTGGCAAGGCAACGTTTTACTATCGACCGTCTGGAAAACTGCCTTGAGGTTAAAACTAAGCAAATAATTATATTTGAAAATGAGACGCAGGAGTCTGGGAAGAAAATTTCATCCCAAGAAAATAACATAGCCCGTCTGAAAACTGCTCTTAGCAAAGCAGAAAACGATCTGGAACTGGAGATAAAGAGACGTGAAAATCTTAGGTCTGATAAAGTGCTCCTTTCTGAGACAAAGTTCTGCATTGAGAACGAACTCTATACAGCTAGAGACACTATAAAGACACTTCAGAATAAAATCAAAGAAAAGGCTCAAGAACTCCAAGAGACAAACGTAGACCTTGCCAATGCTAAGACCAGCTATAATGCTGTAAAGACTGAGCTGGACATTATCAAACTGCAGCAGGCAGAACAAAAGAAAGAACACGAGAAACAGCTTAGCTCTGCAAATGACAACCTCTTCACAGTGAAGTCAAAGTTGACGCAAACTGTGGAGGACAAAGAAGAGGTTGAGAAAGCTCTGACAAAGTCCAAACACACAGTATTTAAGCTTGAGCAAGTAATAGAAGAACTGGAAACTGACATTGGCATTCAACGACAAAAGAATGCAGTACAGAAAAAAGAAAATGACGATCTGCTGCAACAGCTGAAGGGACTTTATGACACGCTCGGCCGCACTGTGCAAGTCGAGAAAAAAGCCTCCCCAGAGCAGCAAAGAAAGGATGGGGATGAACAAATAGCCCGGAAAAAGGTGAGATTTGACCTGAGTAATGTGGAATACTTTCCATCCAAAGGCGACAATGAGCTGAAAGAACAACAGAAAGAAATTAGAGACCTTAAGGGTAAAAAGGGTAACAAGCTTACCACATATGACAGTAAGCTAAAAGCAGTGCATGGCCTGCTACCTCCTATTTCCACTAGGGCCCGGTCTAAAACTGTAGACAACTCAAAGAAGCAGTCTGAGTCTAGGAGCTCACTCAACCTCAAGTCCACTGTTACTCCCAAGGCAGAAGAAGAAATGTTTCATCCCCATTCACCTGAACTTATTTCCCAGTCAACTCTACGTAGAGTATACAATCCTGGTGCAAAACTACTCAAGCGCCGGCCTTCAGCCAAACCCAACCACATCTAAAAAATCCTCCTACCAGTTCTCACACTGACCCCAAAGAAATAATCAGCTTTTAAGCTGGTTAAAAAATATCTATTTCTTTGTTTCCAAAGTCAAAATAAATCACAAAGAGACAATATCAGAAAAAAATTTAATACCCGCCCATCCTGAGGGTATATTACATCCGTAACCCAGGAGAGGCTGTATTTGCTATAACATCATAAATGTAAGACAATAAGGACATCTCTGCATGTGTGAGGAAGTGACATGCATTTCATCTATGTCGCTTCATCACCCCCAACCGGTCGAGGTAGATGGCCGCCCCTCACTGAGCCTGGTTCTACTGAAGGTTTCTTCCTATTAAAAGGGAGTTTTTCCTTCCCACTGTCGCCAAGTGCTTGCTCATAGGGGATCTTCGGATTGTTGGGTTTTCTCTGCATTATTGTAGGGATGTTAACTTGCAATATTATATAATATTGCAAGTTAACATCCCTACAATCTCTGCGTTATTGTAGGGATGTTACCCTAAAGTTTTAAAATTGGCACAAATAAAATTGATGTGAACTGAATTTTTCTTTTGATGTGTACAAGTGGTTGTATTTGAGTACTTTTGATCTGCTTTTATTCACTACTACGCACACACTGGCTTCAAAAATACAAAGTGATGGCAGTCCCCATGAAAAGGGAATTTTGGCTTCATTTTTGTACAGTGGCAGGAAGTGGAGTGAGGTTATTAAAATAGGCTGTTCTCAGCTATTTTTAAAGCTACATTTTAGTTAGTTTTTAGTTAGCGAACCTTTAGTTACTGTGGCCAAATACATATTTCATTTTTTAAAGTAAACACATTCTCAGTCACTCGCAGTCAGACATTGAGCTAATCCTAGCTAATCCTTGTATTTACCCTGACTAACAAAATATCTCTGCTGAAGTCACTGAGATGGTTTATATGAGAAACAGAAATGTTACTGGCCTGATCAGTCACTAGGCAATGTTGCCGTTACTGTACCTTTAGGAGTTACACAGTCAGAGCAACATGCTGGACTCTTCTTTAGCTCCTCTGCAGAGCCCATTATTAAATGGGCTCTGTGAGGATGAAGCTGTGAGGATCATTGACCAGAATGCGTCCCTTTAACAAACTGATGAAACCAGCTGTAACACAGGACTTGTTGTTTTGTTTTTTTAATGCAGACCAGCAAATGCGTTCTAGGAAGAAAGAGTCAGCTGATTCATTTGCTACAATATAAGAGGTATTAGCAGTTCACCCTCCTTCTTAGCGTATGGCACAGTTTTTAAAAGTAGAGGCAGAGTTTCTGTTTAATGCTGTGCAAGCTCTGCCACACTCAGCTGTTATCCATCAGTGTTTAGCAGCCCGACTGGGCTTTTTAACAGTCTTCACTTTTACAGAGTTTTTGTATAGTAGCAGTCTCTCTGTGGGGTGAGGTGGCAAGCGGTTCCTTTTTGCTTTCACAATGCACGCAGCCATCGGACTGAAACGGTCAAAACCTCCAGATGTGGCGGGCACCGCCAGCAGCTTCTTGGCGAGGCCTTGGAGCTTCGGGAATCGAGAAGCACATTTCCAGTACTGAAGAGTAGAGTTGCTTTCCCACAGCGGTTCAGACAGGTACACGTCGAACTCTGACATCTTTAGAGTCTTTGCAGGAGGCTGAAGGAAGTTGAAGATGGACTTCCTCTTGAGGTCGTTTTCACTGATTTCAGGACAGTTGTTGTTTGAGCTGCCAGCACAAGTGTCCATCACGCCATCTGTCTGGCTTTCTTCTTTCACATCGTGCTCCAGCCCACTGCCTGTCTGATCTTTCTCTGCCTCAACAGTAGGAAAAGTTGAGGCTTCCATGTTTTCTAATGTGGACTCAACAATGCTGCGAGCCTCAGATTTTGACGGAGGTGTTAGGAAATCATTCTGTTCATCCTGGTTGTCATCAGAAAACGGCTGCAAAAAAAATGGTTGTTTTAAATGTACACACATTTTTTTCCTTTATCTACTCAACACGCATATTCAATTAAATATAAATCTACAGAAGTCCACTATGCTTCTGGCCTAATTTGGTACCTGCAGTTTGATCCTAGGATCCAGCACAGCAGCTAGTATCATGTCCTTCTGGTGAATCACTGGCTGGAAGTGTGTGTAGAGGCCTGTGCGCAGGGCCTTGCAGAAGTGGGTGTAGTTGGTGACACAATTCTCCAAGGTTTTATCAAGTCCAATGAGGGACGGTATGATGAGAGACATAGTCACACCATTTCCCTGCAGGACCTACGATAGATAAGACACAAACATGGCATCCACAGTGAAGACATCGTGGACAGCGGAGAATCTCCCGGTGGTGGAGCAGACTGGGACAGAGTTCCACTGATGAAAAAGAGAGTCACGATGGATATTATAAGAATTAAATAAAAAAAGATTCAGACCAAAAGATTTGTGATCTACACAATCCAAGCTGATCAACGATAAGCTCAGTATTTTCATTTAATATATTTTTCATCTGCTTGAATGTTTCCTGCTTCACACAGTGCTCAACCTGCTAGATTTTTGTTTGTTATTCATTTATTTTAAATGTCTAATCTTATCTTTGAATCAAACATTCATACATATATACACTGTGTTCATTATAATAACATACATATATACTGTCAGACACCACTCTGACATTCCATTCATGCTCAGCTGAATATTAAAATGGACAAATATGTGTCATCTCTGCATACGCTATGATCATTATAGAATGACATGAAATATTAAAACTGAGCTTAATCTTCAACATAAGCAGTAGTCATATAAATTCATATACTCTTAAGCACAAATGGTGAAAGTTTTTCTGCAGAATAAGTAGCCTATTAGTTGTATCTGTATTGCGGTGTTCTGATAGTATGGCTTCTTATACTGAAGAAATGGATCTAAATAAATAACTAAATAAATCCTCCAGCACTCGTTATTGTCACCTATTGCTAATGTTTTGACGCTGCCAACCTCTCATACGCTGTAAGAATTTAATTCAACTGTTTATCACAGAAAAAGTGTGACTTGTAGGACACGTAACACTAGCGGGCATAATGTTAGCTTAATAGTCAGCTCAACAGCTGTTGTTAGCTCCGGACAAGTGACTACAACAGTAGCGATGAGCCCCGATGAACGGATCCGGGGGCGGATGGGCTCGTACATAAATGGATCGATCGGGGCGGGATACGGTGGGAAACGACAGATACCTTAAACTTGAAGACAGCCCAAGTAGAAGGATCGCTAAAGTCTGCTAAAAAAAGAAATCGCAATGCAAGTTGAACAAACTTGCAAAGACACAATATCAAATTGAACCCATTCTGGTACAAAATGACATCATAATAGACTGTCCTTTGAATGTCACGACGTTCGACGATAACGTCACTTGAACTCCTTTGAAGACAGTTCTGGGGGCGGAGTCAGAGCCTATAAATATCCCTCGAGTACATACCTTGAACCCATAGATCGCTATAGTTCTGAACTAACAGTTTCCACTTGCGAACACTGTCTCATTGAGTAGATCATTTTTCAAACACAGAATAACACGTCGTATAAACTAAACTAAATACATTCATTTCAAAATGAGCTCCCTAAGCTACTTTGATATGCAGATGCTCAGAAATGAGATAGAAAATTACAAACAAGCTGAAAAACTTCAGCTTGAGGAAATCCAAGAAAAGAATTGTAGGATTTCAAGTCTTGAGGCATCTTTGAAAGAAGAGCAGGGACTGGTTGCAAAGATGAAAGAGGAGTCCAAAGAAATGCAGGTGCTCAGATATGAGATAGAAAAGTACAAACAAGCTGAAAAGCTTCAGTTGGAGGAAATCGATGAAAAGAATTGTAAGATTTCAAGTCTTGAGGCATCTTTGAAAGAAGAGCAGGAACTGGTTGCGAAGATGAAAGAGGAGTCCAAAGAAATGCAGGTGCTCAGATATGAGATAGAAAATTACAAACAAGCTGAAAAACTTCAGCTTGAGGAAATCGATGAAAAGAATTGTAAGATTTCAAGTCTTGAGGCATCTTTGAAAGAAGAACAGGAACTGGTTGCGAAGATGAAAGAGGAGTCCAAAGATGAAAAGATGGAAAAAATGGAAAATGTTTTGCTGGAAACCAAATCCCAGCTAAGGTCCGCAGAGTCACAGAATGTAGATCTCACAAACAAATATGAGGCAAAAATTCGGGCTCTTCATAAGGCAATCAAACACCTTGAAAATAAGTGTGCCACTGAAAAAACGATGCGGGACAAGAAAGAAAAGGAGGTGGAATCTCTGGTTGTCCTTAAAATCAAAAATGAGCAGGAAAAACAAGAACTCAAGATGAAGCTAAGCAAGACGACTGAGGAAAAAAATGAAACACTTAAAGAACTGCAGAAACAAAATGAGCAGCTTCAGACTGAGATTCAGAACAATGAGAAGTACATTCATCGTAATGACTTCCTTGAAAGAAGGATAGACGAGCTTCTTACACTACCTGGGGAGGTGTACTGCCGTCAACAGAAAGTTAAAAGTGTGGAAGAAGAAAAAGAGAAACTACAGGCTGAACTTAAAAAGTGTCAAAGACAAAATGAGGAGTATAAAGCGGGAAAGCGCTGGGCAATAGATGAGAAAAACCAACTGACAAAGAAAAATGATGAACTGAAAGTACGTCTTAGGGAGAAGGAATGTAACAACATAACGTTGAGGAAAGAGTTAAAAGCTAAAGTCCTGGAATCTGAAAGTCAGATAAAGGAGCTGGCAAGGCAACGTTTTACTATCGACCGTCTGGAAAACTGCCTTGAGGTTAAAACTAAGCAAATAATTATATTTGAAAATGAGACGCAGGAGTCTGGGAAGAAAATTTCATCCCAAGAAAATAACATAGCCCGTCTGAAAACTGCTCTTAGCAAAGCAGAAAACGATCTGGAACTGGAGATAAAGAGACGTGAAAATCTTAGGTCTGATAAAGTGCTCCTTTCTGAGACAAAGTTCTGCATTGAGAACGAACTCTATACAGCTAGAGACACTATAAAGACACTTCAGAATAAAATCAAAGAAAAGGCTCAAGAACTCCAAGAGACAAACGTAGACCTTGCCAATGCTAAGACCAGCTATAATGCTGTAAAGACTGAGCTGGACATTATCAAACTGCAGCAGGCAGAACAAAAGAAAGAACACGAGAAACAGCTTAGCTCTGCAAATGACAACCTCTTCACAGTGAAGTCAAAGTTGACGCAAACTGTGGAGGACAAAGAAGAGGTTGAGAAAGCTCTGACAAAGTCCAAACACACAGTATTTAAGCTTGAGCAAGTAATAGAAGAACTGGAAACTGACATTGGCATTCAACGACAAAAGAATGCAGTACAGAAAAAAGAAAATGACGATCTGCTGCAACAGCTGAAGGGACTTTATGACACGCTCGGCCGCACTGTGCAAGTCGAGAAAAAAGCCTCCCCAGAGCAGCAAAGAAAGGATGGGGATGAACAAATAGCCCGGAAAAAGGTGAGATTTGACCTGAGTAATGTGGAATACTTTCCATCCAAAGGCGACAATGAGCTGAAAGAACAACAGAAAGAAATTAGAGACCTTAAGGGTAAAAAGGGTAACAAGCTTACCACATATGACAGTAAGCTAAAAGCAGTGCATGGCCTGCTACCTCCTATTTCCACTAGGGCCCGGTCTAAAACTGTAGACAACTCAAAGAAGCAGTCTGAGTCTAGGAGCTCACTCAACCTCAAGTCCACTGTTACTCCCAAGGCAGAAGAAGAAATGTTTCATCCCCATTCACCTGAACTTACTTCCCAGTCAACTCTACGTAGAGTATACAATCCTGGTGCAAAACTACTCAAGCGCCGGCCTTCAGCCAAACCCAACCACATCTAAAAAATCCTCCTACCAGTTCTCACACTGACCCCAAAGAAATAATCAGCTTTTAAGCTGGTTAAAAAATATCTATTTCTTTGTTTCCAAAGTCAAAATAAATCACAAAGAGACAATATCAGAAAAAAATTTAATACCCGCCCATCCTGAGGGTATATTACATCCGTAACCCAGGAGAGGCTGTATTTGCTATAACATCATAAATGTAAGACAATAAGGACATCTCTGCATGTGTGAGGAAGTGACATGCATTTCATCTATGTCGCTTCATCACCCCCAACCGGTCGAGGTAGATGGCCGCCCCTCACTGAGCCTGGTTCTACTGAAGGTTTCTTCCTATTAAAAGGGAGTTTTTCCTTCCCACTGTCGCCAAGTGCTTGCTCATAGGGGATCTTCGGATTGTTGGGTTTTCTCTGCATTATTGTAGGGATGTTAACTTGCAATATTATATAATATTGCAAGTTAACATCCCTACAATCTCTGCGTTATTGTAGGGATGTTACCCTAAAGTTTTAAAATTGGCACAAATAAAATTGATGTGAACTGAATTTTTCTTTTGATGTGTACAAGTGGTTGTATTTGAGTACTTTTGATCTGCTTTTATTCACTACTACGCACACACTGGCTTCAAAAATACAAAGTGATGGCAGTCCCCATGAAAAGGGAATTTTGGCTTCATTTTTGTACAGTGGCAGGAAGTGGAGTGAGGTTATTAAAATAGGCTGTTCTCAGCTATTTTTAAAGCTACATTTTAGTTAGTTTTTAGTTAGCGAACCTTTAGTTACTGTGGCCAAATACATATTTCATTTTTTAAAGTAAACACATTCTCAGTCACTCGCAGTCAGACATTGAGCTAATCCTAGCTAATCCTTGTATTTACCCTGACTAACAAAATATCTCTGCTGAAGTCACTGAGATGGTTTATATGAGAAACAGAAATGTTACTGGCCTGATCAGTCACTAGGCAATGTTGCCGTTACTGTACCTTTAGGAGTTACACAGTCAGAGCAACATGCTGGACTCTTCTTTAGCTCCTCTGCAGAGCCCATTATTAAATGGGCTCTGTGAGGATGAAGCTGTGAGGATCATTGACCAGAATGCGTCCCTTTAACAAACTGATGAAACCAGCTGTAACACAGGACTTGTTGTTTTGTTTTTTTAATGCAGACCAGCAAATGCGTTCTAGGAAGAAAGAGTCAGCTGATTCATTTGCTACAATATAAGAGGTATTAGCAGTTCACCCTCCTTCTTAGCGTATGGCACAGTTTTTAAAAGTAGAGGCAGAGTTTCTGTTTAATGCTGTGAAACCTCTGCCACACTCAGCTGTTATCCATCAGTGTTTAGCAGCCCGACTGGGCTTTTTAACAGTCTTCACTTTTACAGAGTTTTTGTATAGTAGCAGTCTCTCTGTGGGGTGAGGTGGCAAGCGGTTCCTTTTTGCTTTCACAATGCACGCAGCCATCGGACTGAAACGGTCAAAACCTCCAGATGTGGCGGGCACCGCCAGCAGCTTCTTGGCGAGGCCTTGGAGCTTCGGGAATCGAGAAGCACATTTCCAGTACTGAAGAGTAGAGTTGCTTTCCCACAGCGGTTCAGACAGGTACACGTCGAACTCTGACATCTTTAGAGTCTTTGCAGGAGGCTGAAGGAAGTTGAAGATGGACTTCCTCTTGAGGTCGTTTTCACTGATTTCAGGACAGTTGTTGTCTGAGCTGCCAGCACAAGTGTCCATCACGCCATCTGTCTGGCTTTCTTCTTTCACATCGTGCTCCAGCCCACTGCCTGTCTGATCTTTCTCTGCCTCAACAGTAGGAAAAGTTGAGGCTTCCATGTTTTCTAATGTGGACTCAACAATGCTGCGAGCCTCAGATTTTGACGGAGGTGTTAGGAAATCATTCTGTTCATCCTGGTTGTCATCAGAAAACGGCTGCAAAAAAAATGGTTGTTTTAAATGTACACACATTTTTTTCCTTTATCTACTCAACACGCATATTCAATTAAATATAAATCTACAGAAGTCCACTATGCTTCTGGCCTAATTTGGTACCTGCAGTTTGATCCTAGGATCCAGCACAGCAGCTAGTATCATGTCCTTCTGGTGAATCACTGGCTGGAAGTGTGTGTAGAGGCCTGTGCGCAGGGCCTTGCAGAAGTGGGTGTAGTTGGTGACACAATTCTCCAAGGTTTTATCAAGTCCAATGAGGGACGGTATGATGAGAGACATAGTCACACCATTTCCCTGCAGGACCTACGATAGATAAGACACAAACATGGCATCCACAGTGAAGACATCGTGGACAGCGGAGAATCTCCCGGTGGTGGAGCAGACTGGGACAGAGTTCCACTGATGAAAAAGAGAGTCAGTATTTTCATTTAATATATTTTTCATCTGCTTGAATGTTTCCTGCTTCACACAGTGCTCAACCTGCTAGATTTTTGTTTGTTATTCATTTATTTTAAATGTCTAATCTTATCTTTGAATCAAACATTCATACATATATACACTGTGTTCATTATAATAACATACATATATACTGTCAGACACCACTCTGACATTCCATTCATGCTCAGCTGAATATTAAAATGGACAAATATGTGTCATCTCTGCATACGCTATGATCATTATAGAATGACATGAAATATTAAAACTGAGCTTAATCTTCAACATAAGCAGTAGTCATATAAATTCATATACTCTTAAGCACAAATGGTGAAAGTTTTTCTGCAGAATAAGTAGCCTATTAGTTGTATCTGTATTGCGGTGTTCTGATAGTATGGCTTCTTATACTGAAGAAATGGATCTAAATAAATAACTAAATAAATCCTCCAGCACTCGTTATTGTCACCTATTGCTAATGTTTTGACGCTGCCAACCTCTCATACGCTGTAAGAATTTAATTCAACTGTTTATCACAGAAAAAGTGTGACTTGTAGGACACGTAACACTAGCGGGCATAATGTTAGCTTAATAGTCAGCTCAACAGCTGTTGTTAGCTCCGGACAAGTGACTACAACAGTAGCGATGAGCCCCGATGAACGGATCCGGGGGCGGATGGGCTCGTACATAAATGGATCGATCGGGGCGGGATACGGTGGGAAACGACAGATACCTTAAACTTGAAGACAGCCCAAGTAGAAGGATCGCTAAAGTCTGCTAAAAAAAGAAATCGCAATGCAAGTTGAACAAACTTGCAAAGACACAATATCAAATTGAACCCATTCTGGTACAAAATGACATCATAATAGACTGTCCTTTGAATGTCACGACGTTCGGCGATAACGTCACTTGAACTCCTTTGAAGACAGTTCTGGGGGCGGAGTCAGAGCCTATAAATATCCCTCGAGTACATACCTTGAACCCATAGATCGCTATAGTTCTGAACTAACAGTTTCCACTTGCGAACACTTTGTCTCATTGAGTAGATCATTTTTCAAACACAGAATAACACGTCGTATAAACTAAACTAAATACATTCATTTCAAAATGAGCTCCCTAAGCTACTTTGATATGCAGATGCTCAGAAATGAGATAGAAAATTACAAACAAGCTGAAAAACTTCAGCTTGAGGAAATCCAAGAAAAGAATTGTAGGATTTCAAGTCTTGAGGCATCTTTGAAAGAAGAGCAGGGACTGGTTGCAAAGATGAAAGAGGAGTCCAAAGAAATGCAGGTGCTCAGAAATGAGATAGAAAAGTACAAACAAGCTGAAAAGCTTCAGTTGGAGGAAATCGATGAAAAGAATTGTAAGATTTCAAGTCTTGAGGCATCTTTGAAAGAAGAGCAGGAACTGGTTGCGAAGATGAAAGAGGAGTCCAAAGAAATGCAGGTGCTCAGATATGAGATAGAAAATTACAAACAAGCTGAAAAACTTCAGCTTGAGGAAATCGATGAAAAGAATTGTAAGATTTCAAGTCTTGAGGCATCTTTGAAAGAAGAACAGGAACTGGTTGCGAAGATGACAGAGGAATCCAAAGATGAAAAGATGGAAAAAATGGAAAATGTTTTGCTGGAAACCAAATCCCAGCTAAGGTCCGCAGAGTCACAGAATGTAGATCTCACAAACAAATATGAGGCAAAAATTCGGGCTCTTCATAAGGCAATCAAACACCTTGAAAATAAGTGTGCCACTGAAAAAACGATGCGGGACAAGAAAGAAAAGGAGGTGGAATCTCTGGTTGTCCTTAAAATCAAAAATGAGCAGGAAAAACAAGAACTCAAGATGAAGCTAAGCAAGACGACTGAGGAAAAAAATGAAACACTTAAAGAACTGCAGAAACAAAATGAGCAGCTTCAGACTGAGATTCAGAACAATGAGAAGTACATTCATCGTAATGACTTCCTTGAAAGAAGGATAGACGAGCTTCTTACACTACCTGGGGAGGTGTACTGCCGTCAACAGAAAGTTAAAAGTGTGGAAGAAGAAAAAGAGAAACTACAGGCTGAACTTAAAAAGTGTCAAAGACAAAATGAGGAGTATAAAGCGGGAAAGCGCTGGGCAATAGATGAGAAAAACCAACTGACAAAGAAAAATGATGAACTGAAAGTACGTCTTAGGGAGAAGGAATGTAACAACATAACGTTGAGGAAAGAGTTAAAAGCTAAAGTCCTGGAATCTGAAAGTCAGATAAAGGAGCTGGCAAGGCAACGTT
Source organism: Astatotilapia calliptera (assembly GCF_964374335.1). Taxonomy (NCBI): domain Eukaryota; kingdom Metazoa; phylum Chordata; class Actinopteri; order Cichliformes; family Cichlidae; genus Astatotilapia; species Astatotilapia calliptera. The sequence goes on from NC_137441.1 coordinate 30,066,402, forward strand.
TTACTATCGACCGTCTGGAAAACTGCCTTGAGGTTAAAACTAAGCAAATAATTATATTTGAAAATGAGACGCAGGAGTCTGGGAAGAAAATTTCATCCCAAGAAAATAACATAGCCCGTCTGAAAACTGCTCTTAGCAAAGCAGAAAACGATCTGGAACTGGAGATAAAGAGACGTGAAAATCTTAGGTCTGATAAAGTGCTCCTTTCTGAGACAAAGTTCTGCATTGAGAACGAACTCTATACAGCTAGAGACACTATAAAGACACTTCAGAATAAAATCAAAGAAAAGGCTCAAGAACTCCAAGAGACAAACGTAGACCTTGCCAATGCTAAGACCAGCTATAATGCTGTAAAGACTGAGCTGGACATTATCAAACTGCAGCAGGCAGAACAAAAGAAAGAACACGAGAAACAGCTTAGCTCTGCAAATGACAACCTCTTCACAGTGAAGTCAAAGTTGACGCAAACTGTGGAGGACAAAGAAGAGGTTGAGAAAGCTCTGACAAAGTCCAAACACACAGTATTTAAGCTTGAGCAAGTAATAGAAGAACTGGAAACTGACATTGGCATTCAACGACAAAAGAATGCAGTACAGAAAAAAGAAAATGACGATCTGCTGCAACAGCTGAAGGGACTTTATGACACGCTCGGCCGCACTGTGCAAGTCGAGAAAAAAGCCTCCCCAGAGCAGCAAAGAAAGGATGGGGATGAACAAATAGCCCGGAAAAAGGTGAGATTTGACCTGAGTAATGTGGAATACTTTCCATCCAAAGGCGACAATGAGCTGAAAGAACAACAGAAAGAAATTAGAGACCTTAAGGGTAAAAAGGGTAACAAGCTTACCACATATGACAGTAAGCTAAAAGCAGTGCATGGCCTGCTACCTCCTATTTCCACTAGGGCCCGGTCTAAAACTGTAGACAACTCAAAGAAGCAGTCTGAGTCTAGGAGCTCACTCAACCTCAAGTCCACTGTTACTCCCAAGGCAGAAGAAGAAATGTTTCATCCCCATTCACCTGAACTTACTTCCCAGTCAACTCTACGTAGAGTATACAATCCTGGTGCAAAACTACTCAAGCGCCGGCCTTCAGCCAAACCCAACCACATCTAAAAAATCCTCCTACCAGTTCTCACACTGACCCCAAAGAAATAATCAGCTTTTAAGCTGGTTAAAAAATATCTATTTCTTTGTTTCCAAAGTCAAAATAAATCACAAAGAGACAATATCAGAAAAAAATTTAATACCCGCCCATCCTGAGGGTATATTACATCCGTAACCCAGGAGAGGCTGTATTTGCTATAACATCATAAATGTAAGACAATAAGGACATCTCTGCATGTGTGAGGAAGTGACATGCATTTCATCTATGTCGCTTCATCACCCCCAACCGGTCGAGGTAGATGGCCGCCCCTCACTGAGCCTGGTTCTACTGAAGGTTTCTTCCTATTAAAAGGGAGTTTTTCCTTCCCACTGTCGCCAAGTGCTTGCTCATAGGGGATCTTCGGATTGTTGGGTTTTCTCTGCATTATTGTAGGGATGTTAACTTGCAATATTATATAATATTGCAAGTTAACATCCCTACAATCTCTGCGTTATTGTAGGGATGTTACCCTAAAGTTTTAAAATTGGCACAAATAAAATTGATGTGAACTGAATTTTTCTTTTGATGTGTACAAGTGGTTGTATTTGAGTACTTTTGATCTGCTTTTATTCACTACTACGCACACACTGGCTTCAAAAATACAAAGTGATGGCAGTCCCCATGAAAAGGGAATTTTGGCTTCATTTTTGTACAGTGGCAGGAAGTGGAGTGAGGTTATTAAAATAGGCTGTTCTCAGCTATTTTTAAAGCTACATTTTAGTTAGTTTTTAGTTAGCGAACCTTTAGTTACTGTGGCCAAATACATATTTCATTTTTTAAAGTAAACACATTCTCAGTCACTCGCAGTCAGACATTGAGCAAAAGCACATGTTCGGTAGCTAATCCTTGTATTTACCCTGACTAACAAAATATCTCTGCTGAAGTCACTGAGATGGTTTATATGAGAAACAGAAATCAGAATCAGAATCAGAATCAGAATCAGAATCAGAATACTTTATTGATCCCTGGGGGAAATTATTTTTTGTTACAGTGCTCCATTTTAAACCAACATTAAGACAAGACAGACAATACGCTGACTAAGAATAGTACAATATATACATATATATACATACATACATACATAAGTCACTTATAAATAAATATTTGGAAAAGAAACATGTGTAGTTGTAGCTGGCCTGATCAGTCACTAGGCAATGTTGCCGTTACTGTACCTTTAGGAGTTACACAGTCAGAGCAACATGCTGGACTCTTCTTTAGCTCCTCTGCAGAGCCCATTATTAAATGGGCTCTGTGAGGATGAAGCTGTGAGGATCATTGACCAGAATGCGTCCTTTTAACAAACTGATGAAACCAGCTGTAACACAGGACTTGTTGTTTTGTTTTTTTAATGCAGACCAGCAAATGCGTTCTAGGAAGAAAGAGTCAGCTGATTCATTTGCTACAATATAAGAGGTATTAGCAGTTCACCCTCCTTCTTAGCGTATGGCACAGTTTTTAAAAGTAGAGGCAGAGTTTCTGTTTAATGCTGTGAAACCTCTGCCACACTCAGCTGTTATCCATCAGTGTTTAGCAGCCCGACTGGGCTTTTTAACAGTCTTCACTTTTACAGAGTTTTTGTATAGTAGCAGTCTCTCTGTGGGGTGAGGTGGCAAGCGGTTCCTTTTTGCTTTCACAATGCACGCAGCCATCGGACTGAAACGGTCAAAACCTCCAGATGTGGCGGGCACCGCCAGCAGCTTCTTGGCGAGGCCTTGGAGCTTCGGGAATCGAGAAGCACATTTCCAGTACTGAAGAGTAGAGTTGCTTTCCCACAGCGGTTCAGACAGGTACACGTCGAACTCTGACATCTTTAGAGTCTTTGCAGGAGGCTGAAGGAAGTTGAAGATGGACTTCCTCTTGAGGTCGTTTTCACTGATTTCAGGACAGTTGTTGTCTGAGCTGCCAGCACAAGTGTCCATCACGCCATCTGTCTGGCTTTCTTCTTTCACATCGTGCTCCAGCCCACTGCCTGTCTGATCTTTCTCTGCCTCAACAGTAGGAAAAGTTGAGGCTTCCATGTTTTCTAATGTGGACTCAACAATGCTGCGAGCCTCAGATTTTGACGGAGGTGTTAGGAAATCATTCTGTTCATCCTGGTTGTCATCAGAAAACGGCTGCAAAAAAAATGGTTGTTTTAAATGTACACACATTTTTTTCCTTTATCTACTCAACACGCATATTCAATTAAATATAAATCTACAGAAGTCCACTATGCTTCTGGCCTAATTTGGTACCTGCAGTTTGATCCTAGGATCCAGCACAGCAGCTAGTATCATGTCCTTCTGGTGAATCACTGGCTGGAAGTGTGTGTAGAGGCCTGTGCGCAGGGCCTTGCAGAAGTGGGTGTAGTTGGTGACACAATTCTCCAAGGTTTTATCAAGTCCAATGAGGGACGGTATGATGAGAGACATAGTCACACCATTTCCCTGCAGGACCTACGATAGATAAGACACAAACATGGCATCCACAGTGAAGACATCGTGGACAGCGGAGAATCTCCCGGTGGTGGAGCAGACTGGGACAGAGTTCCACTGATGAAAAAGAGAGTCACGATGGATATTATAAGAATTAAATAAAAAAAGATTCAGACCAAAAGATTTGTGATCTACACAATCCAAGCTGATCAACGATAAGCTCAGTATTTTCATTTAATATATTTTTCATCTGCTTGAATGTTTCCTGCTTCACACAGTGCTCAACCTGCTAGATTTTTGTTTGTTATTCATTTATTTTAAATGTCTAATCTTATCTTTGAATCAAACATTCATACATATATACACTGTGTTCATTATAATAACATACATATATACTGTCAGACACCACTCTGACATTCCATTCATGCTCAGCTGAATATTAAAATGGACAAATATGTGTCATCTCTGCATACGCTATGATCATTATAGAATGACATGAAATATTAAAACTGAGCTTAATCTTCAACATAAGCAGTAGTCATATAAATTCATATACTCTTAAGCACAAATGGTGAAAGTTTTTCTGCAGAATAAGTAGCCTATTAGTTGTATCTGTATTGCGGTGTTCTGATAGTATGGCTTCTTATACTGAAGAAATGGATCTAAATAAATAACTAAATAAATCCTCCAGCACTCGTTATTGTCACCTATTGCTAATGTTTTGACGCTGCCAACCTCTCATACGCTGTAAGAATTTAATTCAACTGTTTATCACAGAAAAAGTGTGACTTGTAGGACACGTAACACTAGCGGGCATAATGTTAGCTTAATAGTCAGCTCAACAGCTGTTGTTAGCTCCGGACAAGTGACTACAACAGTAGCGATGAGCCCCGATGAACGGATCCGGGGGCGGATGGGCTCGTACATAAATGGATCGATCGGGGCGGGATACGGTGGGAAACGACAGATACCTTAAACTTGAAGACAGCCCAAGTAGAAGGATCGCTAAAGTCTGCTAAAAAAAGAAATCGCAATGCAAGTTGAACAAACTTGCAAAGACACAATATCAAATTGAACCCATTCTGGTACAAAATGACATCATAATAGACTGTCCTTTGAATGTCACGACGTTCGGCGATAACGTCACTTGAACTCCTTTGAAGACAGTTCTGGGGGCGGAGTCAGAGCCTATAAATATCCCTCGAGTACATACCTTGAACCCATAGATCGCTATAGTTCTGAACTAACAGTTTCCACTTGCGAACACTTTGTCTCATTGAGTAGATCATTTTTCAAACACAGAATAACACGTCGTATAAACTAAACTAAATACATTCATTTCAAAATGAGCTCCCTAAGCTACTTTGATATGCAGATGCTCAGAAATGAGATAGAAAATTACAAACAAGCTGAAAAACTTCAGCTTGAGGAAATCCAAGAAAAGAATTGTAGGATTTCAAGTCTTGAGGCATCTTTGAAAGAAGAGCAGGGACTGGTTGCAAAGATGAAAGAGGAGTCCAAAGAAATGCAGGTGCTCAGAAATGAGATAGAAAAGTACAAACAAGCTGAAAAGCTTCAGTTGGAGGAAATCGATGAAAAGAATTGTAAGATTTCAAGTCTTGAGGCATCTTTGAAAGAAGAGCAGGAACTGGTTGCGAAGATGAAAGAGGAGTCCAAAGAAATGCAGGTGCTCAGATATGAGATAGAAAATTACAAACAAGCTGAAAAACTTCAGCTTGAGGAAATCGATGAAAAGAATTGTAAGATTTCAAGTCTTGAGGCATCTTTGAAAGAAGAACAGGAACTGGTTGCGAAGATGACAGAGGAATCCAAAGATGAAAAGATGGAAAAAATGGAAAATGTTTTGCTGGAAACCAAATCCCAGCTAAGGTCCGCAGAGTCACAGAATGTAGATCTCACAAACAAATATGAGGCAAAAATTCGGGCTCTTCATAAGGCAATCAAACACCTTGAAAATAAGTGTGCCACTGAAAAAACGATGCGGGACAAGAAAGAAAAGGAGGTGGAATCTCTGGTTGTCCTTAAAATCAAAAATGAGCAGGAAAAACAAGAACTCAAGATGAAGCTAAGCAAGACGACTGAGGAAAAAAATGAAACACTTAAAGAACTGCAGAAACAAAATGAGCAGCTTCAGACTGAGATTCAGAACAATGAGAAGTACATTCATCGTAATGACTTCCTTGAAAGAAGGATAGACGAGCTTCTTACACTACCTGGGGAGGTGTACTGCCGTCAACAGAAAGTTAAAAGTGTGGAAGAAGAAAAAGAGAAACTACAGGCTGAACTTAAAAAGTGTCAAAGACAAAATGAGGAGTATAAAGCGGGAAAGCGCTGGGCAATAGATGAGAAAAACCAACTGACAAAGAAAAATGATGAACTGAAAGTACGTCTTAGGGAGAAGGAATGTAACAACATAACGTTGAGGAAAGAGTTAAAAGCTAAAGTCCTGGAATCTGAAAGTCAGATAAAGGAGCTGGCAAGGCAACGTTTTACTATCGACCGTCTGGAAAACTGCCTTGAGGTTAAAACTAAGCAAATAATTATATTTGAAAATGAGACGCAGGAGTCTGGGAAGAAAATTTCATCCCAAGAAAATAACATAGCCCGTCTGAAAACTGCTCTTAGCAAAGCAGAAAACGATCTGGAACTGGAGATAAAGAGACGTGAAAATCTTAGGTCTGATAAAGTGCTCCTTTCTGAGACAAAGTTCTGCATTGAGAACGAACTCTATACAGCTAGAGACACTATAAAGACACTTCAGAATAAAATCAAAGAAAAGGCTCAAGAACTCCAAGAGACAAACGTAGACCTTGCCAATGCTAAGACCAGCTATAATGCTGTAAAGACTGAGCTGGACATTATCAAACTGCAGCAGGCAGAACAAAAGAAAGAACACGAGAAACAGCTTAGCTCTGCAAATGACAACCTCTTCACAGTGAAGTCAAAGTTGACGCAAACTGTGGAGGACAAAGAAGAGGTTGAGAAAGCTCTGACAAAGTCCAAACACACAGTATTTAAGCTTGAGCAAGTAATAGAAGAACTGGAAACTGACATTGGCATTCAACGACAAAAGAATGCAGTACAGAAAAAAGAAAATGACGATCTGCTGCAACAGCTGAAGGGACTTTATGACACGCTCGGCCGCACTGTGCAAGTCGAGAAAAAAGCCTCCCCAGAGCAGCAAAGAAAGGATGGGGATGAACAAATAGCCCGGAAAAAGGTGAGATTTGACCTGAGTAATGTGGAATACTTTCCATCCAAAGGCGACAATGAGCTGAAAGAACAACAGAAAGAAATTAGAGACCTTAAGGGTAAAAAGGGTAACAAGCTTACCACATATGACAGTAAGCTAAAAGCAGTGCATGGCCTGCTACCTCCTATTTCCACTAGGGCCCGGTCTAAAACTGTAGACAACTCAAAGAAGCAGTCTGAGTCTAGGAGCTCACTCAACCTCAAGTCCACTGTTACTCCCAAGGCAGAAGAAGAAATGTTTCATCCCCATTCACCTGAACTTACTTCCCAGTCAACTCTACGTAGAGTATACAATCCTGGTGCAAAACTACTCAAGCGCCGGCCTTCAGCCAAACCCAACCACATCTAAAAAATCCTCCTACCAGTTCTCACACTGACCCCAAAGAAATAATCAGCTTTTAAGCTGGTTAAAAAATATCTATTTCTTTGTTTCCAAAGTCAAAATAAATCACAAAGAGACAATATCAGAAAAAAATTTAATACCCGCCCATCCTGAGGGTATATTACATCCGTAACCCAGGAGAGGCTGTATTTGCTATAACATCATAAATGTAAGACAATAAGGACATCTCTGCATGTGTGAGGAAGTGACATGCATTTCATCTATGTCGCTTCATCACCCCCAACCGGTCGAGGTAGATGGCCGCCCCTCACTGAGCCTGGTTCTACTGAAGGTTTCTTCCTATTAAAAGGGAGTTTTTCCTTCCCACTGTCGCCAAGTGCTTGCTCATAGGGGATCTTCGGATTGTTGGGTTTTCTCTGCATTATTGTAGGGATGTTAACTTGCAATATTATATAATATTGCAAGTTAACATCCCTACAATCTCTGCGTTATTGTAGGGATGTTACCCTAAAGTTTTAAAATTGGCACAAATAAAATTGATGTGAACTGAATTTTTCTTTTGATGTGTACAAGTGGTTGTATTTGAGTACTTTTGATCTGCTTTTATTCACTACTACGCACACACTGGCTTCAAAAATACAAAGTGATGGCAGTCCCCATGAAAAGGGAATTTTGGCTTCATTTTTGTACAGTGGCAGGAAGTGGAGTGAGGTTATTAAAATAGGCTGTTCTCAGCTATTTTTAAAGCTACATTTTAGTTAGTTTTTAGTTAGCGAACCTTTAGTTACTGTGGCCAAATACATATTTCATTTTTTAAAGTAAACACATTCTCAGTCACTCGCAGTCAGACATTGAGCAAAAGCACATGTTCGGTAGCTAATCCTTGTATTTACCCTGACTAACAAAATATCTCTGCTGAAGTCACTGAGATGGTTTATATGAGAAACAGAAATCAGAATCAGAATCAGAATCAGAATCAGAATCAGAATACTTTATTGATCCCTGGGGGAAATTATTTTTTGTTACAGTGCTCCATTTTAAACCAACATTAAGACAAGACAGACAATACGCTGACTAAGAATAGTACAATATATACATATATATACATACATACATACATAAGTCACTTATAAATAAATATTTGGAAAAGAAACATGTGTAGTTGTAGCTGGCCTGATCAGTCACTAGGCAATGTTGCCGTTACTGTACCTTTAGGAGTTACACAGTCAGAGCAACATGCTGGACTCTTCTTTAGCTCCTCTGCAGAGCCCATTATTAAATGGGCTCTGTGAGGATGAAGCTGTGAGGATCATTGACCAGAATGCGTCCTTTTAACAAACTGATGAAACCAGCTGTAACACAGGACTTGTTGTTTTGTTTTTTTAATGCAGACCAGCAAATGCGTTCTAGGAAGAAAGAGTCAGCTGATTCATTTGCTACAATATAAGAGGTATTAGCAGTTCACCCTCCTTCTTAGCGTATGGCACAGTTTTTAAAAGTAGAGGCAGAGTTTCTGTTTAATGCTGTGAAACCTCTGCCACACTCAGCTGTTATCCATCAGTGTTTAGCAGCCCGACTGGGCTTTTTAACAGTCTTCACTTTTACAGAGTTTTTGTATAGTAGCAGTCTCTCTGTGGGGTGAGGTGGCAAGCGGTTCCTTTTTGCTTTCACAATGCACGCAGCCATCGGACTGAAACGGTCAAAACCTCCAGATGTGGCGGGCACCGCCAGCAGCTTCTTGGCGAGGCCTTGGAGCTTCGGGAATCGAGAAGCACATTTCCAGTACTGAAGAGTAGAGTTGCTTTCCCACAGCGGTTCAGACAGGTACACGTCGAACTCTGACATCTTTAGAGTCTTTGCAGGAGGCTGAAGGAAGTTGAAGATGGACTTCCTCTTGAGGTCGTTTTCACTGATTTCAGGACAGTTGTTGTCTGAGCTGCCAGCACAAGTGTCCATCACGCCATCTGTCTGGCTTTCTTCTTTCACATCGTGCTCCAGCCCACTGCCTGTCTGATCTTTCTCTGCCTCAACAGTAGGAAAAGTTGAGGCTTCCATGTTTTCTAATGTGGACTCAACAATGCTGCGAGCCTCAGATTTTGACGGAGGTGTTAGGAAATCATTCTGTTCATCCTGGTTGTCATCAGAAAACGGCTGCAAAAAAAATGGTTGTTTTAAATGTACACACATTTTTTTCCTTTATCTACTCAACACGCATATTCAATTAAATATAAATCTACAGAAGTCCACTATGCTTCTGGCCTAATTTGGTACCTGCAGTTTGATCCTAGGATCCAGCACAGCAGCTAGTATCATGTCCTTCTGGTGAATCACTGGCTGGAAGTGTGTGTAGAGGCCTGTGCGCAGGGCCTTGCAGAAGTGGGTGTAGTTGGTGACACAATTCTCCAAGGTTTTATCAAGTCCAATGAGGGACGGTATGATGAGAGACATAGTCACACCATTTCCCTGCAGGACCTACGATAGATAAGACACAAACATGGCATCCACAGTGAAGACATCGTGGACAGCGGAGAATCTCCCGGTGGTGGAGCAGACTGGGACAGAGTTCCACTGATGAAAAAGAGAGTCACGATGGATATTATAAGAATTAAATAAAAAAAGATTCAGACCAAAAGATTTGTGATCTACACAATCCAAGCTGATCAACGATAAGCTCAGTATTTTCATTTAATATATTTTTCATCTGCTTGAATGTTTCCTGCTTCACACAGTGCTCAACCTGCTAGATTTTTGTTTGTTATTCATTTATTTTAAATGTCTAATCTTATCTTTGAATCAAACATTCATACATATATACACTGTGTTCATTATAATAACATACATATATACTGTCAGACACCACTCTGACATTCCATTCATGCTCAGCTGAATATTAAAATGGACAAATATGTGTCATCTCTGCATACGCTATGATCATTATAGAATGACATGAAATATTAAAACTGAGCTTAATCTTCAACATAAGCAGTAGTCATATAAATTCATATACTCTTAAGCACAAATGGTGAAAGTTTTTCTGCAGAATAAGTAGCCTATTAGTTGTATCTGTATTGCGGTGTTCTGATAGTATGGCTTCTTATACTGAAGAAATGGATCTAAATAAATAACTAAATAAATCCTCCAGCACTCGTTATTGTCACCTATTGCTAATGTTTTGACGCTGCCAACCTCTCATACGCTGTAAGAATTTAATTCAACTGTTTATCACAGAAAAAGTGTGACTTGTAGGACACGTAACACTAGCGGGCATAATGTTAGCTTAATAGTCAGCTCAACAGCTGTTGTTAGCTCCGGACAAGTGACTACAACAGTAGCGATGAGCCCCGATGAACGGATCCGGGGGCGGATGGGCTCGTACATAAATGGATCGATCGGGGCGGGATACGGTGGGAAACGACAGATACCTTAAACTTGAAGACAGCCCAAGTAGAAGGATCGCTAAAGTCTGCTAAAAAAAGAAATCGCAATGCAAGTTGAACAAACTTGCAAAGACACAATATCAAATTGAACCCATTCTGGTACAAAATGACATCATAATAGACTGTCCTTTGAATGTCACGACGTTCGACGATAACGTCACTTGAACTCCTTTGAAGACAGTTCTGGGGGCGGAGTCAGAGCCTATAAATATCCCTCGAGTACATACCTTGAACCCATAGATCGCTATAGTTCTGAACTAACAGTTTCCACTTGCGAACACTGTCTCATTGAGTAGATCATTTTTCAAACACAGAATAACACGTCGTATAAACTAAACTAAATACATTCATTTCAAAATGAGCTCCCTAAGCTACTTTGATATGCAGATGCTCAGAAATGAGATAGAAAATTACAAACAAGCTGAAAAACTTCAGCTTGAGGAAATCCAAGAAAAGAATTGTAGGATTTCAAGTCTTGAGGCATCTTTGAAAGAAGAGCAGGGACTGGTTGCAAAGATGAAAGAGGAGTCCAAAGAAATGCAGGTGCTCAGATATGAGATAGAAAAGTACAAACAAGCTGAAAAGCTTCAGTTGGAGGAAATCGATGAAAAGAATTGTAAGATTTCAAGTCTTGAGGCATCTTTGAAAGAAGAGCAGGAACTGGTTGCGAAGATGAAAGAGGAGTCCAAAGAAATGCAGGTGCTCAGATATGAGATAGAAAATTACAAACAAGCTGAAAAACTTCAGCTTGAGGAAATCGATGAAAAGAATTGTAAGATTTCAAGTCTTGAGGCATCTTTGAAAGAAGAACAGGAACTGGTTGCGAAGATGACAGAGGAATCCAAAGATGAAAAGATGGAAAAAATGGAAAATGTTTTGCTGGAAACCAAATCCCAGCTAAGGTCCGCAGAGTCACAGAATGTAGATCTCACAAACAAATATGAGGCAAAAATTCGGGCTCTTCATAAGGCAATCAAACACCTTGAAAATAAGTGTGCCACTGAAAAAACGATGCGGGACAAGAAAGAAAAGGAGGTGGAATCTCTGGTTGTCCTTAAAATCAAAAATGAGCAGGAAAAACAAGAACTCAAGATGAAGCTAAGCAAGACGACTGAGGAAAAAAATGAAACACTTAAAGAACTGCAGAAACAAAATGAGCAGCTTCAGACTGAGATTCAGAACAATGAGAAGTACATTCATCGTAATGACTTCCTTGAAAGAAGGATAGACGAGCTTCTTACACTACCTGGGGAGGTGTACTGCCGTCAACAGAAAGTTAAAAGTGTGGAAGAAGAAAAAGAGAAACTACAGGCTGAACTTAAAAAGTGTCAAAGACAAAATGAGGAGTATAAAGCGGGAAAGCGCTGGGCAATAGATGAGAAAAACCAACTGACAAAGAAAAATGATGAACTGAAAGTACGTCTTAGGGAGAAGGAATGTAACAACATAACGTTGAGGAAAGAGTTAAAAGCTAAAGTCCTGGAATCTGAAAGTCAGATAAAGGAGCTGGCAAGGCAACGTTTTACTATCGACCGTCTGGAAAACTGCCTTGAGGTTAAAACTAAGCAAATAATTATATTTGAAAATGAGACGCAGGAGTCTGGGAAGAAAATTTCATCCCAAGAAAATAACATAGCCCGTCTGAAAACTGCTCTTAGCAAAGCAGAAAACGATCTGGAACTGGAGATAAAGAGACGTGAAAATCTTAGGTCTGATAAAGTGCTCCTTTCTGAGACAAAGTTCTGCATTGAGAACGAACTCTATACAGCTAGAGACACTATAAAGACACTTCAGAATAAAATCAAAGAAAAGGCTCAAGAACTCCAAGAGACAAACGTAGACCTTGCCAATGCTAAGACCAGCTATAATGCTGTAAAGACTGAGCTGGACATTATCAAACTGCAGCAGGCAGAACAAAAGAAAGAACACGAGAAACAGCTTAGCTCTGCAAATGACAACCTCTTCACAGTGAAGTCAAAGTTGACGCAAACTGTGGAGGACAAAGAAGAGGTTGAGAAAGCTCTGACAAAGTCCAAACACACAGTATTTAAGCTTGAGCAAGTAATAGAAGAACTGGAAACTGACATTGGCATTCAACGACAAAAGAATGCAGTACAGAAAAAAGAAAATGACGATCTGCTGCAACAGCTGAAGGGACTTTATGACACGCTCGGCCGCACTGTGCAAGTCGAGAAAAAAGCCTCCCCAGAGCAGCAAAGAAAGGATGGGGATGAACAAATAGCCCGGAAAAAGGTGAGATTTGACCTGAGTAATGTGGAATACTTTCCATCCAAAGGCGACAATGAGCTGAAAGAACAACAGAAAGAAATTAGAGACCTTAAGGGTAAAAAGGGTAACAAGCTTACCACATATGACAGTAAGCTAAAAGCAGTGCATGGCCTGCTACCTCCTATTTCCACTAGGGCCCGGTCTAAAACTGTAGACAACTCAAAGAAGCAGTCTGAGTCTAGGAGCTCACTCAACCTCAAGTCCACTGTTACTCCCAAGGCAGAAGAAGAAATGTTTCATCCCCATTCACCTGAACTTACTTCCCAGTCAACTCTACGTAGAGTATACAATCCTGGTGCAAAACTACTCAAGCGCCGGCCTTCAGCCAAACCCAACCACATCTAAAAAATCCTCCTACCAGTTCTCACACTGACCCCAAAGAAATAATCAGCTTTTAAGCTGGTTAAAAAATATCTATTTCTTTGTTTCCAAAGTCAAAATAAATCACAAAGAGACAATATCAGAAAAAAATTTAATACCCGCCCATCCTGAGGGTATATTACATCCGTAACCCAGGAGCGGCTGTATTTGCTATAACATCATAAATGTAAGACAATAAGGACATCTCTGCATGTGTGAGGAAGTGACATGCATTTCATCTATGTCGCTTCATCACCCCCAACCGGTCGAGGTAGATGGCCGCCCCTCACTGAGCCTGGTTCTACTGAAGGTTTCTTCCTATTAAAAGGGAGTTTTTCCTTCCCACTGTCGCCAAGTGCTTGCTCATAGGGGATCTTCGGATTGTTGGGTTTTCTCTGCATTATTGTAGGGATGTTAACTTGCAATATTATATAATATTGCAAGTTAACATCCCTACAATCTCTGCGTTATTGTAGGGATGTTACCCTAAAGTTTTAAAATTGGCACAAATAAAATTGATGTGAACTGAATTTTTCTTTTGATGTGTACAAGTGGTTGTATTTGAGTACTTTTGATCTGCTTTTATTCACTACTACGCACACACTGGCTTCAAAAATACAAAGTGATGGCAGTCCCCATGAAAAGGGAATTTTGGCTTCATTTTTGTACAGTGGCAGGAAGTGGAGTGAGGTTATTAAAATAGGCTGTTCTCAGCTATTTTTAAAGCTACATTTTAGTTAGTTTTTAGTTAGCGAACCTTTAGTTACTGTGGCCAAATACATATTTCATTTTTTAAAGTAAACACATTCTCAGTCACTCGCAGTCAGACATTGAGCAAAAGCACATGTTCGGTAGCTAATCCTTGTATTTACCCTGACTAACAAAATATCTCTGCTGAAGTCACTGAGATGGTTTATATGAGAAACAGAAATCAGAATCAGAATCAGAATCAGAATACTTTATTGATCCCTGGGGGAAATTATTTTTTGTTACAGTGCTCCATTTTAAACCAACATTAAGACAAGACAGACAATACGCTGACTAAGAATAGTACAATATATACATATATATACATACATACATACATAAGTCACTTATAAATAAATATTTGGAAAAGAAACATGTGTAGTTGTAGCTGGCCTGATCAGTCACTAGGCAATGTTGCCGTTACTGTACCTTTAGGAGTTACACAGTCAGAGCAACATGCTGGACTCTTCTTTAGCTCCTCTGCAGAGCCCATTATTAAATGGGCTCTGTGAGGATGAAGCTGTGAGGATCATTGACCAGAATGCGTCCCTTTAACAAACTGATGAAACCAGCTGTAACACAGGACTTGTTGTTTTGTTTTTTTAATGCAGACCAGCAAATGCGTTCTAGGAAGAAAGAGTCAGCTGATTCATTTGCTACAATATAAGAGGTATTAGCAGTTCACCCTCCTTCTTAGCGTATGGCACAGTTTTTAAAAGTAGAGGCAGAGTTTCTGTTTAATGCTGTGAAACCTCTGCCACACTCAGCTGTTATCCATCAGTGTTTAGCAGCCCGACTGGGCTTTTTAACAGTCTTCACTTTTACAGAGTTTTTGTATAGTAGCAGTCTCTCTGTGGGGTGAGGTGGCAAGCGGTTCCTTTTTGCTTTCACAATGCACGCAGCCATCGGACTGAAACGGTCAAAACCTCCAGATGTGGCGGGCACCGCCAGCAGCTTCTTGGCGAGGCCTTGGAGCTTCGGGAATCGAGAAGCACATTTCCAGTACTGAAGAGTAGAGTTGCTTTCCCACAGCGGTTCAGACAGGTACACGTCGAACTCTGACATCTTTAGAGTCTTTGCAGGAGGCTGAAGGAAGTTGAAGATGGACTTCCTCTTGAGGTCGTTTTCACTGATTTCAGGACAGTTGTTGTCTGAGCTGCCAGCACAAGTGTCCATCACGCCATCTGTCTGGCTTTCTTCTTTCACATCGTGCTCCAGCCCACTGCCTGTCTGATCTTTCTCTGCCTCAACAGTAGGAAATGTTGAGGCTTCCATGTTTTCTAATGTGGACTCAACAATGCTGCGAGCCTCAGATTTTGACGGAGGTGTTAGGAAATCATTCTGTTCATCCTGGTTGTCATCAGAAAACGGCTGCAAAAAAAATGGTTGTTTTAAATGTACACACATTTTTTTCCTATATCTACTCAACACGCATATTCAATTAAATATAAATCTACAGAAGTCCGCTATGCTTCTGGCCTAATTTGGTACCTGCAGTTTGATCCTAGGATCCAGCACAGCAGCTAGTATCATGTCCTTCTGGTGAATCACTGGCTGGAAGTGTGTGTAGAGGCCTGTGCGCAGGGCCTTGCAGAAGTGGGTGTAGTTGGTGACACAATTCTCCAAGGTTTTATCAAGTCCAATGAGGGACGGTATGATGAGAGACATAGTCACACCATTTCCCTGCAGGACCTACGATAGATAAGACACAAACATGGCATCCACAGTGAAGACATCGTGGACAGCGGAGAATCTCCCGGTGGTGGAGCAGACTGGGACAGAGTTCCACTGATGAAAAAGAGAGTCACGATGGATATTATAAGAATTAAATAAAAAAAGATTCAGACCAAAAGATTTGTGATCTACACAATCCAAGCTGATCAACGATAAGCTCAGTATTTTCATTTAATATATTTTTCATCTGCTTGAATGTTTCCTGCTTCACACAGTGCTCAACCTGCTAGATTTTTGTTTGTTATTCATTTATTTTAAATGTCTAATCTTATCTTTGAATCAAACATTCATACATATATACACTGTGTTCATTATAATAACATACATATATACTGTCAGACACCACTCTGACATTCCATTCATGCTCAGCTGAATATTAAAATGGACAAATATGTGTCATCTCTGCATACGCTATGATCATTATAGAATGACATGAAATATTAAAACTGAGCTTAATCTTCAACATAAGCAGTAGTCATATAAATTCATATACTCTTAAGCACAAATGGTGAAAGTTTTTCTGCAGAATAAGTAGCCTATTAGTTGTATCTGTATTGCGGTGTTCTGATAGTATGGCTTCTTATACTGAAGAAATGGATCTAAATAAATAACTAAATAAATCCTCCAGCACTCGTTATTGTCACCTATTGCTAATGTTTTGACGCTGCCAACCTCTCATACGCTGTAAGAATTTAATTCAACTGTTTATCACAGAAAAAGTGTGACTTGTAGGACACGTAACACTAGCGGGCATAATGTTAGCTTAATAGTCAGCTCAACAGCTGTTGTTAGCTCCGGACAAGTGACTACAACAGTAGCGATGAGCCCCGATGAACGGATCCGGGGGCGGATGGGCTCGTACATAAATGGATCGATCGGGGCGGGATACGGTGGGAAACGACAGATACCTTAAACTTGAAGACAGCCCAAGTAGAAGGATCGCTAAAGTCTGCTAAAAAAAGAAATCGCAATGCAAGTTGAACAAACTTGCAAAGACACAATATCAAATTGAACCCATTCTGGTACAAAATGACATCATAATAGACTGTCCTTTGAATGTCACGACGTTCGGCGATAACGTCACTTGAACTCCTTTGAAGACAGTTCTGGGGGCGGAGTCAGAGCCTATAAATATCCCTCGAGTACATACCTTGAACCCATAGATCGCTATAGTTCTGAACTAACAGTTTCCACTTGCGAACACTTTGTCTCATTGAGTAGATCATTTTTCAAACACAGAATAACACGTCGTATAAACTAAACTAAATACATTCATTTCAAAATGAGCTCCCTAAGCTACTTTGATATGCAGATGCTCAGAAATGAGATAGAAAATTACAAACAAGCTGAAAAACTTCAGCTTGAGGAAATCCAAGAAAAGAATTGTAGGATTTCAAGTCTTGAGGCATCTTTGAAAGAAGAGCAGGGACTGGTTGCAAAGATGAAAGAGGAGTCCAAAGAAATGCAGGTGCTCAGAAATGAGATAGAAAAGTACAAACAAGCTGAAAAGCTTCAGTTGGAGGAAATCGATGAAAAGAATTGTAAGATTTCAAGTCTTGAGGCATCTTTGAAAGAAGAGCAGGAACTGGTTGCGAAGATGAAAGAGGAGTCCAAAGAAATGCAGGTGCTCAGATATGAGATAGAAAATTACAAACAAGCTGAAAAACTTCAGCTTGAGGAAATCGATGAAAAGAATTGTAAGATTTCAAGTCTTGAGGCATCTTTGAAAGAAGAGCAGGAACTGGTTGCGAAGATGACAGAGGAATCCAAAGATGAAAAGATGGAAAAAATGGAAAATGTTTTGCTGGAAACCAAATCCCAGCTAAGGTCCGCAGAGTCACAGAATGTAGATCTCACAAACAAATATGAGGCAAAAATTCGGGCTCTTCATAAGGCAATCAAACACCTTGAAAATAAGTGTGCCACTGAAAAAACGATGCGGGACAAGAAAGAAAAGGAGGTGGAATCTCTGGTTGTCCTTAAAATCAAAAATGAGCAGGAAAAACAAGAACTCAAGATGAAGCTAAGCAAGACGACTGAGGAAAAAAATGAAACACTTAAAGAACTGCAGAAACAAAATGAGCAGCTTCAGACTGAGATTCAGAACAATGAGAAGTACATTCATCGTAATGACTTCCTTGAAAGAAGGATAGACGAGCTTCTTACACTACCTGGGGAGGTGTACTGCCGTCAACAGAAAGTTAAAAGTGTGGAAGAAGAAAAAGAGAAACTACAGGCTGAACTTAAAAAGTGTCAAAGACAAAATGAGGAGTATAAAGCGGGAAAGCGCTGGGCAATAGATGAGAAAAACCAACTGACAAAGAAAAATGATGAACTGAAAGTACGTCTTAGGGAGAAGGAATGTAACAACATAACGTTGAGGAAAGAGTTAAAAGCTAAAGTCCTGGAATCTGAAAGTCAGATAAAGGAGCTGGCAAGGCAACGTTTTACTATCGACCGTCTGGAAAACTGCCTTGAGGTTAAAACTAAGCAAATAATTATATTTGAAAATGAGACGCAGGAGTCTGGGAAGAAAATTTCATCCCAAGAAAATAACATAGCCCGTCTGAAAACTGCTCTTAGCAAAGCAGAAAACGATCTGGAACTGGAGATAAAGAGACGTGAAAATCTTAGGTCTGATAAAGTGCTCCTTTCTGAGACAAAGTTCTGCATTGAGAACGAACTCTATACAGCTAGAGACACTATAAAGACACTTCAGAATAAAATCAAAGAAAAGGCTCAAGAACTCCAAGAGACAAACGTAGACCTTGCCAATGCTAAGACCAGCTATAATGCTGTAAAGACTGAGCTGGACATTATCAAACTGCAGCAGGCAGAACAAAAGAAAGAACACGAGAAACAGCTTAGCTCTGCAAATGACAACCTCTTCACAGTGAAGTCAAAGTTGACGCAAACTGTGGAGGACAAAGAAGAGGTTGAGAAAGCTCTGACAAAGTCCAAACACACAGTATTTAAGCTTGAGCAAGTAATAGAAGAACTGGAAACTGACATTGGCATTCAACGACAAAAGAATGCAGTACAGAAAAAAGAAAATGACGATCTGCTGCAACAGCTGAAGGGACTTTATGACACGCTCGGCCGCACTGTGCAAGTCGAGAAAAAAGCCTCCCCAGAGCAGCAAAGAAAGGATGGGGATGAACAAATAGCCCGGAAAAAGGTGAGATTTGACCTGAGTAATGTGGAATACTTTCCATCCAAAGGCGACAATGAGCTGAAAGAACAACAGAAAGAAATTAGAGACCTTAAGGGTAAAAAGGGTAACAAGCTTACCACATATGACAGTAAGCTAAAAGCAGTGCATGGCCTGCTACCTCCTATTTCCACTAGGGCCCGGTCTAAAACTGTAGACAACTCAAAGAAGCAGTCTGAGTCTAGGAGCTCACTCAACCTCAAGTCCACTGTTACTCCCAAGGCAGAAGAAGAAATGTTTCATCCCCATTCACCTGAACTTACTTCCCAGTCAACTCTACGTAGAGTATACAATCCTGGTGCAAAACTACTCAAGCGCCGGCCTTCAGCCAAACCCAACCACATCTAAAAAATCCTCCTACCAGTTCTCACACTGACCCCAAAGAAATAATCAGCTTTTAAGCTGGTTAAAAAATATCTATTTCTTTGTTTCCAAAGTCAAAATAAATCACAAAGAGACAATATCAGAAAAAAATTTAATACCCGCCCATCCTGAGGGTATATTACATCCGTAACCCAGGAGCGGCTGTATTTGCTATAACATCATAAATGTAAGACAATAAGGACATCTCTGCATGTGTGAGGAAGTGACATGCATTTCATCTATGTCGCTTCATCACCCCCAACCGGTCGAGGTAGATGGCCGCCCCTCACTGAGCCTGGTTCTACTGAAGGTTTCTTCCTATTAAAAGGGAGTTTTTCCTTCCCACTGTCGCCAAGTGCTTGCTCATAGGGGATCTTCGGATTGTTGGGTTTTCTCTGCATTATTGTAGGGATGTTAACTTGCAATATTATATAATATTGCAAGTTAACATCCCTACAATCTCTGCGTTATTGTAGGGATGTTACCCTAAAGTTTTAAAATTGGCACAAATAAAATTGATGTGAACTGAATTTTTCTTTTGATGTGTACAAGTGGTTGTATTTGAGTACTTTTGATCTGCTTTTATTCACTACTACGCACACACTGGCTTCAAAAATACAAAGTGATGGCAGTCCCCATGAAAAGGGAATTTTGGCTTCATTTTTGTACAGTGGCAGGAAGTGGAGTGAGGTTATTAAAATAGGCTGTTCTCAGCTATTTTTAAAGCTACATTTTAGTTAGTTTTTAGTTAGCGAACCTTTAGTTACTGTGGCCAAATACATATTTCATTTTTTAAAGTAAACACATTCTCAGTCACTCGCAGTCAGACATTGAGCAAAAGCACATGTTCGGTAGCTAATCCTTGTATTTACCCTGACTAACAAAATATCTCTGCTGAAGTCACTGAGATGGTTTATATGAGAAACAGAAATCAGAATCAGAATCAGAATCAGAATACTTTATTGATCCCTGGGGGAAATTATTTTTTGTTACAGTGCTCCATTTTAAACCAACATTAAGACAAGACAGACAATACGCTGACTAAGAATAGTACAATATATACATATATATACATACATACATACATAAGTCACTTATAAATAAATATTTGGAAAAGAAACATGTGTAGTTGTAGCTGGCCTGATCAGTCACTAGGCAATGTTGCCGTTACTGTACCTTTAGGAGTTACACAGTCAGAGCAACATGCTGGACTCTTCTTTAGCTCCTCTGCAGAGCCCATTATTAAATGGGCTCTGTGAGGATGAAGCTGTGAGGATCATTGACCAGAATGCGTCCTTTTAACAAACTGATGAAACCAGCTGTAACACAGGACTTGTTGTTTTGTTTTTTTAATGCAGACCAGCAAATGCGTTCTAGGAAGAAAGAGTCAGCTGATTCATTTGCTACAATATAAGAGGTATTAGCAGTTCACCCTCCTTCTTAGCGTATGGCACAGTTTTTAAAAGTAGAGGCAGAGTTTCTGTTTAATGCTGTGAAACCTCTGCCACACTCAGCTGTTATCCATCAGTGTTTAGCAGCCCGACTGGGCTTTTTAACAGTCTTCACTTTTACAGAGTTTTTGTATAGTAGCAGTCTCTCTGTGGGGTGAGGTGGCAAGCGGTTCCTTTTTGCTTTCACAATGCACGCAGCCATCGGACTGAAACGGTCAAAACCTCCAGATGTGGCGGGCACCGCCAGCAGCTTCTTGGCGAGGCCTTGGAGCTTCGGGAATCGAGAAGCACATTTCCAGTACTGAAGAGTAGAGTTGCTTTCCCACAGCGGTTCAGACAGGTACACGTCGAACTCTGACATCTTTAGAGTCTTTGCAGGAGGCTGAAGGAAGTTGAAGATGGACTTCCTCTTGAGGTCGTTTTCACTGATTTCAGGACAGTTGTTGTCTGAGCTGCCAGCACAAGTGTCCATCACGCCATCTGTCTGGCTTTCTTCTTTCACATCGTGCTCCAGCCCACTGCCTGTCTGATCTTTCTCTGCCTCAACAGTAGGAAATGTTGAGGCTTCCATGTTTTCTAATGTGGACTCAACAATGCTGCGAGCCTCAGATTTTGACGGAGGTGTTAGGAAATCATTCTGTTCATCCTGGTTGTCATCAGAAAACGGCTGCAAAAAAAATGGTTGTTTTAAATGTACACACATTTTTTTCCTTTATCTACTCAACACGCATATTCAATTAAATATAAATCTACAGAAGTCCGCTATGCTTCTGGCCTAATTTGGTACCTGCAGTTTGATCCTAGGATCCAGCACAGCAGCTAGTATCATGTCCTTCTGGTGAATCACTGGCTGGAAGTGTGTGTAGAGGCCTGTGCGCAGGGCCTTGCAGAAGTGGGTGTAGTTGGTGACACAATTCTCCAAGGTTTTATCAAGTCCAATGAGGGACGGTATGATGAGAGACATAGTCACACCATTTCCCTGCAGGACCTACGATAGATAAGACACAAACATGGCATCCACAGTGAAGACATCGTGGACAGCGGAGAATCTCCCGGTGGTGGAGCAGACTGGGACAGAGTTCCACTGATGAAAAAGAGAGTCACGATGGATATTATAAGAATTAAATAAAAAAAGATTCAGACCAAAAGATTTGTGATCTACACAATCCAAGCTGATCAACGATAAGCTCAGTATTTTCATTTAATATATTTTTCATCTGCTTGAATGTTTCCTGCTTCACACAGTGCTCAACCTGCTAGATTTTTGTTTGTTATTCATTTATTTTAAATGTCTAATCTTATCTTTGAATCAAACATTCATACATATATACACTGTGTTCATTATAATAACATACATATATACTGTCAGACACCACTCTGACATTCCATTCATGCTCAGCTGAATATTAAAATGGACAAATATGTGTCATCTCTGCATACGCTATGATCATTATAGAATGACATGAAATATTAAAACTGAGCTTAATCTTCAACATAAGCAGTAGTCATATAAATTCATATACTCTTAAGCACAAATGGTGAAAGTTTTTCTGCAGAATAAGTAGCCTATTAGTTGTATCTGTATTGCGGTGTTCTGATAGTATGGCTTCTTATACTGAAGAAATGGATCTAAATAAATAACTAAATAAATCCTCCAGCACTCGTTATTGTCACCTATTGCTAATGTTTTGACGCTGCCAACCTCTCATACGCTGTAAGAATTTAATTCAACTGTTTATCACAGAAAAAGTGTGACTTGTAGGACACGTAACACTAGCGGGCATAATGTTAGCTTAATAGTCAGCTCAACAGCTGTTGTTAGCTCCGGACAAGTGACTACAACAGTAGCGATGAGCCCCGATGAACGGATCCGGGGGCGGATGGGCTCGTACATAAATGGATCGATCGGGGCGGGATACGGTGGGAAACGACAGATACCTTAAACTTGAAGACAGCCCAAGTAGAAGGATCGCTAAAGTCTGCTAAAAAAAGAAATCGCAATGCAAGTTGAACAAACTTGCAAAGACACAATATCAAATTGAACCCATTCTGGTACAAAATGACATCATAATAGACTGTCCTTTGAATGTCACGACGTTCGGCGATAACGTCACTTGAACTCCTTTGAAGACAGTTCTGGGGGCGGAGTCAGAGCCTATAAATATCCCTCGAGTACATACCTTGAACCCATAGATCGCTATAGTTCTGAACTAACAGTTTCCACTTGCGAACACTTTGTCTCATTGAGTAGATCATTTTTCAAACACAGAATAACACGTCGTATAAACTAAACTAAATACATTCATTTCAAAATGAGCTCCCTAAGCTACTTTGATATGCAGATGCTCAGAAATGAGATAGAAAATTACAAACAAGCTGAAAAACTTCAGCTTGAGGAAATCCAAGAAAAGAATTGTAGGATTTCAAGTCTTGAGGCATCTTTGAAAGAAGAGCAGGGACTGGTTGCAAAGATGAAAGAGGAGTCCAAAGAAATGCAGATGCTCAGAAATGAGATAGAAAAGTACAAACAAGCTGAAAAGCTTCAGTTGGAGGAAATCGATGAAAAGAATTCTAAGATTTCAAGTCTTGAGGCATCTTTGAAAGAAGAGCAGGAACTGGTTGCGAAGATGAAAGAGGAGTCCAAAGAAATGCAGGTGCTCAGATATGAGATAGAAAATTACAAACAAGCTGAAAAACTTCAGCTTGAGGAAATCGATGAAAAGAATTGTAAGATTTCAAGTCTTGAGGCATCTTTGAAAGAAGAACAGGAACTGGTTGCGAAGATGACAGAGGAATCCAAAGATGAAAAGATGGAAAAAATGGAAAATGTTTTGCTGGAAACCAAATCCCAGCTAAGGTCCGCAGAGTCACAGAATGTAGATCTCACAAACAAATATGAGGCAAAAATTCGGGCTCTTCATAAGGCAATCAAACACCTTGAAAATAAGTGTGCCACTGAAAAAACGATGCGGGACAAGAAAGAAAAGGAGGTGGAATCTCTGGTTGTCCTTAAAATCAAAAATGAGCAGGAAAAACAAGAACTCAAGATGAAGCTAAGCAAGACGACTGAGGAAAAAAATGAAACACTTAAAGAACTGCAGAAACAAAATGAGCAGCTTCAGACTGAGATTCAGAACAATGAGAAGTACATTCATCGTAATGACTTCCTTGAAAGAAGGATAGACGAGCTTCTTACACTACCTGGGGAGGTGTACTGCCGTCAACAGAAAGTTAAAAGTGTGGAAGAAGAAAAAGAGAAACTACAGGCTGAACTTAAAAAGTGTCAAAGACAAAATGAGGAGTATAAAGCGGGAAAGCGCTGGGCAATAGATGAGAAAAACCAACTGACAAAGAAAAATGATGAACTGAAAGTACGTCTTAGGGAGAAGGAATGTAACAACATAACGTTGAGGAAAGAGTTAAAAGCTAAAGTCCTGGAATCTGAAAGTCAGATAAAGGAGCTGGCAAGGCAACGTTTTACTATCGACCGTCTGGAAAA
The DNA here is from genome assembly GCF_964374335.1 of Astatotilapia calliptera. NCBI lineage: Eukaryota > Metazoa > Chordata > Actinopteri > Cichliformes > Cichlidae > Astatotilapia > Astatotilapia calliptera. Next base: position 30,090,666 of record NC_137441.1, read on the forward strand.
CTGCCTTGAGGTTAAAACTAAGCAAATAATTATATTTGAAAATGAGACGCAGGAGTCTGGGAAGAAAATTTCATCCCAAGAAAATAACATAGCCCGTCTGAAAACTGCTCTTAGCAAAGCAGAAAACGATCTGGAACTGGAGATAAAGAGACGTGAAAATCTTAGGTCTGATAAAGTGCTCCTTTCTGAGACAAAGTTCTGCATTGAGAACGAACTCTATACAGCTAGAGACACTATAAAGACACTTCAGAATAAAATCAAAGAAAAGGCTCAAGAACTCCAAGAGACAAACGTAGACCTTGCCAATGCTAAGACCAGCTATAATGCTGTAAAGACTGAGCTGGACATTATCAAACTGCAGCAGGCAGAACAAAAGAAAGAACACGAGAAACAGCTTAGCTCTGCAAATGACAACCTCTTCACAGTGAAGTCAAAGTTGACGCAAACTGTGGAGGACAAAGAAGAGGTTGAGAAAGCTCTGACAAAGTCCAAACACACAGTATTTAAGCTTGAGCAAGTAATAGAAGAACTGGAAACTGACATTGGCATTCAACGACAAAAGAATGCAGTACAGAAAAAAGAAAATGACGATCTGCTGCAACAGCTGAAGGGACTTTATGACACGCTCGGCCGCACTGTGCAAGTCGAGAAAAAAGCCTCCCCAGAGCAGCAAAGAAAGGATGGGGATGAACAAATAGCCCGGAAAAAGGTGAGATTTGACCTGAGTAATGTGGAATACTTTCCATCCAAAGGCGACAATGAGCTGAAAGAACAACAGAAAGAAATTAGAGACCTTAAGGGTAAAAAGGGTAACAAGCTTACCACATATGACAGTAAGCTAAAAGCAGTGCATGGCCTGCTACCTCCTATTTCCACTAGGGCCCGGTCTAAAACTGTAGACAACTCAAAGAAGCAGTCTGAGTCTAGGAGCTCACTCAACCTCAAGTCCACTGTTACTCCCAAGGCAGAAGAAGAAATGTTTCATCCCCATTCACCTGAACTTACTTCCCAGTCAACTCTACGTAGAGTATACAATCCTGGTGCAAAACTACTCAAGCGCCGGCCTTCAGCCAAACCCAACCACATCTAAAAAATCCTCCTACCAGTTCTCACACTGACCCCAAAGAAATAATCAGCTTTTAAGCTGGTTAAAAAATATCTATTTCTTTGTTTCCAAAGTCAAAATAAATCACAAAGAGACAATATCAGAAAAAAATTTAATACCCGCCCATCCTGAGGGTATATTACATCCGTAACCCAGGAGCGGCTGTATTTGCTATAACATCATAAATGTAAGACAATAAGGACATCTCTGCATGTGTGAGGAAGTGACATGCATTTCATCTATGTCGCTTCATCACCCCCAACCGGTCGAGGTAGATGGCCGCCCCTCACTGAGCCTGGTTCTACTGAAGGTTTCTTCCTATTAAAAGGGAGTTTTTCCTTCCCACTGTCGCCAAGTGCTTGCTCATAGGGGATCTTCGGATTGTTGGGTTTTCTCTGCATTATTGTAGGGATGTTAACTTGCAATATTATATAATATTGCAAGTTAACATCCCTACAATCTCTGCGTTATTGTAGGGATGTTACCCTAAAGTTTTAAAATTGGCACAAATAAAATTGATGTGAACTGAATTTTTCTTTTGATGTGTACAAGTGGTTGTATTTGAGTACTTTTGATCTGCTTTTATTCACTACTACGCACACACTGGCTTCAAAAATACAAAGTGATGGCAGTCCCCATGAAAAGGGAATTTTGGCTTCATTTTTGTACAGTGGCAGGAAGTGGAGTGAGGTTATTAAAATAGGCTGTTCTCAGCTATTTTTAAAGCTACATTTTAGTTAGTTTTTAGTTAGCGAACCTTTAGTTACTGTGGCCAAATACATATTTCATTTTTTAAAGTAAACACATTCTCAGTCACTCGCAGTCAGACATTGAGCAAAAGCACATGTTCGGTAGCTAATCCTTGTATTTACCCTGACTAACAAAATATCTCTGCTGAAGTCACTGAGATGGTTTATATGAGAAACAGAAATCAGAATCAGAATCAGAATCAGAATACTTTATTGATCCCTGGGGGAAATTATTTTTTGCTACAGTGCTCCATTTTAAACCAACATTAAGACAAGACAGACAATACGCTGACTAAGAATAGTACAATATATACATATATATACATACATACATACATAAGTCACTTATAAATAAATATTTGGAAAAGAAACATGTGTAGTTGTAGCTGGCCTGATCAGTCACTAGGCAATGTTGCCGTTACTGTACCTTTAGGAGTTACACAGTCAGAGCAACATGCTGGACTCTTCTTTAGCTCCTCTGCAGAGCCCATTATTAAATGGGCTCTGTGAGGATGAAGCTGTGAGGATCATTGACCAGAATGCATCCCTTTAACAAACTGATGAAACCAGCTGTAACACAGGACTTGTTGTTTTGTTTTTTTAATGCAGACCAGCAAATGCGTTCTAGGAAGAAAGAGTCAGCTGATTCATTTGCTACAATATAAGAGGTATTAGCAGTTCACCCTCCTTCTTAGCGTATGGCACAGTTTTTAAAAGTAGAGGCAGAGTTTCTGTTTAATGCTGTGAAACCTCTGCCACACTCAGCTGTTATCCATCAGTGTTTAGCAGCCCGACTGGGCTTTTTAACAGTCTTCACTTTTACAGAGTTTTTGTATAGTAGCAGTCTCTCTGTGGGGTGAGGTGGCAAGCGGTTCCTTTTTGCTTTCACAATGCACGCAGCCATCGGACTGAAACGGTCAAAACCTCCAGATGTGGCGGGCACCGCCAGCAGCTTCTTGGCGAGGCCTTGGAGCTTCGGGAATCGAGAAGCACATTTCCAGTACTGAAGAGTAGAGTTGCTTTCCCACAGCGGTTCAGACAGGTACACGTCGAACTCTGACATCTTTAGAGTCTTTGCAGGAGGCTGAAGGAAGTTGAAGATGGACTTCCTCTTGAGGTCGTTTTCACTGATTTCAGGACAGTTGTTGTCTGAGCTGCCAGCACAAGTGTCCATCACGCCATCTGTCTGGCTTTCTTCTTTCACATCGTGCTCCAGCCCACTGCCTGTCTGATCTTTCTCTGCCTCAACAGTAGGAAAAGTTGAGGCTTCCATGTTTTCTAATGTGGACTCAACAATGCTGCGAGCCTCAGATTTTGACGGAGGTGTTAGGAAATCATTCTGTTCATCCTGGTTGTCATCAGAAAACGGCTGCAAAAAAAATGGTTGTTTTAAATGTACACACATTTTTTTCCTATATCTACTCAACACGCATATTCAATTAAATATAAATCTACAGAAGTCCGCTATGCTTCTGGCCTAATTTGGTACCTGCAGTTTGATCCTAGGATCCAGCACAGCAGCTAGTATCATGTCCTTCTGGTGAATCACTGGCTGGAAGTGTGTGTAGAGGCCTGTGCGCAGGGCCTTGCAGAAGTGGGTGTAGTTGGTGACACAATTCTCCAAGGTTTTATCAAGTCCAATGAGGGACGGTATGATGAGAGACATAGTCACACCATTTCCCTGCAGGACCTACGATAGATAAGACACAAACATGGCATCCACAGTGAAGACATCGTGGACAGCGGAGAATCTCCCGGTGGTGGAGCAGACTGGGACAGAGTTCCACTGATGAAAAAGAGAGTCACGATGGATATTATAAAAATTAAATAAAAAAAGATTCAGACCAAAAGATTTGTGATCTACACAATCCAAGCTGATCAACGATAAGCTCAGTATTTTCATTTAATATATTTTTCATCTGCTTGAATGTTTCCTGCTTCACACAGTGCTCAACCTGCTAGATTTTTGTTTGTTATTCATTTATTTTAAATGTCTAATCTTATCTTTGAATCAAACATTCATACATATATACACTGTGTTCATTATAATAACATACATATATACTGTCAGACACCACTCTGACATTCCATTCATGCTCAGCTGAATATTAAAATGGACAAATATGTGTCATCTCTGCATACGCTATGATCATTATAGAATGACATGAAATATTAAAACTGAGCTTAATCTTCAACATAAGCAGTAGTCATATAAATTCATATACTCTTAAGCACAAATGGTGAAAGTTTTTCTGCAGAATAAGTAGCCTATTAGTTGTATCTGTATTGCGGTGTTCTGATAGTATGGCTTCTTATACTGAAGAAATGGATCTAAATAAATAACTAAATAAATCCTCCAGCACTCGTTATTGTCACCTATTGCTAATGTTTTGACGCTGCCAACCTCTCATACGCTGTAAGAATTTAATTCAACTGTTTATCACAGAAAAAGTGTGACTTGTAGGACACGTAACACTAGCGGGCATAATGTTAGCTTAATAGTCAGCTCAACAGCTGTTGTTAGCTCCGGACAAGTGACTACAACAGTAGCGATGAGCCCCGATGAACGGATCCGGGGGCGGATGGGCTCGTACATAAATGGATCGATCGGGGCGGGATACGGTGGGAAACGACAGATACCTTAAACTTGAAGACAGCCCAAGTAGAAGGATCGCTAAAGTCTGCTAAAAAAAGAAATCGCAATGCAAGTTGAACAAACTTGCAAAGACACAATATCAAATTGAACCCATTCTGGTACAAAATGACATCATAATAGACTGTCCTTTGAATGTCACGACGTTCGGCGATAACGTCACTTGAACTCCTTTGAAGACAGTTCTGGGGGCGGAGTCAGATCCTATAAATATCCCTCGAGTACATACCTTGAACCCATAGATCGCTATAGTTCTGAACTAACAGTTTCCACTTGCGAACACTTTGTCTCATTGAGTAGATCATTTTTCAAACACAGAATAACACGTCGTATAAACTAAACTAAATACATTCATTTCAAAATGAGCTCCCTAAGCTACTTTGATATGCAGATGCTCAGAAATGAGATAGAAAATTACAAACAAGCTAAAAAACTTCAGCTTGAGGAAATCCAAGAAAAGAATTGTAGGATTTCAAGTCTTGAGGCATCTTTGAAAGAAGAGCAGGGACTGGTTGCAAAGATGAAAGAGGAGTCCAAAGAAATGCAGGTGCTCAGAAATGAGATAGAAAAGTACAAACAAGCTGAAAAGCTTCAGTTGGAGGAAATCGATGAAAAGAATTGTAAGATTTCAAGTCTTGAGGCATCTTTGAAAGAAGAGCAGGAACTGGTTGCGAAGATGAAAGAGGAGTCCAAAGAAATGCAGGTGCTCAGATATGAGATAGAAAATTACAAACAAGCTGAAAAACTTCAGCTTGAGGAAATCGATGAAAAGAATTGTAAGATTTCAAGTCTTGAGGCATCTTTGAAAGAAGAACAGGAACTGGTTGCGAAGATGACAGAGGAATCCAAAGATGAAAAGATGGAAAAAATGGAAAATGTTTTGCTGGAAACCAAATCCCAGCTAAGGTCCGCAGAGTCACAGAATGTAGATCTCACAAACAAATATGAGGCAAAAATTCGGGCTCTTCATAAGGCAATCAAACACCTTGAAAATAAGTGTGCCACTGAAAAAACGATGCGGGACAAGAAAGAAAAGGAGGTGGAATCTCTGGTTGTCCTTAAAATCAAAAATGAGCAGGAAAAACAAGAACTCAAGATGAAGCTAAGCAATACGACTGAGGAAAAAAATGAAACACTTAAAGAACTGCAGAAACAAAATGAGCAGCTTCAGACTGAGATTCAGAACAATGAGAAGTACATTCATCGTAATGACTTCCTTGAAAGAAGGATAGACGAGCTTCTTACACTACCTGGGGAGGTGTACTGCCGTCAACAGAAAGTTAAAAGTGTGGAAGAAGAAAAAGAGAAACTACAGGCTGAACTTAAAAAGTGTCAAAGACAAAATGAGGAGTATAAAGCGGGAAAGCGCTGGGCAATAGATGAGAAAAACCAACTGACAAAGAAAAATGATGAACTGAAAGTACGTCTTAGGGAGAAGGAATGTAACAACATAACGTTGAGGAAAGAGTTAAAAGCTAAAGTCCTGGAATCTGAAAGTCAGATAAAGGAGCTGGCAAGGCAACGTTTTACTATCGACCGTCTGGAAAACTGCCTTGAGGATAAAACTAAGCAAATAATTATATTTGAAAATGAGACGCAGGAACCTGGGAAGAAAATTTCATCCCAAGAAAATAACATAGCCCGTCTGAAAACTGCTCTTAGCAAAGCAGAAAACGATCTGGAACTGGAGATAAAGAGACGTGAAAATCTTAGGTCTGATAAAGTGCTCCTTTCTGAGACAAAGTTCTGCATTGAGAACGAACTCTATACAGCTAGAGACACTATAAAGACACTTCAGAATAAAATCAAAGAAAAGGCTCAAGAACTCCAAGAGACAAACGTAGACCTTGCCAATGCTAAGACCAGCTATAATGCTGTAAAGACTGAGCTGGACATTATCAAACTGCAGCAGGCAGAACAAAAGAAAGAACACGAGAAACAGCTTAGCTCTGCAAATGACAACCTCTTCACAGTGAAGTCAAAGTTGACGCAAACTGTGGAGGACAAAGAAGAGGTTGAGAAAGCTCTGACAAAGTCCAAACACACAGTATTTAAGCTTGAGCAAGTAATAGAAGAACTGGAAACTGACATTGGCATTCAACGACAAAAGAATGCAGTACAGAAAAAAGAAAATGACGATCTGCTGCAACAGCTGAAGGGACTTTATGACACGCTCGGCCGCACTGTGCAAGTCGAGAAAAAAGCCTCCCCAGAGCAGCAAAGAAAGGATGGGGATGAACAAATAGCCCGGAAAAAGGTGAGATTTGACCTGAGTAATGTGGAATACTTTCCATCCAAAGGCGACAATGAGCTGAAAGAACAACAGAAAGAAATTAGAGACCTTAAGGGTAAAAAGGGTAACAAGCTTACCACATATGACAGTAAGCTAAAAGCAGTGCATGGCCTGCTACCTCCTATTTCCACTAGGGCCCGGTCTAAAACTGTAGACAACTCAAAGAAGCAGTCTGAGTCTAGGAGCTCACTCAACCTCAAGTCCACTGTTACTCCCAAGGCAGAAGAAGAAATGTTTCATCCCCATTCACCTGAACTTACTTCCCAGTCAACTCTACGTAGAGTATACAATCCTGGTGCAAAACTACTCAAGCGCCGGCCTTCAGCCAAACCCAACCACATCTAAAAAATCCTCCTACCAGTTCTCACACTGACCCCAAAGAAATAATCAGCTTTTAAGCTGGTTAAAAAATATCTATTTCTTTGTTTCCAAAGTCAAAATAAATCACAAAGAGACAATATCAGAAAAAAATTTAATACCCGCCCATCCTGAGGGTATATTACATCCGTAACCCAGGAGCGGCTGTATTTGCTATAACATCATAAATGTAAGACAATAAGGACATCTCTGCATGTGTGAGGAAGTGACATGCATTTCATCTATGTCGCTTCATCACCCCCAACCGGTCGAGGTAGATGGCCGCCCCTCACTGAGCCTGGTTCTACTGAAGGTTTCTTCCTATTAAAAGGGAGTTTTTCCTTCCCACTGTCGCCAAGTGCTTGCTCATAGGGGATCTTCGGATTGTTGGGTTTTCTCTGCATTATTGTAGGGATGTTAACTTGCAATATTATATAATATTGCAAGTTAACATCCCTACAATCTCTGCGTTATTGTAGGGATGTTACCCTAAAGTTTTAAAATTGGCACAAATAAAATTGATGTGAACTGAATTTTTCTTTTGATGTGTACAAGTGGTTGTATTTGAGTACTTTTGATCTGCTTTTATTCACTACTACGCACACACTGGCTTCAAAAATACAAAGTGATGGCAGTCCCCATGAAAAGGGAATTTTGGCTTCATTTTTGTACAGTGGCAGGAAGTGGAGTGAGGTTATTAAAATAGGCTGTTCTCAGCTATTTTTAAAGCTACATTTTAGTTAGTTTTTAGTTAGCGAACCTTTAGTTACTGTGGCCAAATACATATTTCATTTTTTAAAGTAAACACATTCTCAGTCACTCGCAGTCAGACATTGAGCAAAAGCACATGTTCGGTAGCTAATCCTTGTATTTACCCTGACTAACAAAATATCTCTGCTGAAGTCACTGAGATGGTTTATATGAGAAACAGAAATCAGAATCAGAATCAGAATCAGAATACTTTATTGATCCCTGGGGGAAATTATTTTTTGTTACAGTGCTCCATTTTAAACCAACATTAAGACAAGACAGACAATACGCTGACTAAGAATAGTACAATATATACATATATATACATACATACATACATAAGTCACTTATAAATAAATATTTGGAAAAGAAACATGTGTAGTTGTAGCTGGCCTGATCAGTCACTAGGCAATGTTGCCGTTACTGTACCTTTAGGAGTTACACAGTCAGAGCAACATGCTGGACTCTTCTTTAGCTCCTCTGCAGAGCCCATTATTAAATGGGCTCTGTGAGGATGAAGCTGTGAGGATCATTGACCAGAATGCGTCCCTTTAACAAACTGATGAAACCAGCTGTAACACAGGACTTGTTGTTTTGTTTTTTTAATGCAGACCAGCAAATGCGTTCTAGGAAGAAAGAGTCAGCTGATTCATTTGCTACAATATAAGAGGTATTAGCAGTTCACCCTCCTTCTTAGCGTATGGCACAGTTTTTAAAAGTAGAGGCAGAGTTTCTGTTTAATGCTGTGCAAGCTCTGCCACACTCAGCTGTTATCCATCAGTGTTTAGCAGCCCGACTGGGCTTTTTAACAGTCTTCACTTTTACAGAGTTTTTGTATAGTAGCAGTCTCTCTGTGGGGTGAGGTGGCAAGCGGTTCCTTTTTGCTTTCACAATGCACGCAGCCATCGGACTGAAACGGTCAAAACCTCCAGATGTGGCGGGCACCGCCAGCAGCTTCTTGGCGAGGCCTTGGAGCTTCGGGAATCGAGAAGCACATTTCCAGTACTGAAGAGTAGAGTTGCTTTCCCACAGCGGTTCAGACAGGTACACGTCGAACTCTGACATCTTTAGAGTCTTTGCAGGAGGCTGAAGGAAGTTGAAGATGGACTTCCTCTTGAGGTCGTTTTCACTGATTTCAGGACAGTTGTTGTCTGAGCTGCCAGCACAAGTGTCCATCACGCCATCTGTCTGGCTTTCTTCTTTCACATCGTGCTCCAGCCCACTGCCTGTCTGATCTTTCTCTGCCTCAACAGTAGGAAATGTTGAGGCTTCCATGTTTTCTAATGTGGACTCAACAATGCTGCGAGCCTCAGATTTTGACGGAGGTGTTAGGAAATCATTCTGTTCATCCTGGTTGTCATCAGAAAACGGCTGCAAAAAAAATGGTTGTTTTAAATGTACACACATTTTTTTCCTATATCTACTCAACACGCATATTCAATTAAATATAAATCTACAGAAGTCCGCTATGCTTCTGGCCTAATTTGGTACCTGCAGTTTGATCCTAGGATCCAGCACAGCAGCTAGTATCATGTCCTTCTGGTGAATCACTGGCTGGAAGTGTGTGTAGAGGCCTGTGCGCAGGGCCTTGCAGAAGTGGGTGTAGTTGGTGACACAATTCTCCAAGGTTTTATCAAGTCCAATGAGGGACGGTATGATGAGAGACATAGTCACACCATTTCCCTGCAGGACCTACGATAGATAAGACACAAACATGGCATCCACAGTGAAGACATCGTGGACAGCGGAGAATCTCCCGGTGGTGGAGCAGACTGGGACAGAGTTCCACTGATGAAAAAGAGAGTCACGATGGATATTATAAGAATTAAATAAAAAAAGATTCAGACCAAAAGATTTGTGATCTACACAATCCAAGCTGATCAACGATAAGCTCAGTATTTTCATTTAATATATTTTTCATCTGCTTGAATGTTTCCTGCTTCACACAGTGCTCAACCTGCTAGATTTTTGTTTGTTATTCATTTATTTTAAATGTCTAATCTTATCTTTGAATCAAACATTCATACATATATACACTGTGTTCATTATAATAACATACATATATACTGTCAGACACCACTCTGACATTCCATTCATGCTCAGCTGAATATTAAAATGGACAAATATGTGTCATCTCTGCATACGCTATGATCATTATAGAATGACATGAAATATTAAAACTGAGCTTAATCTTCAACATAAGCAGTAGTCATATAAATTCATATACTCTTAAGCACAAATGGTGAAAGTTTTTCTGCAGAATAAGTAGCCTATTAGTTGTATCTGTATTGCGGTGTTCTGATAGTATGGCTTCTTATACTGAAGAAATGGATCTAAATAAATAACTAAATAAATCCTCCAGCACTCGTTATTGTCACCTATTGCTAATGTTTTGACGCTGCCAACCTCTCATACGCTGTAAGAATTTAATTCAACTGTTTATCACAGAAAAAGTGTGACTTGTAGGACACGTAACACTAGCGGGCATAATGTTAGCTTAATAGTCAGCTCAACAGCTGTTGTTAGCTCCGGACAAGTGACTACAACAGTAGCGATGAGCCCCGATGAACGGATCCGGGGGCGGATGGGCTCGTACATAAATGGATCGATCGGGGCGGGATACGGTGGGAAACGACAGATACCTTAAACTTGAAGACAGCCCAAGTAGAAGGATCGCTAAAGTCTGCTAAAAAAAGAAATCGCAATGCAAGTTGAACAAACTTGCAAAGACACAATATCAAATTGAACCCATTCTGGTACAAAATGACATCATAATAGACTGTCCTTTGAATGTCACGACGTTCGGCGATAACGTCACTTGAACTCCTTTGAAGACAGTTCTGGGGGCGGAGTCAGAGCCTATAAATATCCCTCGAGTACATACCTTGAACCCATAGATCGCTATAGTTCTGAACTAACAGTTTCCACTTGCGAACACTGTCTCATTGAGTAGATCATTTTTCAAACACAGAATAACACGTCGTATAAACTAAACTAAATACATTCATTTCAAAATGAGCTCCCTAAGCTACTTTGATATGCAGATGCTCAGAAATGAGATAGAAAATTACAAACAAGCTGAAAAACTTCAGCTTGAGGAAATCCAAGAAAAGAATTGTAGGATTTCAAGTCTTGAGGCATCTTTGAAAGAAGAGCAGGGACTGGTTGCAAAGATGAAAGAGGAGTCCAAAGAAATGCAGGTGCTCAGAAATGAGATAGAAAAGTACAAACAAGCTGAAAAGCTTCAGTTGGAGGAAATCGATGAAAAGAATTGTAAGATTTCAAGTCTTGAGGCATCTTTGAAAGAAGAGCAGGAACTGGTTGCGAAGATGAAAGAGGAGTCCAAAGAAATGCAGGTGCTCAGATATGAGATAGAAAATTACAAACAAGCTGAAAAACTTCAGCTTGAGGAAATCGATGAAAAGAATTGTAAGATTTCAAGTCTTGAGGCATCTTTGAAAGAAGAACAGGAACTGGTTGCGAAGATGACAGAGGAATCCAAAGATGAAAAGATGGAAAAAATGGAAAATGTTTTGCTGGAAACCAAATCCCAGCTAAGGTCCGCAGAGTCACAGAATGTAGATCTCACAAACAAATATGAGGCAAAAATTCGGGCTCTTCATAAGGCAATCAAACACCTTGAAAATAAGTGTGCCACTGAAAAAACGATGCGGGACAAGAAAGAAAAGGAGGTGGAATCTCTGGTTGTCCTTAAAATCAAAAATGAGCAGGAAAAACAAGAACTCAAGATGAAGCTAAGCAAGACGACTGAGGAAAAAAATGAAACACTTAAAGAACTGCAGAAACAAAATGAGCAGCTTCAGACTGAGATTCAGAACAATGAGAAGTACATTCATCGTAATGACTTCCTTGAAAGAAGGATAGACGAGCTTCTTACACTACCTGGGGAGGTGTACTGCCGTCAACAGAAAGTTAAAAGTGTGGAAGAAGAAAAAGAGAAACTACAGGCTGAACTTAAAAAGTGTCAAAGACAAAATGAGAAGTATAAAGCGGGAAAGCGCTGGGCAATAGATGAGAAAAACCAACTGACAAAGAAAAATGATGAACTGAAAGTACGTCTTAGGGAGAAGGAATGTAACAACATAACGTTGAGGAAAGAGTTAAAAGCTAAAGTCCTGGAATCTGAAAGTCAGATAAAGGAGCTGGCAAGGCAACGTTTTACTATCGACCGTCTGGAAAACTGCCTTGAGGTTAAAACTAAGCAAATAATTATATTTGAAAATGAGACGCAGGAGTCTGGGAAGAAAATTTCATCCCAAGAAAATAACATAGCCCGTCTGAAAACTGCTCTTAGCAAAGCAGAAAACGATCTGGAACTGGAGATAAAGAGACGTGAAAATCTTAGGTCTGATAAAGTGCTCCTTTCTGAGACAAAGTTCTGCATTGAGAACGAACTCTATACAGCTAGAGACACTATAAAGACACTTCAGAATAAAATCAAAGAAAAGGCTCAAGAACTCCAAGAGACAAACGTAGACCTTGCCAATGCTAAGACCAGCTATAATGCTGTAAAGACTGAGCTGGACATTATCAAACTGCAGCAGGCAGAACAAAAGAAAGAACACGAGAAACAGCTTAGCTCTGCAAATGACAACCTCTTCACAGTGAAGTCAAAGTTGACGCAAACTGTGGAGGACAAAGAAGAGGTTGAGAAAGCTCTGACAAAGTCCAAACACACAGTATTTAAGCTTGAGCAAGTAATAGAAGAACTGGAAACTGACATTGGCATTCAACGACAAAAGAATGCAGTACAGAAAAAAGAAAATGACGATCTGCTGCAACAGCTGAAGGGACTTTATGACACGCTCGGCCGCACTGTGCAAGTCGAGAAAAAAGCCTCCCCAGAGCAGCAAAGAAAGGATGGGGATGAACAAATAGCCCGGAAAAAGGTGAGATTTGACCTGAGTAATGTGGAATACTTTCCATCCAAAGGCGACAATGAGCTGAAAGAACAACAGAAAGAAATTAGAGACCTTAAGGGTAAAAAGGGTAACAAGCTTACCACATATGACAGTAAGCTAAAAGCAGTGCATGGCCTGCTACCTCCTATTTCCACTAGGGCCCGGTCTAAAACTGTAGACAACTCAAAGAAGCAGTCTGAGTCTAGGAGCTCACTCAACCTCAAGTCCACTGTTACTCCCAAGGCAGAAGAAGAAATGTTTCATCCCCATTCACCTGAACTTACTTCCCAGTCAACTCTACGTAGAGTATACAATCCTGGTGCAAAACTACTCAAGCGCCGGCCTTCAGCCAAACCCAACCACATCTAAAAAATCCTCCTACCAGTTCTCACACTGACCCCAAAGAAATAATCAGCTTTTAAGCTGGTTAAAAAATATCTATTTCTTTGTTTCCAAAGTCAAAATAAATCACAAAGAGACAATATCAGAAAAAAATTTAATACCCGCCCATCCTGAGGGTATATTACATCCGTAACCCAGGAGCGGCTGTATTTGCTATAACATCATAAATGTAAGACAATAAGGACATCTCTGCATGTGTGAGGAAGTGACATGCATTTCATCTATGTCGCTTCATCACCCCCAACCGGTCGAGGTAGATGGCCGCCCCTCACTGAGCCTGGTTCTACTGAAGGTTTCTTCCTATTAAAAGGGAGTTTTTCCTTCCCACTGTCGCCAAGTGCTTGCTCATAGGGGATCTTCGGATTGTTGGGTTTTCTCTGCATTATTGTAGGGATGTTAACTTGCAATATTATATAATATTGCAAGTTAACATCCCTACAATCTCTGCGTTATTGTAGGGATGTTACCCTAAAGTTTTAAAATTGGCACAAATAAAATTGATGTGAACTGAATTTTTCTTTTGATGTGTACAAGTGGTTGTATTTGAGTACTTTTGATCTGCTTTTATTCACTACTACGCACACACTGGCTTCAAAAATACAAAGTGATGGCAGTCCCCATGAAAAGGGAATTTTGGCTTCATTTTTGTACAGTGGCAGGAAGTGGAGTGAGGTTATTAAAATAGGCTGTTCTCAGCTATTTTTAAAGCTACATTTTAGTTAGTTTTTAGTTAGCGAACCTTTAGTTACTGTGGCCAAATACATATTTCATTTTTTAAAGTAAACACATTCTCAGTCACTCGCAGTCAGACATTGAGCAAAAGCACATGTTCGGTAGCTAATCCTTGTATTTACCCTGACTAACAAAATATCTCTGCTGAAGTCACTGAGATGGTTTATATGAGAAACAGAAATCAGAATCAGAATCAGAATCAGAATACTTTATTGATCCCTGGGGGAAATTATTTTTTGTTACAGTGCTCCATTTTAAACCAACATTAAGACAAGACAGACAATACGCTGACTAAGAATAGTACAATATATACATATATATACATACATACATACATAAGTCACTTATAAATAAATATTTGGAAAAGAAACATGTGTAGTTGTAGCTGGCCTGATCAGTCACTAGGCAATGTTGCCGTTACTGTACCTTTAGGAGTTACACAGTCAGAGCAACATGCTGGACTCTTCTTTAGCTCCTCTGCAGAGCCCATTATTAAATGGGCTCTGTGAGGATGAAGCTGTGAGGATCATTGACCAGAATGCGTCCCTTTAACAAACTGATGAAACCAGCTGTAACACAGGACTTGTTGTTTTGTTTTTTTAATGCAGACCAGCAAATGCGTTCTAGGAAGAAAGAGTCAGCTGATTCATTTGCTACAATATAAGAGGTATTAGCAGTTCACCCTCCTTCTTAGCGTATGGCACAGTTTTTAAAAGTAGAGGCAGAGTTTCTGTTTAATGCTGTGCAAGCTCTGCCACACTCAGCTGTTATCCATCAGTGTTTAGCAGCCCGACTGGGCTTTTTAACAGTCTTCACTTTTACAGAGTTTTTGTATAGTAGCAGTCTCTCTGTGGGGTGAGGTGGCAAGCGGTTCCTTTTTGCTTTCACAATGCACGCAGCCATCGGACTGAAACGGTCAAAACCTCCAGATGTGGCGGGCACCGCCAGCAGCTTCTTGGCGAGGCCTTGGAGCTTCGGGAATCGAGAAGCACATTTCCAGTACTGAAGAGTAGAGTTGCTTTCCCACAGCGGTTCAGACAGGTACACGTCGAACTCTGACATCTTTAGAGTCTTTGCAGGAGGCTGAAGGAAGTTGAAGATGGACTTCCTCTTGAGGTCGTTTTCACTGATTTCAGGACAGTTGTTGTCTGAGCTGCCAGCACAAGTGTCCATCACGCCATCTGTCTGGCTTTCTTCTTTCACATCGTGCTCCAGCCCACTGCCTGTCTGATCTTTCTCTGCCTCAACAGTAGGAAATGTTGAGGCTTCCATGTTTTCTAATGTGGACTCAACAATGCTGCGAGCCTCAGATTTTGACGGAGGTGTTAGGAAATCATTCTGTTCATCCTGGTTGTCATCAGAAAACGGCTGCAAAAAAAATGGTTGTTTTAAATGTACACACATTTTTTTCCTATATCTACTCAACACGCATATTCAATTAAATATAAATCTACAGAAGTCCGCTATGCTTCTGGCCTAATTTGGTACCTGCAGTTTGATCCTAGGATCCAGCACAGCAGCTAGTATCATGTCCTTCTGGTGAATCACTGGCTGGAAGTGTGTGTAGAGGCCTGTGCGCAGGGCCTTGCAGAAGTGGGTGTAGTTGGTGACACAATTCTCCAAGGTTTTATCAAGTCCAATGAGGGACGGTATGATGAGAGACATAGTCACACCATTTCCCTGCAGGACCTACGATAGATAAGACACAAACATGGCATCCACAGTGAAGACATCGTGGACAGCGGAGAATCTCCCGGTGGTGGAGCAGACTGGGACAGAGTTCCACTGATGAAAAAGAGAGTCACGATGGATATTATAAGAATTAAATAAAAAAAGATTCAGACCAAAAGATTTGTGATCTACACAATCCAAGCTGATCAACGATAAGCTCAGTATTTTCATTTAATATATTTTTCATCTGCTTGAATGTTTCCTGCTTCACACAGTGCTCAACCTGCTAGATTTTTGTTTGTTATTCATTTATTTTAAATGTCTAATCTTATCTTTGAATCAAACATTCATACATATATACACTGTGTTCATTATAATAACATACATATATACTGTCAGACACCACTCTGACATTCCATTCATGCTCAGCTGAATATTAAAATGGACAAATATGTGTCATCTCTGCATACGCTATGATCATTATAGAATGACATGAAATATTAAAACTGAGCTTAATCTTCAACATAAGCAGTAGTCATATAAATTCATATACTCTTAAGCACAAATGGTGAAAGTTTTTCTGCAGAATAAGTAGCCTATTAGTTGTATCTGTATTGCGGTGTTCTGATAGTATGGCTTCTTATACTGAAGAAATGGATCTAAATAAATAACTAAATAAATCCTCCAGCACTCGTTATTGTCACCTATTGCTAATGTTTTGACGCTGCCAACCTCTCATACGCTGTAAGAATTTAATTCAACTGTTTATCACAGAAAAAGTGTGACTTGTAGGACACGTAACACTAGCGGGCATAATGTTAGCTTAATAGTCAGCTCAACAGCTGTTGTTAGCTCCGGACAAGTGACTACAACAGTAGCGATGAGCCCCGATGAACGGATCCGGGGGCGGATGGGCTCGTACATAAATGGATCGATCGGGGCGGGATACGGTGGGAAACGACAGATACCTTAAACTTGAAGACAGCCCAAGTAGAAGGATCGCTAAAGTCTGCTAAAAAAAGAAATCGCAATGCAAGTTGAACAAACTTGCAAAGACACAATATCAAATTGAACCCATTCTGGTACAAAATGACATCATAATAGACTGTCCTTTGAATGTCACGACGTTCGGCGATAACGTCACTTGAACTCCTTTGAAGACAGTTCTGGGGGCGGAGTCAGAGCCTATAAATATCCCTCGAGTACATACCTTGAACCCATAGATCGCTATAGTTCTGAACTAACAGTTTCCACTTGCGAACACTGTCTCATTGAGTAGATCATTTTTCAAACACAGAATAACACGTCGTATAAACTAAACTAAATACATTCATTTCAAAATGAGCTCCCTAAGCTACTTTGATATGCAGATGCTCAGAAATGAGATAGAAAATTACAAACAAGCTGAAAAACTTCAGCTTGAGGAAATCCAAGAAAAGAATTGTAGGATTTCAAGTCTTGAGGCATCTTTGAAAGAAGAGCAGGGACTGGTTGCAAAGATGAAAGAGGAGTCCAAAGAAATGCAGGTGCTCAGAAATGAGATAGAAAAGTACAAACAAGCTGAAAAGCTTCAGTTGGAGGAAATCGATGAAAAGAATTGTAAGATTTCAAGTCTTGAGGCATCTTTGAAAGAAGAGCAGGAACTGGTTGCGAAGATGAAAGAGGAGTCCAAAGAAATGCAGGTGCTCAGATATGAGATAGAAAATTACAAACAAGCTGAAAAACTTCAGCTTGAGGAAATCGATGAAAAGAATTGTAAGATTTCAAGTCTTGAGGCATCTTTGAAAGAAGAACAGGAACTGGTTGCGAAGATGACAGAGGAATCCAAAGATGAAAAGATGGAAAAAATGGAAAATGTTTTGCTGGAAACCAAATCCCAGCTAAGGTCCGCAGAGTCACAGAATGTAGATCTCACAAACAAATATGAGGCAAAAATTCGGGCTCTTCATAAGGCAATCAAACACCTTGAAAATAAGTGTGCCACTGAAAAAACGATGCGGGACAAGAAAGAAAAGGAGGTGGAATCTCTGGTTGTCCTTAAAATCAAAAATGAGCAGGAAAAACAAGAACTCAAGATGAAGCTAAGCAAGACGACTGAGGAAAAAAATGAAACACTTAAAGAACTGCAGAAACAAAATGAGCAGCTTCAGACTGAGATTCAGAACAATGAGAAGTACATTCATCGTAATGACTTCCTTGAAAGAAGGATAGACGAGCTTCTTACACTACCTGGGGAGGTGTACTGCCGTCAACAGAAAGTTAAAAGTGTGGAAGAAGAAAAAGAGAAACTACAGGCTGAACTTAAAAAGTGTCAAAGACAAAATGAGGAGTATAAAGCGGGAAAGCGCTGGGCAATAGATGAGAAAAACCAACTGACAAAGAAAAATGATGAACTGAAAGTACGTCTTAGGGAGAAGGAATGTAACAACATAACGTTGAGGAAAGAGTTAAAAGCTAAAGTCCTGGAATCTGAAAGTCAGATAAAGGAGCTGGCAAGGCAACGTTTTACTATCGACCGTCTGGAAAACTGCCTTGAGGTTAAAACTAAGCAAATAATTATATTTGAAAATGAGACGCAGGAGTCTGGGAAGAAAATTTCATCCCAAGAAAATAACATAGCCCGTCTGAAAACTGCTCTTAGCAAAGCAGAAAACGATCTGGAACTGGAGATAAAGAGACGTGAAAATCTTAGGTCTGATAAAGTGCTCCTTTCTGAGACAAAGTTCTGCATTGAGAACGAACTCTATACAGCTAGAGACACTATAAAGACACTTCAGAATAAAATCAAAGAAAAGGCTCAAGAACTCCAAGAGACAAACGTAGACCTTGCCAATGCTAAGACCAGCTATAATGCTGTAAAGACTGAGCTGGACATTATCAAACTGCAGCAGGCAGAACAAAAGAAAGAACACGAGAAACAGCTTAGCTCTGCAAATGACAACCTCTTCACAGTGAAGTCAAAGTTGACGCAAACTGTGGAGGACAAAGAAGAGGTTGAGAAAGCTCTGACAAAGTCCAAACACACAGTATTTAAGCTTGAGCAAGTAATAGAAGAACTGGAAACTGACATTGGCATTCAACGACAAAAGAATGCAGTACAGAAAAAAGAAAATGACGATCTGCTGCAACAGCTGAAGGGACTTTATGACACGCTCGGCCGCACTGTGCAAGTCGAGAAAAAAGCCTCCCCAGAGCAGCAAAGAAAGGATGGGGATGAACAAATAGCCCGGAAAAAGGTGAGATTTGACCTGAGTAATGCGGAATACTTTCCATCCAAAGGCGACAATGAGCTGAAAGAACAACAGAAAGAAATTAGAGACCTTAAGGGTAAAAAGGGTAACAAGCTTACCACATATGACAGTAAGCTAAAAGCAGTGCATGGCCTGCTACCTCCTATTTCCACTAGGGCCCGGTCTAAAACTGTAGACAACTCAAAGAAGCAGTCTGAGTCTAGGAGCTCACTCAACCTCAAGTCCACTGTTACTCCCAAGGCAGAAGAAGAAATGTTTCATCCCCATTCACCTGAACTTACTTCCCAGTCAACTCTACGTAGAGTATACAATCCTGCTACAAAAATACTCAAGCGCCGGCTTTCAGCCAAACCCAACCACATCTAAAAAATCCTCCTACCAGTTCCCTACAATCTCTGCGTTATTGTAGGGATGTTACCTTGCAATATTATATTATATAATATAATAAAGTTTTAAAATTGGCACAAATAAAATTGATGTGAACTGAATTTTTCTTTTGATGTGTACAAGTGGTTGTATTTGAGTACTTTTGATCTGCTTTTATTCACTACTACGCACACACTGGCTTCAAAAATACAAAGTGATGGCAGTCCCCATGAAAAGGGAATTTTGGCTTCATTTTTGTACAGTGGCAGGAAGTGGAGTGAGGTTATTAAAATAGGCTGTTCTCAGCTATTTTTAAAGCTACATTTTAGTTAGTTTTTAGTTAGCGAACCTTTAGTTACTGTGGCCAAATACATATTTCATTTTTTAAAGTAAACACATTCTCAGTCACTTGCAGTCAGACATTGAGCAAAAGCACATGTTCGGTAGCTAATCCTTGTATTTACCCTGACTAACAAAATATCTCTGCTGAAGTCACTGAGATGGTTTATATGAGAAACAGAAATGTTACTGGCCTGATCAGTCACTAGGCAATGTTGCCGTTACTGTACCTTTAGGAGTTACACAGTCAGAGCAACATGCTGGACTCTTCTTTAGCTCCTCTGCAGAGCCCATTATTAAATATGTGCAAACAGCAGCATGTTTCTGGCTCCCTCCACACATGGTCAAGGTCAGGTTTATTGATCGAGCACATTTCCAACAGCCCATGCTGCACAACTTGCTTTACAAACTAGAATGCAACTAAAACAAGTAAAATGCACTACAATGACGCAATAAAATATAAATGAATAATAACACTAAAATAAAATAGAATGCATTTAAATTACTTATTGGCAGCTGATTTGACGCAGTTTCAAATGAAGATGAATCAATGAGAGGATTAAAAAAAAAATGTTCTCACAGTTTTCTTCAGTCGCAAACTGTCTTTAATATCAGACATATTCCAATATTCCAGTTTCTAGCAGATATCTCAGTTTCTTGATAACACAGCTGATACATACTCCAATGTTTAATGCAAGCAAAAACTTTTTGAATGCTTCTCAGAGGAGATCACAGCACTCATAACATTGGTTTTAATTTTCAACACATTATCGGTCTTTACCGCAGTAAAATCAGGTAGCTGTCATTCAATGCCAACATCAGCCTACCTGACAAAGCCAAACTAAATGAAGCTTTTCCATCAACTTCCATCAGACATTATAGTTTATCCAAGCAAAATGTTTTCTTTTTAAAAATCTATGGTTTTGAGGAAAACAACAGCATCTATGAAAGTACATGAATTATTGATTAGGCTATTTGAAAATGGTGAAAGACAAGTCTGATAAAAAGCTGAAAAGATGCTGACACTGTTGTATTTCACGTTAGAATGAATGAAACAAAACTGTAATGCCTGAAAGAAATGTACAGTGGATTTCTCATTTGACTATAAAATATAAATGACTTTTGGGGTGGAGGGACTGAATAGCCAAATTCAATATAAAGATCTACTGTTCCATCACGTTTGGCAGCAAATATCTCATTTATCAGTGCATAGTGGAAATAAATAAGCATTCAACCTCTGATTTGACATTTTATTACTGTCTTAACAAAAGTTGCAGTCAGAAAACATGAAATTCTGCAAAAGAACGATACAAGCTGAACTCATTTTGGTTTGAAGTGAATCAGATGCCATTCATTCACCGACTCCATTTCTAATTTGCCATTTCCCAATCCAGTAGAGAGCTCTGACTTGAATCATGTGTGGAAGGGACAAAGTACAACTCTGAGCAGCACCGTACAGCACGCAGAGACAGTGTGCATCTCTATCGCTGCTGCAGGTATGAAGCTGTGAGGATCATTGACCAGAATGCGTCCTTTTAACAAACTGATGAAACCAGCTGTAACACAGGACTTGTTGTTTTGTTTTTTTAATGCAGACCAGCAAATGCGTTCTAGGAAGAAAGAGTCAGCTGATTCATTTGCTACAATATAAGAGGTATTAGCAGTTCACCCTCCTTCTTAGCGTATGGCACAGTTTTTAAAAGTAGAGGCAGAGTTTCTGTTTAATGCTGTGAAACCTCTGCCACACTCAGCTGTTATCCATCAGTGTTTAGCAGCCCGACTGGGCTTTTTAACAGTCTTCACTTTTACAGAGTTTTTGTATAGTAGCAGTCTCTCTGTGGTGTGAGGTGGCAAGCGGTTCCTTTTTGCTTTCACAATGCACGCAGCCATCGGACTGAAACGGTCAAAACCTCCAGATGTGGCGGGCACCGCCAGCAGCTTCTTGGCGAGGCCTTGGAGCTTCGGGAATCGAGAAGCACATTTCCAGTACTGAAGAGTAGAGTTGCTTTCCCACAGCGGTTCAGACAGGTACACGTCGAACTCTGACATCTTTAGAGTCTTTGCAGGCGGCTGAAGGAAGTTGAAGATGGACTTCCTCTTGAGGTCGTTTTCACTGATTTCAGGACAGTTGTTGTCTGAGCTGCCAGCACAAGTGTCCATCACGCCATCTGTCTGGCTTTCTTCTTTCACATCGTGCTCCAGCCCACTGCCTGTCTGATCTTTCTCTGCCTCAACAGTAGGAAATGTTGAGGCTTCCATGTTTTCTAATGTGGACTCAACAATGCTGCGAGCCTCAGATTTTGACGGAGGTGTTAGGAAATCATTCTGTTCATCCTGGTTGTCATCAGAAAACGGCTGCAAAAAAAATGGTTGTTTTAAATGTACACACATTTTTTTCCTATATCTACTCAACACGCATATTCAGTTAAATATAAATCTACAGAAGTCCGCTATGCTTCTGGCCTAATTTGGTACCTGCAGTTTGATCCTAGGATCCAGCACAGCAGCTAGTATCATGTCCTTCTGGTGAATCACTGGCTGGAAGTGTGTGTAGAGGCCTGTGCGCAGGGCCTTGCAGAAGTGGGTGTAGTTGGTGACACAATTCTCCAAGGTTTTATCAAGTCCAATGAGGGACGGTATGATGAGAGACATAGTCACACCATTTCCCTGCAGGACCTACGATAGATAAGACACAAACATGGCATCCACAGTGAAGACATCGTGGACAGCGGAGAATCTCCCGGTGGTGGAGCAGACTGGGACAGAGTTCCACTGATGAAAAAGAGAGTCACGATGGATATTATAAAAATTAAATAAAAAAAGATTCAGACCAAAAGATTTGTGATCTACACAATCCAAGCTGATCAACGATAAGCTCAGTATTTTCATTTAATATATTTTTCATCTGCTTGAATGTTTCCTGCTTCACACAGTGCTCAACCTGCTAGATTTTTGTTTGTTATTCATTTATTTTAAATGTCTAATCTTATCTTTGAATCAAACATTCATACATATATACACTGTGTTCATTATAATAACATACATATATACTGTCAGACACCACTCTGACATTCCATTCATGCTCAGCTGAATATTAAAATGGACAAATATGTGTCATCTCTGCATACGCTATGATCATTATAGAATGACATGAAATATTAAAACTGAGCTTAATCTTCAACATAAGCAGTAGTCATATAAATTCATATACTCTTAAGCACAAATGGTGAAAGTTTTTCTGCAGAATAAGTAGCCTATTAGTTGTATCTGTATTGCGGTGTTCTGATAGTATGGCTTCTTATACTGAAGAAATGGATCTAAATAAATAACTAAATAAATCCTCCAGCACTCGTTATTGTCACCTATTGCTAATGTTTTGACGCTGCCAACCTCTCATACGCTGTAAGAATTTAATTCAACTGTTTATCACAGAAAAAGTGTGACTTGTAGGACACGTAACACTAGCGGGCATAATGTTAGCTTAATAGTCAGCTCAACAGCTGTTGTTAGCTCCGGACAAGTGACTACAACAGTAGCGATGAGCCCCGATGAACGGATCCGGGGGCGGATGGGCTCGTACATAAATGGATCGATCGGGGCGGGATACGGTGGGAAACGACAGATACCTTAAACTTGAAGACAGCCCAAGTAGAAGGATCGCTAAAGTCTGCTAAAAAAAGAAATCGCAATGCAAGTTGAACAAACTTGCAAAGACACAATATCAAATTGAACCCATTCTGGTACAAAATGACATCATAATAGACTGTCCTTTGAATGTCACGACGTTCGGCGATAACGTCACTTGAACTCCTTTGAAGACAGTTCTGGGGGCGGAGTCAGAGCCTATAAATATCCCTCGAGTACATACCTTGAACCCATAGATCGCTATAGTTCTGAACTAACAGTTTCCACTTGCGAACACTGTCTCATTGAGTAGATCATTTTTCAAACACAGAATAACACGTCGTATAAACTAAACTAAATACATTCATTTCAAAATGAGCTCCCTAAGCTACTTTGATATGCAGATGCTCAGAAATGAGATAGAAAATTACAAACAAGCTGAAAAACTTCAGCTTGAGGAAATCCAAGAAAAGAATTGTAGGATTTCAAGTCTTGAGGCATCTTTGAAAGAAGAGCAGGGACTGGTTGCAAAGATGAAAGAGGAGTCCAAAGAAATGCAGGTGCTCAGAAATGAGATAGAAAAGTACAAACAAGCTGAAAAGCTTCAGTTGGAGGAAATCGATGAAAAGAATTGTAAGATTTCAAGTCTTGAGGCATCTTTGAAAGAAGAGCAGGAACTGGTTGCGAAGATGAAAGAGGAGTCCAAAGAAATGCAGGTGCTCAGATATGAGATAGAAAATTACAAACAAGCTGAAAAACTTCAGCTTGAGGAAATCGATGAAAAGAATTCTAAGATTTCAAGTCTTGAGGCATCTTTGAAAGAAGAACAGGAACTGGTTGCGAAGATGACAGAGGAATCCAAAGATGAAAAGATGGAAAAAATGGAAAATGTTTTGCTGGAAACCAAATCCCAGCTAAGGTCCGCAGAGTCACAGAATGTAGATCTCACAAACAAATATGAGGCAAAAATTCGGGCTCTTCATAAGGCAATCAAACACCTTGAAAATAAGTGTGCCACTGAAAAAACGATGCGGGACAAGAAAGAAAAGGAGGTGGAATCTCTGGTTGTCCTTAAAATCAAAAATGAGCAGGAAAAACAAGAACTCAAGATGAAGCTAAGCAAGACGACTGAGGAAAAAAATGAAACACTTAAAGAACTGCAGAAACAAAATGAGCAGCTTCAGACTGAGATTCAGAACAATGAGAAGTACATTCATCGTAATGACTTCCTTGAAAGAAGGATAGACGAGCTTCTTACACTACCTGGGGAGGTGTACTGCCGTCAACAGAAAGTTAAAAGTGTGGAAGAAGAAAAAGAGAAACTACAGGCTGAACTTAAAAAGTGTCAAAGACAAAATGAGGAGTATAAAGCGGGTAAGCGCTGGGCAATAGACGAGAAAAACCAACTGACAAAGAAAAATGATGAACTGAAAGTACGTCTTAGGGAGAAGGAATGTAACAACATAACGTTGAGGAAAGAGTTAAAAGCTAAAGTCCTGGAATCTGAAAGTCAGATAAAGGAGCTGGCAAGGCAACGTTTTACTATCGACCGTCTGGAAAACTGCCTTGAGGTTAAAACTAAGCAAATAATTATATTTGAAAATGAGACGCAGGAGTCTGGGAAGAAAATTTCATCCCAAGAAAATAACATAGCCCGTCTGAAAACTGCTCTTAGCAAAGCAGAAAACGATCTGGAACTGGAGATAAAGAGACGTGAAAATCTTAGGTCTGATAAAGTGCTCCTTTCTGAGACAAAGTTCTGCATTGAGAACGAACTCTATACAGCTAGAGACACTATAAAGACACTTCAGAATAAAATCAAAGAAAAGGCTCAAGAACTCCAAGAGACAAACGTAGACCTTGCCAATGCTAAGACCAGCTATAATGCTGTAAAGACTGAGCTGGACATTATCAAACTGCAGCAGGCAGAACAAAAGAAAGAACACGAGAAACAGCTTAGCTCTGCAAATGACAACCTCTTCACAGTGAAGTCAAAGTTGACGCAAACTGTGGAGGACAAAGAAGAGGTTGAGAAAGCTCTGACAAAGTCCAAACACACAGTATTTAAGCTTGAGCAAGTAATAGAAGAACTGGAAACTGACATTGGCATTCAACGACAAAAGAATGCAGTACAGAAAAAAGAAAATGACGATCTGCTGCAACAGCTGAAGGGACTTTATGACACGCTCGGCCGCACTGTGCAAGTCGAGAAAAAAGCCTCCCCAGAGCAGCAAAGAAAGGATGGGGATGAACAAATAGCCCGGAAAAAGGTGAGATTTGACCTGAGTAATGTGGAATACTTTCCATCCAAAGGCGACAATGAGCTGAAAGAACAACAGAAAGAAATTAGAGACCTTAAGGGTAAAACTGGTAACAAGCTTACCACATATGACAGTAAGCTAAAAGCAGTGCATGGCCTGCTACCTCCTATTTCCACTAGGGCCCGGTCTAAAACTGTAGACAACTCAAAGAAGCAGTCTGAGTCTAGGAGCTCACTCAACCTCAAGTCCACTGTTACTCCCAAGGCAGAAGAAGAAATGTTTCATCCCCATTCACCTGAACTTATTTCCCAGTCAACTCTACGTAGAGTATACAATCCTGGTGCAAAACTACTCAAGCGCCGGCCTTCAGCCAAACCCAACCACATCTAAAAAATCCTCCTACCAGTTCTCACACTGACCCCAAAGAAATAATCAGCTTTTAAGCTGGTTAAAAAATATCTATTTCTTTGTTTCCAAAGTCAAAATAAATCACAAAGAGACAATACCAGAAAAAAATTTAATACCCGCCCATCCTGAGGGTATATTACATCCGTAACCCAGGAGAGGCTGTATTTGCTATAACATCATAAATGTAAGACAATAAGGACATCTCTGCATGTGTGAGGAAGTGACATGCATTTCATCTATGTCGCTTCATCACCCCCAACCGGTCGAGGTAGATGGCCGCCCCTCACTGAGCCTGGTTCTACTGAAGGTTTCTTCCTATTAAAAGGGAGTTTTTCCTTCCCACTGTCGCCAAGTGCTTGCTCATAGGGGATCTTCGGATTGTTGGGTTTTCTCTGCATTATTGTAGGGATGTTAACTTGCAATATTATATAATATTGCAAGTTAACATCCCTACAATCTCTGCGTTATTGTAGGGATGTTACCCTAAAGTTTTAAAATTGGCACAAATAAAATTGATGTGAACTGAATTTTTCTTTTGATGTGTACAAGTGGTTGTATTTGAGTACTTTTGATCTGCTTTTATTCACTACTACGCACACACTGGCTTCAAAAATACAAAGTGATGGCAGTCCCCATGAAAAGGGAATTTTGGCTTCATTTTTGTACAGTGGCAGGAAGTGGAGTGAGGTTATTAAAATAGGCTGTTCTCAGCTATTTTTAAAGCTACATTTTAGTTAGTTTTTAGTTAGCGAACCTTTAGTTACTGTGGCCAAATACATATTTCATTTTTTAAAGTAAACACATTCTCAGTCACTTGCAGTCAGACATTGAGCAAAAGCACATGTTCGGTAGCTAATCCTTGTATTTACCCTGACTAACAAAATATCTCTGCTGAAGTCACTGAGATGGTTTATATGAGAAACAGAAATGTTACTGGCCTGATCAGTCACTAGGCAATGTTGCCGTTACTGTACCTTTAGGAGTTACACAGTCAGAGCAACATGCTGGACTCTTCTTTAGCTCCTCTGCAGAGCCCATTATTAAATATGTGCAAACAGCAGCATGTTTCTGGCTCCCTCCACACATGGTCAAGGTCAGGTTTATTGATCGAGCACATTTCCAACAGCCCATGCTGCACAACTTGCTTTACAAACTAGAATGCAACTAAAACAAGTAAAATGCACTACAATGACGCAATAAAATATAAATGAATAATAACACTAAAATAAAATAGAATGCATTTAAATTACTTATTGGCAGCTGATTTGACGCAGTTTCAACTGAAGATGAATCAATGAGAGGATTAAAAAAAATGTTCTCACAGTTTTCTTCAGTCGCAAACTGTCTTTAATATCAGACATATTCCAATATTCCAGTTTCTAGCAGATATCTCAGTTTCTTGATAACACAGCTGATACATACTCCAATGTTTAATGCAAGCAAAAACTTTTTGAATGCTTCTCAGAGGAGATCACAGCACTCATAACATTGGTTTTAATTTTCAACACATTATCGGTCTTTACCGCAGTAAAATCAGGTAGCTGTCATTCAATGCCAACATCAGCCTACCTGACAAAGCCAAACTAAATGAAGCTTTTCCATCAGCTTCCATCAGACATTATAGTTTATCCAAGCAAAATGTTTTCTTTTTAAAAATCTATGGTTTTGAGGAAAACAACAGCATCTATGAAAGTACATGAATTATTGATTAGGCTATTTGAAAATGGTGAAAGACAAGTCTGATAAAAAGCTGAAAAGATGCTGACACTGTTGTATTTCACGTTAGAATGAATGAAACAAAACTGTAATGCCTGAAAGAAATGTACAGTGGATTTCTCATTTGACTATAAAATATAAATGACTTTTGGGGTGGAGGGACTGAATAGCCAAATTCAATATAAAGATCTACTGTTCCATCACGTTTGGCAGCAAATATCTCATTTATCAGTGCATAGTGGAAATAAATAAGCATTCAACCTCTGATTTGACATTTTATTACTGTCTTAACAAAAGTTGCAGTCAGAAAACATGAAATTCTGCAAAAGAACGATACAAGCTGAACTCATTTTGGTTTGAAGTGAATCAGATGCCATTCATTCACCGACTCCATTTCTAATTTGCCATTTCCCAATCCAGTAGAGAGCTCTGACTTGAATCATGTGTGGAAGGGACAAAGTACAACTCTGAGCAGCACCGTACAGCACGCAGAGACAGTGTGCATCTCTATCGCTGCTGCAGGTATGAAGCTGTGAGGATCATTGACCAGAATGCGTCCTTTTAACAAACTGATGAAACCAGCTGTAACACAGGACTTGTTGTTTTGTTTTTTTAATGCAGACCAGCAAATGCGTTCTAGGAAGAAAGAGTCAGCTGATTCATTTGCTACAATATAAGAGGTATTAGCAGTTCACCCTCCTTCTTAGCGTATGGCACAGTTTTTAAAAGTAGAGGCAGAGTTTCTGTTTAATGCTGTGCAAGCTCTGCCACACTCAGCTGTTATCCATCAGTGTTTAGCAGCCCGACTGGGCTTTTTAACAGTCTTCACTTTTACAGAGTTTTTGTATAGTAGCAGTCTCTCTGTGGTGTGAGGTGGCAAGCGGTTCCTTTTTGCTTTCACAATGCACGCAGCCATCGGACTGAAACGGTCAAAACCTCCAGATGTGGCGGGCACCGCCAGCAGCTTCTTGGCGAGGCCTTGGAGCTTCGGGAATCGAGAAGCACATTTCCAGTACTGAAGAGTAGAGTTGCTTTCCCACAGCGGTTCAGACAGGTACACGTCGAACTCTGACATCTTTAGAGTCTTTGCAGGCGGCTGAAGGAAGTTGAAGATGGACTTCCTCTTGAGGTCGTTTTCACTGATTTCAGGACAGTTGTTGTCTGAGCTGCCAGCACAAGTGTCCATCACGCCATCTGTCTGGCTTTCTTCTTTCACATCGTGCTCCAGCCCACTGCCTGTCTGATCTTTCTCTGCCTCAACAGTAGGAAATGTTGAGGCTTCCATGTTTTCTAATGTGGACTCAACAATGCTGCGAGCCTCAGATTTTGACGGAGGTGTTAGGAAATCATTCTGTTCATCCTGGTTGTCATCAGAAAACGGCTGCAAAAAAAATGGTTGTTTTAAATGTACACACATTTTTTTCCTATATCTACTCAACACGCATATTCAGTTAAATATAAATCTACAGAAGTCCGCTATGCTTCTGGCCTAATTTGGTACCTGCAGTTTGATCCTAGGATCCAGCACAGCAGCTAGTATCATGTCCTTCTGGTGAATCACTGGCTGGAAGTGTGTGTAGAGGCCTGTGCGCAGGGCCTTGCAGAAGTGGGTGTAGTTGGTGACACAATTCTCCAAGGTTTTATCAAGTCCAATGAGGGACGGTATGATGAGAGACATAGTCACACCATTTCCCTGCAGGACCTACGATAGATAAGACACAAACATGGCATCCACAGTGAAGACATCGTGGACAGCGGAGAATCTCCCGGTGGTGGAGCAGACTGGGACAGAGTTCCACTGATGAAAAAGAGAGTCACGATGGATATTATAAAAATTAAATAAAAAAAGATTCAGACCAAAAGATTTGTGATCTACACAATCCAAGCTGATCAACGATAAGCTCAGTATTTTCATTTAATATATTTTTCATCTGCTTGAATGTTTCCTGCTTCACACAGTGCTCAACCTGCTAGATTTTTGTTTGTTATTCATTTATTTTAAATGTCTAATCTTATCTTTGAATCAAACATTCATACATATATACACTGTGTTCATTATAATAACATACATATATACTGTCAGACACCACTCTGACATTCCATTCATGCTCAGCTGAATATTAAAATGGACAAATATGTGTCATCTCTGCATACGCTATGATCATTATAGAATGACATGAAATATTAAAACTGAGCTTAATCTTCAACATAAGCAGTAGTCATATAAATTCATATACTCTTAAGCACAAATGGTGAAAGTTTTTCTGCAGAATAAGTAGCCTATTAGTTGTATCTGTATTGCGGTGTTCTGATAGTATGGCTTCTTATACTGAAGAAATGGATCTAAATAAATAACTAAATAAATCCTCCAGCACTCGTTATTGTCACCTATTGCTAATGTTTTGACGCTGCCAACCTCTCATACGCTGTAAGAATTTAATTCAACTGTTTATCACAGAAAAAGTGTGACTTGTAGGACACGTAACACTAGCGGGCATAATGTTAGCTTAATAGTCAGCTCAACAGCTGTTGTTAGCTCCGGACAAGTGACTACAACAGTAGCGATGAGCCCCGATGAACGGATCCGGGGGCGGATGGGCTCGTACATAAATGGATCGATCGGGGCGGGATACGGTGGGAAACGACAGATACCTTAAACTTGAAGACAGCCCAAGTAGAAGGATCGCTAAAGTCTGCTAAAAAAAGAAATCGCAATGCAAGTTGAACAAACTTGCAAAGACACAATATCAAATTTAACCCATTCTAGTACAAAATGACATCATAATAGACTGTCCTTTGAATGTCACGACGTTCGGCGATAACGTCACTTGAACTCCTTTGAAGACAGTTCTGGGGGCGGAGTCAGATCCTATAAATATCCCTCGAGTACATACCTTGAACCCATAGATCGCTATAGTTCTGAACTAACAGTTTCCACTTGCGAACACTTTGTCTCATTGAGTAGATCATTTTTCAAACACAGAATAACACGTCGTATAAACTAAACTAAATACATTCATTTCAAAATGAGCTCCCTAAGCTACTTTGATATACAGATGCTCAGAAATGAGATAGAAAATTACAAACAAGCTAAAAAACTTCAGCTTGAGGAAATCCAAGAAAATTACAAACAAGCTAAAAAACTTCAGCTTGAGGAAATCCAAGAAAAGAATTGTAGGATTTCAAGTCTTGAGGCATCTTTGAAAGAAGAGCAGGGACTGGTTGCAAAGATGAAAGAGGAGTCCAAAGAAATGCAGGTGCTCAGAAATGAGATAGAAAAGTACAAACAAGCTGAAAAGCTTCAGTTGGAGGAAATCGATGAAAAGAATTCTAAGATTTCAAGTCTTGAGGCATCTTTGAAAGAAGAGCAGGAACTGGTTGCGAAGATGACAGAGGAAACCAAATCCCAGCTAAGGTCCGCAGAGTCACAGAATGTAGATCTCACAAACAAATATGAGGCAAAAATTCGGGCTCTTCATAAGGCAATCAAACACCTTGAAAATAAGTGTGCCACTGAAAAAACGATGCGGGACAAGAAAGAAAAGGAGGTGGAATCTCTGGTTGTCCTTAAAATCAAAAATGAGCAGGAAAAACAAGAACTCAAGATGAAGCTAAGCAAGACGACTGAGGAAAAAAATGAAACACTTAAAGAACTGCAGAAACAAAATGAGCAGCTTCAGACTGAGATTCAGAACAATGAGAAGTACATTCATCGTAATGACTTCCTTGAAAGAAGGATAGACGAGCTTCTTACACTACCTGGGGAGGTGTACTGCCGTCAACAGAAAGTTAAAAGTGTGGAAGAAGAAAAAGAGAAACTACAGGCTGAACTTAAAAAGTGTCAAAGACAAAATGAGGAGTATAAAGCGGGAAAGCGCTGGGCAATAGATGAGAAAAACCAACTGACAAAGAAAAATGATGAACTGAAAGTACGTCAAAGGGAGAAGGAATGTAACAACATAACGTTGAGGAAAGAGTTAAAAGCTAAAGTCCTGGAATCTGAAAGTCAGATAAAGGAGCTGGCAAGGCAACGTTTTACTATCGACCGTCTGGAAAACTGCCTTGAGGATAAAACTAAGCAAATAATTATATTTGAAAATGAGACGCAGGAACCTGGGAAGAAAATTTCACCCCAAAAAAATAACATAGCCCGTCTGAAAACTGCTCAACAGCTGAAGGGACTTTATGACACACTCGGCCACACTGTGCAAGTCGAGAAAAAAGCCTCCCCAGAGCAGCAAAGAAAGGATGGGGATGAACAAATAGCCCGGAAAAAGGTGAGATTTGACCTGAGTAATGTGGAATACTTTCCATCCAAAGGCGACAATGAGCTGAAAGAACAACAGAAAGAAATTAGAGACCTTAAGGGTAAAACTGGTAACAAGCTTACCACATATGACAGTAAGCTAAAAGCAGTGCATGGCCTGCTACCTCCTATTTCCACTAGGGCCCGGTCTAAAACTGTAGACAACTCAAAGAAGCAGTCTGAGTCTAGGAGCTCACTCAACCTCAAGTCCACTGTTACTCCCAAGGCAGAAGAAGAAATGTTTCATCCCCATTCACCTGAACTTACTTCCCAGTCAACTCTACGTAGAGTATACAATCCTGCTACAAAACTACTCAAGCGCCGGCCTTCAGCCAAACCCAACCACATCTAAAAAATCCTCCTACCAGTTCTCACACTGACTCCAAAGAAATAATCAGCTTTTAAGCTGGTTAAAAAATATCTATTTCTTTGTTTCCAAAGTCAAAATAAATCACAAAGAGACAATATCAGAAAAAAATTTAATACCCGCCCATCCTGAGGGTATATTACATCCGTAACCCAGGAGAGGCTGTATTTGCTATAACATCATAAATGTAAGACAATAAGGACATCTCTGCATGTGTGAGGAAGTGACATGCATTTCATCTATGTCGCTTCATCACCCCCAACCGGTCGAGGTAGATGGCCGCCCCTCACTGAGCCTGGTTCTACTGAAGGTTTCTTCCTATTAAAAGGGAGTTTTTCCTTCCCACTGTCGCCAAGTGCTTGCTCATAGGGGATCTTCGGATTGTTGGGTTTTCTCTGCATTATTGTAGGGATGTTAACTTGCAATATTATATAATATTGCAAGTTAACATCCCTACAATCTCTGCGTTATTGTAGGGATGTTACCCTAAAGTTTTAAAATTGGCACAAATAAAATTGATGTGAACTGAATTTTTCTTTTGATGTGTACAAGTGGTTGTATTTGAGTACTTTTGATCTGCTTTTATTCACTACTACGCACACACTGGCTTCAAAAATACAAAGTGATGGCAGTCCCCATGAAAAGGGAATTTTGGCTTCATTTTTGTACAGTGGCAGGAAGTGGAGTGAGGTTATTAAAATAGGCTGTTCTCAGCTATTTTTAAAGCTACATTTTAGTTAGTTTTTAGTTAGCGAACCTTTAGTTACTGTGGCCAAATACATATTTCATTTTTTAAAGTAAACACATTCTCAGTCACTTGCAGTCAGACATTGAGCAAAAGCACATGTTCGGTAGCTAATCCTTGTATTTACCCTGACTAACAAAATATCTCTGCTGAAGTCACTGAGATGGTTTATATGAGAAACAGAAATGTTACTGGCCTGATCAGTCACTAGGCAATGTTGCCGTTACTGTACCTTTAGGAGTCACACAGTCAGAGCAACATGCTGGACTCTTCTTTAGCTCCTCTGCAGAGCCCATTATTAAATATGTGCAAACAGCAGCATGTTTCTGGCTCCCTCCACACATGGTCAAGGTCAGGTTTATTGATCGAGCACATTTCCAACAGCCCATGCTGCACAACTTGCTTTACAAACTAGAATGCAACTAAAACAAGTAAAATGCACTACAATGACGCAATAAAATATAAATGAATAATAACACTAAAATAAAATAGAATGCATTTAAATTACTTATTGGCAGCTGATTTGACGCAGTTTCAACTGAAGATGAATCAATGAGAGGATTAAAAAAAATGTTCTCACAGTTTTCTTCAGTCGCAAACTGTCTTTAATATCAGACATATTCCAATATTCCAGTTTCTAGCAGATATCTCAGTTTCTTGATAACACAGCTGATACATACTCCAATGTTTAATGCAAGCAAAAACTTTTTGAATGCTTCTCAGAGGAGATCACAGCACTCATAACACTGGTTTTAATTTTCAACACATTATCGGTCTTTACCGCAGTAAAATCAGGTAGCTGTCATTCAATGCCAACATCAGCCTACCTGACAAAGCCAAACTAAATGAAGCTTTTCCATCAGCTTCCATCAGACATTATAGTTTATCCAAGCAAAATGTTTTCTTTTTAAAAATCTATGGTTTTGAGGAAAACAACAGCATCTATGAAAGTACATGAATTATTGATTAGGCTATTTGAAAATGGTGAAAGACAAGTCTGATAAAAAGCTGAAAAGATGCTGACACTGTTGTATTTCACGTTAGAATGAATGAAACAAAACTGTAATGCCTGAAAGAAATGTACAGTGGATTTCTCATTTGACTATAAAATATAAATGACTTTTGGGGTGGAGGGACTGAATAGCCAAATTCAATATAAAGATCTACTGTTCCATCACGTTTGGCAGCAAATATCTCATTTATCAGTGCATAGTGGAAATAAATAAGCATTCAACCTCTGATTTGACATTTTATTACTGTCTTAACAAAAGTTGCAGTCAGAAAACATGAAATTCTGCAAAAGAACGATACAAGCTGAACTCATTTTGGTTTGAAGTGAATCAGATGCCATTCATTCACCGACTCCATTTCTAATTTGCCATTTCCCAATCCAGTAGAGAGCTCTGACTTGAATCATGTGTGGAAGGGACAAAGTACAACTCTGAGCAGCACCGTACAGCACGCAGAGACAGTGTGCATCTCTATCGCTGCTGCAGGTATGAAGCTGTGAGGATCATTGACCAGAATGCGTCCTTTTAACAAACTGATGAAACCAGCTGTAACACAGGACTTGTTGTTTTGTTTTTTTAATGCAGACCAGCAAATGCGTTCTAGGAAGAAAGAGTCAGCTGATTCATTTGCTACAATATAAGAGGTATTAGCAGTTCACCCTCCTTCTTAGCGTATGGCACAGTTTTTAAAAGTAGAGGCAGAGTTTCTGTTTAATGCTGTGCAAGCTCTGCCACACTCAGCTGTTATCCATCAGTGTTTAGCAGCCCGACTGGGCTTTTTAACAGTCTTCACTTTTACAGAGTTTTTGTATAGTAGCAGTCTCTCTGTGGTGTGAGGTGGCAAGCGGTTCCTTTTTGCTTTCACAATGCACGCAGCCATCGGACTGAAACGGTCAAAACCTCCAGATGTGGCGGGCACCGCCAGCAGCTTCTTGGCGAGGCCTTGGAGCTTCGGGAATCGAGAAGCACATTTCCAGTACTGAAGAGTAGAGTTGCTTTCCCACAGCGGTTCAGACAGGTACACGTCGAACTCTGACATCTTTAGAGTCTTTGCAGGCGGCTGAAGGAAGTTGAAGATGGACTTCCTCTTGAGGTCGTTTTCACTGATTTCAGGACAGTTGTTGTCTGAGCTGCCAGCACAAGTGTCCATCACGCCATCTGTCTGGCTTTCTTCTTTCACATCGTGCTCCAGCCCACTGCCTGTCTGATCTTTCTCTGCCTCAACAGTAGGAAATGTTGAGGCTTCCATGTTTTCTAATGTGGACTCAACAATGCTGCGAGCCTCAGATTTTGACGGAGGTGTTAGGAAATCATTCTGTTCATCCTGGTTGTCATCAGAAAACGGCTGCAAAAAAAATGGTTGTTTTAAATGTACACACATTTTTTTCCTATATCTACTCAACACGCATATTCAGTTAAATATAAATCTACAGAAGTCCGCTATGCTTCTGGCCTAATTTGGTACCTGCAGTTTGATCCTAGGATCCAGCACAGCAGCTAGTATCATGTCCTTCTGGTGAATCACTGGCTGGAAGTGTGTGTAGAGGCCTGTGCGCAGGGCCTTGCAGAAGTGGGTGTAGTTGGTGACACAATTCTCCAAGGTTTTATCAAGTCCAATGAGGGACGGTATGATGAGAGACATAGTCACACCATTTCCCTGCAGGACCTACGATAGATAAGACACAAACATGGCATCCACAGTGAAGACATCGTGGACAGCGGAGAATCTCCCGGTGGTGGAGCAGACTGGGACAGAGTTCCACTGATGAAAAAGAGAGTCACGATGGATATTATAAGAATTAAATAAAAAAAGATTCAGACCAAAAGATTTGTGATCTACACAATCCAAGCTGATCAACGATAAGCTCAGTATTTTCATTTAATATATTTTTCATCTGCTTGAATGTTTCCTGCTTCACACAGTGCTCAACCTGCTAGATTTTTGTTTGTTATTCATTTATTTTAAATGTCTAATCTTATCTTTGAATCAAACATTCATACATATATACACTGTGTTCATTATAATAACATACATATATACTGTCAGACACCACTCTGACATTCCATTCATGCTCAGCTGAATATTAAAATGGACAAATATGTGTCATCTCTGCATACGCTATGATCATTATAGAATGACATGAAATATTAAAACTGAGCTTAATCTTCAACATAAGCAGTAGTCATATAAATTCATATACTCTTAAGCACAAATGGTGAAAGTTTTTCTGCAGAATAAGTAGCCTATTAGTTGTATCTGTATTGCGGTGTTCTGATAGTATGGCTTCTTATACTGAAGAAATGGATCTAAATAAATAACTAAATAAATCCTCCAGCACTCGTTATTGTCACCTATTGCTAATGTTTTGACGCTGCCAACCTCTCATACGCTGTAAGAATTTAATTCAACTGTTTATCACAGAAAAAGTGTGACTTGTAGGACACGTAACACTAGCGGGCATAATGTTAGCTTAATAGTCAGCTCAACAGCTGTTGTTAGCTCCGGACAAGTGACTACAACAGTAGCGATGAGCCCCGATGAACGGATCCGGGGGCGGATGGGCTCGTACATAAATGGATCGATCGGGGCGGGATACGGTGGGAAACGACAGATACCTTAAACTTGAAGACAGCCCAAGTAGAAGGATCGCTAAAGTCTGCTAAAAAAAGAAATCGCAATGCAAGTTGAACAAACTTGCAAAGACACAATATCAAATTGAACCCATTCTGGTACAAAATGACATCATAATAGACTGTCCTTTGAATGTCACGACGTTCGGCGATAACGTCACTTGAACTCCTTTGAAGACAGTTCTGGGGGCGGAGTCAGAGCCTATAAATATCCCTCGAGTACATACCTTGAACCCATAGATCGCTATAGTTCTGAACTAACAGTTTCCACTTGCGAACACTGTCTCATTGAGTAGATCATTTTTCAAACACAGAATAACACGTCGTATAAACTAAACTAAATACATTCATTTCAAAATGAGCTCCCTAAGCTACTTTGATATGCAGATGCTCAGAAATGAGATAGAAAATTACAAACAAGCTAAAAAACTTCAGCTTGAGGAAATCCAAGAAAAGAATTGTAGGATTTCAAGTCTTGAGGCATCTTTGAAAGAAGAGCAGGGACTGGTTGCAAAGATGAAAGAGGAGTCCAAAGAAATGCAGGTGCTCAGAAATGAGATAGAAAAGTACAAACAAGCTGAAAAGCTTCAGTTGGAGGAAATCGATGAAAAGAATTCTAAGATTTCAAGTCTTGAGGCATCTTTGAAAGAAGAGCAGGAACTGGTTGCGAAGATGACAGAGGAAACCAAATCCCAGCTAAGGTCCGCAGAGTCACAGAATGTAGATCTCACAAACAAATATGAGGCAAAAATTCGGGCTCTTCATAAGGCAATCAAACACCTTGAAAATAAGTGTGCCACTGAAAAAACGATGCGGGACAAGAAAGAAAAGGAGGTGGAATCTCTGGTTGTCCTTAAAATCAAACATGAGCAGGAAAAACAAGAACTCAAGATGAAGCTAAGCAAGACGACTGAGGAAAAAAATGAAACACTTAAAGAACTGCAGAAACAAAATGAGCAGCTTCAGACTGAGATTCAGAACAATGAGAAGTACATTCATCGTAATGACTTCCTTGAAAGAAGGATAGACGAGCTTCTTACACTACCTGGGGAGGTGTACTGCCGTCAACAGAAAGTTAAAAGTGTGGGGAAGAAAATTTCATCCCAAAAAAATAACATAGCCCGTCTGAAAACTGCTCAACAGCTGAAGGGACTTTATGACACACTCGGCCACACTGTGCAAGTCGAGAAAAAAGCCTCCCCAGAGCAGCAAAGAAAGGATGGGGATGAACAAATAGCCCGGAAAAAGGTGAGATTTGACCTGAGTAATGTGGAATACTTTCCATCCAAAGGCGACAATGAGCTGAAAGAACAACAGAAAGAAATTAGAGACCTTAAG
Source organism: Astatotilapia calliptera (assembly GCF_964374335.1). Lineage (NCBI taxonomy): Eukaryota > Metazoa > Chordata > Actinopteri > Cichliformes > Cichlidae > Astatotilapia > Astatotilapia calliptera. The sequence goes on from NC_137441.1 coordinate 30,128,662, forward strand.
GGTAAAACTGGTAACAAGCTTACCACATATGACAGTAAGCTAAAAGCAGTGCATGGCCTGCTACCTCCTATTTCCACTAGGGCCCGGTCTAAAACTGTAGACAACTCAAAGAAGCAGTCTGAGTCTAGGAGCTCACTCAACCTCAAGTCCACTGTTACTCCCAAGGCAGAAGAAGAAATGTTTCATCCCCATTCACCTGAACTTACTTCCCAGTCAACTCTACGTAGAGTATACAATCCTGCTACAAAACTACTCAAGCGCCGGCCTTCAGCCAAACCCAACCACATCTAAAAAATCCTCCTACCAGTTCTCACACTGACTCCAAAGAAATAATCAGCTTTTAAGCTGGTTAAAAAATATCTATTTCTTTGTTTCCAAAGTCAAAATAAATCACAAAGAGACAATATCAGAAAAAAATTTAATACCCGCCCATCCTGAGGGTATATTACATCCGTAACCCAGGAGAGGCTGTATTTGCTATAACATCATAAATGTAAGACAATAAGGACATCTCTGCATGTGTGAGGAAGTGACATGCATTTCATCTATGTCGCTTCATCACCCCCAACCGGTCGAGGTAGATGGCCGCCCCTCACTGAGCCTGGTTCTACTGAAGGTTTCTTCCTATTAAAAGGGAGTTTTTCCTTCCCACTGTCGCCAAGTGCTTGCTCATAGGGGATCTTCGGATTGTTGGGTTTTCTCTGCATTATTGTAGGGATGTTAACTTGCAATATTATATAATATTGCAAGTTAACATCCCTACAATCTCTGCGTTATTGTAGGGATGTTACCCTAAAGTTTTAAAATTGGCACAAATAAAATTGATGTGAACTGAATTTTTCTTTTGATGTGTACAAGTGGTTGTATTTGAGTACTTTTGATCTGCTTTTATTCACTACTACGCACACACTGGCTTCAAAAATACAAAGTGATGGCAGTCCCCATGAAAAGGGAATTTTGGCTTCATTTTTGTACAGTGGCAGGAAGTGGAGTGAGGTTATTAAAATAGGCTGTTCTCAGCTATTTTTAAAGCTACATTTTAGTTAGTTTTTAGTTAGCGAACCTTTAGTTACTGTGGCCAAATACATATTTCATTTTTTAAAGTAAACACATTCTCAGTCACTCGCAGTCAGACATTGAGCAAAAGCACATGTTCGGTAGCTAATCCTTGTATTTACCCTGACTAACAAAATATCTCTGCTGAAGTCACTGAGATGGTTTATATGAGAAACAGAAATGTTACTGGCCTGATCAGTCACTAGGCAATGTTGCCGTTACTGTACCTTTAGGAGTTACACAGTCAGAGCAACATGCTGGACTCTTCTTTAGCTCCTCTGCAGAGCCCATTATTAAATATGTGCAAACAGCAGCATGTTTCTGGCTCCCTCCACACATGGTCAAGGTCAGGTTTATTGATCGAGCACATTTCCAACAGCCCATGCTGCACAACTTGCTTTACAAACTAGAATGCAACTAAAACAAGTAAAATGCACTACAATGACGCAATAAAATATAAATGAATAATAACACTAAAATAAAATAGAATGCATTTAAATTACTTATTGGCAGCTGATTTGACGCAGTTTCAACTGAAGATGAATCAATGAGAGGATTAAAAAAAATGTTCTCACAGTTTTCTTCAGTCGCAAACTGTCTTTAATATCAGACATATTCCAATATTCCAGTTTCTAGCAGATATCTCAGTTTCTTGATAACACAGCTGATACATACTCCAATGTTTAATGCAAGCAAAAACTTTTTGAATGCTTCTCAGAGGAGATCACAGCACTCATAACACTGGTTTTAATTTTCAACACATTATCGGTCTTTACCGCAGTAAAATCAGGTAGCTGTCATTCAATGCCAACATCAGCCTACCTGACAAAGCCAAACTAAATGAAGCTTTTCCATCAGCTTCCATCAGACATTATAGTTTATCCAAGCAAAATGTTTTCTTTTTAAAAATCTATGGTTTTGAGGAAAACAACAGCATCTATGAAAGTACATGAATTATTGATTAGGCTATTTGAAAATGGTGAAAGACAAGTCTGATAAAAAGCTGAAAAGATGCTGACACTGTTGTATTTCACGTTAGAATGAATGAAACAAAACTGTAATGCCTGAAAGAAATGTACAGTGGATTTCTCATTTGACTATAAAATATAAATGACTTTTGGGGTGGAGGGACTGAATAGCCAAATTCAATATAAAGATCTACTGTTCCATCACGTTTGGCAGCAAATATCTCATTTATCAGTGCATAGTGGAAATAAATAAGCATTCAACCTCTGATTTGACATTTTATTACTGTCTTAACAAAAGTTGCAGTCAGAAAACATGAAATTCTGCAAAAGAACGATACAAGCTGAACTCATTTTGGTTTGAAGTGAATCAGATGCCATTCATTCACCGACTCCATTTCTAATTTGCCATTTCCCAATCCAGTAGAGAGCTCTGACTTGAATCATGTGTGGAAGGGACAAAGTACAACTCTGAGCAGCACCGTACAGCACGCAGAGACAGTGTGCATCTCTATCGCTGCTGCAGGTATGAAGCTGTGAGGATCATTGACCAGAATGCGTCCTTTTAACAAACTGATGAAACCAGCTGTAACACAGGACTTGTTGTTTTGTTTTTTTAATGCAGACCAGCAAATGCGTTCTAGGAAGAAAGAGTCAGCTGATTCATTTGCTACAATATAAGAGGTATTAGCAGTTCACCCTCCTTCTTAGCGTATGGCACAGTTTTTAAAAGTAGAGGCAGAGTTTCTGTTTAATGCTGTGAAACCTCTGCCACACTCAGCTGTTATCCATCAGTGTTTAGCAGCCCGACTGGGCTTTTTAACAGTCTTCACTTTTACAGAGTTTTTGTATAGTAGCAGTCTCTCTGTGGTGTGAGGTGGCAAGCGGTTCCTTTTTGCTTTCACAATGCACGCAGCCATCGGACTGAAACGGTCAAAACCTCCAGATGTGGCGGGCACCGCCAGCAGCTTCTTGGCGAGGCCTTGGAGCTTCGGGAATCGAGAAGCACATTTCCAGTACTGAAGAGTAGAGTTGCTTTCCCACAGCGGTTCAGACAGGTACACGTCGAACTCTGACATCTTTAGAGTCTTTGCAGGAGGCTGAAGGAAGTTGAAGATGGACTTCCTCTTGAGGTCGTTTTCACTGATTTCAGGACAGTTGTTGTCTGAGCTGCCAGCACAAGTGTCCATCACGCCATCTGTCTGGCTTTCTTCTTTCACATCGTGCTCCAGCCCACTGCCTGTCTGATCTTTCTCTGCCTCAACAGTAGGAAATGTTGAGGCTTCCATGTTTTCTAATGTGGACTCAACAATGCTGCGAGCCTCAGATTTTGACGGAGGTGTTAGGAAATCATTCTGTTCATCCTGGTTGTCATCAGAAAACGGCTGCAAAAAAAATGGTTGTTTTAAATGTACACACATTTTTTTCCTATATCTACTCAACACGCATATTCAGTTAAATATAAATCTACAGAAGTCCGCTATGCTTCTGGCCTAATTTGGTACCTGCAGTTTGATCCTAGGATCCAGCACAGCAGCTAGTATCATGTCCTTCTGGTGAATCACTGGCTGGAAGTGTGTGTAGAGGCCTGTGCGCAGGGCCTTGCAGAAGTGGGTGTAGTTGGTGACACAATTCTCCAAGGTTTTATCAAGTCCAATGAGGGACGGTATGATGAGAGACATAGTCACACCATTTCCCTGCAGGACCTACGATAGATAAGACACAAACATGGCATCCACAGTGAAGACATCGTGGACAGCGGAGAATCTCCCGGTGGTGGAGCAGACTGGGACAGAGTTCCACTGATGAAAAAGAGAGTCACGATGGATATTATAAGAATTAAATAAAAAAAGATTCAGACCAAAAGATTTGTGATCTACACAATCCAAGCTGATCAACGATAAGCTCAGTATTTTCATTTAATATATTTTTCATCTGCTTGAATGTTTCCTGCTTCACACAGTGCTCAACCTGCTAGATTTTTGTTTGTTATTCATTTATTTTAAATGTCTAATCTTATCTTTGAATCAAACATTCATACATATATACACTGTGTTCATTATAATAACATACATATATACTGTCAGACACCACTCTGACATTCCATTCATGCTCAGCTGAATATTAAAATGGACAAATATGTGTCATCTCTGCATACGCTATGATCATTATAGAATGACATGAAATATTAAAACTGAGCTTAATCTTCAACATAAGCAGTAGTCATATAAATTCATATACTCTTAAGCACAAATGGTGAAAGTTTTTCTGCAGAATAAGTAGCCTATTAGTTGTATCTGTATTGCGGTGTTCTGATAGTATGGCTTCTTATACTGAAGAAATGGATCTAAATAAATAACTAAATAAATCCTCCAGCACTCGTTATTGTCACCTATTGCTAATGTTTTGACGCTGCCAACCTCTCATACGCTGTAAGAATTTAATTCAACTGTTTATCACAGAAAAAGTGTGACTTGTAGGACACGTAACACTAGCGGGCATAATGTTAGCTTAATAGTCAGCTCAACAGCTGTTGTTAGCTCCGGACAAGTGACTACAACAGTAGCGATGAGCCCCGATGAACGGATCCGGGGGCGGATGGGCTCGTACATAAATGGATCGATCGGGGCGGGATACGGTGGGAAACGACAGATACCTTAAACTTGAAGACAGCCCAAGTAGAAGGATCGCTAAAGTCTGCTAAAAAAAGAAATCGCAATGCAAGTTGAACAAACTTGCAAAGACACAATATCAAATTGAACCCATTCTGGTACAAAATGACATCATAATAGACTGTCCTTTGAATGTCACGACGTTCGGCGATAACGTCACTTGAACTCCTTTGAAGACAGTTCTGGGGGCGGAGTCAGAGCCTATAAATATCCCTCGAGTACATACCTTGAACCCATAGATCGCTATAGTTCTGAACTAACAGTTTCCACTTGCGAACACTGTCTCATTGAGTAGATCATTTTTCAAACACAGAATAACACGTCGTATAAACTAAACTAAATACATTCATTTCAAAATGAGCTCCCTAAGCTACTTTGATATGCAGATGCTCAGAAATGAGATAGAAAATTACAAACAAGCTAAAAAACTTCAGCTTGAGGAAATCCAAGAAAAGAATTGTAGGATTTCAAGTCTTGAGGCATCTTTGAAAGAAGAGCAGGGACTGGTTGCAAAGATGAAAGAGGAGTCCAAAGAAATGCAGGTGCTCAGAAATGAGATAGAAAAGTACAAACAAGCTGAAAAGCTTCAGTTGGAGGAAATCGATGAAAAGAATTCTAAGATTTCAAGTCTTGAGGCATCTTTGAAAGAAGAGCAGGAACTGGTTGCGAAGATGACAGAGGAAACCAAATCCCAGCTAAGGTCCGCAGAGTCACAGAATGTAGATCTCACAAACAAATATGAGGCAAAAATTCGGGCTCTTCATAAGGCAATCAAACACCTTGAAAATAAGTGTGCCACTGAAAAAACGATGCGGGACAAGAAAGAAAAGGAGGTGGAATCTCTGGTTGTCCTTAAAATCAAACATGAGCAGGAAAAACAAGAACTCAAGATGAAGCTAAGCAAGACGACTGAGGAAAAAAATGAAACACTTAAAGAACTGCAGAAACAAAATGAGCAGCTTCAGACTGAGATTCAGAACAATGAGAAGTACATTCATCGTAATGACTTCCTTGAAAGAAGGATAGACGAGCTTCTTACACTACCTGGGGAGGTGTACTGCCGTCAACAGAAAGTTAAAAGTGTGGGGAAGAAAATTTCATCCCAAAAAAATAACATAGCCCGTCTGAAAACTGCTCAACAGCTGAAGGGACTTTATGACACACTCGGCCACACTGTGCAAGTCGAGAAAAAAGCCTCCCCAGAGCAGCAAAGAAAGGATGGGGATGAACAAATAGCCCGGAAAAAGGTGAGATTTGACCTGAGTAATGTGGAATACTTTCCATCCAAAGGCGACAATGAGCTGAAAGAACAACAGAAAGAAATTAGAGACCTTAAGGGTAAAACTGGTAACAAGCTTACCACATATGACAGTAAGCTAAAAGCAGTGCATGGCCTGCTACCTCCTATTTCCACTAGGGCCCGGTCTAAAACTGTAGACAACTCAAAGAAGCAGTCTGAGTCTAGGAGCTCACTCAACCTCAAGTCCACTGTTACTCCCAAGGCAGAAGAAGAAATGTTTCATCCCCATTCACCTGAACTTACTTCCCAGTCAACTCTACGTAGAGTATACAATCCTGCTACAAAACTACTCAAGCGCCGGCCTTCAGCCAAACCCAACCACATCTAAAAAATCCTCCTACCAGTTCTCACACTGACCCCAAAGAAATAATCAGCTTTTAAGCTGGTTAAAAAATATCTATTTCTTTGTTTCCAAAGTCAAAATAAATCACAAAGAGACAATATCAGAAAAAAATTTAATACCCGCCCATCCTGAGGGTATATTACATCCGTAACCCAGGAGAGGCTGTATTTGCTATAACATCATAAATGTAAGACAATAAGGACATCTCTGCATGTGTGAGGAAGTGACATGCATTTCATCTATGTCGCTTCATCACCCCCAACCGGTCGAGGTAGATGGCCGCCCCTCACTGAGCCTGGTTCTACTGAAGGTTTCTTCCTATTAAAAGGGAGTTTTTCCTTCCCACTGTCGCCAAGTGCTTGCTCATAGGGGATCTTCGGATTGTTGGGTTTTCTCTGCATTATTGTAGGGATGTTAACTTGCAATATTATATAATATTGCAAGTTAACATCCCTACAATCTCTGCGTTATTGTAGGGATGTTACCCTAAAGTTTTAAAATTGGCACAAATAAAATTGATGTGAACTGAATTTTTCTTTTGATGTGTACAAGTGGTTGTATTTGAGTACTTTTGATCTGCTTTTATTCACTACTACGCACACACTGGCTTCAAAAATACAAAGTGATGGCAGTCCCCATGAAAAGGGAATTTTGGCTTCATTTTTGTACAGTGGCAGGAAGTGGAGTGAGGTTATTAAAATAGGCTGTTCTCAGCTATTTTTAAAGCTACATTTTAGTTAGTTTTTAGTTAGCGAACCTTTAGTTACTGTGGCCAAATACATATTTCATTTTTTAAAGTAAACACATTCTCAGTCACTCGCAGTCAGACATTGAGCAAAAGCACATGTTCGGTAGCTAATCCTTGTATTTACCCTGACTAACAAAATATCTCTGCTGAAGTCACTGAGATGGTTTATATGAGAAACAGAAATGTTACTGGCCTGATCAGTCACTAGGCAATGTTGCCGTTACTGTACCTTTAGGAGTTACACAGTCAGAGCAACATGCTGGACTCTTCTTTAGCTCCTCTGCAGAGCCCATTATTAAATATGTGCAAACAGCAGCATGTTTCTGGCTCCCTCCACACATGGTCAAGGTCAGGTTTATTGATCGAGCACATTTCCAACAGCCCATGCTGCACAACTTGCTTTACAAACTAGAATGCAACTAAAACAAGTAAAATGCACTACAATGACGCAATAAAATATAAATGAATAATAACACTAAAATAAAATAGAATGCATTTAAATTACTTATTGGCAGCTGATTTGACGCAGTTTCAACTGAAGATGAATCAATGAGAGGATTAAAAAAATGTTCTCACAGTTTTCTTCAGTCGCAAACTGTCTTTAATATCAGACATATTCCAATATTCCAGTTTCTAGCAGATATCTCAGTTTCTTGATAACACAGCTGATACATACTCCAATGTTTAATGCAAGCAAAAACTTTTTGAATGCTTCTCAGAGGAGATCACAGCACTCATAACACTGGTTTTAATTTTCAACACATTATCGGTCTTTACCGCAGTAAAATCAGGTAGCTGTCATTCAATGCCAACATCAGCCTACCTGACAAAGCCAAACTAAATGAAGCTTTTCCATCAGCTTCCATCAGACATTATAGTTTATCCAAGCAAAATGTTTTCTTTTTAAAAATCTATGGTTTTGAGGAAAACAACAGCATCTATGAAAGTACATGAATTATTGATTAGGCTATTTGAAAATGGTGAAAGACAAGTCTGATAAAAAGCTGAAAAGATGCTGACACTGTTGTATTTCACGTTAGAATGAATGAAACAAAACTGTAATGCCTGAAAGAAATGTACAGTGGATTTCTCATTTGACTATAAAATATAAATGACTTTTGGGGTGGAGGGACTGAATAGCCAAATTCAATATAAAGATCTACTGTTCCATCACGTTTGGCAGCAAATATCTCATTTATCAGTGCATAGTGGAAATAAATAAGCATTCAACCTCTGATTTGACATTTTATTACTGTCTTAACAAAAGTTGCAGTCAGAAAACATGAAATTCTGCAAAAGAACGATACAAGCTGAACTCATTTTGGTTTGAAGTGAATCAGATGCCATTCATTCACCGACTCCATTTCTAATTTGCCATTTCCCAATCCAGTAGAGAGCTCTGACTTGAATCATGTGTGGAAGGGACAAAGTACAACTCTGAGCAGCACCGTACAGCACGCAGAGACAGTGTGCATCTCTATCGCTGCTGCAGGTATGAAGCTGTGAGGATCATTGACCAGAATGCGTCCTTTTAACAAACTGATGAAACCAGCTGTAACACAGGACTTGTTGTTTTGTTTTTTTAATGCAGACCAGCAAATGCGTTCTAGGAAGAAAGAGTCAGCTGATTCATTTGCTACAATATAAGAGGTATTAGCAGTTCACCCTCCTTCTTAGCGTATGGCACAGTTTTTAAAAGTAGAGGCAGAGTTTCTGTTTAATGCTGTGAAACCTCTGCCACACTCAGCTGTTATCCATCAGTGTTTAGCAGCCCGACTGGGCTTTTTAACAGTCTTCACTTTTACAGAGTTTTTGTATAGTAGCAGTCTCTCTGTGGTGTGAGGTGGCAAGCGGTTCCTTTTTGCTTTCACAATGCACGCAGCCATCGGACTGAAACGGTCAAAACCTCCAGATGTGGCGGGCACCGCCAGCAGCTTCTTGGCGAGGCCTTGGAGCTTCGGGAATCGAGAAGCACATTTCCAGTACTGAAGAGTAGAGTTGCTTTCCCACAGCGGTTCAGACAGGTACACGTCGAACTCTGACATCTTTAGAGTCTTTGCAGGAGGCTGAAGGAAGTTGAAGATGGACTTCCTCTTGAGGTCGTTTTCACTGATTTCAGGACAGTTGTTGTCTGAGCTGCCAGCACAAGTGTCCATCACGCCATCTGTCTGGCTTTCTTCTTTCACATCGTGCTCCAGCCCACTGCCTGTCTGATCTTTCTCTGCCTCAACAGTAGGAAATGTTGAGGCTTCCATGTTTTCTAATGTGGACTCAACAATGCTGCGAGCCTCAGATTTTGACGGAGGTGTTAGGAAATCATTCTGTTCATTCTGGTTGTCATCAGAAAACGGCTGCAAAAAAAATGGTTGTTTTAAATGTACACACATTTTTTTCCTATATCTACTCAACACGCATATTCAGTTAAATATAAATCTACAGAAGTCCGCTATGCTTCTGGCCTAATTTGGTACCTGCAGTTTGATCCTAGGATCCAGCACAGCAGCTAGTATCATGTCCTTCTGGTGAATCACTGGCTGGAAGTGTGTGTAGAGGCCTGTGCGCAGGGCCTTGCAGAAGTGGGTGTAGTTGGTGACACAATTCTCCAAGGTTTTATCAAGTCCAATGAGGGACGGTATGATGAGAGACATAGTCACACCATTTCCCTGCAGGACCTACGATAGATAAGACACAAACATGGCATCCACAGTGAAGACATCGTGGACAGCGGAGAATCTCCCGGTGGTGGAGCAGACTGGGACAGAGTTCCACTGATGAAAAAGAGAGTCACGATGGATATTATAAGAATTAAATAAAAAAAGATTCAGACCAAAAGATTTGTGATCTACACAATCCAAGCTGATCAACGATAAGCTCAGTATTTTCATTTAATATATTTTTCATCTGCTTGAATGTTTCCTGCTTCACACAGTGCTCAACCTGCTAGATTTTTGTTTGTTATTCATTTATTTTAAATGTCTAATCTTATCTTTGAATCAAACATTCATACATATATACACTGTGTTCATTATAATAACATACATATATACTGTCAGACACCACTCTGACATTCCATTCATGCTCAGCTGAATATTAAAATGGACAAATATGTGTCATCTCTGCATACGCTATGATCATTATAGAATGACATGAAATATTAAAACTGAGCTTAATCTTCAACATAAGCAGTAGTCATATAAATTCATATACTCTTAAGCACAAATGGTGAAAGTTTTTCTGCAGAATAAGTAGCCTATTAGTTGTATCTGTATTGCGGTGTTCTGATAGTATGGCTTCTTATACTGAAGAAATGGATCTAAATAAATAACTAAATAAATCCTCCAGCACTCGTTATTGTCACCTATTGCTAATGTTTTGACGCTGCCAACCTCTCATACGCTGTAAGAATTTAATTCAACTGTTTATCACAGAAAAAGTGTGACTTGTAGGACACGTAACACTAGCGGGCATAATGTTAGCTTAATAGTCAGCTCAACAGCTGTTGTTAGCTCCGGACAAGTGACTACAACAGTAGCGATGAGCCCCGATGAACGGATCCGGGGGCGGATGGGCTCGTACATAAATGGATCGATCGGGGCGGGATACGGTGGGAAACGACAGATACCTTAAACTTGAAGACAGCCCAAGTAGAAGGATCGCTAAAGTCTGCTAAAAAAAGAAATCGCAATGCAAGTTGAACAAACTTGCAAAGACACAATATCAAATTTAACCCATTCTAGTACAAAATGACATCATAATAGACTGTCCTTTGAATGTCACGACGTTCGGCGATAACGTCACTTGAACTCCTTTGAAGACAGTTCTGGGGGCGGAGTCAGAGCCTATAAATATCCCTCGAGTACATACCTTGAACCCATAGATCGCTATAGTTCTGAACTAACAGTTTCCACTTGCGAACACTGTCTCATTGAGTAGATCATTTTTCAAACACAGAATAACACGTCGTATAAACTAAACTAAATACATTCATTTCAAAATGAGCTCCCTAAGCTACTTTGATATGCAGATGCTCAGAAATGAGATAGAAAATTACAAACAAGCTAAAAAACTTCAGCTTGAGGAAATCCAAGAAAAGAATTGTAGGATTTCAAGTCTTGAGGCATCTTTGAAAGAAGAGCAGGGACTGGTTGCAAAGATGAAAGAGGAGTCCAAAGAAATGCAGGTGCTCAGAAATGAGATAGAAAAGTACAAACAAGCTGAAAAGCTTCAGTTGGAGGAAATCGATGAAAAGAATTCTAAGATTTCAAGTCTTGAGGCATCTTTGAAAGAAGAGCAGGAACTGGTTGCGAAGATGACAGAGGAAACCAAATCCCAGCTAAGGTCCGCAGAGTCACAGAATGTAGATCTCACAAACAAATATGAGGCAAAAATTCGGGCTCTTCATAAGGCAATCAAACACCTTGAAAATAAGTGTGCCACTGAAAAAACGATGCGGGACAAGAAAGAAAAGGAGGTGGAATCTCTGGTTGTCCTTAAAATCAAACATGAGCAGGAAAAACAAGAACTCAAGATGAAGCTAAGCAAGACGACTGAGGAAAAAAATGAAACACTTAAAGAACTGCAGAAACAAAATGAGCAGCTTCAGACTGAGATTCAGAACAATGAGAAGTACATTCATCGTAATGACTTCCTTGAAAGAAGGATAGACGAGCTTCTTACACTACCTGGGGAGGTGTACTGCCGTCAACAGAAAGTTAAAAGTGTGGGGAAGAAAATTTCATCCCAAAAAAATAACATAGCCCGTCTGAAAACTGCTCAACAGCTGAAGGGACTTTATGACACACTCGGCCACACTGTGCAAGTCGAGAAAAAAGCCTCCCCAGAGCAGCAAAGAAAGGATGGGGATGAACAAATAGCCCGGAAAAAGGTGAGATTTGACCTGAGTAATGTGGAATACTTTCCATCCAAAGGCGACAATGAGCTGAAAGAACAACAGAAAGAAATTAGAGACCTTAAGGGTAAAACTGGTAACAAGCTTACCACATATGACAGTAAGCTAAAAGCAGTGCATGGCCTGCTACCTCCTATTTCCACTAGGGCCCGGTCTAAAACTGTAGACAACTCAAAGAAGCAGTCTGAGTCTAGGAGCTCACTCAACCTCAAGTCCACTGTTACTCCCAAGGCAGAAGAAGAAATGTTTCATCCCCATTCACCTGAACTTACTTCCCAGTCAACTCTACGTAGAGTATACAATCCTGCTACAAAACTACTCAAGCGCCGGCCTTCAGCCAAACCCAACCACATCTAAAAAATCCTCCTACCAGTTCTCACACTGACTCCAAAGAAATAATCAGCTTTTAAGCTGGTTAAAAAATATCTATTTCTTTGTTTCCAAAGTCAAAATAAATCACAAAGAGACAATATCAGAAAAAAATTTAATACCCGCCCATCCTGAGGGTATATTACATCCGTAACCCAGGAGAGGCTGTATTTGCTATAACATCATAAATGTAAGACAATAAGGACATCTCTGCATGTGTGAGGAAGTGACATGCATTTCATCTATGTCGCTTCATCACCCCCAACCGGTCGAGGTAGATGGCCGCCCCTCACTGAGCCTGGTTCTACTGAAGGTTTCTTCCTATTAAAAGGGAGTTTTTCCTTCCCACTGTCGCCAAGTGCTTGCTCATAGGGGATCTTCGGATTGTTGGGTTTTCTCTGCATTATTGTAGGGATGTTAACTTGCAATATTATATAATATTGCAAGTTAACATCCCTACAATCTCTGCGTTATTGTAGGGATGTTACCCTAAAGTTTTAAAATTGGCACAAATAAAATTGATGTGAACTGAATTTTTCTTTTGATGTGTACAAGTGGTTGTATTTGAGTACTTTTGATCTGCTTTTATTCACTACTACGCACACACTGGCTTCAAAAATACAAAGTGATGGCAGTCCCCATGAAAAGGGAATTTTGGCTTCATTTTTGTACAGTGGCAGGAAGTGGAGTGAGGTTATTAAAATAGGCTGTTCTCAGCTATTTTTAAAGCTACATTTTAGTTAGTTTTTAGTTAGCGAACCTTTAGTTACTGTGGCCAAATACATATTTCATTTTTTAAAGTAAACACATTCTCAGTCACTCGCAGTCAGACATTGAGCAAAAGCACATGTTCGGTAGCTAATCCTTGTATTTACCCTGACTAACAAAATATCTCTGCTGAAGTCACTGAGATGGTTTATATGAGAAACAGAAATGTTACTGGCCTGATCAGTCACTAGGCAATGTTGCCGTTACTGTACCTTTAGGAGTTACACAGTCAGAGCAACATGCTGGACTCTTCTTTAGCTCCTCTGCAGAGCCCATTATTAAATATGTGCAAACAGCAGCATGTTTCTGGCTCCCTCCACACATGGTCAAGGTCAGGTTTATTGATCGAGCACATTTCCAACAGCCTATGCTGCACAACTTGCTTTACAAACTAGAATGCAACTAAAACAAGTAAAATGCACTACAATGACGCAATAAAATATAAATGAATAATAACACTAAAATAAAATAGAATGCATTTAAATTACTTATTGGCAGCTGATTTGACGCAGTTTCAACTGAAGATGAATCAATGAGAGGATTAAAAAAAAATGTTCTCACAGTTTTCTTCAGTCGCAAACTGTCTTTAATATCAGACATATTCCAATATTCCAGTTTCTAGCAGATATCTCAGTTTCTTGATAACACAGCTGATACATACTCCAATGTTTAATGCAAGCAAAAACTTTTTGAATGCTTCTCAGAGGAGATCACAGCACTCATAACACTGGTTTTAATTTTCAACACATTATCGGTCTTTACCGCAGTAAAATCAGGTAGCTGTCATTCAATGCCAACATCAGCCTACCTGACAAAGCCAAACTAAATGAAGCTTTTCCATCAGCTTCCATCAGACATTATAGTTTATCCAAGCAAAATGTTTTCTTTTTAAAAATCTATGGTTTTGAGGAAAACAACAGCATCTATGAAAGTACATGAATTATTGATTAGGCTATTTGAAAATGGTGAAAGACAAGTCTGATAAAAAGCTGAAAAGATGCTGACACTGTTGTATTTCACGTTAGAATGAATGAAACAAAACTGTAATGCCTGAAAGAAATGTACAGTGGATTTCTCATTTGACTATAAAATATAAATGACTTTTGGGGTGGAGGGACTGAATAGCCAAATTCAATATAAAGATCTACTGTTCCATCACGTTTGGCAGCAAATATCTCATTTATCAGTGCATAGTGGAAATAAATAAGCATTCAACCTCTGATTTGACATTTTATTACTGTCTTAACAAAAGTTGCAGTCAGAAAACATGAAATTCTGCAAAAGAACGATACAAGCTGAACTCATTTTGGTTTGAAGTGAATCAGATGCCATTCATTCACCGACTCCATTTCTAATTTGCCATTTCCCAATCCAGTAGAGAGCTCTGACTTGAATCATGTGTGGAAGGGACAAAGTACAACTCTGAGCAGCACCGTACAGCACGCAGAGACAGTGTGCATCTCTATCGCTGCTGCAGGTATGAAGCTGTGAGGATCATTGACCAGAATGCGTCCTTTTAACAAACTGATGAAACCAGCTGTAACACAGGACTTGTTGTTTTGTTTTTTTAATGCAGACCAGCAAATGCGTTCTAGGAAGAAAGAGTCAGCTGATTCATTTGCTACAATATAAGAGGTATTAGCAGTTCACCCTCCTTCTTAGCGTATGGCACAGTTTTTAAAAGTAGAGGCAGAGTTTCTGTTTAATGCTGTGAAACCTCTGCCACACTCAGCTGTTATCCATCAGTGTTTAGCAGCCCGACTGGGCTTTTTAACAGTCTTCACTTTTACAGAGTTTTTGTATAGTAGCAGTCTCTCTGTGGTGTGAGGTGGCAAGCGGTTCCTTTTTGCTTTCACAATGCACGCAGCCATCGGACTGAAACGGTCAAAACCTCCAGATGTGGCGGGCACCGCCAGCAGCTTCTTGGCGAGGCCTTGGAGCTTCGGGAATCGAGAAGCACATTTCCAGTACTGAAGAGTAGAGTTGCTTTCCCACAGCGGTTCAGACAGGTACACGTCGAACTCTGACATCTTTAGAGTCTTTGCAGGCGGCTGAAGGAAGTTGAAGATGGACTTCCTCTTGAGGTCGTTTTCACTGATTTCAGGACAGTTGTTGTCTGAGCTGCCAGCACAAGTGTCCATCACGCCATCTGTCTGGCTTTCTTCTTTCACATCGTGCTCCAGCCCACTGCCTGTCTGATCTTTCTCTGCCTCAACAGTAGGAAAAGTTGAGGCTTCCATGTTTTCTAATGTGGACTCAACAATGCTGCGAGCCTCAGATTTTGACGGAGGTGTTAGGAAATCATTCTGTTCATCCTGGTTGTCATCAGAAAACGGCTGCAAAAAAAATGGTTGTTTTAAATGTACACACATTTTTTTCCTTTATCTACTCAACACGCATATTCAATTAAATATAAATCTACAGAAGTCCGCTATGCTTCTGGCCTAATTTGGTACCTGCAGTTTGATCCTAGGATCCAGCACAGCAGCTAGTATCATGTCCTTCTGGTGAATCACTGGCTGGAAGTGTGTGTAGAGGCCTGTGCGCAGGGCCTTGCAGAAGTGGGTGTAGTTGGTGACACAATTCTCCAAGGTTTTATCAAGTCCAATGAGGGACGGTATGATGAGAGACATAGTCACACCATTTCCCTGCAGGACCTACGATAGATAAGACACAAACATGGCATCCACAGTGAAGACATCGTGGACAGCGGAGAATCTCCCGGTGGTGGAGCAGACTGGGACAGAGTTCCACTGATGAAAAAGAGAGTCACGATGGATATTATAAGAATTAAATAAAAAAAGATTCAGACCAAAAGATTTGTGATCTACACAATCCAAGCTGATCAACGATAAGCTCAGTATTTTCATTTAATATATTTTTCATCTGCTTGAATGTTTCCTGCTTCACACAGTGCTCAACCTGCTAGATTTTTGTTTGTTATTCATTTATTTTAAATGTCTAATCTTATCTTTGAATCAAACATTCATACATATATACACTGTGTTCATTATAATAACATACATATATACTGTCAGACACCACTCTGACATTCCATTCATGCTCAGCTGAATATTAAAATGGACAAATATGTGTCATCTCTGCATACGCTATGATCATTATAGAATGACATGAAATATTAAAACTGAGCTTAATCTTCAACATAAGCAGTAGTCATATAAATTCATATACTCTTAAGCACAAATGGTGAAAGTTTTTCTGCAGAATAAGTAGCCTATTAGTTGTATCTGTATTGCGGTGTTCTGATAGTATGGCTTCTTATACTGAAGAAATGGATCTAAATAAATAACTAAATAAATCCTCCAGCACTCGTTATTGTCACCTATTGCTAATGTTTTGACGCTGCCAACCTCTCATACGCTGTAAGAATTTAATTCAACTGTTTATCACAGAAAAAGTGTGACTTGTAGGACACGTAACACTAGCGGGCATAATGTTAGCTTAATAGTCAGCTCAACAGCTGTTGTTAGCTCCGGACAAGTGACTACAACAGTAGCGATGAGCCCCGATGAACGGATCCGGGGGCGGATGGGCTCGTACATAAATGGATCGATCGGGGCGGGATACGGTGGGAAACGACAGATACCTTAAACTTGAAGACAGCCCAAGTAGAAGGATCGCTAAAGTCTGCTAAAAAAAAGAAATCGCAATGCAAGTTGAACAAACTTGCAAAGACACAATATCAAATTGAACCCATTCTGGTACAAAATGACATCATAATAGACTGTCCTTTGAATGTCACGACGTTCGGCGATAACGTCACTTGAACTCCTTTGAAGACAGTTCTGGGGGCGGAGTCAGAGCCTATAAATATCCCTCGAGTACATACCTTGAACCCATAGATCGCTATAGTTCTGAACTAACAGTTTCCACTTGCGAACACTTTGTCTCATTGAGTAGATCATTTTTCAAACACAGAATAACACGTCGTATAAACTAAACTAAATACATTCATTTCAAAATGAGCTCCCTAAGCTACTTTGATATGCAGATGCTCAGAAATGAGATAGAAAATTACAAACAAGCTGAAAAACTTCAGCTTGAGGAAATCCAAGAAAAGAATTGTAGGATTTCAAGTCTTGAGGCATCTTTGAAAGAAGAGCAGGGACTGGTTGCAAAGATGAAAGAGGAGTCCAAAGAAATGCAGGTGCTCAGAAATGAGATAGAAAAGTACAAACAAGCTGAAAAGCTTCAGTTGGAGGAAATCGATGAAAAGAATTGTAAGATTTCAAGTCTTGAGGCATCTTTGAAAGAAGAGCAGGAACTGGTTGCGAAGATGAAAGAGGAGTCCAAAGAAATGCAGGTGCTCAGATATGAGATAGAAAATTACAAACAAGCTGAAAAACTTCAGCTTGAGGAAATCGATGAAAAGAATTGTAAGATTTCAAGTCTTGAGGCATCTTTGAAAGAAGAACAGGAACTGGTTGCGAAGATGACAGAGGAATCCAAAGATGAAAAGATGGAAAAAATGGAAAATGTTTTGCTGGAAACCAAATCCCAGCTAAGGTCCGCAGAGTCACAGAATGTAGATCTCACAAACAAATATGAGGCAAAAATTCGGGCTCTTCATAAGGCAATCAAACACCTTGAAAATAAGTGTGCCACTGAAAAAACGATGCGGGACAAGAAAGAAAAGGAGGTGGAATCTCTGGTTGTCCTTAAAATCAAAAATGAGCAGGAAAAACAAGAACTCAAGATGAAGCTAAGCAAGACGACTGAGGAAAAAAATGAAACACTTAAAGAACTGCAGAAACAAAATGAGCAGCTTCAGACTGAGATTCAGAACAATGAGAAGTACATTCATCGTAATGACTTCCTTGAAAGAAGGATAGACGAGCTTCTTACACTACCTGGGGAGGTGTACTGCCGTCAACAGAAAGTTAAAAGTGTGGAAGAAGAAAAAGAGAAACTACAGGCTGAACTTAAAAAGTGTCAAAGACAAAATGAGGAGTATAAAGCGGGAAAGCGCTGGGCAATAGATGAGAAAAACCAACTGACAAAGAAAAATGATGAACTGAAAGTACGTCTTAGGGAGAAGGAATGTAACAACATAACGTTGAGGAAAGAGTTAAAAGCTAAAGTCCTGGAATCTGAAAGTCAGATAAAGGAGCTGGCAAGGCAACGTTTTACTATCGACCGTCTGGAAAACTGCCTTGAGGTTAAAACTAAGCAAATAATTATATTTGAAAATGAGACGCAGGAGTCTGGGAAGAAAATTTCATCCCAAGAAAATAACATAGCCCGTCTGAAAACTGCTCTTAGCAAAGCAGAAAACGATCTGGAACTGGAGATAAAGAGACGTGAAAATCTTAGGTCTGATAAAGTGCTCCTTTCTGAGACAAAGTTCTGCATTGAGAACGAACTCTATACAGCTAGAGACACTATAAAGACACTTCAGAATAAAATCAAAGAAAAGGCTCAAGAACTCCAAGAGACAAACGTAGACCTTGCCAATGCTAAGACCAGCTATAATGCTGTAAAGACTGAGCTGGACATTATCAAACTGCAGCAGGCAGAACAAAAGAAAGAACACGAGAAACAGCTTAGCTCTGCAAATGACAACCTCTTCACAGTGAAGTCAAAGTTGACGCAAACTGTGGAGGACAAAGAAGAGGTTGAGAAAGCTCTGACAAAGTCCAAACACACAGTATTTAAGCTTGAGCAAGTAATAGAAGAACTGGAAACTGACATTGGCATTCAACGACAAAAGAATGCAGTACAGAAAAAAGAAAATGACGATCTGCTGCAACAGCTGAAGGGACTTTATGACACACTCGGCCACACTGTGCAAGTCGAGAAAAAAGCCTCCCCAGAGCAGCAAAGAAAGGATGGGGATGAACAAATAGCCCGGAAAAAGGTGAGATTTGACCTGAGTAATGCGGAATACTTTCCATCCAAAGTCGACAATGAGCTGAAAGAACAACAGAAAGAAATTAGAGACCTTAAGGGTAAAAAGGGTAACAAGCTTACCACATATGACAGTAAGCTAAAAGCAGTGCATGGCCTGCTACCTCCTATTTCCACTAGGGCCCGGTCTAAAACTGTAGACAACTCAAAGAAGCAGTCTGAGTCTAGGAGCTCACTCAACCTCAAGTCCACTGTTACTCCCAAGGCAGAAGAAGAAATGTTTCATCCCCATTCACCTGAACTTATTTCCCAGTCAACTCTACGTAGAGTATACAATCCTGGTGCAAAACTACTCAAGCGCCGGCCTTCAGCCAAACCCAACCACATCTAAAAAATCCTCCTACCAGTTCTCACACTGACCCCAAAGAAATAATCAGCTTTTAAGCTGGTTAAAAAATATCTATTTCTTTGTTTCCAAAGTCAAAATAAATCACAAAGAGACAATACCAGAAAAAAATTTAATACCCGCCCATCCTGAGGGTATATTACATCCGTAACCCAGGAGAGGCTGTATTTGCTATAACATCATAAATGTAAGACAATAAGGACATCTCTGCATGTGTGAGGAAGTGACATGCATTTCATCTATGTCGCTTCATCACCCCCAACCGGTCGAGGTAGATGGCCGCCCCTCACTGAGCCTGGTTCTACTGAAGGTTTCTTCCTATTAAAAGGGAGTTTTTCCTTCCCACTGTCGCCAAGTGCTTGCTCATAGGGGATCTTCGGATTGTTGGGTTTTCTCTGCATTATTGTAGGGATGTTAACTTGCAATATTATATAATATTGCAAGTTAACATCCCTACAATCTCTGCGTTATTGTAGGGATGTTACCCTAAAGTTTTAAAATTGGCACAAATAAAATTGATGTGAACTGAATTTTTCTTTTGATGTGTACAAGTGGTTGTATTTGAGTACTTTTGATCTGCTTTTATTCACTACTACGCACACACTGGCTTCAAAAATACAAAGTGATGGCAGTCCCCATGAAAAGGGAATTTTGGCTTCATTTTTGTACAGTGGCAGGAAGTGGAGTGAGGTTATTAAAATAGGCTGTTCTCAGCTATTTTTAAAGCTACATTTTAGTTAGTTTTTAGTTAGCGAACCTTTAGTTACTGTGGCCAAATACATATTTCATTTTTTAAAGTAAACACATTCTCAGTCACTTGCAGTCAGACATTGAGCAAAAGCACATGTTCGGTAGCTAATCCTTGTATTTACCCTGACTAACAAAATATCTCTGCTGAAGTCACTGAGATGGTTTATATGAGAAACAGAAATGTTACTGGCCTGATCAGTCACTAGGCAATGTTGCCGTTACTGTACCTTTAGGAGTTACACAGTCAGAGCAACATGCTGGACTCTTCTTTAGCTCCTCTGCAGAGCCCATTATTAAATATGTGCAAACAGCAGCATGTTTCTGGCTCCCTCCACACATGGTCAAGGTCAGGTTTATTGATCGAGCACATTTCCAACAGCCCATGCTGCACAACTTGCTTTACAAACTAGAATGCAACTAAAACAAGTAAAATGCACTACAATGACGCAATAAAATATAAATGAATAATAACACTAAAATAAAATAGAATGCATTTAAATTACTTATTGGCAGCTGATTTGACGCAGTTTCAAATGAAGATGAATCAATGAGAGGATTAAAAAAAAAATGTTCTCACAGTTTTCTTCAGTCGCAAACTGTCTTTAATATCAGACATATTCCAATATTCCAGTTTCTAGCAGATATCTCAGTTTCTTGATAACACAGCTGATACATACTCCAATGTTTAATGCAAGCAAAAACTTTTTGAATGCTTCTCAGAGGAGATCACAGCACTCATAACATTGGTTTTAATTTTCAACACATTATCGGTCTTTACCGCAGTAAAATCAGGTAGCTGTCATTCAATGCCAACATCAGCCTACCTGACAAAGCCAAACTAAATGAAGCTTTTCCATCAACTTCCATCAGACATTATAGTTTATCCAAGCAAAATGTTTTCTTTTTAAAAATCTATGGTTTTGAGGAAAACAACAGCATCTATGAAAGTACATGAATTATTGATTAGGCTATTTGAAAATGGTGAAAGACAAGTCTGATAAAAAGCTGAAAAGATGCTGACACTGTTGTATTTCACGTTAGAATGAATGAAACAAAACTGTAATGCCTGAAAGAAATGTACAGTGGATTTCTCATTTGACTATAAAATATAAATGACTTTTGGGGTGGAGGGACTGAATAGCCAAATTCAATATAAAGATCTACTGTTCCATCACGTTTGGCAGCAAATATCTCATTTATCAGTGCATAGTGGAAATAAATAAGCATTCAACCTCTGATTTGACATTTTATTACTGTCTTAACAAAAGTTGCAGTCAGAAAACATGAAATTCTGCAAAAGAACGATACAAGCTGAACTCATTTTGGTTTGAAGTGAATCAGATGCCATTCATTCACCGACTCCATTTCTAATTTGCCATTTCCCAATCCAGTAGAGAGCTCTGACTTGAATCATGTGTGGAAGGGACAAAGTACAACTCTGAGCAGCACCGTACAGCACGCAGAGACAGTGTGCATCTCTATCGCTGCTGCAGGTATGAAGCTGTGAGGATCATTGACCAGAATGCGTCCTTTTAACAAACTGATGAAACCAGCTGTAACACAGGACTTGTTGTTTTGTTTTTTTAATGCAGACCAGCAAATGCGTTCTAGGAAGAAAGAGTCAGCTGATTCATTTGCTACAATATAAGAGGTATTAGCAGTTCACCCTCCTTCTTAGCGTATGGCACAGTTTTTAAAAGTAGAGGCAGAGTTTCTGTTTAATGCTGTGAAACCTCTGCCACACTCAGCTGTTATCCATCAGTGTTTAGCAGCCCGACTGGGCTTTTTAACAGTCTTCACTTTTACAGAGTTTTTGTATAGTAGCAGTCTCTCTGTGGTGTGAGGTGGCAAGCGGTTCCTTTTTGCTTTCACAATGCACGCAGCCATCGGACTGAAACGGTCAAAACCTCCAGATGTGGCGGGTACCGCCAGCAGCTTCTTGGCGAGGCCTTGGAGCTTCGGGAATCGAGAAGCACATTTCCAGTACTGAAGAGTAGAGTTGCTTTCCCACAGCGGTTCAGACAGGTACACGTCGAACTCTGACATCTTTAGAGTCTTTGCAGGCGGCTGAAGGAAGTTGAAGATGGACTTCCTCTTGAGGTCGTTTTCACTGATTTCAGGACAGTTGTTGTCTGAGCTGCCAGCACAAGTGTCCATCACGCCATCTGTCTGGCTTTCTTCTTTCACATCGTGCTCCAGCCCACTGCCTGTCTGATCTTTCTCTGCCTCAACAGTAGGAAATGTTGAGGCTTCCATGTTTTCTAATGTGGACTCAACAATGCTGCGAGCCTCAGATTTTGACGGAGGTGTTAGGAAATCATTCTGTTCATCCTGGTTGTCATCAGAAAACGGCTGCAAAAAAAATGGTTGTTTTAAATGTACACACATTTTTTTCCTATATCTACTCAACACGCATATTCAGTTAAATATAAATCTACAGAAGTCCGCTATGCTTCTGGCCTAATTTGGTACCTGCAGTTTGATCCTAGGATCCAGCACAGCAGCTAGTATCATGTCCTTCTGGTGAATCACTGGCTGGAAGTGTGTGTAGAGGCCTGTGCGCAGGGCCTTGCAGAAGTGGGTGTAGTTGGTGACACAATTCTCCAAGGTTTTATCAAGTCCAATGAGGGACGGTATGATGAGAGACATAGTCACACCATTTCCCTGCAGGACCTACGATAGATAAGACACAAACATGGCATCCACAGTGAAGACATCGTGGACAGCGGAGAATCTCCCGGTGGTGGAGCAGACTGGGACAGAGTTCCACTGATGAAAAAGAGAGTCACGATGGATATTATAAAAATTAAATAAAAAAAGATTCAGACCAAAAGATTTGTGATCTACACAATCCAAGCTGATCAACGATAAGCTCAGTATTTTCATTTAATATATTTTTCATCTGCTTGAATGTTTCCTGCTTCACACAGTGCTCAACCTGCTAGATTTTTGTTTGTTATTCATTTATTTTAAATGTCTAATCTTATCTTTGAATCAAACATTCATACATATATACACTGTGTTCATTATAATAACATACATATATACTGTCAGACACCACTCTGACATTCCATTCATGCTCAGCTGAATATTAAAATGGACAAATATGTGTCATCTCTGCATACGCTATGATCATTATAGAATGACATGAAATATTAAAACTGAGCTTAATCTTCAACATAAGCAGTAGTCATATAAATTCATATACTCTTAAGCACAAATGGTGAAAGTTTTTCTGCAGAATAAGTAGCCTATTAGTTGTATCTGTATTGCGGTGTTCTGATAGTATGGCTTCTTATACTGAAGAAATGGATCTAAATAAATAACTAAATAAATCCTCCAGCACTCGTTATTGTCACCTATTGCTAATGTTTTGACGCTGCCAACCTCTCATACGCTGTAAGAATTTAATTCAACTGTTTATCACAGAAAAAGTGTGACTTGTAGGACACGTAACACTAGCGGGCATAATGTTAGCTTAATAGTCAGCTCAACAGCTGTTGTTAGCTCCGGACAAGTGACTACAACAGTAGCGATGAGCCCCGATGAACGGATCCGGGGGCGGATGGGCTCGTACATAAATGGATCGATCGGGGCGGGATACGGTGGGAAACGACAGATACCTTAAACTTGAAGACAGCCCAAGTAGAAGGATCGCTAAAGTCTGCTAAAAAAAGAAATCGCAATGCAAGTTGAACAAACTTGCAAAGACACAATATCAAATTGAACCCATTCTGGTACAAAATGACATCATAATAGACTGTCCTTTGAATGTCACGACGTTCGGCGATAACGTCACTTGAACTCCTTTGAAGACAGTTCTGGGGGCGGAGTCAGAGCCTATAAATATCCCTCGAGTACATACCTTGAACCCATAGATCGCTATAGTTCTGAACTAACAGTTTCCACTTGCGAACACTGTCTCATTGAGTAGATCATTTTTCAAACACAGAATAACACGTCGTATAAACTAAACTAAATACATTCATTTCAAAATGAGCTCCCTAAGCTACTTTGATATACAGATGCTCAGAAATGAGATAGAAAATTACAAACAAGCTGAAAAACTTCAGCTTGAGGAAATCCAAGAAAAGAATTGTAGGATTTCAAGTCTTGAGGCATCTTTGAAAGAAGAGCAGGGACTGGTTGCAAAGATGAAAGAGGAGTCCAAAGAAATGCAGGTGCTCAGAAATGAGATAGAAAAGTACAAACAAGCTGAAAAGCTTCAGTTGGAGGAAATCGATGAAAAGAATTGTAAGATTTCAAGTCTTGAGGCATCTTTGAAAGAAGAGCAGGAACTGGTTGCGAAGATGAAAGAGGAGTCCAAAGAAATGCAGGTGCTCAGATATGAGATAGAAAATTACAAACAAGCTGAAAAACTTCAGCTTGAGGAAATCGATGAAAAGAATTGTAAGATTTCAAGTCTTGAGGCATCTTTGAAAGAAGAACAGGAACTGGTTGCGAAGATGACAGAGGAATCCAAAGATGAAAAGATGGAAAAAATGGAAAATGTTTTGCTGGAAACCAAATCCCAGCTAAGGTCCGCAGAGTCACAGAATGTAGATCTCACAAACAAATATGAGGCAAAAATTCGGGCTCTTCATAAGGCAATCAAACACCTTGAAAATAAGTGTGCCACTGAAAAAACGATGCGGGACAAGAAAGAAAAGGAGGTGGAATCTCTGGTTGTCCTTAAAATCAAAAATGAGCAGGAAAAACAAGAACTCAAGATGAAGCTAAGCAAGACGACTGAGGAAAAAAATGAAACACTTAAAGAACTGCAGAAACAAAATGAGCAGCTTCAGACTGAGATTCAGAACAATGAGAAGTACATTCATCGTAATGACTTCCTTGAAAGAAGGATAGACGAGCTTCTTACACTACCTGGGGAGGTGTACTGCCGTCAACAGAAAGTTAAAAGTGTGGAAGAAGAAAAAGAGAAACTACAGGCTGAACTTAAAAAGTGTCAAAGACAAAATGAGGAGTATAAAGCGGGTAAGCGCTGGGCAATAGACGAGAAAAACCAACTGACAAAGAAAAATGATGAACTGAAAGTACGTCTTAGGGAGAAGGAATGTAACAACATAACGTTGAGGAAAGAGTTAAAAGCTAAAGTCCTGGAATCTGAAAGTCAGATAAAGGAGCTGGCAAGGCAACGTTTTACTATCGACCGTCTGGAAAACTGCCTTGAGGTTAAAACTAAGCAAATAATTATATTTGAAAATGAGACGCAGGAGTCTGGGAAGAAAATTTCATCCCAAGAAAATAACATAGCCCGTCTGAAAACTGCTCTTAGCAAAGCAGAAAACGATCTGGAACTGGAGATAAAGAGACGTGAAAATCTTAGGTCTGATAAAGTGCTCCTTTCTGAGACAAAGTTCTGCATTGAGAACGAACTCTATACAGCTAGAGACACTATAAAGACACTTCAGAATAAAATCAAAGAAAAGGCTCAAGAACTCCAAGAGACAAACGTAGACCTTGCCAATGCTAAGACCAGCTATAATGCTGTAAAGACTGAGCTGGACATTATCAAACTGCAGCAGGCAGAACAAAAGAAAGAACACGAGAAACAGCTTAGCTCTGCAAATGACAACCTCTTCACAGTGAAGTCAAAGTTGACGCAAACTGTGGAGGACAAAGAAGAGGTTGAGAAAGCTCTGACAAAGTCCAAACACACAGTATTTAAGCTTGAGCAAGTAATAGAAGAACTGGAAACTGACATTGGCATTCAACGACAAAAGAATGCAGTACAGAAAAAAGAAAATGACGATCTGCTGCAACAGCTGAAGGGACTTTATGACACGCTCGGCCGCACTGTGCAAGTCGAGAAAAAAGCCTCCCCAGAGCAGCAAAGAAAGGATGGGGATGAACAAATAGCCCGGAAAAAGGTGAGATTTGACCTGAGTAATGTGGAATACTTTCCATCCAAAGGCGACAATGAGCTGAAAGAACAACAGAAAGAAATTAGAGACCTTAAGGGTAAAACTGGTAACAAGCTTACCACATATGACAGTAAGCTAAAAGCAGTGCATGGCCTGCTACCTCCTATTTCCACTAGGGCCCGGTCTAAAACTGTAGACAACTCAAAGAAGCAGTCTGAGTCTAGGAGCTCACTCAACCTCAAGTCCACTGTTACTCCCAAGGCAGAAGAAGAAATGTTTCATCCCCATTCACCTGAACTTATTTCCCAGTCAACTCTACGTAGAGTATACAATCCTGGTGCAAAACTACTCAAGCGCCGGCCTTCAGCCAAACCCAACCACATCTAAAAAATCCTCCTACCAGTTCTCACACTGACCCCAAAGAAATAATCAGCTTTTAAGCTGGTTAAAAAATATCTATTTCTTTGTTTCCAAAGTCAAAATAAATCACAAAGAGACAATACCAGAAAAAAATTTAATACCCGCCCATCCTGAGGGTATATTACATCCGTAACCCAGGAGAGGCTGTATTTGCTATAACATCATAAATGTAAGACAATAAGGACATCTCTGCATGTGTGAGGAAGTGACATGCATTTCATCTATGTCGCTTCATCACCCCCAACCGGTCGAGGTAGATGGCCGCCCCTCACTGAGCCTGGTTCTACTGAAGGTTTCTTCCTATTAAAAGGGAGTTTTTCCTTCCCACTGTCGCCAAGTGCTTGCTCATAGGGGATCTTCGGATTGTTGGGTTTTCTCTGCATTATTGTAGGGATGTTAACTTGCAATATTATATAATATTGCAAGTTAACATCCCTACAATCTCTGCGTTATTGTAGGGATGTTACCCTAAAGTTTTAAAATTGGCACAAATAAAATTGATGTGAACTGAATTTTTCTTTTGATGTGTACAAGTGGTTGTATTTGAGTACTTTTGATCTGCTTTTATTCACTACTACGCACACACTGGCTTCAAAAATACAAAGTGATGGCAGTCCCCATGAAAAGGGAATTTTGGCTTCATTTTTGTACAGTGGCAGGAAGTGGAGTGAGGTTATTAAAATAGGCTGTTCTCAGCTATTTTTAAAGCTACATTTTAGTTAGTTTTTAGTTAGCGAACCTTTAGTTACTGTGGCCAAATACATATTTCATTTTTTAAAGTAAACACATTCTCAGTCACTTGCAGTCAGACATTGAGCAAAAGCACATGTTCGGTAGCTAATCCTTGTATTTACCCTGACTAACAAAATATCTCTGCTGAAGTCACTGAGATGGTTTATATGAGAAACAGAAATGTTACTGGCCTGATCAGTCACTAGGCAATGTTGCCGTTACTGTACCTTTAGGAGTTACACAGTCAGAGCAACATGCTGGACTCTTCTTTAGCTCCTCTGCAGAGCCCATTATTAAATATGTGCAAACAGCAGCATGTTTCTGGCTCCCTCCACACATGGTCAAGGTCAGGTTTATTGATCGAGCACATTTCCAACAGCCCATGCTGCACAACTTGCTTTACAAACTAGAATGCAACTAAAACAAGTAAAATGCACTACAATGACGCAATAAAATATAAATGAATAATAACACTAAAATAAAATAGAATGCATTTAAATTACTTATTGGCAGCTGATTTGACACAGTTTCAACTGAAGATGAATCAATGAGAGGATTAAAAAAAATGTTCTCACAGTTTTCTTCAGTCGCAAACTGTCTTTAATATCAGACATATTCCAATATTCCAGTTTCTAGCAGATATCTCAGTTTCTTGATAACACAGCTGATACATACTCCAATGTTTAATGCAAGCAAAAACTTTTTGAATGCTTCTCAGAGGAGATCACAGCACTCATAACATTGGTTTTAATTTTCAACACATTATCGGTCTTTACCGCAGTAAAATCAGGTAGCTGTCATTCAATGCCAACATCAGCCTACCTGACAAAGCCAAACTAAATGAAGCTTTTCCATCAGCTTCCATCAGACATTATAGTTTATCCAAGCAAAATGTTTTCTTTTTAAAAATCTATGGTTTTGAGGAAAACAACAGCATCTATGAAAGTACATGAATTATTGATTAGGCTATTTGAAAATGGTGAAAGACAAGTCTGATAAAAAGCTGAAAAGATGCTGACACTGTTGTATTTCACGTTAGAATGAATGAAACAAAACTGTAATGCCTGAAAGAAATGTACAGTGGATTTCTCATTTGACTATAAAATATAAATGACTTTTGGGGTGGAGGGACTGAATAGCCAAATTCAATATAAAGATCTACTGTTCCATCACGTTTGGCAGCAAATATCTCATTTATCAGTGCATAGTGGAAATAAATAAGCATTCAACCTCTGATTTGACATTTTATTACTGTCTTAACAAAAGTTGCAGTCAGAAAACATGAAATTCTGCAAAAGAACGATACAAGCTGAACTCATTTTGGTTTGAAGTGAATCAGATGCCATTCATTCACCGACTCCATTTCTAATTTGCCATTTCCCAATCCAGTAGAGAGCTCTGACTTGAATCATGTGTGGAAGGGACAAAGTACAACTCTGAGCAGCACCGTACAGCACGCAGAGACAGTGTGCATCTCTATCGCTGCTGCAGGTATGAAGCTGTGAGGATCATTGACCAGAATGCGTCCTTTTAACAAACTGATGAAACCAGCTGTAACACAGGACTTGTTGTTTTGTTTTTTTAATGCAGACCAGCAAATGCGTTCTAGGAAGAAAGAGTCAGCTGATTCATTTGCTACAATATAAGAGGTATTAGCAGTTCACCCTCCTTCTTAGCGTATGGCACAGTTTTTAAAAGTAGAGGCAGAGTTTCTGTTTAATGCTGTGCAAGCTCTGCCACACTCAGCTGTTATCCATCAGTGTTTAGCAGCCCGACTGGGCTTTTTAACAGTCTTCACTTTTACAGAGTTTTTGTATAGTAGCAGTCTCTCTGTGGTGTGAGGTGGCAAGCGGTTCCTTTTTGCTTTCACAATGCACGCAGCCATCGGACTGAAACGGTCAAAACCTCCAGATGTGGCGGGCACCGCCAGCAGCTTCTTGGCGAGGCCTTGGAGCTTCGGGAATCGAGAAGCACATTTCCAGTACTGAAGAGTAGAGTTGCTTTCCCACAGCGGTTCAGACAGGTACACGTCGAACTCTGACATCTTTAGAGTCTTTGCAGGCGGCTGAAGGAAGTTGAAGATGGACTTCCTCTTGAGGTCGTTTTCACTGATTTCAGGACAGTTGTTGTCTGAGCTGCCAGCACAAGTGTCCATCACGCCATCTGTCTGGCTTTCTTCTTTCACATCGTGCTCCAGCCCACTGCCTGTCTGATCTTTCTCTGCCTCAACAGTAGGAAATGTTGAGGCTTCCATGTTTTCTAATGTGGACTCAACAATGCTGCGAGCCTCAGATTTTGACGGAGGTGTTAGGAAATCATTCTGTTCATCCTGGTTGTCATCAGAAAACGGCTGCAAAAAAAATGGTTGTTTTAAATGTACACACATTTTTTTCCTATATCTACTCAACACGCATATTCAGTTAAATATAAATCTACAGAAGTCCGCTATGCTTCTGGCCTAATTTGGTACCTGCAGTTTGATCCTAGGATCCAGCACAGCAGCTAGTATCATGTCCTTCTGGTGAATCACTGGCTGGAAGTGTGTGTAGAGGCCTGTGCGCAGGGCCTTGCAGAAGTGGGTGTAGTTGGTGACACAATTCTCCAAGGTTTTATCAAGTCCAATGAGGGACGGTATGATGAGAGACATAGTCACACCATTTCCCTGCAGGACCTACGATAGATAAGACACAAACATGGCATCCACAGTGAAGACATCGTGGACAGCGGAGAATCTCCCGGTGGTGGAGCAGACTGGGACAGAGTTCCACTGATGAAAAAGAGAGTCACGATGGATATTATAAGAATTAAATAAAAAAAGATTCAGACCAAAAGATTTGTGATCTACACAATCCAAGCTGATCAACGATAAGCTCAGTATTTTCATTTAATATATTTTTCATCTGCTTGAATGTTTCCTGCTTCACACAGTGCTCAACCTGCTAGATTTTTGTTTGTTATTCATTTATTTTAAATGTCTAATCTTATCTTTGAATCAAACATTCATACATATATACACTGTGTTCATTATAATAACATACATATATACTGTCAGACACCACTCTGACATTCCATTCATGCTCAGCTGAATATTAAAATGGACAAATATGTGTCATCTCTGCATACGCTATGATCATTATAGAATGACATGAAATATTAAAACTGAGCTTAATCTTCAACATAAGCAGTAGTCATATAAATTCATATACTCTTAAGCACAAATGGTGAAAGTTTTTCTGCAGAATAAGTAGCCTATTAGTTGTATCTGTATTGCGGTGTTCTGATAGTATGGCTTCTTATACTGAAGAAATGGATCTAAATAAATAACTAAATAAATCCTCCAGCACTCGTTATTGTCACCTATTGCTAATGTTTTGACGCTGCCAACCTCTCATACGCTGTAAGAATTTAATTCAACTGTTTATCACAGAAAAAGTGTGACTTGTAGGACACGTAACACTAGCGGGCATAATGTTAGCTTAATAGTCAGCTCAACAGCTGTTGTTAGCTCCGGACAAGTGACTACAACAGTAGCGATGAGCCCCGATGAACGGATCCGGGGGCGGATGGGCTCGTACATAAATGGATCGATCGGGGCGGGATACGGTGGGAAACGACAGATACCTTAAACTTGAAGACAGCCCAAGTAGAAGGATCGCTAAAGTCTGCTAAAAAAAGAAATCGCAATGCAAGTTGAACAAACTTGCAAAGACACAATATCAAATTTAACCCATTCTAGTACAAAATGACATCATAATAGACTGTCCTTTGAATGTCACGACGTTCGGCGATAACGTCACTTGAACTCCTTTGAAGACAGTTCTGGGGGCGGAGTCAGATCCTATAAATATCCCTCGAGTACATACCTTGAACCCATAGATCGCTATAGTTCTGAACTAACAGTTTCCACTTGCGAACACTTTGTCTCATTGAGTAGATCATTTTTCAAACACAGAATAACACGTCGTATAAACTAAACTAAATACATTCATTTCAAAATGAGCTCCCTAAGCTACTTTGATATACAGATGCTCAGAAATGAGATAGAAAATTACAAACAAGCTAAAAAACTTCAGCTTGAGGAAATCCAAGAAAATTACAAACAAGCTAAAAAACTTCAGCTTGAGGAAATCCAAGAAAAGAATTGTAGGATTTCAAGTCTTGAGGCATCTTTGAAAGAAGAGCAGGGACTGGTTGCAAAGATGAAAGAGGAGTCCAAAGAAATGCAGGTGCTCAGAAATGAGATAGAAAAGTACAAACAAGCTGAAAAGCTTCAGTTGGAGGAAATCGATGAAAAGAATTCTAAGATTTCAAGTCTTGAGGCATCTTTGAAAGAAGAGCAGGAACTGGTTGCGAAGATGACAGAGGAAACCAAATCCCAGCTAAGGTCCGCAGAGTCACAGAATGTAGATCTCACAAACAAATATGAGGCAAAAATTCGGGCTCTTCATAAGGCAATCAAACACCTTGAAAATAAGTGTGCCACTGAAAAAACGATGCGGGACAAGAAAGAAAAGGAGGTGGAATCTCTGGTTGTCCTTAAAATCAAAAATGAGCAGGAAAAACAAGAACTCAAGATGAAGCTAAGCAAGACGACTGAGGAAAAAAATGAAACACTTAAAGAACTGCAGAAACAAAATGAGCAGCTTCAGACTGAGATTCAGAACAATGAGAAGTACATTCATCGTAATGACTTCCTTGAAAGAAGGATAGACGAGCTTCTTACACTACCTGGGGAGGTGTACTGCCGTCAACAGAAAGTTAAAAGTGTGGAAGAAGAAAAAGAGAAACTACAGGCTGAACTTAAAAAGTGTCAAAGACAAAATGAGGAGTATAAAGCGGGAAAGCGCTGGGCAATAGATGAGAAAAACCAACTGACAAAGAAAAATGATGAACTGAAAGTACGTCAAAGGGAGAAGGAATGTAACAACATAACGTTGAGGAAAGAGTTAAAAGCTAAAGTCCTGGAATCTGAAAGTCAGATAAAGGAGCTGGCAAGGCAACGTTTTACTATCGACCGTCTGGAAAACTGCCTTGAGGATAAAACTAAGCAAATAATTATATTTGAAAATGAGACGCAGGAACCTGGGAAGAAAATTTCACCCCAAAAAAATAACATAGCCCGTCTGAAAACTGCTCAACAGCTGAAGGGACTTTATGACACACTCGGCCACACTGTGCAAGTCGAGAAAAAAGCCTCCCCAGAGCAGCAAAGAAAGGATGGGGATGAACAAATAGCCCGGAAAAAGGTGAGATTTGACCTGAGTAATGTGGAATACTTTCCATCCAAAGGCGACAATGAGCTGAAAGAACAACAGAAAGAAATTAGAGACCTTAAGGGTAAAACTGGTAACAAGCTTACCACATATGACAGTAAGCTAAAAGCAGTGCATGGCCTGCTACCTCCTATTTCCACTAGGGCCCGGTCTAAAACTGTAGACAACTCAAAGAAGCAGTCTGAGTCTAGGAGCTCACTCAACCTCAAGTCCACTGTTACTCCCAAGGCAGAAGAAGAAATGTTTCATCCCCATTCACCTGAACTTACTTCCCAGTCAACTCTACGTAGAGTATACAATCCTGCTACAAAACTACTCAAGCGCCGGCCTTCAGCCAAACCCAACCACATCTAAAAAATCCTCCTACCAGTTCTCACACTGACTCCAAAGAAATAATCAGCTTTTAAGCTGGTTAAAAAATATCTATTTCTTTGTTTCCAAAGTCAAAATAAATCACAAAGAGACAATATCAGAAAAAAATTTAATACCCGCCCATCCTGAGGGTATATTACATCCGTAACCCAGGAGAGGCTGTATTTGCTATAACATCATAAATGTAAGACAATAAGGACATCTCTGCATGTGTGAGGAAGTGACATGCATTTCATCTATGTCGCTTCATCACCCCCAACCGGTCGAGGTAGATGGCCGCCCCTCACTGAGCCTGGTTCTACTGAAGGTTTCTTCCTATTAAAAGGGAGTTTTTCCTTCCCACTGTCGCCAAGTGCTTGCTCATAGGGGATCTTCGGATTGTTGGGTTTTCTCTGCATTATTGTAGGGATGTTAACTTGCAATATTATATAATATTGCAAGTTAACATCCCTACAATCTCTGCGTTATTGTAGGGATGTTACCCTAAAGTTTTAAAATTGGCACAAATAAAATTGATGTGAACTGAATTTTTCTTTTGATGTGTACAAGTGGTTGTATTTGAGTACTTTTGATCTGCTTTTATTCACTACTACGCACACACTGGCTTCAAAAATACAAAGTGATGGCAGTCCCCATGAAAAGGGAATTTTGGCTTCATTTTTGTACAGTGGCAGGAAGTGGAGTGAGGTTATTAAAATAGGCTGTTCTCAGCTATTTTTAAAGCTACATTTTAGTTAGTTTTTAGTTAGCGAACCTTTAGTTACTGTGGCCAAATACATATTTCATTTTTTAAAGTAAACACATTCTCAGTCACTCGCAGTCAGACATTGAGCAAAAGCACATGTTCGGTAGCTAATCCTTGTATTTACCCTGACTAACAAAATATCTCTGCTGAAGTCACTGAGATGGTTTATATGAGAAACAGAAATGTTACTGGCCTGATCAGTCACTAGGCAATGTTGCCGTTACTGTACCTTTAGGAGTTACACAGTCAGAGCAACATGCTGGACTCTTCTTTAGCTCCTCTGCAGAGCCCATTATTAAATATGTGCAAACAGCAGCATGTTTCTGGCTCCCTCCACACATGGTCAAGGTCAGGTTTATTGATCGAGCACATTTCCAACAGCCCATGCTGCACAACTTGCTTTACAAACTAGAATGCAACTAAAACAAGTAAAATGCACTACAATGACGCAATAAAATATAAATGAATAATAACACTAAAATAAAATAGAATGCATTTAAATTACTTATTGGCAGCTGATTTGACGCAGTTTCAACTGAAGATGAATCAATGAGAGGATTAAAAAAAATGTTCTCACAGTTTTCTTCAGTCGCAAACTGTCTTTAATATCAGACATATTCCAATATTCCAGTTTCTAGCAGATATCTCAGTTTCTTGATAACACAGCTGATACATACTCCAATGTTTAATGCAAGCAAAAACTTTTTGAATGCTTCTCAGAGGAGATCACAGCACTCATAACACTGGTTTTAATTTTCAACACATTATCGGTCTTTACCGCAGTAAAATCAGGTAGCTGTCATTCAATGCCAACATCAGCCTACCTGACAAAGCCAAACTAAATGAAGCTTTTCCATCAGCTTCCATCAGACATTATAGTTTATCCAAGCAAAATGTTTTCTTTTTAAAAATCTATGGTTTTGAGGAAAACAACAGCATCTATGAAAGTACATGAATTATTGATTAGGCTATTTGAAAATGGTGAAAGACAAGTCTGATAAAAAGCTGAAAAGATGCTGACACTGTTGTATTTCACGTTAGAATGAATGAAACAAAACTGTAATGCCTGAAAGAAATGTACAGTGGATTTCTCATTTGACTATAAAATATAAATGACTTTTGGGGTGGAGGGACTGAATAGCCAAATTCAATATAAAGATCTACTGTTCCATCACGTTTGGCAGCAAATATCTCATTTATCAGTGCATAGTGGAAATAAATAAGCATTCAACCTCTGATTTGACATTTTATTACTGTCTTAACAAAAGTTGCAGTCAGAAAACATGAAATTCTGCAAAAGAACGATACAAGCTGAACTCATTTTGGTTTGAAGTGAATCAGATGCCATTCATTCACCGACTCCATTTCTAATTTGCCATTTCCCAATCCAGTAGAGAGCTCTGACTTGAATCATGTGTGGAAGGGACAAAGTACAACTCTGAGCAGCACCGTACAGCACGCAGAGACAGTGTGCATCTCTATCGCTGCTGCAGGTATGAAGCTGTGAGGATCATTGACCAGAATGCGTCCTTTTAACAAACTGATGAAACCAGCTGTAACACAGGACTTGTTGTTTTGTTTTTTTAATGCAGACCAGCAAATGCGTTCTAGGAAGAAAGAGTCAGCTGATTCATTTGCTACAATATAAGAGGTATTAGCAGTTCACCCTCCTTCTTAGCGTATGGCACAGTTTTTAAAAGTAGAGGCAGAGTTTCTGTTTAATGCTGTGAAACCTCTGCCACACTCAGCTGTTATCCATCAGTGTTTAGCAGCCCGACTGGGCTTTTTAACAGTCTTCACTTTTACAGAGTTTTTGTATAGTAGCAGTCTCTCTGTGGTGTGAGGTGGCAAGCGGTTCCTTTTTGCTTTCACAATGCACGCAGCCATCGGACTGAAACGGTCAAAACCTCCAGATGTGGCGGGCACCGCCAGCAGCTTCTTGGCGAGGCCTTGGAGCTTCGGGAATCGAGAAGCACATTTCCAGTACTGAAGAGTAGAGTTGCTTTCCCACAGCGGTTCAGACAGGTACACGTCGAACTCTGACATCTTTAGAGTCTTTGCAGGCGGCTGAAGGAAGTTGAAGATGGACTTCCTCTTGAGGTCGTTTTCACTGATTTCAGGACAGTTGTTGTCTGAGCTGCCAGCACAAGTGTCCATCACGCCATCTGTCTGGCTTTCTTCTTTCACATCGTGCTCCAGCCCACTGCCTGTCTGATCTTTCTCTGCCTCAACAGTAGGAAATGTTGAGGCTTCCATGTTTTCTAATGTGGACTCAACAATGCTGCGAGCCTCAGATTTTGACGGAGGTGTTAGGAAATCATTCTGTTCATCCTGGTTGTCATCAGAAAACGGCTGCAAAAAAAATGGTTGTTTTAAATGTACACACATTTTTTTCCTATATCTACTCAACACGCATATTCAGTTAAATATAAATCTACAGAAGTCCGCTATGCTTCTGGCCTAATTTGGTACCTGCAGTTTGATCCTAGGATCCAGCACAGCAGCTAGTATCATGTCCTTCTGGTGAATCACTGGCTGGAAGTGTGTGTAGAGGCCTGTGCGCAGGGCCTTGCAGAAGTGGGTGTAGTTGGTGACACAATTCTCCAAGGTTTTATCAAGTCCAATGAGGGACGGTATGATGAGAGACATAGTCACACCATTTCCCTGCAGGACCTACGATAGATAAGACACAAACATGGCATCCACAGTGAAGACATCGTGGACAGCGGAGAATCTCCCGGTGGTGGAGCAGACTGGGACAGAGTTCCACTGATGAAAAAGAGAGTCACGATGGATATTATAAGAATTAAATAAAAAAAGATTCAGACCAAAAGATTTGTGATCTACACAATCCAAGCTGATCAACGATAAGCTCAGTATTTTCATTTAATATATTTTTCATCTGCTTGAATGTTTCCTGCTTCACACAGTGCTCAACCTGCTAGATTTTTGTTTGTTATTCATTTATTTTAAATGTCTAATCTTATCTTTGAATCAAACATTCATACATATATACACTGTGTTCATTATAATAACATACATATATACTGTCAGACACCACTCTGACATTCCATTCATGCTCAGCTGAATATTAAAATGGACAAATATGTGTCATCTCTGCATACGCTATGATCATTATAGAATGACATGAAATATTAAAACTGAGCTTAATCTTCAACATAAGCAGTAGTCATATAAATTCATATACTCTTAAGCACAAATGGTGAAAGTTTTTCTGCAGAATAAGTAGCCTATTAGTTGTATCTGTATTGCGGTGTTCTGATAGTATGGCTTCTTATACTGAAGAAATGGATCTAAATAAATAACTAAATAAATCCTCCAGCACTCGTTATTGTCACCTATTGCTAATGTTTTGACGCTGCCAACCTCTCATACGCTGTAAGAATTTAATTCAACTGTTTATCACAGAAAAAGTGTGACTTGTAGGACACGTAACACTAGCGGGCATAATGTTAGCTTAATAGTCAGCTCAACAGCTGTTGTTAGCTCCGGACAAGTGACTACAACAGTAGCGATGAGCCCCGATGAACGGATCCGGGGGCGGATGGGCTCGTACATAAATGGATCGATCGGGGCGGGATACGGTGGGAAACGACAGATACCTTAAACTTGAAGACAGCCCAAGTAGAAGGATCGCTAAAGTCTGCTAAAAAAAGAAATCGCAATGCAAGTTGAACAAACTTGCAAAGACACAATATCAAATTGAACCCATTCTGGTACAAAATGACATCATAATAGACTGTCCTTTGAATGTCACGACGTTCGGCGATAACGTCACTTGAACTCCTTTGAAGACAGTTCTGGGGGCGGAGTCAGAGCCTATAAATATCCCTCGAGTACATACCTTGAACCCATAGATCGCTATAGTTCTGAACTAACAGTTTCCACTTGCGAACACTGTCTCATTGAGTAGATCATTTTTCAAACACAGAATAACACGTCGTATAAACTAAACTAAATACATTCATTTCAAAATGAGCTCCCTAAGCTACTTTGATATGCAGATGCTCAGAAATGAGATAGAAAATTACAAACAAGCTAAAAAACTTCAGCTTGAGGAAATCCAAGAAAAGAATTGTAGGATTTCAAGTCTTGAGGCATCTTTGAAAGAAGAGCAGGGACTGGTTGCAAAGATGAAAGAGGAGTCCAAAGAAATGCAGATGCTCAGAAATGAGATAGAAAAGTACAAACAAGCTGAAAAGCTTCAGTTGGAGGAAATCGATGAAAAGAATTCTAAGATTTCAAGTCTTGAGGCATCTTTGAAAGAAGAGCAGGAACTGGTTGCGAAGATGACAGAGGAAACCAAATCCCAGCTAAGGTCCGCAGAGTCACAGAATGTAGATCTCACAAACAAATATGAGGCAAAAATTCGGGCTCTTCATAAGGCAATCAAACACCTTGAAAATAAGTGTGCCACTGAAAAAACGATGCGGGACAAGAAAGAAAAGGAGGTGGAATCTCTGGTTGTCCTTAAAATCAAACATGAGCAGGAAAAACAAGAACTCAAGATGAAGCTAAGCAAGACGACTGAGGAAAAAAATGAAACACTTAAAGAACTGCAGAAACAAAATGAGCAGCTTCAGACTGAGATTCAGAACAATGAGAAGTACATTCATCGTAATGACTTCCTTGAAAGAAGGATAGACGAGCTTCTTACACTACCTGGGGAGGTGTACTGCCGTCAACAGAAAGTTAAAAGTGTGGGGAAGAAAATTTCATCCCAAAAAAATAACATAGCCCGTCTGAAAACTGCTCAACAGCTGAAGGGACTTTATGACACACTCGGCCACACTGTGCAAGTCGAGAAAAAAGCCTCCCCAGAGCAGCAAAGAAAGGATGGGGATGAACAAATAGCCCGGAAAAAGGTGAGATTTGACCTGAGTAATGTGGAATACTTTCCATCCAAAGGCGACAATGAGCTGAAAGAACAACAGAAAGAAATTAGAGACCTTAAGGGTAAAACTGGTAACAAGCTTACCACATATGACAGTAAGCTAAAAGCAGTGCATGGCCTGCTACCTCCTATTTCCACTAGGGCCCGGTCTAAAACTGTAGACAACTCAAAGAAGCAGTCTGAGTCTAGGAGCTCACTCAACCTCAAGTCCACTGTTACTCCCAAGGCAGAAGAAGAAATGTTTCATCCCCATTCACCTGAACTTACTTCCCAGTCAACTCTACGTAGAGTATACAATCCTGCTACAAAACTACTCAAGCGCCGGCCTTCAGCCAAACCCAACCACATCTAAAAAATCCTCCTACCAGTTCTCACACTGACTCCAAAGAAATAATCAGCTTTTAAGCTGGTTAAAAAATATCTATTTCTTTGTTTCCAAAGTCAAAATAAATCACAAAGAGACAATATCAGAAAAAAATTTAATACCCGCCCATCCTGAGGGTATATTACATCCGTAACCCAGGAGAGGCTGTATTTGCTATAACATCATAAATGTAAGACAATAAGGACATCTCTGCATGTGTGAGGAAGTGACATGCATTTCATCTATGTCGCTTCATCACCCCCAACCGGTCGAGGTAGATGGCCGCCCCTCACTGAGCCTGGTTCTACTGAAGGTTTCTTCCTATTAAAAGGGAGTTTTTCCTTCCCACTGTCGCCAAGTGCTTGCTCATAGGGGATCTTCGGATTGTTGGGTTTTCTCTGCATTATTGTAGGGATGTTAACTTGCAATATTATATAATATTGCAAGTTAACATCCCTACAATCTCTGCGTTATTGTAGGGATGTTACCCTAAAGTTTTAAAATTGGCACAAATAAAATTGATGTGAACTGAATTTTTCTTTTGATGTGTACAAGTGGTTGTATTTGAGTACTTTTGATCTGCTTTTATTCACTACTACGCACACACTGGCTTCAAAAATACAAAGTGATGGCAGTCCCCATGAAAAGGGAATTTTGGCTTCATTTTTGTACAGTGGCAGGAAGTGGAGTGAGGTTATTAAAATAGGCTGTTCTCAGCTATTTTTAAAGCTACATTTTAGTTAGTTTTTAGTTAGCGAACCTTTAGTTACTGTGGCCAAATACATATTTCATTTTTTAAAGTAAACACATTCTCAGTCACTCGCAGTCAGACATTGAGCAAAAGCACATGTTCGGTAGCTAATCCTTGTATTTACCCTGACTAACAAAATATCTCTGCTGAAGTCACTGAGATGGTTTATATGAGAAACAGAAATGTTACTGGCCTGATCAGTCACTAGGCAATGTTGCCGTTACTGTACCTTTAGGAGTTACACAGTCAGAGCAACATGCTGGACTCTTCTTTAGCTCCTCTGCAGAGCCCATTATTAAATATGTGCAAACAGCAGCATGTTTCTGGCTCCCTCCACACATGGTCAAGGTCAGGTTTATTGATCGAGCACATTTCCAACAGCCCATGCTGCACAACTTGCTTTACAAACTAGAATGCAACTAAAACAAGTAAAATGCACTACAATGACGCAATAAAATATAAATGAATAATAACACTAAAATAAAATAGAATGCATTTAAATTACTTATTGGCAGCTGATTTGACGCAGTTTCAACTGAAGATGAATCAATGAGAGGATTAAAAAAAATGTTCTCACAGTTTTCTTCAGTCGCAAACTGTCTTTAATATCAGACATATTCCAATATTCCAGTTTCTAGCAGATATCTCAGTTTCTTGATAACACAGCTGATACATACTCCAATGTTTAATGCAAGCAAAAACTTTTTGAATGCTTCTCAGAGGAGATCACAGCACTCATAACACTGGTTTTAATTTTCAACACATTATCGGTCTTTACCGCAGTAAAATCAGGTAGCTGTCATTCAATGCCAACATCAGCCTACCTGACAAAGCCAAACTAAATGAAGCTTTTCCATCAACTTCCATCAGACATTATAGTTTATCCAAGCAAAATGTTTTCTTTTTAAAAATCTATGGTTTTGAGGAAAACAACAGCATCTATGAAAGTACATGAATTATTGATTAGGCTATTTGAAAATGGTGAAAGACAAGTCTGATAAAAAGCTGAAAAGATGCTGACACTGTTGTATTTCACGTTAGAATGAATGAAACAAAACTGTAATGCCTGAAAGAAATGTACAGTGGATTTCTCATTTGACTATAAAATATAAATGACTTTTGGGGTGGAGGGACTGAATAGCCAAATTCAATATAAAGATCTACTGTTCCATCACGTTTGGCAGCAAATATCTCATTTATCAGTGCATAGTGGAAATAAATAAGCATTCAACCTCTGATTTGACATTTTATTACTGTCTTAACAAAAGTTGCAGTCAGAAAACATGAAATTCTGCAAAAGAACGATACAAGCTGAACTCATTTTGGTTTGAAGTGAATCAGATGCCATTCATTCACCGACTCCATTTCTAATTTGCCATTTCCCAATCCAGTAGAGAGCTCTGACTTGAATCATGTGTGGAAGGGACAAAGTACAACTCTGAGCAGCACCGTACAGCACGCAGAGACAGTGTGCATCTCTATCGCTGCTGCAGGTATGAAGCTGTGAGGATCATTGACCAGAATGCGTCCTTTTAACAAACTGATGAAACCAGCTGTAACACAGGACTTGTTGTTTTGTTTTTTTAATGCAGACCAGCAAATGCGTTCTAGGAAGAAAGAGTCAGCTGATTCATTTGCTACAATATAAGAGGTATTAGCAGTTCACCCTCCTTCTTAGCGTATGGCACAGTTTTTAAAAGTAGAGGCAGAGTTTCTGTTTAATGCTGTGAAACCTCTGCCACACTCAGCTGTTATCCATCAGTGTTTAGCAGCCCGACTGGGCTTTTTAACAGTCTTCACTTTTACAGAGTTTTTGTATAGTAGCAGTCTCTCTGTGGTGTGAGGTGGCAAGCGGTTCCTTTTTGCTTTCACAATGCACGCAGCCATCGGACTGAAACGGTCAAAACCTCCAGATGTGGCGGGCACCGCCAGCAGCTTCTTGGCGAGGCCTTGGAGCTTCGGGAATCGAGAAGCACATTTCCAGTACTGAAGAGTAGAGTTGCTTTCCCACAGCGGTTCAGACAGGTACACGTCGAACTCTGACATCTTTAGAGTCTTTGCAGGAGGCTGAAGGAAGTTGAAGATGGACTTCCTCTTGAGGTCGTTTTCACTGATTTCAGGACAGTTGTTGTCTGAGCTGCCAGCACAAGTGTCCATCACGCCATCTGTCTGGCTTTCTTCTTTCACATCGTGCTCCAGCCCACTGCCTGTCTGATCTTTCTCTGCCTCAACAGTAGGAAATGTTGAGGCTTCCATGTTTTCTAATGTGGACTCAACAATGCTGCGAGCCTCAGATTTTGACGGAGGTGTTAGGAAATCATTCTGTTCATCCTGGTTGTCATCAGAAAACGGCTGCAAAAAAAATGGTTGTTTTAAATGTACACACATTTTTTTCCTATATCTACTCAACACGCATATTCAGTTAAATATAAATCTACAGAAGTCCGCTATGCTTCTGGCCTAATTTGGTACCTGCAGTTTGATCCTAGGATCCAGCACAGCAGCTAGTATCATGTCCTTCTGGTGAATCACTGGCTGGAAGTGTGTGTAGAGGCCTGTGCGCAGGGCCTTGCAGAAGTGGGTGTAGTTGGTGACACAATTCTCCAAGGTTTTATCAAGTCCAATGAGGGACGGTATGATGAGAGACATAGTCACACCATTTCCCTGCAGGACCTACGATAGATAAGACACAAACATGGCATCCACAGTGAAGACATCGTGGACAGCGGAGAATCTCCCGGTGGTGGAGCAGACTGGGACAGAGTTCCACTGATGAAAAAGAGAGTCACGATGGA
This sequence comes from Astatotilapia calliptera, assembly GCF_964374335.1. Classification (NCBI taxonomy): domain Eukaryota; kingdom Metazoa; phylum Chordata; class Actinopteri; order Cichliformes; family Cichlidae; genus Astatotilapia; species Astatotilapia calliptera. The sequence goes on from NC_137441.1 coordinate 30,171,068, forward strand.
TATTATAAGAATTAAATAAAAAAAGATTCAGACCAAAAGATTTGTGATCTACACAATCCAAGCTGATCAACGATAAGCTCAGTATTTTCATTTAATATATTTTTCATCTGCTTGAATGTTTCCTGCTTCACACAGTGCTCAACCTGCTAGATTTTTGTTTGTTATTCATTTATTTTAAATGTCTAATCTTATCTTTGAATCAAACATTCATACATATATACACTGTGTTCATTATAATAACATACATATATACTGTCAGACACCACTCTGACATTCCATTCATGCTCAGCTGAATATTAAAATGGACAAATATGTGTCATCTCTGCATACGCTATGATCATTATAGAATGACATGAAATATTAAAACTGAGCTTAATCTTCAACATAAGCAGTAGTCATATAAATTCATATACTCTTAAGCACAAATGGTGAAAGTTTTTCTGCAGAATAAGTAGCCTATTAGTTGTATCTGTATTGCGGTGTTCTGATAGTATGGCTTCTTATACTGAAGAAATGGATCTAAATAAATAACTAAATAAATCCTCCAGCACTCGTTATTGTCACCTATTGCTAATGTTTTGACGCTGCCAACCTCTCATACGCTGTAAGAATTTAATTCAACTGTTTATCACAGAAAAAGTGTGACTTGTAGGACACGTAACACTAGCGGGCATAATGTTAGCTTAATAGTCAGCTCAACAGCTGTTGTTAGCTCCGGACAAGTGACTACAACAGTAGCGATGAGCCCCGATGAACGGATCCGGGGGCGGATGGGCTCGTACATAAATGGATCGATCGGGGCGGGATACGGTGGGAAACGACAGATACCTTAAACTTGAAGACAGCCCAAGTAGAAGGATCGCTAAAGTCTGCTAAAAAAAGAAATCGCAATGCAAGTTGAACAAACTTGCAAAGACACAATATCAAATTGAACCCATTCTGGTACAAAATGACATCATAATAGACTGTCCTTTGAATGTCACGACGTTCGGCGATAACGTCACTTGAACTCCTTTGAAGACAGTTCTGGGGGCGGAGTCAGAGCCTATAAATATCCCTCGAGTACATACCTTGAACCCATAGATCGCTATAGTTCTGAACTAACAGTTTCCACTTGCGAACACTGTCTCATTGAGTAGATCATTTTTCAAACACAGAATAACACGTCGTATAAACTAAACTAAATACATTCATTTCAAAATGAGCTCCCTAAGCTACTTTGATATGCAGATGCTCAGAAATGAGATAGAAAATTACAAACAAGCTAAAAAACTTCAGCTTGAGGAAATCCAAGAAAAGAATTGTAGGATTTCAAGTCTTGAGGCATCTTTGAAAGAAGAGCAGGGACTGGTTGCAAAGATGAAAGAGGAGTCCAAAGAAATGCAGGTGCTCAGAAATGAGATAGAAAAGTACAAACAAGCTGAAAAGCTTCAGTTGGAGGAAATCGATGAAAAGAATTCTAAGATTTCAAGTCTTGAGGCATCTTTGAAAGAAGAGCAGGAACTGGTTGCGAAGATGACAGAGGAAACCAAATCCCAGCTAAGGTCCGCAGAGTCACAGAATGTAGATCTCACAAACAAATATGAGGCAAAAATTCGGGCTCTTCATAAGGCAATCAAACACCTTGAAAATAAGTGTGCCACTGAAAAAACGATGCGGGACAAGAAAGAAAAGGAGGTGGAATCTCTGGTTGTCCTTAAAATCAAACATGAGCAGGAAAAACAAGAACTCAAGATGAAGCTAAGCAAGACGACTGAGGAAAAAAATGAAACACTTAAAGAACTGCAGAAACAAAATGAGCAGCTTCAGACTGAGATTCAGAACAATGAGAAGTACATTCATCGTAATGACTTCCTTGAAAGAAGGATAGACGAGCTTCTTACACTACCTGGGGAGGTGTACTGCCGTCAACAGAAAGTTAAAAGTGTGGGGAAGAAAATTTCATCCCAAAAAAATAACATAGCCCGTCTGAAAACTGCTCAACAGCTGAAGGGACTTTATGACACACTCGGCCACACTGTGCAAGTCGAGAAAAAAGCCTCCCCAGAGCAGCAAAGAAAGGATGGGGATGAACAAATAGCCCGGAAAAAGGTGAGATTTGACCTGAGTAATGTGGAATACTTTCCATCCAAAGGCGACAATGAGCTGAAAGAACAACAGAAAGAAATTAGAGACCTTAAGGGTAAAACTGGTAACAAGCTTACCACATATGACAGTAAGCTAAAAGCAGTGCATGGCCTGCTACCTCCTATTTCCACTAGGGCCCGGTCTAAAACTGTAGACAACTCAAAGAAGCAGTCTGAGTCTAGGAGCTCACTCAACCTCAAGTCCACTGTTACTCCCAAGGCAGAAGAAGAAATGTTTCATCCCCATTCACCTGAACTTACTTCCCAGTCAACTCTACGTAGAGTATACAATCCTGCTACAAAACTACTCAAGCGCCGGCCTTCAGCCAAACCCAACCACATCTAAAAAATCCTCCTACCAGTTCTCACACTGACTCCAAAGAAATAATCAGCTTTTAAGCTGGTTAAAAAATATCTATTTCTTTGTTTCCAAAGTCAAAATAAATCACAAAGAGACAATATCAGAAAAAAATTTAATACCCGCCCATCCTGAGGGTATATTACATCCGTAACCCAGGAGAGGCTGTATTTGCTATAACATCATAAATGTAAGACAATAAGGACATCTCTGCATGTGTGAGGAAGTGACATGCATTTCATCTATGTCGCTTCATCACCCCCAACCGGTCGAGGTAGATGGCCGCCCCTCACTGAGCCTGGTTCTACTGAAGGTTTCTTCCTATTAAAAGGGAGTTTTTCCTTCCCACTGTCGCCAAGTGCTTGCTCATAGGGGATCTTCGGATTGTTGGGTTTTCTCTGCATTATTGTAGGGATGTTAACTTGCAATATTATATAATATTGCAAGTTAACATCCCTACAATCTCTGCGTTATTGTAGGGATGTTACCCTAAAGTTTTAAAATTGGCACAAATAAAATTGATGTGAACTGAATTTTTCTTTTGATGTGTACAAGTGGTTGTATTTGAGTACTTTTGATCTGCTTTTATTCACTACTACGCACACACTGGCTTCAAAAATACAAAGTGATGGCAGTCCCCATGAAAAGGGAATTTTGGCTTCATTTTTGTACAGTGGCAGGAAGTGGAGTGAGGTTATTAAAATAGGCTGTTCTCAGCTATTTTTAAAGCTACATTTTAGTTAGTTTTTAGTTAGCGAACCTTTAGTTACTGTGGCCAAATACATATTTCATTTTTTAAAGTAAACACATTCTCAGTCACTCGCAGTCAGACATTGAGCAAAAGCACATGTTCGGTAGCTAATCCTTGTATTTACCCTGACTAACAAAATATCTCTGCTGAAGTCACTGAGATGGTTTATATGAGAAACAGAAATGTTACTGGCCTGATCAGTCACTAGGCAATGTTGCCGTTACTGTACCTTTAGGAGTTACACAGTCAGAGCAACATGCTGGACTCTTCTTTAGCTCCTCTGCAGAGCCCATTATTAAATATGTGCAAACAGCAGCATGTTTCTGGCTCCCTCCACACATGGTCAAGGTCAGGTTTATTGATCGAGCACATTTCCAACAGCCTATGCTGCACAACTTGCTTTACAAACTAGAATGCAACTAAAACAAGTAAAATGCACTACAATGACGCAATAAAATATAAATGAATAATAACACTAAAATAAAATAGAATGCATTTAAATTACTTATTGGCAGCTGATTTGACGCAGTTTCAACTGAAGATGAATCAATGAGAGGATTAAAAAAAAATGTTCTCACAGTTTTCTTCAGTCGCAAACTGTCTTTAATATCAGACATATTCCAATATTCCAGTTTCTAGCAGATATCTCAGTTTCTTGATAACACAGCTGATACATACTCCAATGTTTAATGCAAGCAAAAACTTTTTGAATGCTTCTCAGAGGAGATCACAGCACTCATAACACTGGTTTTAATTTTCAACACATTATCGGTCTTTACCGCAGTAAAATCAGGTAGCTGTCATTCAATGCCAACATCAGCCTACCTGACAAAGCCAAACTAAATGAAGCTTTTCCATCAGCTTCCATCAGACATTATAGTTTATCCAAGCAAAATGTTTTCTTTTTAAAAATCTATGGTTTTGAGGAAAACAACAGCATCTATGAAAGTACATGAATTATTGATTAGGCTATTTGAAAATGGTGAAAGACAAGTCTGATAAAAAGCTGAAAAGATGCTGACACTGTTGTATTTCACGTTAGAATGAATGAAACAAAACTGTAATGCCTGAAAGAAATGTACAGTGGATTTCTCATTTGACTATAAAATATAAATGACTTTTGGGGTGGAGGGACTGAATAGCCAAATTCAATATAAAGATCTACTGTTCCATCACGTTTGGCAGCAAATATCTCATTTATCAGTGCATAGTGGAAATAAATAAGCATTCAACCTCTGATTTGACATTTTATTACTGTCTTAACAAAAGTTGCAGTCAGAAAACATGAAATTCTGCAAAAGAACGATACAAGCTGAACTCATTTTGGTTTGAAGTGAATCAGATGCCATTCATTCACCGACTCCATTTCTAATTTGCCATTTCCCAATCCAGTAGAGAGCTCTGACTTGAATCATGTGTGGAAGGGACAAAGTACAACTCTGAGCAGCACCGTACAGCACGCAGAGACAGTGTGCATCTCTATCGCTGCTGCAGGTATGAAGCTGTGAGGATCATTGACCAGAATGCGTCCTTTTAACAAACTGATGAAACCAGCTGTAACACAGGACTTGTTGTTTTGTTTTTTTAATGCAGACCAGCAAATGCGTTCTAGGAAGAAAGAGTCAGCTGATTCATTTGCTACAATATAAGAGGTATTAGCAGTTCACCCTCCTTCTTAGCGTATGGCACAGTTTTTAAAAGTAGAGGCAGAGTTTCTGTTTAATGCTGTGAAACCTCTGCCACACTCAGCTGTTATCCATCAGTGTTTAGCAGCCCGACTGGGCTTTTTAACAGTCTTCACTTTTACAGAGTTTTTGTATAGTAGCAGTCTCTCTGTGGTGTGAGGTGGCAAGCGGTTCCTTTTTGCTTTCACAATGCACGCAGCCATCGGACTGAAACGGTCAAAACCTCCAGATGTGGCGGGCACCGCCAGCAGCTTCTTGGCGAGGCCTTGGAGCTTCGGGAATCGAGAAGCACATTTCCAGTACTGAAGAGTAGAGTTGCTTTCCCACAGCGGTTCAGACAGGTACACATCGAACTCTGACATCTTTAGAGTCTTTGCAGGCGGCTGAAGGAAGTTGAAGATGGACTTCCTCTTGAGGTCGTTTTCACTGATTTCAGGACAGTTGTTGTCTGAGCTGCCAGCACAAGTGTCCATCACGCCATCTGTCTGGCTTTCTTCTTTCACATCGTGCTCCAGCCCACTGCCTGTCTGATCTTTCTCTGCCTCAACAGTAGGAAATGTTGAGGCTTCCATGTTTTCTAATGTGGACTCAACAATGCTGCGAGCCTCAGATTTTGACGGAGGTGTTAGGAAATCATTCTGTTCATCCTGGTTGTCATCAGAAAACGGCTGCAAAAAAAATGGTTGTTTTAAATGTACACACATTTTTTTCCTATATCTACTCAACACGCATATTCAGTTAAATATAAATCTACAGAAGTCCGCTATGCTTCTGGCCTAATTTGGTACCTGCAGTTTGATCCTAGGATCCAGCACAGCAGCTAGTATCATGTCCTTCTGGTGAATCACTGGCTGGAAGTGTGTGTAGAGGCCTGTGCGCAGGGCCTTGCAGAAGTGGGTGTAGTTGGTGACACAATTCTCCAAGGTTTTATCAAGTCCAATGAGGGACGGTATGATGAGAGACATAGTCACACCATTTCCCTGCAGGACCTACGATAGATAAGACACAAACATGGCATCCACAGTGAAGACATCGTGGACAGCGGAGAATCTCCCGGTGGTGGAGCAGACTGGGACAGAGTTCCACTGATGAAAAAGAGAGTCACGATGGATATTATAAGAATTAAATAAAAAAAGATTCAGACCAAAAGATTTGTGATCTACACAATCCAAGCTGATCAACGATAAGCTCAGTATTTTCATTTAATATATTTTTCATCTGCTTGAATGTTTCCTGCTTCACACAGTGCTCAACCTGCTAGATTTTTGTTTGTTATTCATTTATTTTAAATGTCTAATCTTATCTTTGAATCAAACATTCATACATATATACACTGTGTTCATTATAATAACATACATATATACTGTCAGACACCACTCTGACATTCCATTCATGCTCAGCTGAATATTAAAATGGACAAATATGTGTCATCTCTGCATACGCTATGATCATTATAGAATGACATGAAATATTAAAACTGAGCTTAATCTTCAACATAAGCAGTAGTCATATAAATTCATATACTCTTAAGCACAAATGGTGAAAGTTTTTCTGCAGAATAAGTAGCCTATTAGTTGTATCTGTATTGCGGTGTTCTGATAGTATGGCTTCTTATACTGAAGAAATGGATCTAAATAAATAACTAAATAAATCCTCCAGCACTCGTTATTGTCACCTATTGCTAATGTTTTGACGCTGCCAACCTCTCATACGCTGTAAGAATTTAATTCAACTGTTTATCACAGAAAAAGTGTGACTTGTAGGACACGTAACACTAGCGGGCATAATGTTAGCTTAATAGTCAGCTCAACAGCTGTTGTTAGCTCCGGACAAGTGACTACAACAGTAGCGATGAGCCCCGATGAACGGATCCGGGGGCGGATGGGCTCGTACATAAATGGATCGATCGGGGCGGGATACGGTGGGAAACGACAGATACCTTAAACTTGAAGACAGCCCAAGTAGAAGGATCGCTAAAGTCTGCTAAAAAAAGAAATCGCAATGCAAGTTGAACAAACTTGCAAAGACACAATATCAAATTGAACCCATTCTGGTACAAAATGACATCATAATAGACTGTCCTTTGAATGTCACGACGTTCGGCGATAACGTCACTTGAACTCCTTTGAAGACAGTTCTGGGGGCGGAGTCAGAGCCTATAAATATCCCTCGAGTACATACCTTGAACCCATAGATCGCTATAGTTCTGAACTAACAGTTTCCACTTGCGAACACTGTCTCATTGAGTAGATCATTTTTCAAACACAGAATAACACGTCGTATAAACTAAACTAAATACATTCATTTCAAAATGAGCTCCCTAAGCTACTTTGATATACAGATGCTCAGAAATGAGATAGAAAATTACAAACAAGCTAAAAAACTTCAGCTTGAGGAAATCCAAGAAAAGAATTGTAGGATTTCAAGTCTTGAGGCATCTTTGAAAGAAGAGCAGGGACTGGTTGCAAAGATGAAAGAGGAGTCCAAAGAAATGCAGGTGCTCAGAAATGAGATAGAAAAGTACAAACAAGCTGAAAAGCTTCAGTTGGAGGAAATCGATGAAAAGAATTCTAAGATTTCAAGTCTTGAGGCATCTTTGAAAGAAGAGCAGGAACTGGTTGCGAAGATGACAGAGGAAACCAAATCCCAGCTAAGGTCCGCAGAGTCACAGAATGTAGATCTCACAAACAAATATGAGGCAAAAATTCGGGCTCTTCATAAGGCAATCAAACACCTTGAAAATAAGTGTGCCACTGAAAAAACGATGCGGGACAAGAAAGAAAAGGAGGTGGAATCTCTGGTTGTCCTTAAAATCAAACATGAGCAGGAAAAACAAGAACTCAAGATGAAGCTAAGCAAGACGACTGAGGAAAAAAATGAAACACTTAAAGAACTGCAGAAACAAAATGAGCAGCTTCAGACTGAGATTCAGAACAATGAGAAGTACATTCATCGTAATGACTTCCTTGAAAGAAGGATAGACGAGCTTCTTACACTACCTGGGGAGGTGTACTGCCGTCAACAGAAAGTTAAAAGTGTGGGGAAGAAAATTTCATCCCAAAAAAATAACATAGCCCGTCTGAAAACTGCTCAACAGCTGAAGGGACTTTATGACACACTCGGCCACACTGTGCAAGTCGAGAAAAAAGCCTCCCCAGAGCAGCAAAGAAAGGATGGGGATGAACAAATAGCCCGGAAAAAGGTGAGATTTGACCTGAGTAATGTGGAATACTTTCCATCCAAAGGCGACAATGAGCTGAAAGAACAACAGAAAGAAATTAGAGACCTTAAGGGTAAAAAGGGTAACAAGCTTACCACATATGACAGTAAGCTAAAAGCAGTGCATGGCCTGCTACCTCCTATTTCCACTAGGGCCCGGTCTAAAACTGTAGACAACTCAAAGAAGCAGTCTGAGTCTAGGAGCTCACTCAACCTCAAGTCCACTGTTACTCCCAAGGCAGAAGAAGAAATGTTTCATCCCCATTCACCTGAACTTACTTCCCAGTCAACTCTACGTAGAGTATACAATCCTGCTACAAAACTACTCAAGCGCCGGCCTTCAGCCAAACCCAACCACATCTAAAAAATCCTCCTACCAGTTCTCACACTGACTCCAAAGAAATAATCAGCTTTTAAGCTGGTTAAAAAATATCTATTTCTTTGTTTCCAAAGTCAAAATAAATCACAAAGAGACAATATCAGAAAAAAATTTAATACCCGCCCATCCTGAGGGTATATTACATCCGTAACCCAGGAGAGGCTGTATTTGCTATAACATCATAAATGTAAGACAATAAGGACATCTCTGCATGTGTGAGGAAGTGACATGCATTTCATCTATGTCGCTTCATCACCCCCAACCGGTCGAGGTAGATGGCCGCCCCTCACTGAGCCTGGTTCTACTGAAGGTTTCTTCCTATTAAAAGGGAGTTTTTCCTTCCCACTGTCGCCAAGTGCTTGCTCATAGGGGATCTTCGGATTGTTGGGTTTTCTCTGCATTATTGTAGGGATGTTAACTTGCAATATTATATAATATTGCAAGTTAACATCCCTACAATCTCTGCGTTATTGTAGGGATGTTACCCTAAAGTTTTAAAATTGGCACAAATAAAATTGATGTGAACTGAATTTTTCTTTTGATGTGTACAAGTGGTTGTATTTGAGTACTTTTGATCTGCTTTTATTCACTACTACGCACACACTGGCTTCAAAAATACAAAGTGATGGCAGTCCCCATGAAAAGGGAATTTTGGCTTCATTTTTGTACAGTGGCAGGAAGTGGAGTGAGGTTATTAAAATAGGCTGTTCTCAGCTATTTTTAAAGCTACATTTTAGTTAGTTTTTAGTTAGCGAACCTTTAGTTACTGTGGCCAAATACATATTTCATTTTTTAAAGTAAACACATTCTCAGTCACTCGCAGTCAGACATTGAGCAAAAGCACATGTTCGGTAGCTAATCCTTGTATTTACCCTGACTAACAAAATATCTCTGCTGAAGTCACTGAGATGGTTTATATGAGAAACAGAAATGTTACTGGCCTGATCAGTCACTAGGCAATGTTGCCGTTACTGTACCTTTAGGAGTTACACAGTCAGAGCAACATGCTGGACTCTTCTTTAGCTCCTCTGCAGAGCCCATTATTAAATATGTGCAAACAGCAGCATGTTTCTGGCTCCCTCCACACATGGTCAAGGTCAGGTTTATTGATCGAGCACATTTCCAACAGCCTATGCTGCACAACTTGCTTTACAAACTAGAATGCAACTAAAACAAGTAAAATGCACTACAATGACGCAATAAAATATAAATGAATAATAACACTAAAATAAAATAGAATGCATTTAAATTACTTATTGGCAGCTGATTTGACGCAGTTTCAACTGAAGATGAATCAATGAGAGGATTAAAAAAAAATGTTCTCACAGTTTTCTTCAGTCGCAAACTGTCTTTAATATCAGACATATTCCAATATTCCAGTTTCTAGCAGATATCTCAGTTTCTTGATAACACAGCTGATACATACTCCAATGTTTAATGCAAGCAAAAACTTTTTGAATGCTTCTCAGAGGAGATCACAGCACTCATAACACTGGTTTTAATTTTCAACACATTATCGGTCTTTACCGCAGTAAAATCAGGTAGCTGTCATTCAATGCCAACATCAGCCTACCTGACAAAGCCAAACTAAATGAAGCTTTTCCATCAGCTTCCATCAGACATTATAGTTTATCCAAGCAAAATGTTTTCTTTTTAAAAATCTATGGTTTTGAGGAAAACAACAGCATCTATGAAAGTACATGAATTATTGATTAGGCTATTTGAAAATGGTGAAAGACAAGTCTGATAAAAAGCTGAAAAGATGCTGACACTGTTGTATTTCACGTTAGAATGAATGAAACAAAACTGTAATGCCTGAAAGAAATGTACAGTGGATTTCTCATTTGACTATAAAATATAAATGACTTTTGGGGTGGAGGGACTGAATAGCCAAATTCAATATAAAGATCTACTGTTCCATCACGTTTGGCAGCAAATATCTCATTTATCAGTGCATAGTGGAAATAAATAAGCATTCAACCTCTGATTTGACATTTTATTACTGTCTTAACAAAAGTTGCAGTCAGAAAACATGAAATTCTGCAAAAGAACGATACAAGCTGAACTCATTTTGGTTTGAAGTGAATCAGATGCCATTCATTCACCGACTCCATTTCTAATTTGCCATTTCCCAATCCAGTAGAGAGCTCTGACTTGAATCATGTGTGGAAGGGACAAAGTACAACTCTGAGCAGCACCGTACAGCACGCAGAGACAGTGTGCATCTCTATCGCTGCTGCAGGTATGAAGCTGTGAGGATCATTGACCAGAATGCGTCCTTTTAACAAACTGATGAAACCAGCTGTAACACAGGACTTGTTGTTTTGTTTTTTTAATGCAGACCAGCAAATGCGTTCTAGGAAGAAAGAGTCAGCTGATTCATTTGCTACAATATAAGAGGTATTAGCAGTTCACCCTCCTTCTTAGCGTATGGCACAGTTTTTAAAAGTAGAGGCAGAGTTTCTGTTTAATGCTGTGAAACCTCTGCCACACTCAGCTGTTATCCATCAGTGTTTAGCAGCCCGACTGGGCTTTTTAACAGTCTTCACTTTTACAGAGTTTTTGTATAGTAGCAGTCTCTCTGTGGTGTGAGGTGGCAAGCGGTTCCTTTTTGCTTTCACAATGCACGCAGCCATCGGACTGAAACGGTCAAAACCTCCAGATGTGGCGGGCACCGCCAGCAGCTTCTTGGCGAGGCCTTGGAGCTTCGGGAATCGAGAAGCACATTTCCAGTACTGAAGAGTAGAGTTGCTTTCCCACAGCGGTTCAGACAGGTACACGTCGAACTCTGACATCTTTAGAGTCTTTGCAGGCGGCTGAAGGAAGTTGAAGATGGACTTCCTCTTGAGGTCGTTTTCACTGATTTCAGGACAGTTGTTGTCTGAGCTGCCAGCACAAGTGTCCATCACGCCATCTGTCTGGCTTTCTTCTTTCACATCGTGCTCCAGCCCACTGCCTGTCTGATCTTTCTCTGCCTCAACAGTAGGAAAAGTTGAGGCTTCCATGTTTTCTAATGTGGACTCAACAATGCTGCGAGCCTCAGATTTTGACGGAGGTGTTAGGAAATCATTCTGTTCATCCTGGTTGTCATCAGAAAACGGCTGCAAAAAAAATGGTTGTTTTAAATGTACACACATTTTTTTCCTATATCTACTCAACATGCATATTCAATTAAATATAAATCTACAGAAGTCCGCTATGCTTCTGGCCTAATTTGGTACCTGCAGTTTGATCCTAGGATCCAGCACAGCAGCTAGTATCATGTCCTTCTGGTGAATCACTGGCTGGAAGTGTGTGTAGAGGCCTGTGCGCAGGGCCTTGCAGAAGTGGGTGTAGTTGGTGACACAATTCTCCAAGGTTTTATCAAGTCCAATGAGGGACGGTATGATGAGAGACATAGTCACACCATTTCCTTGCAGGACCTACGATAGATAAGACACAAACATGTCTTCTATTAAAGACCCCGTTCACATTTCTTCTTAGCCTGATTATGGGATTACTGAACAAAAGGTTACACATGTAGATTTGGAAATTCCATTATAGAGAAACTTGCTCTGTTACCTGTAAAGCCTCCTCAAAGGGCTCAAGAAGACCTAGAATGTCAATCACTTGTTCCCTCTTAACCATGACCAGTGGTGGGGCGCTGGCTGTGTCACTAGCCTCTATGCGTGCCTGGGCCAGGAGAGTCATGATGGAGCTCCAGACAGACTCCTGGACCATTCGCCGTAATGATAGCATCATGGAGTTCCAACGACAGTTGCTAGAGGAAGGGCACAAAGACACATTGTACTCCTTCATCAAAACCTAATTTAAAAGAAAAAAGAGAAAAAGGGCAAAAATAATCTTGTTAACAGAGCTCAGGTCTGCATCTTTTCTGTAAAACATTTGCCACATTACACTAAATAATGTAAGCAAGAGGAAACATCTCTTAAATTCTGTTTTTCTCCCTCGCAATGAAAATGAATATATTGAAACCCAGCTTTAAATACCTTGGAAATAACATTTAAATCCTTTAGTCTCATACCTCGCTCCAGTAGGGGCTGCTCTTGAAGAAAGCCACCACATTGTGGACCTGTGAGAGCAGGTTCTCTACTACTCTTGAATTTCTTAAGGCATCCCTAATCACTATCTGCAGTGTCCTGGCAGCACATGTAGTCCTTGTCCCCATCTGCAGCTCGGAAAAAGGGGACTCTGCTTCAGACATTTGGTCTGACAGAAAGGCCAGCACTTCATCTCCATCCGGTTCTCCTCTATTGGACGTGCACATAATCTTGTAGTCGCAGAACAAGTTGTTTGTAGCTAGGGCTTCTTTAGCCTGGTTGGCAAGGACGTAGCCGATGCTGCGAGGAAAGATCCCGTAGCTGAGCAGCACACCTTCGAGCTCCCTGGACACACAAGTGCTGAGGTTTTTGTGGCTGACATGACGGAAGGCCACAATAGGACGGCGGAGCTGCCAGGAATCACTGATAAAGTGAAGCTGGACAACAACAATGGGATCCTCTACTGGCAGGGTTTGAGCCCCTGCCCAGAGATCAACGGTGACATGAATGGCACTTTCACCATCTTTCATTGTGGCAAGGCAGGATTTAAGATCACGGATGAGCTGAGGCTTGATGGCTCGTTCCACCTCGTCATAAAGCTGCAGGGCCACTGCGCGCTGGGATAGCTTGTTGTACTCAGGGCTGATCGTACTCATGAAAGACCTGAAGCCAGCCCCTTCAACAAAGCTGTGCGGAATAAAGTGAATCATACATTTAATGATATACAGTAAATATTAATTCAATATATAAAAGCCTTTACAAAGTTTTCAACATAACCACAGAGTGACAAGAAAATTGCATTGACTTAAGGATTACCAAACCTCCTTCAGTGAATCACAAACCAACACTATCTCAACTATCAGCAGAAGAACTCACCTGAGGGGCAACATGTCCTCAGCAATCATCCTTAGTGCTGCATCAGCAAACTTTTTCTGATCCACCTGCACGGCTGGTGGTGCGGTGCCAGAGCTGGGACTGGATTTTGAGCAGGGGAGAAAAGAATTGCTGAGGGAGGAAGACTCTCTCTTTGATGTAGACCTCTGCGGAGGTGGAGCAGCAGTCTTCTGCTTGGCTTTATGGTGCTCCTTGTCCTGCATTGACTTCTCAGGCCTGAGCTGCAGCAGAGCAAAACGCACAATAGGTAAACCAAACTTGTCGGATGAGAACAGCTTGTGTGAAATCCTGAAAGATTTAGGTATTTATGAATTCCTAAATCTTTTCTTCAGAAATACAGCTATAGCAAGCTCACCACTTCAGGAGTTACTGGTTCGGCATCTAAAACAACGTCACATTTGAAATCCACCTGTAACACATCATGTAATATTAATTCACAATTAACAATATCAAAGTTTACTGTAACTTAAAACTGCAGGAAAAATGGTAGTTTAGTGACATTAAAAACAAGCAGCTTTGAATTTTTTGAGCTGGCTATGTCCCAGTATAAAATCTATCTAACAATACTGGCATATCTCATCAGTTATAACTGAAAATGAAGCCTTAAAAAGTATGAACTACATCCAATAAGCACTGTACCTCTCCATCCACAAATTGCTGAATATCAATGGAAATGCTTTGAGCAGCATCTCTAAAGAAGCCCAGCTCTGCTTTACGTTTGATGGTCGAATTCCAATGATTCTTCACAGAATTGTCAGACCTGCCAGAAAAAAATAAATAAATAAATTGCATTTTGACTGCTAACCATATTTTAAAAATTCAGTCATTGCTAGCTAACTGGCCCACCTTCCTGGGAGCAGCCTGGAAATCTCAGTCCACCGGTTTCCCAGAATGGAGTGGGCTTTATAGATGATGAGATCCTCTTCATCAGTCCAGCAGCTCTTACTGATCATTGGGTCGAGGTGATTGTGCCAGCGATCACGGCACTGCTTCCCCAATCGACCCTTTAGATGCTTTGAAATTAGAGTCCAGTGCTTGGTGCCATACTTGGCCACAAGCTCTACTATCTATCCAGAGAAAAATACAAAAGTAAAAACAGAATTTAAATAACAAAAAAAGGAAAATATCCAAACTAAAACCATGTTTTTCATTTTCCCACCTTTTCATCTTCCTCTTTGGACCAGAAGCCTTTAATTAAGTCAGGATCCAGATATTTTCGCCAGCGGTGCATACACTGGTATTCTGTTCGCCCCTGTACAAGGAACAAGACATGTCACGCTGTATTAAGTCAGAATTCACTGCTGTTATTCATCTTATTCTTGAACAATGTCTGCATGTACCAAAACTTACTGGTAAAAAACTAGCAATAGTTTTCCAATCTTTTTTTCCAATGTTGCAGACCAGAATTTTGAGATTTTCATCCTAAATGTCAGAGAAAATAAGTCCAAACACAGTACATGGGTTACCATCAAAACATTACAACGACATTTACAGATACTGAGTTAGCCAGGTAGTTAATTAATATGAGCCAAAAAACAACCAACAATATGACATTAGTAACAGTAACTGAATAAATTATGTGAAAATCAAGATGCTGTAGGAAGAGAAAAGGTTGTCCTGAGACTTCTTTCAACTTACCTCTTCCTGAGTCCATTTGACTTGACACCTGGTACCATCCTTATTTTCTACTAAATCTGAGTCAGTGTCAAAGCATAGATTATCATCTCCCTCATCGTCCATGCTGCAAACACAAAGATAACCAATAACTCAAACATAAATATTTTACTTTATTTAAATTTCCCAGTGCAAGTGCAAAGACACTGAGCTCAGATGTCTCAGCGATGAACACTGACTATGACATGGTTGACATTAAACCCAAACAAATAACTCCAGAGCCATCATTTACAATACACTCAGTACTGTCTGCAGCATATGCAGCAGAGTACAATTCACAGTTGAGCAGACTGTGATCTTAAGGACAAGTTAACAAACAATGACTTCATTGCCATTTTCAATAGATCTCTGAAATACTCCATGTAAATAGAGAATATGAATTCATATATAGATATCTGAATTTATGTTAATCCCTAAAGATCCAGTATCAACTGAGATCTACATTTTTGCAAGTCAATACCAAAATCTATTGTAAATGTAACAGATATTAAAAATGAAGGCACTAAGAATGAAGTATGCAAGTGTTGGCATATTTGTTGTTTGAACTTTAAAAATCACATAAGATGTGTCAAAGTTATTAAAGAAAATAAACTACAGAGCAAATTAACAGCAAAATCTTTTTCGACATACATATCTAAGTCACGTCAGCTAAAGAGCTGTCTAATAACTATGGTTAAAAAAAAGAAAAGAAAAAATATCCAGTGAGCAATTGTTCTTAGAGCAAAATTGCCTTGTTGATACTAGAGGTTCAAGTAGAATAGCCAAACGGTTTCAAGCTGATAGGAAGGCAACATTAACTCAAGCACCCGCTACAATTGGGAATGCAAGCATATCAAACCTTGAAGCAGATGGGCTAAGGCAGCAGGCCACCACATGAGGTGCCACTCCTGAGAGCTAAGAACAGAAAACTGAGGCCAAAACTGGACAGAAAATTGGAACAATGTTGCAGCATTCAAAAATTATGGTCAGAATAAAGTATTCACATGAAATGATGCTTCCTGCTTTGTATTACCTAAGCCTTTTTCTCTTAGTACCTACTTGACTTCACTCAGTTAAGGTTGATTTCAATTACAATTGAGTACCACCTCAATGTGCTACGGGTCGTTGCAGTAATGTCACCGAAAGTCCCATGATGTTGTTTGTATGCAACACAAACACAATGCAATAATGGAGGACGTCGAGACAACGGTATATCTGCTGCTTGGTGTATGCCTTTTAAAAATGGCAGCTCTGTGAAAAAGTCGCGACACCACTGACTGACCGATCATTGGCATGCAGTCAGTTGCTGTTACATTTTCAGATCGACTCAGCTCACTTGGAACCCCAGCCGAGCAAGTACTAATAAAGTACCTGGTATCAGATACTACCACCTAATGGAAAACCCTAAAAACCAGGTCAAGTTAAGCTGAGTAGGTACTAGTGGAAAAGAGGCATTAGTACCAACTGAGAACTATTTAAATGCCACAGCCTACCTCTGTATTTCTGCTGACCATGGCCATCCCTTTATGAACACAGTCTACCCATCTTCTGATGGCTGCTTTCATAAAGATGACCAAAAAGCTCAAATCATCTCAAACTGTTTTCTTTTTTTCCTCTTAAAAAAAGGGAGTTTTTCTTTCCTAATGTCACCAAAGTGCTAGCTCATAGAGGGTCACATGACTGTTGCAGTTTTCTTCGTTTCTTCTGTATTATTGTATGGTCTTGACCTAACAATATAAAGTTCCTTGAGGCAACTGTTGTTGTGATTAAGGGCTATATAAATTAAACTGAAGTGCATTGAAATCAAATGGCCTCCACAATTTCCAGACATCAATCCAACAGACAACCTTTTGAATGTGGTGGAATGGGAACCTCGTCGATGTGCAGCAGACAAATATGCACTAACTGTGTGGTACTTTGTGCTTCCAATTCAATATAAACCAAAATCTCTGAGGAATGTTTCCAGCATCTTGTTGAATTTGTGCCAGAAGGAATTAAGGCAGCCGAGGAAAAAAGGGGGTCTAAACCAGGACTAGCAAGGTGTACTCAAAAAAGTGCCCTAGAAATTTCATTATCTGTCTCTAAAGCAAGCAACCCATCAGTGATATTTTGCAATTTAAATAGAGCAACTGTTTGATACAGAAGTAACCTTAATGTCAAAATTAATTAAAGAAAAAAGTAAGTAACACAATATAGTCGTCTGTAATGCTCTTAACCTAAGCAGTCACCATTGGGATATCTAATAATAACTACAGTGTAAATGGGTTGGAATGAATTTCATTCATTTATTGAGTACATTTCAAATATAACACACATTGAGTAATTATTTATTGACTGGTAAAGTTGATTTTTGAGTCTTAATTCTACCCTCTCTCTAAGGAAATTATCTGGATTACAGCTGCTCCAAGACAGTAACAGTAACAGACTACACTATTTAAATAATACAATATGTTACAGAGTTTACAAATTGAAGAAATAACACTAATATGTAAAATTGCTCAATTACACAATATCAAAATATCAGCACATTATCACAGATCTAACTGCTGTATTTCACCTGCTCTCCAGCAACCAGTTAAACAAGCATGCATGCTATTCAGCTAAGAGCTAACAACTTCCCACAGCTAAGTAGCTAACATTAGCTTCTGCCAACCCAACAATTAAATCGCCGTGAAAACAAATTGTTACCTTATATAGCTACAACAGTACATTGTGCGACTCTCGAAACAAAGTTATTGCAATTGATCGAACAAAAATATAACGCAAAGCTGCAGAACTTACATTTAAACTTGGTTGCAACTTCAAGCTAACTCTCTGATAGCAGATCCAGTGAGCACACTTGAGAAAACGTTAGCTGTTAATTTAGCAAGTAGAGCGCCTCTAGCGGCGCTTGTGCGGGATAAAAACAAGCCTGCCCAATGCAACGCTTTCATCAGGAGTGGAAGTCGTAACAGGCACATTTAGCCGACACGAAAGCAGAGATAACGCGGACATGTTTAAATAAATCTAACATTGTGTAAGTGCTTCTGGAAAACAGTCGCGTTCAGCCCTTCCAGCTCACAACTTGACGGCATTGGAGGAAATCACAGTTTCACTCACTGCCATAAACACAAACAAGCTCTGCAACTGCGTGATAAATATAACGACAAATAAAATATTCTTTTGTGAAACATTTCCAGCTATCGCAGAGTATCATATACCTATATATTGCTTGTTTGTTTATTTTTTAAAGACACCAAGAATATACACACACATGCACATTTCTCACACTTACCTGCGCGATATAACTCCTCTGTCCCTTCAGTCCCCCGGTCCCGATGAAGACCCGAAATTAGCAACCACAATAAATCATTGTTTCCATGTAATATATGCTTAATGCGGTTTGTATTGGTTATCTACAGACAGTAACAGGGAGCTGCTGGCGTTTTATCAGTTGAAATTTAGCCGGGACGATATACTAAAGGTCTGTTCAAGAGCACCACTGCTGCAGAGCTGCTACACACATTTCCCGGAAACGACCCATGTGAGCTGCTGCTAACGGCTGCTCAAAAGACAGGCTGGTTACACTGCATGCACGACTTCGGCTTTAACATTTGTAAAAAGACTTTAAGAAAATAAAAAGCCCACATCAAAACATTAATGTACCACTGAATATATTCTAACGTAATAATAACTTCCTCATAAAACCTTTAGTGGGGCACTTGGTAGGCTAATTGTTATGCAGCTGTTTCAATAACGTTCTGCCTGTAATGTCTTTAAAATGGCAAATACTACTTGTGCTTGCTAAAAATGGACATTTTAAGATAAGAAAGCCTCCTTTTAAAGTTATAATAACGTTTTGATGATTACCATTGCCATTTATGTAAATGTATATAACGCACATTGTTATCAAAAGATAGCGTCAAAATAATAAGAGATTAACTTCATCCATTATTAAATTAATTTCATTTTAAGATCCATGTAAATACCTTGTCTATGGCAAGAGTTTAAGTCCCCTATTTATGGGGATAATTGTTTTGTTTATGTCATGGCGTTGTATTATATCTTAAAATCTCTTATTCATTTTCAATTCAATTCAGTTTTATTTTGTAAGGTAAAGACTCTACAATATATATATATATTTTTTAAAACCCTCAACAATCACATGACCCTCTATGAGCAACCACCTGGTGACAGAGGGAAGGAAGAACTCCCTTTCAAACTACAAGCAGCACCAGAATCAGCCTGTCCTATGAATACATATCATGCAACTATGTTTTACTGTATGACCGGTTCTTATTTGTTTATACACCAGTTTCCACAGGAAGCATACAAGTGCTCCACAAATTCATGTTAAGCCTTTTCCTTATTTTTATCAAGTATGTGCTTTTACAAAGGTAGATGCTCAAAATAAACATGACCAAATTCTAAACCTTTGGCTTTGGCTGTCCTCAATATGTTTACCCCAGACAGCCAGGCAGATCTGGGAGAAGCACAGAAGCCCTATCCACCAACAGTTCGAATATTCTGCTTACTAGAGGTAGCCTATCCAAAGAAAGTTGGCTTAAAGGGAGAGTGAAGAGAGCTAAAATGATTTATTTCATAGCCCAGATGAACCCAGGACCTACACCAAAGCCCAGGATCAGATTAATAAAGATTATTTTGAATTGTGAACCAGGTAAACCGCTCTATAAGACTGGAACGAAGTAAAGATGGAGGCTGAAATTAGTGTTTTTATTTTTTAATTTAAAAAAAGGCGTGATAATAAATATCATTATTTACGGCATGTTTATGTTGTTTTATCCTCCCTAATATTTATTTATTGGTTATCAATTTACCTAAAGCAAGTTTGATGTCTACACCCTTATGAGGATGCCGGTGGATGATAAGGTGTCGTCCAAAATTCACCCTTTGCAGCAGTGTTGCTCAGGAACAACTGGCTCCTCATCGTTGGTGCAGTTTCACACTGTGTGTTTCCTATAATTTATAAAGTTTATATGTTTGCAGTGTTGAATTTAAAAAAAACTGTTTCAGTGTTTATGTTGGATCCTGTATTTTCAGCTTAAGGTCACACTGAAATCCAAAGAAGACTCTGGGACACGACAGGTTCTGTTGTCCACATAATGATACTGAGAACCATACAAGTTGCAAACATGTTTCTGTGTGTACACTGCACCCCTTTGACTTCTGCTTGAGTGAGCAGTGTTCATGTGCAGTGTTGGTGATTTTTGACCACTAAGTGGGGCACTTCTACCAAGGTGATGGCGAGCTGTTAATAACTCTCAACTTTCCTCAGTGAGGTGAACATGTTTCACTGTTGGATTAATAATTTATCTGTTAATCTCACCTGAAAAATTGAAAAAATAATGAGTCTCTGGTGGTTAATG
Source organism: Astatotilapia calliptera (assembly GCF_964374335.1). Lineage (NCBI taxonomy): Eukaryota > Metazoa > Chordata > Actinopteri > Cichliformes > Cichlidae > Astatotilapia > Astatotilapia calliptera. Next base: position 30,191,539 of record NC_137441.1, read on the forward strand.
TGACCACAGCTTGCAGCGCTTCACTTAGATAAGTTTGTGGTGATATAATAAAAAGCATAAAGTGATGAAATCTGAGAAGATACGATCGGTGATGAAAAAGAGACAAAGCCTCCATCATATACAGATGACTCACCCAAGGCTGTCAGTTAAAGCTTGTTGTATATGAAATCTTTTGGAGAATAAATGAATATCCAGAATCAATGAAAGACTTCGTTTGCTCTTTTAATTATTCACTGTTATATCAGTTTGATAAACGCAGTTATTGTTTTATTATGTTACATTGCTTTGTTGATACCAATTGTTTATTGTGCAGCTTCTAACTGTGTTTTTAGTTTTTCTTGGAAAGCACTTTGTTAACTTGCTATAAAAGTGTAATATCTGGATTATCTGGATAACAGTATGTCGTATATTACATATCTATTACATAACCAGTTTTCCAACATGTCATCGCTTACACTGAAATTACAATACTATGGCATTTCCCTCTTTACAGTCATGGATATTCCCACTTTGAATACATGTGGAAGCTGAGTGCCGTTGTGGCTCAGTAGCAATAACCAGAAATAGGAAAGCACAGCAGAGTCTTTACTTTACCTATGAAGCCCAGGGATGGAACTGGAGACAATCCTATTCTATATTTAATTTTGTTTCCTGATTTTTTTGTCTTTTCCCAATGAAAACATTTTGACATGTCCACTTAGGTAGAAGCTATAGGCCTGTAAAAGCCATCTTCTTCTCCTGCTTTGCAAAGTGAGAAATGTCTCCAATCTATCTGCATCTCCTCAGTTCAACAACTGCAAGTTTGTTTGTTTGTTTGTTTGTTTTTCCACTGTCATAACTGCTCTCTCACAACTGAAAAAGAAAGCAGGCAAAAACAATCAACCAATGAGAATCATTGGATCGATGACGAGTTGAGCAGAGTTATGCTTATGTAATAAAATAAAATGTGGTGCCAAAAGGACTTTGAAGCAATTGTGTGGTGGCGCATGTCATTTCAAACGTGTTGCACAATAACTTCCAGTCTGTATGACTTTCACCTGTGCTTTGTCTTTATTCATGTCTAAGTAGAAGTAATATTGTATTTACCAATCCCAAACGTAAGAGATGTGGGCTTTTAAATTTAATTGCATGGAAAGATAATCAGAAATTATTATATTCGGACTTCAAAAATAGCAAAATTCCAAATCATATCCAAGCTGTTTATTAAAAAAATAATGTCTTCTGTATAAAACTTCAGTACTACCTGCTGAGTGTGTTTTCTGCTTCTGGATTTAGAGGTTGCCTTTAGGATCTCTTTATGGATGAATACGTTTTGTTGAAACATAGTCGCACCAAAACATAAATTCAGCACAAGAAGCTATCACTGTCTTACAGTAAGGAAACTGTTGCTTTAAAGGAGGGTGACCATGACTGCTGATTGATTGCATCACAGACTCTGGTCCACTGAATCCCTCATTTGTTATACAGGTCTGTTCTACTTTTGACCTTTTTTTAAAGTCTTCAATCCCACGTTAACCTCTGATTCAATCTTTAGTAGATAAACCCTGTCGCAGGTCACCACCAGGAAGAGCTTGACATTTTTACATGCTGGTCGACGACTGAAGTGAATGATCAAAAACATAGTTCGGTCACGTTAAACGATGCAAGCAAAAGAACACGTAAATATTTTGGCAAATATTTGAGTTATTAACACGCATAGGTGGATTTTTGCTAATGTTGGTTTCGGTCACGTATGGCGCCGCTGCTGGCAGCGTGACCCAGCAGTTCCTGTGTTTACAAGATCTGATGGTGAGCGGCAGCTCGGCACACAGCTTTACAACTTTAAAGGTCTGACCAGAATTTGACCCCTACGAGCAACAGACCATTTGTAGATTTAGAGGAAAAAATGACAGCTGTCACTCCAGAAATCATGCGGGTACATGAGTGTATTTGGTTTCACAGTAAAGCATGTGATACACCATTTGTTAAGATGAAATATTGAACAAGATTAACAAGTTTTTAAGGAGGTAAATATCAGCGTGCTATGTTCAGAAACCAGAATACATACACAAACAAGACTTCAGGCGTATATGAATAGAATTATAAAAACAGAATGCAAGGACATGTTATTGACTGTACATTTTTAACTGTATCACCTACAACTGCCATCACCAACTTCACAGCCAAGTCAGAGAGGCACTTCACAGTTTACACTGATATAATCACAGTAGTACTGTAATAATCCTGCTGCAAAGCTGCTGCTGTATATTTACAGTACTCGACACCGTATTTCCACAAAGACATGGCAACAACCTGTTATATAAACCAGTGAAGCTAAACTTATATCTACAGACAAAAGAACAAATGAATACTTTGATCATGACTACTGTATAATCCTCATAATAAACGACTATATCGTGCACACAGAGCCATAGCTGACTGACTGACTGAAGTTAGTCAAAGGTACTGCATCAGTGCATCATTAGCAAATCAGTGTGGACATTTAGTACATTTGCAGCTATGATCACCGCTGCAATAACTAGTAGCCAGTGTTTCGCACCCAGCTATGCCACCTTCACTGTTTTATCACTGCGAATAGCATGGCTCGTATTACTTTTCAACATTTTTTTCTCCTTCTTTGGTCAAAGATTTTTTTTAATCCTTTTTTTGGTCTTTAAGGAGAAACATGCTGCATAGAATCATCAGTAGCACCGTGTGACAAAAAGATAAAAACAAATGAAGAAAACATGCCTTTGCTTAGGCTGCTGCCCCCGCGACCCGACCCCGGACAAAGCGGATGACGATGGATGGATGGATGGAAAACATGCCAAGTGTGCACTGATAACTGATGTTAAAAAGCAAAACACTGCACTAGAATTGTTACTATCTAACCTGTTAAGAGTAAGAAAGTTTTTTTTAAAAAATATATGAATTTCTTCTTGTAGTATTTTTTCTTTCTTTTTTTTATTATTCCCTGTTTTAACTCAGTGCTGGACTCCATGATTATTATCCGTTGCTAAATTTAAAAAAACATGTTCATCAGGATCTACTTTCTATAAAAACAGGATCAGTGAGCAACAATGCTAAGTCTTGATATAGACACACAAAGATGGTGTTTTGTGCAGGTACAATATGCTAAAGCCTTTAAAAAAATACAAAGAAAAAGAAGTTTTGTCTTTATCCGGACTCATGTGTTCTTCATTTCTCTACAAATAACTGAAATAAAGGCACTTCTTGTTACATTTTAAGGACACTCCAACTGCATAACTTGTTTGTGTATATCCTAAACACGGGACCCCCCCAAACAAGACGTTTTACATATTTCGAACTTGAACTTATTTCGAACAGTGTCTGCATTGCAGACTTGCCCTTTCTGCTACATACTCGCTTCACTGCAGCGGTCAAACATGACCGATGTCATGTGGGATTCCTGCTGTGTTACATGAGGAACACTTATCTTTGTGAGAAAACTTTTAATAATAATGAACAAGATTTCTGCGCTAAAAAATCATTTAAACAGTTAGCTGCGATTCATCTGTCCGGATGTCACAGAAAGCTGTCCTCGGTGCCGACAAAGGAGAACCCATTAAAGGCGTTGCTGGAGCTGGTGCTGGGATTGAACTCTGGGGTCTGACTCACTGAGTTAGGAACCATTTCTCTGGTGAACTCAGGATCAATATGTTGAGTGTCAGCTGGGCCCCTCTGAAAGATGAAACAATTTTAAGCGTAAATAAGGATGACTGCTATTATATGCATTATATACAATGCATGACAAGGTGTCCTAAATGTAAAACTAATATACAGCGATGCACAGGCCCATTTGTCTAACTTAAGTCTAACTAGTGAACACTGATCTAGAGAAACTTCTGAAAGCTGGTGTTAAAACCAAGTTTAAATAGTAATCGATTAAATGATGCATGTGAGTAAATTCAGATCAGCTTACTCGTTGACATCAATATACTGAAAAAGCCTAGAAGCACAATAAATGATCCTTATTTTCATTAAAGATATAAAGTATAATATATTTCTATTTCATATGTAGAGTGATTGAGAAGCAAAGCCACACCAGTCTTTGCAACAAGTAAAAGAGTTTCAACTACATAATGACTAAGAGTGCAAAAGGTCAGAGGGATTTCCTTGCATTAATCTTTAGCTAGATAATAACATAAGATGGGATAAAGAGATTCAGGGACAGATCTGAGAGGGTTTTACTGGCTGATCGCTCTGAAACATTTGTGGTGAGTGGAAAGAAAACAGAACACCAGCTAAGGTGGAGATAAGTGGTTAATAAAGTCACATATGACGAGGCAGGCACACAGAAAAGACACGAGCAGGCGGAGCAGCAACTCACCACATTAGGGTTGTAAGGAGGGGTGATTCTCTTGTGGTAAAGGTCGTCCCAGTTGATCGGAGTGAAAAAAGTGTGGTTCTTTATTTCTAACTATAAATAAAAGAAAGAAAAAACTTCACATGCTTAACTTTTTCATGCCTTTCATAAAAACAAAATCACACATATAGTGAATCATGTAGAACAAAGCCAATAGCTGCTACATGCAAGGTAAATGTTATCAGAGGGCTTGGGTGTGGAGCTCTCTTTAAAAGAAATCCAAAACTCTTAAATAAAGACTACACCCAGCTTTTATTTGCGCCAACATTTATTGCAGTTATCCCTATTCTAAGACTAGGCTTATATCCTGTCTGGGAAAGCATCTGTTTTAATATGGAGCAAAGACCGAAAGACTTACAAAGTCTGCGATGGCTCCCAGGCGTCTGTGCTGGTCTTTCTGGAGAAGACCCATCAGCAGAGAGCAGGCGGCCTCAGACTTTCCCGGAGGCAGCATCAGCGGCTTGTGAAGGATCCCATCGTACATTTCACCAATATCACGGCTGTAGAAAGGAGGCTGAAAAGAAGGGATGCAATAAATATCATTCATATGTAACATATCAAGTTTCTTTTTAAGGGAAACGAGAGAAAAAATGTTAGCAGTTTCTACCAGGAAGTCATCATGGCTGCGTGCCCAGTAAATGACAAAGGGAAAAGAATTCCTCATAAAATGTAACTCAAAATTCAATCAGTCTGTGTCTTTAAGATGTTTAACAAAACACACCTTGTCCAAAACCTTTCTTTGACCATTTACGACAAGGTCTACTAAAAACTGAGGTCAAATTTGGATCCACATATAGGAGGATGGTTTTAACCTTTAACTACTTTTTTCTGTGAGTACCACCAAAATAATGTGTCTTACTTTTGCGGAAGACTACTTCTTGGTAAAAAATTAACAACAGTACAGTACTGCCAAAACTCATAATCCATAAACCCTAAACAAATACGCATACCAGACTGAAGAGCATCTCATACAGCACGGCTCCCAGGCACCACCAGTCCACTGTCCTGTCATACGGTTCCTTACGAAGAATCTCTGGCGCCAAATACTTTAGACACATGATAGAGAAAAAAAAATGAAACGATCCAAACTTTGGGTTATCAGGGAACATTTCCTTCCTACAAACTATTGTTCACCCATAGTCTGCATGCTTGTGTTTATATAATGCAATCTTCTTTATCTGGTCCACCTGTTCAACTGTTTGCTAATGCAAAGATCTTATCAGCCCACCAGTAACTCTTTGCCTTTAGGCATGTAGATATGGTCCACATGATCTGCTCACATTCAAACAGAGCACCAGAATGGGGAAGAAAGGTGATTTAAATGGCTTGACATGGTTGTTGGTGCCAGACAGGCTGATCTTTCAGAAACTGCTGATCTGCTGGGATTTTCATGCAAAACATCCAATGAGCTGCAGCTCTCTGGGTGAAAATGCTGTGTTGATGCTGGAGGTCAGAGGAAGGCTACGGTGAGTCCAATAACCGCTTGTTACGAGCAAATTACGCAAAAGAGCATCTCTGAACACACAACACATTCAAGCTGATGGGTTACAGTAGCAGAAGACCACACCCACCAGGTCCTGCTCCTGTTAGTAAAACTGAGCCTACACAGAAAAACCTTTTTTTTTTTTTGCGACAAATTGATTTGGATTGTAAACAACATGAAAACATGAATCCATCCTGCCTTGTATCAGTGGTTCAGGCTGTTGGTGGTATAATGGTGTGGGGGATATTTTACTGGCACACCTTGCACACCTTAGTAGCAACTGAGCATCGTTTAAATAGCACAGCCTGCCTGAGGATTGCTGCCCACCATGTCCATCCCTTTATGACCACGTGTGTAGTCATCTTCTGATGGCTGCTTCCAACAAAATAGTGAGGCATGTGTCAGAGTCCAAATAATCTCAAACTGGTTTCTTGAACATGACAATGAGTTCACTCTATTCAAATGGCCTCCACAGACACCAGATCTCAGACCAGTAGAGCGCTTTTGGGATGTGGTGGAACAAGAAGATTCATGGATCATGGATGTGCAGCCGACAGATCAGCAGCAGCTATGTGATCAAGTCATGTCAATAAAGACCAAAGTCAGGGTGCAGGTTTAGCTCAGTGTGTTGAGCAGGCGACCACATCACAGCCATGCGGCTGAGAGCGACTGGCCCTTGTCCGACCCGCGGCCCTTTGCCGCATGCCCCCCCCCCCCCCCCCTCTTTCTGTGCCTCTGCTTTCCTGTCTTTTCTTCACTGTGTCTATCAAATAAAGCTGAAAAAGGCCAAAAAATTAAATATACAAAAAGACCAAGCAATGTGAGTAATGTTTCCAGCACCATGTTGAATGCATGCCATGGAGATTTAAGCCAGTTCTGAGGGCAGAAAAAGGTGTCTAGCCCAACAATAGCAATGTGTAACTAATAAAGTGGCCAGTGAATGTGAATTTAAAATATGCTTCGTAAACGTTTACTGAAAAAGTTTTTTACTCACTTCTGGAGTGCCACAGAAAGTCGAGGTGGTTGCCTCTGGCTCCACACCCTCCTTGCACAGCCCAAAATCTGTCAGCACCACATGGCCCTGCGCACACAAAACAGTGAGTGACAAACACAAATAAAGCCTTTTTCCCCTTTAAAGTGTTAAAGCAAATGGGCTGATCCTGACTCACCTGACAGTCTAAAAGTATATTTTCTGGCTTCAGATCTCTACAATGAACAAGAACAAATCAGACCGTCAGTGCAAAAACATATTATTACTTTGTATTTTCAATTTTTGATAAACGATAGGTTTCAATAAACGTTCGAGCGTCTCTTTAACCTGTAAACAATGTTGAGAGAGTGAAGGTAGCCGATGGCGCTTGCTACCTCAGCCGTGTAGAATCTCGCTCTGGGTTCTGAGAAACACCGCTCTCTCTGCAAGTGGAAGAACAACTACACAAAGAGAAAGACGGGCGGAAAGAAGAAAATAAAATTATATTGAAAATTTTCAATGCATTGAGAGATGAGACACTTCCAAAGTCTCAGGAAAAAGCTCGGTATAAAAAAGGTTTTGACTTGCTTTGCTTTTTGAGTGCTGCAACAGCAAACAAGAGGAAAACAACAACATGACATCAACTATGTCTCATACCAGTTTCAGTTTAGGCTTCATCATTACAAATGTGGACAAATTTGCACAATAGGTGAAATAAAAACCATCTGATCAGTAGACGGAAATATGTTAAGATTTTAGATAAGACATTTTCTAATCTGTGGGCTTTTGTTTCAGTGACGGGAAGGTTCACTCTTGTACCTGTAGGCTGACTATGATAACACTATAAAACTAGCAAGAATTGAAAGCTTGTGGAAATCATCTGTTGTACTGCACTTTGTCTAATCTTTACTGTTTTAGCAAGAAAAAAGCGAATTTGTAGCAGTTACACAAAAGAGAACAAAAATAAGCTAGAGGTAGATTGTTTGTGATGACAGCAGTACTTCGTACACTGATGATGCTTGTTACAGTAAACAAATAAATCTAATTGCTTCCTGTCACCCAGGAAATTACTAATATATCCTGTACAAGTGGAAACAGTTTGTGTCATAAGTGTACTGAACACGCTATACGGGCTGCAAGGCATCGGTCTTGTTGACAGTGACCTAATTTATTACAGAGAGCATCTAATGTCATTGCTTTTTAACTTAGCACCTTTAATTGAAACAGTCCAACAAACCATGAAGCTACAGTCTACAATCTTTAATGTTAAATTCAGCTCATTTAAGAGACAACTCAAAACATTTTTATTTAAAAAAAAGATCCAGGTACTTTTTTAAAAAGAAATCTCTGAAAACTCTGATATTCACCACGCTCCAAGCCACTTTCTGACAAAGTCTAATGAACTATGTAAGTGGAAACGATTTATTTATGTATGTTAGCGCATGTACCTCTCCGCCATTTACATAGTCCAGGACAAAGTAGAGCTTCTCTACAGTCTGAAACGAGTAGTGCAGCCGAACCAGAAACGGGTGTTTGAGGCTCTTCAGCAGCACGTTTCTCTCTGCCATGATGTTCTTTTGCTAAAGAGGGAAAAGGAGAAAAATAAGTTCTGGAGCTTTTCTGCTCCATGTTTTTTGACAAAAAGGCCTTAAATCATTTTATTTCACTATAAAATTTGAAATGCACGTACGAACATAAATAAATATTGTTTATAATTCACAGAATATATTTGCAGTGATGATGCATAAATAATACAAAGAAAAAGGAAAATAAAGGAAACATGTTTAACACACATCCTGTGTAATTTATTTAAAAAATGGCTGTAATTCATAAACAGTTAATGTAAAGGTTTTGAAAACCCGAGAGTTTGCACTTTAATCACATTTTGATAGTCCAAATTAAAATCCAATGTGATGATGTAGATACTAAAAAAAAGCATGAATAATGTGATTGTTTTTTGCCCTGGAGTTACTGCGCTCACATGCTTCTGGACCAAAAGAAGCACATCAATGACTTCTTTTCATGCTGCTAACTGAAATCAGTTGAAATATGTGTACTTTTTTTTTTAATTACTCATTAAACATTATTTGAGCCCCTTTTTAAAGTAATTAAAACAGTGATGTGCAAGTTATCTTTCACACTATGAAAAGCTTATTTCATTACATTATTTTATTTCATTTAATGTCACTTTATGACAAAAAGGGATGACTGAGGAAGAAGGTTGCCAGCGAGCATGGTCAGTAATAACAATCAGTTTGTCTAATCAGCAATTATGCTGTCTAACAAACACCTGGCCTGGCTTTTTTTTCTGGAGGCAATAAAATCTGTTCTTTGTACAGAGCTGTAGATTAGATAAGCCTGAGACCCTGTTGCTAGGTAAAAACTCTAACAACTATCAAAGATCCTCACTATCACAGAGGGAACCCTTGGACAGTTATTTTCCATCGTCACCACCTTATCCTGACACAATTCCAAAATGCATTTCAACTAAACGCGGATTACTGGACCTTTAAAACACATTAACACAGTGACAGCAGAGCCCACCTCTTTTTTCTTCAGGATGATTTTCTTCTGCAGGACTTTGACAGCGTAGAATTTGCTGTCGGCTTTATGCTTGGCAAGCAGGACCTGTATGGAGGTTCACTTGTTAGTGCCTTGTTTAGCAAACAGTCTGCACCACCATCTCAGCATTCTGCTTTCAGGATATTACATGAAAGTAGCGCACGCAGCACAGATATGTCGTCTGTGGAACCAGATAATACCGAGAAATCTGATAAGTTTGTTGACACAAAGAGCAAAAAGGCCTGAGGTGGACATGAAGCCACAAAAACGCCTATTTTTTAAGATCTTTAGGAGTTGAATGTCCATATTTATTATGTTCCACTGGACGACGCTCAGGAGACCGAAAGAGGCCTCAGTGGATTGTACAGTTAATGATTCATGAAGAAAGGAGCACATTTCGATTAGACAGTAGTCAGCAGGTAGACTCTCACTGACCCCCGCTGCAATGTCAGCAACCGCACGCTATGTAGTCTCTCTCCTTCTTTCTAACGCCCTCTCACTTGTCTCACAAGGTCAGCACAGTAAAACCCTTATTCATTTGCATTAATACCATTAATACCTTCAACTGGATTTGTTATTTATTAATAAAAAAGGAAAAAATTTACTCGAGGAGCCGCTGCAGCCGCTGCACCTCCTTCAGTGAACTGAAGGAGGTAGAACAAGGAAATGACCGAGAGGAAAAAAAGCCAGGAGATGTATTAAACAGCAGAAAGATGGATCTATAAATAAGTAATTGTTTCAGTGTTACCTTTCCAAAGGTCCCTTTGCCAATGACAGCCAAGAAGTCAAAGTCAGTGGGCCTGGCACTGAAGCAAGAAGGTAATTTATTAAAATTACATAATAACTTCTGAGATACTTTATTACTAACAGGATATAAATCGTGGAGATAATGCTGGTAAGAGTTTCTCCTCATACAGCAACACCTCCTTAATAAAATACAGACTGTAGATAATTAAAGTTTCTGTTTGAGGTGCTTCGATCTGACATTAAGAAAGTTAATGGGGAGGTGGAGCTACATGCTGGTTAGTGAGTTACTGACTTTGGGTTTGCTGAAGGTCCCAGGTTAACATCATCTTGAGGAGAGGAAGGTGGTGTCCGCAGCTGGAAAAAAAAAAAGATTGATTCAATTGATTTATAAATAGGCTTCAGTAGCAGGAAAAGGATACATGTCACGATGTATTCGATTATCGAATGAAAAATACAGAAACTAAGGAGTTCGCAGTAAAATCTCGACAAGGTAAGGTCATGTCTAGCACCTTTGAAACACCAGAGCCATTCAAAAAACTTTAGAAGATCAAATTAAAACCAAAAAGATGAAACGAAGAGAAGAAAAGGCAGAAATGATCCCAGTAGTAATATTAAAAATAAAAACAGCAAACACAATGTTGGCACAGCTACCTGCTGGTTAAAAGCAATCATGAATAAAGGGGCTAGCTGGTTGTGGCATTAAGCACCATAGCAGCTGTGCATTTAGCTGCTATGGTGCTTAATGCTCATCCTGCTTAGTTTAAGATCTGTGCAGTGCACTAGCTGACCGGATCTACTGGGTTTGTATCCATTAAACATCTCAGATATGTATTTAGGGCCCCAAGCCTTTTAATGATTTATTAACAACCAGTAATACTTGTAATTCAGTTCTATATGTTACTGGAAGCCAGTTCAGGGAGCCGAAAATAGGTGTGGGCAATTTACAATTTTCAGGAGCTCAGGAGCAAAGCTGCTCAAACGTATTTTAAGGAAACTTGTGGGATGTATCTAGAGAGCAGTTATTACAAAAAAAGTTTTGTAATCCATCCAAATTCTTCCGCTTATCCAACTCAGGTTGAGAGGCGGGGTACACCCTCGACAGGTTGCTAGTCTGTCGCAGGGCTAACACAGAGAGATAGACGACCGCTCACACTCATATTCACACCTACGGGTAGATTTTTTACCACTTAACCTAACCCCCACTCAAAGCATGTCTTTGGACTGTGGGAGGAAGCTGGAGTAATTGAAGAGAACCCACACAGACACAAGGAGAACGTGCAACACTCCACACAGAGATGCTGGATTCAAACCCATAGTCCTTCTTGCAGTGAGGCAACAGTGCTAACCACTGTGCTGCCAGACATCGTTAAATTACTGCTAATTATTGAGTATAATACATATTTTCTCTGGTATGAATTTTGTTCTTGAAAAAACTTATTGCACTTTTTGGTTGAGACAAACTCTTGAAGTGGCAGTGCTGGAGGGCTTGTTAGTTTGTCTACAGCAGCAAACAGAGTCTGAGTATTTTAGGTGTTTTCATTAATAATGTTAGTAAAGTAGGATTAACTCAAAGATGTAGATACAGACACTGATTAAAAATGTCATTGTCAGTCTGAAGACTGCTTCTGCTCAGTTTTCTTGTAGTTTCTCTTTTGATCTGCTACCATTATAACATTTTTCCACAGTGCTTTCTGTTTACCAGAAACAGTGTTAACCTTGACAGGTGCAATGTTGTCAAGAACCCTGAGAATGTTAGAGTTACTGCTTGAGCTGGTCATCCACAGACTCTGCTATTGCACTATTACATCATACCAATGGTTTGCATAAATAAAGTACTAGTGTTTTCATTGAAATTCCTCTTTCTAATAGTTTTGAATGTGGCTTGGTGGACTGGGGTAACCATCAAAGAAGACACAAAAATGGTCAGACAGAACTACATCCAAAGCATTAGGATCAGACTCGTAATGGAGCTGATCTTAAGCCCAGACACTACAATTTTCAGGTCTTTTTGATGATTTTGTATATGAACACTGAAATACCAGAAAAATGTAAAAGGATCAAGATATGTTCAACATTATGCACCACCATTTAGTAAAGAAGAGAAAATATAATTCTCTGTAAGCCGTATGTTTGATCTGGTCAAGATTTCATGCCCTTCCTGATGCAACACTCCCCAGTTACCCAGGCTTGGGACCAGCACTGGGAGTACTGTGGCTTGTGGACTCCTGGACAGAATTAACAATGAGTAGATCAGAAGGAAAGCTCAGGTTCAGTGGTGTGAAAACAAAGTTAGAGAGGCAAGGCTGACTCTGGACATGTGCATAGGAGGGATAGTGGGTATATCAGATTAAGGATTAAGTGGAGCTGATGAGCAGGAGGAAAAGAGGAAGACCACAGAGGAGGCTCATGCATGCATTGAGGAAGGATATGCAGAGGGTTGGTGAGACAGGGGAGAATGCTAGGGATGGGGTGAGACTGCGGTAAAGGGAGCAGCCGAAAGTTATAGTAAAGAGGAAGATTGACACTTGGGTCTTGCGCTCTTTTAAATAGCAGTCTATTCAAGTCTGATCTATTCAGGTTTAAATTATGTGGATTAGGATTTTGTGAAAATCTACTCTGGAAATTAAAAATCCAGAACCAGAGGAAAAGACATACGTGAGGTTTGCCTCATTTAAACAGGGAAACCCATCAAAGGTTAAGAGCAACACAACAAATGCATAGATTTGTCTCGTCCTAAGTGATCACATCAAACAAATGGCACTGCTAGAGATCATGTGCTGAATCTCTAAAATATTGATTCAGTGTGACCTGATCAAATACGACGCGACATGAAAGCCAAAGACACTCCAGATGTCGATATCAGTTCACTCATTAGACATCTGCTAAACAAAGCAGGACTGGACTGCAGGCGCGTTTCCCTTTCACCCAACAGAGTAAAATAAAAGCATCATGATAAAATTACACTCACATTACAGTGTGCCATGGTTACTATACTCCACTCCCATCAGTGTTTGACAGACCTGCTAGGAGAGGAGAAATATTCACATTCAGTGGGCTCAGCAGCTTTTGTAGGGGTAAAACATATTCAATATTTATAGGTAAAAAAAAATCTACTCATCTGCTCTGACTCAGAGGAACGTGGTCATCTAACCTCCGTAACCTGCGCAGGTGTTAACTCACCTCATGTGACAACAGCCTGAGGATCAAGAGGAGCTGGTAGTTCTGGTTTGTACTGAAGAGGATGCTGGAACAACAGAAAGACTGTGATGGGCCTCGTGTTTGTGTAGTGTGTGTCTGTGTGTGTGCTTGCATTACTAATGTTATGAAGGGAACACATTTTTACAGCGTTAGGAGACGCAAAAATAAAATCTGTAAATTTTACTCTTAACATTAGGGTGAGGGTTATGTTTCGTAAACTAGAGGTTATGGCAAGTTTTCAGAAAGTTATTGAAAGTCGGTGCGATGTCCTCTAAAGTGATGGAAACATGACCCTGTGTGTGTGTGTGTGTGTGTGTGTGTGTGTGTGTGTGTGTGTGTGTGTGTGTGTGTGTGTGTGTGTCGGTGAACATGTTTATATGCTAAATATTGTTGTGTCTTTTTTCATATCTGTCAAAACATATGGGATGACCAAGATCTCTCTCACTCACACACACACACACACAAGCACATCCATCTAAACACACACACATAAAACAAAAGTCCCATTGATCTGAGGTCATGCTTTTCCTAGGAACCCTAGGCCTGTTTATCTATTTATAGGCAAATGAGGTGCTGAATGTCACATTACATTTGTGCAGATGCATTTATTGTAGTTTGTATATAATAATATTTTAAGGCCAGTTAGTAACCGAATCCGTGCAGTTTCACACCCAAAAAATAACGATTTTATGCTACATTAAATAATCTACAACTAATGAAGAACTCTCATAGACACAGACTGTCACTTACATAATGCCTTTCTAGTCAGTTTGAGCACTAAAAAAAGCTTCTTACCACAAGTCTTTAAACTTGATCACACACATTCACACGGTGCTTTTACTAACATTAACGCACTCGAACATTTCGACATGCAGAGTGGACGAGCCGGAGTTCGACCCAAAAGTTTTCCACATCCAGCTCAAAATTTTAGCTGTTAAAAAGTGTCCAGTTTACCAAATTTTAACTTTAAGAGTGTGTTTCCACATTAAGATTGATATGAAGAAAGCACTCTATTGTTCATTTAAATGTAACCCAAAAAAAGTGAATAAATAGACTGCAGTTTGGCTATAACAGCGAACTTAATGCATTATTTAATAATGACACATTTGGTAAGGACATGACAGGAGGTTAAAATGATGCACATTGACAGTTATGATAACCTCTTAATCTGCCACTAAAGCTACACTCAGCAAAACTACAACTCTGTTCAGAGATTAATCCTCAGAGCAAACCAGAAACTAACTCACAGAAAGACTCGTGTTCGCAAAACTAAAAGCTGGATAGAAAACTGAATCATACAAGAATAAAAACCTATTACAGAGCCTTCTTAGAAAACTGTGACTTTCCTTTAAAGAAGGGAAAAGCTCAGCTACAAGTCAGTGATCTGAGTGAGAGTTGGGACTAAAGACAACATGTAGAGACTTCCTAACGGGGCTATCAGTACAGTATCATCAGTAACCCTGATCGATCACACAGATCACATATGGACGTGTCTAAATATCCAGCAGGCTGAGGTTGTTAGCAAGTTTTACAAGCAGACCTGTGCAATAATGATGAGCACCACAGTGACGCTCCACACTATCTGTGCACCTGTTATTATTACCCCGGATATAGAAAATGACCCGAGGAATAAATCACGCAGAATAGGTCAGAAATGATCAGCTCACCTGTGTGAAGGATGAGGTGATCCGTGCTCTGCGCGCTTCACACTGACAGGACTCCAAACAGAGCGCAGTCACAGTGGCAGCTTGAGGCTGATCTCAGGTCAGCGCATCTGCTTTTCACACGTCATGAGGGGACGTGGGCAGGACTCCACAGAGTGAATCATTGATGAAATGTTAGCGAGCTTAAAATAACAAGGCGGTGCAAGGGCGCAAACTTTCAGCGACCCTGCGTGCGTGTGCGTGTGCGCAAATAGCAAAATTTCCGGAAATTGCTGTGTGGTTTCAAAATAAGGTATGTAAGATATAAAATAATGTAAGACTGATATGTTTTTTAACCTTCCAAAGTTATTTGTCAAGAAAAAAGGTGAAACAGCGGTCACATTGTTATAGATACTTCACGTATGTGGTTACATGAGTACATGAACCCTAACTTTAGCGTCATGTAAAGCATGCGTACTAGGGGTGCCAAAAAGGGATTTCCGATTTTTCTGTGTGGGTTTTTGTTTGTTTGTTTTCTCATGTGTAATTTCTGCGCACGCACTGTTAAATAAACTGTGTTTTAAAACTCATTTGTTTTGTAAGCATCTATCACAGATTGTAGGCCAATAAAATCATTTCGTTTAATTAGGGGTAGATATTTTTAGCGCAACACAACTCTTGTACATGGCTTGCTGGGCTATAATCTGTCAAACATATCTCTCACGAATGATATCAAGTCATTTTGAGCCTGAAAGAACATCGATGTCACAAGGTACACGTTGCAAATATCGATTTTCTGGTTTGTCCCTTCCACACAGAGATTTTTCCATGTTTTGATGTTATTATATACTGTAGATGATGAGAAAAGATCTTTGGTTCCTCAGACACCCACAAATGCAGGTAATAGCTCTGTGATGCAAAGAAGAAGGCATGGAAACACTGGGCCAAAGATCTGAGGCAAAGAGGAAAACTGTTGTTAAAAGAAGCGGGGATGCTGTACACTGATAATCATGGCCCCATTTAAATTTATTGCACTCATATGTGACCTGTGACCCATTAAGATAATCTAGCTTCTGAAACAGCCCCATATAGTTCATAGACTGGTAACACTTTGGCCGTTACCTCATTTTTTGAGGTTGTCGAGTGGCTCTATGCCCGGTTAGTGGGGCATAGTCACACAGTCCCACAGTTTGAGAACAACTAAAAACAATGAAACTTCGACAGACTGCAGAATAAGTCAGTAGACTCTACTCCCAGCAAGGTTTGTCAGTTTAGATGTGTTTTAACACACGTGAAAGAACATTTGAATAAAAGTGTGTCATCTTCCCCCCAAAACACTATGTTATATAAAGATGTTACATGACAAACTAAACTAAAAAAGTATTTATGAAGTATTCATTGAACTCCCCGGGCTTTATAAATATCCAAGTCATTTTCTTTTAAGGTTTTATGATAGTGGTTTCAAACTCATTCTACATTGTGGGCTGGGCCAGAGCGATTAAATGATACATGTGTAAAGTTCATCGCTCTGACTGCCCTGTAATTAAATATTTAGATTATAAAGTTTTCATTAATTACCAGAAAATGTACTTGTACTTTTGTGTGGTATGGATGGTGGGTGAAGTCTGTATTAATCAGAAAAGCTGACTTAAAATACAGTAAAAAGTTTGAAATATACTCAAAATATATCCTTCAAATTTTCTAAAGCTGTCCAGTGGGAGACATTGGAGTGTTTGCCAGGCTGATTTGAACACCCGGGCCTTATGTTTGACACTCCTGATTTATCATATCTTTTTTTTTTTTTTTTTACTGTACTGTGGGTTCAGGTTTCCATATCATGCTTCTGAATACTGAACTGCAACAAGCTTTCAATATTAAAATGCGCACAGAGCTGAACGTTTAACACAGCTCAACACTAGTTTCAGTGTAATGGGACTTTTCTTTTGTTTAACTCTGCTGCTCGTACAGAAAACATGGGTTAATGTTAAAACCAAAAGTCCTGACTTTGCTTAGCGCCATCTTCTGATATTATTAAGAAAAAAATAAGACCTGGTCAACTGCTGCTCCTTCCTGTATGAAACATTTGTTACCCAGCAGTCAACTGAGTGCTTTGTTTGTTGTCTTGCTGCTGCAGGTTATCAGCAGCGCCTGCTTTCTGGCCTCTGCAGTGGAACAAGAAGATAAGTAGTGAAAGCAGAAAGGGCGTGGAGGGAGTTATCGCCAGTGCTGACAACAATACGATCAACAGGGGGATGTGCCTGTAGGCATAGTCAGTTTATAGTCAGTACTGTGCACACAGAATACCTGCACACACACAGGAAATGCAGGATTTATCATCTGTAGCAGGAGGCAAGAGGCAGAGACATTAATCAGACAAGACAGCTGTGGATGTTTATTAATTCATATGGTTTAAATGACATTTGTGACCCAAGATTATCTTGACACGCACACACACGCACACAAATCCCACCAGAGAGACATACAAAGAAGTGATATTTAAGATTCCAGGAGCCCTTAAAACATTCAGCTTTCGTCTCACAATATCAACTCCATACAGTGTTTTAAACAAACCCTGACATCAAATGTAAACATTTCTGAGAACACAGTTCGCCCGGCGCTTCCTTCACATGTAAACTGCAAGAGCGCTCCATTGGCTAGATACCAAATACGTGTTTATAGTGCAAAAGGTGGATTTTTTGCACTCTCTAGTGACCGAGTGTGGGAATATCCATGTGTAAAATCCATTTGAATTTCACAGTTGTGCTAAAATCCCAATGCAAAGAGTCCGTTTCATCTATTTATAACAGCTAAAAAATAATTTCAGACGTTTTGCATATAGAGATAAAAATTCAAACACTGTCGTTTGTTTTCTCTGCCTCGGATTCGAGAGCTGAGGGTCGACGTTTTAAAAGTTACATTTCGTCCTTCACTCGAGCGCTCACATTTTCGGTGCAGCGCGCAGAATTTTGAGGCAGTGAACATAAAGAACTAATACTCAGGAATAATCAGTGAAATGAGCAAAGGCTTCCTCTGCGACTCAATCACAAATCTAAACAGTCTGAACAAAGCAGCTCATTTGATTTCCTTTTTTTTAACATTACAGTGCAACAATTTGTCTAATATATAAGGAACTGTAATATTAACTGTTGCTGAATACAGCACTTCTGTATCAGCTTCTTTATTGCACAAAACATGAAGCCTATAAGAGCCTCACAGACCAGCCTCACTTACTGCATCAAAATCCTTTTACTTACTTTTTTTTTAATGTGGAACCCTTTCTTGTCTTTTACCCAACCTTTTTTTTTTATTTTCCTTCATTTCCATTAGTTGATACAGTATTTCAGGATGATTTCTTTTCAACCTTGATACATGTTCCTTTCACTTTTACTCGTCAGACATTGCAAACTGATGGGTTTTGTCACAATCCAGGTAAGAGTTCTCATCACATCTGGCCACGTGTGAACTTCATCTTAAGGTAAGTTGACCTCTTTGGAGGTTTCAACTATCCTTGTACATCAATAGGAACTATTCTAACTTAGGAAGTAAACGTACAGTATCAGTACTTATATCAGCTGCATTGGTGTAGGCAGGAACTGGATGTTAATCTTCCTTGTACAGGAAAACAAATAAAACAGTATGTCTGTTTAACAAACATCTGTTACATGACATCACCTATTTTTTCCCCTTCACACCACTGAGAGCAGCGGGTGTCTGCAGTTCTCTGCCCATCCATGTGTCCATAAGTTTGTATACCTTAAGATGGACAACTTTGTTCATCTTAATCAAGGACATGATACCTTTTGAAGGTTTTCGGGGATTGTCTTTAAATTTGGAAGTTCAAGCACGAACTGATTAGAATTTGGTAGTCGGTGTTTAAAAGTCGCTGAGAGCTTTTGGCTTAATTCACACTGTGATATCATTTCTCACAATAGCTTAAAAGGATATGTTATTTATAAAATTATAACATTTTTATGTTCAAATAGTAAAAAAGTTACCCGCAGAGAGACATGGATGTAAAGTGCGCTTTGGTAGGCAGAGAAATGCAACTGTGGGGTTTCCAGCCGTTCCCGCTGGCTTATAATTCAAATTCAGTATAAAGTATGTGGGTTGAAATGTTGAGATTTAGCACAGCACACACAGACGTACTGTGGCTAAGGGATATTTTTTGAGGGGTTTTGGGTGAACCAAACCCATCAGTTTCTGTTTTCCTACATGTGCTCCATCCTCATATCCATGACAGTCCTCCATTACTCTCCAAAAGTATTCATATTTTCTAATCAACCTGAATCTTCTAATCTCAGCTCTGTTTCTCTTTACCCTGATTGGACCTCACCCCCCCCCCCCCCCCACCCCACCCACCCCCCTCCCTCCTCCCTCTCTCTGATGGGTACAGGACACCGAACACATGGAAAAAGGGGTCAGGGTCTTTTTCCCTGCAACAGAATGAATTTGGCACATGATGATTGGCGGCACAGCGCTGCCGCTGAGTGAGGGCGGGATTCACTTCAGTCCCTCGTCTGTGCTCTTGAACATGAGGATGGCGTTGGAGATCTTGAGGGCGGGGCCTAGCTTAATGCTCATGATCTTCACAATGTCGGTCTGGGTCAGCAGCAGGAAAGCCTCCCCGTCGATCATCTAGAGAGACACAAATGTGGAGATAGTAAGTGGAGAAGAGTTTGTTCCATCTGGTCAAATATCAAATTATAGTAGCCCCTAGCAGTGAAATCCACTCAGAAATATTATACAGCTGCAAACATGTAAGAGTGCAAGACAGTCTAAACAGCATCAGTAATGAATGACATGTTTACACGTCACCAGTAAAGACTGCAAATCTTTATTCATCCTTCAGTTATTAATCCACCTCTGGTCTCACCTCTTCTTTGAAGAGACGAGCCTGTTCTTCACAGCCAATTAAATTCTGGACAAATCTGAAGACCTGCGGCACAGATGCAGCGGATTTCAGGTAATCGTATAAGTCAGAGAAAGAATGTAAATAATTATAGAGGCGAACGACATTTTCCCACCTCCTCGACGCTCCATGCAGCCACCTGGCTGGCGTGAATGCCCTGAACGCCGGGCAGCAGCTTGCAGTGCTGTTCCCAGCACAAAGACAGAGTGCGGTCTGATTGGTTGCTCAAAGCTGACATGAACAGTGATGGATACACTCCCTGTGAGGACATGTCTGTGCACAGAAACATACATACACATGATGAAACACGTGATTGTACAAACATGGAAATTTGAGGGGAATACGAGATACATGAGCTGACTGGATGTTTGTTGCAACTGTTGCCTGTCTAAATACTGTATCTAGAATCTTATAAAGACAACGTGATTGTAAAATTATCTTAAAAGCATTAAGTAATTATATAAGATAAATACGTTGACAACCATTTAATTTTGGGTATCATAGCAGAAAAAGCAACGGTTAATTCATTTCTATTAGATTGCAAGGCTCAGTGGAAGCTCTAAAAACTTCACCGGTGAGTTACAAAAGGTCTGCCGGCCTTTTCACAGTAACAAATACAGCATATCAAACAATTAACATGCAAATCTTCTGATTAGATTATTAGTATTTCTTGTTTTGAGGTGAGGTGCTGCGAAAACAAAAAAACAAACAGTGCAACTTACTCTGGTAGTCCCTCTGTTGATTCTTTCTGTATTTGGGAGGACGACCAATCCTGAAAATACAGAAAATGAATGCGAGAAAAAACAAACATGCACACAAATACATGGACACCACTTTACCTGCCACGGTAATGAGTCTTCTTAGTCCTCTGACCAAAGAAGAGGTTTCTCTTGCACTCTGAGTCTGATAGGTCAGCCTTCAGCCTACCCTGGTTACGCTCAGCCAACGGGCAGCCGGATATGCAGTGATGGGCGGTGAAACGACCGGTGACATGGCCTGAGCCGTCACACCCTGGAGTTGGACACTTCCTGTTTCAAAGACAAAAATGGAGATATGCTTTCTGTGCATTTTAGCATCTAAAAAAATTCTAATTTAAAAAAAAAAAAAGTTGGGACTCTGTGTAAAATGTCAACAAAAACATGGCCCCGTCCCAACTTTTTTTAGATCATTGACTGATAATGTCAAATTCAAAATGATGATCCACTTTCTCAGTTCAAATATTTGACTTTTTTTATTCTGTTTTCATTTAGGTTTTACACATCATCCCAAGTTTTTGGAAAAATCATGCATTTAATGACAGAATGACAGAGCTGAGTTCAGGATTTACCTGTTGTGGAAGCTGTATTTGTTGGTTCTGGGCTGACTGATGGGTTTACAGGGAACAGAGGAGGTGTAGGTGGACTGGCCTGTAGCAGGAGGCTCCCTCACACCTACATATATACAAACACAGAGGAGAACATTCACATACACTCATAGGCTGACATTCACAATCACGGCATTGATTATACCTTAAAGAAATCATGTAAATAACAAGTGGCAAACCGTGAGGCTTTAAAAAGATCCACTAATGTCCACATGAGACTGGCTTTACAACAGAAAAAAACCATTTGGTCTATAAAGTCACCCATTTAACTTGTATTAAATCTTAAAGTTATGGATATGCCTGACAATGTAGATTAAATCATTACCTAAGAACAGTTTCTGTTAATCCAGTTTTCTTATTGTTAGGTAAAGTTAGCATGCCATTAAATATCACAGTGAATTACACTTGCTATGTAAGCTAGCTTGTCAGTGCTAGCATTAGCCAATATCGTAGCAGCACTGCCTTCAAAGTTCAACAAAATATTAAAATAAAGTTTCAGAACAGTCCGTAACACAATACTGATGTCACTGTGGCCACTTCTATCTTTTATATACAGTCTATAGAAGATAGCAATAGGCTTAGAATTTTTGACCTCCAGTTTTAAGTGAAGAAAAAGGAGTCACATGAGGCTGGTTGCTACCATGCGGTTGCTGTGTTTTAGTGTCCCGTGGAGGGATTTTAAGCGGGTGACCGGTGGCCTCGCACCAGCCTGCTGGATGGATGTCTGGGTGATCTGAGTCTACCCACTCATCATAGACGTGACTCCAGCCATCATAATGGATCTGAACAAGAAGAAGAGAGCGGGCTGTAATAGATATAAATACTCCACATGTACATGAGCTCAAAATGTACAGAAATCAACAGTCAACTGCAAAGACGTATGACACAGTAATTGGACATGGAAGATCTTATTCCTGCAGACCTATCCAAACTGACAGGCACACATTAAACATACTTTATTGTTTCTTCTGTTTACTTCTCTTAGTCGTTGTGCTGTTATTTCTGATGACTGATCCGATCATCTACACACACACAATCCACTTTATTGATCTAGTCTTTTATCTCTGTTTGTCTTCTTCACCTCTGCAAAATCCTTGTTCAAGCTGTTCCTGACGAGGCAAGATGGTTTAACCCATGAGACTGGCACCTTCTGCTTGTTTTCCAGGTTTGATTCACTGCATCAGTTAGATTGCAGGTTGCGCGAGCAGCACCTTGGTTTATCTGGATGCTGATGGTCAGACCGAAGGGATCATATGCTTGATTGTCAGGATGGTCGGTCTTTGAAAGCGGAGCTCAGAGAGGTTGAAAAGTGGTCCACCAAGATGATATTTGATCTCCAGACTTGTTTATTGTTTTATTTATTGAAGCACAGCTGCTGAGCATAAGGAAAAAGTACTGGAGCAGGAATCTATATCTAATTTACTCTGATGATTAATGAAACTTGATTTCTTTTATTGTCATCAAACCAGTCTTGACTCCTTTTTTTATAAAGCTGATACTGGGATTATGTTTAATTGTGTTGCTTCCAGCTCTTTGACTGATTCTTGGGATCTTTTAATCTTTAGGAATCGATCAATCAATTAATTTTCTTCAAGAAAATGGGTTCAAGTAATCATTCCACAACATTAAAGAACTATACAAAGTTGTACCTTAATGCGATGCGTGTCCACCTCCTCAACTGTAGCCACTCTTATGAGACCGGGACTTCTTTTGTCCACGGCCTCCAGTTTCATCTGAGGCTGAAAGCTGTGAGGTGACCGCTGGAGCAGAGGATGATGGGATTTCACATTCACGTTGACAACAAAACAAACTAGACATATTTTCCATTAATCTGTGACTTTACTGTTCGTAATGCTAGCTCTTCTTTACTTTTTATCTGCATTCTCACCACTTTAAAGGCATCAGCAGCCACTGCTTTGGATCCTGTCTCCTCCAAGTATCGAGACCAGGAGAACCGGCCCTGGTCTGGATAATCTGGTGCAGGAAAAAACTTTCACCAACGTAAACAGCCATAAAACCTTACACGGTTTTGCCTGACTTTATATATCACTTATTAAAAAACAGCTTTTGTAAGTTTTAAGCATAGATACATATGTCAGGTACTAACTTTTAACTGTCACATGTTCATCCTCAGTTTAACGGTAATGAAAGAAAAAAAAAAGAGGGCAAGTGTACAAAAAAGTAACTGAGCAGAACTCATGATGAACCCATGATATGACAATGAGCACGGATAAACTACTGATTAACAGGGATCACATTCCTCACCTTGGGGTGGTGTTAGAGGGAGGTTCCTTTCTTGGCACCAACCAATAGGATGAATGTACGGACTGCTGGAATCACACCTGCATGTTGTGACACACAACAATATGCACAATTTAGGTTCAATAGAAATTTCTGTGAACTTACAGGAAAATTAAGACTGAACTGATGAGAGATTATGCTGCAGGAAATAAATCAGCATCTAGCTGTTGAAGAAAGTGAAACTTTTAAATCCTGAAAGATTTGTGTTTCTCTCTGTTGAAGTGATCTAAAGACACTTGTTTAGTAGTATTGTATCCATAGTGACATTGATGTAAAGGTGGATTTGTTGTACTGCTCTGAATCTCTGTGAAGATTGTGTTACAGCAATGTCAGTGTTTGCACGACACTTTTTTTCTGCATTGCTCTGTAAACAATCTGAGCTGACTGTGTTGAATATTGAACAACAGTTACTTTTACTGAAACACAGGAGCGAGAAAAGAGAGAGGTGAAAAAACGAGAAAGCAGCACGCATCTGCTGTGTGCTGGGAGAAAACTGGCACATGCGCTGAAACGAGTGAGCCAGATAAAAGTCCAGCTTGTTACGCTTTGTTTAATGGAGGCATTATCTTTATGCTAATCAATACACCGTGCTTGTGCAGCTCGGCTGCTGTAGTCTGAATTGCTGCGATATGTACTGAAAAAGAAATCGGATACATGGAAAACATATTAGATGTTCACACTGAGAAAAGTCCAAGGGTTTTGGATTTTTTTTGCAGACAGACGAACCTTTACTTCTGAGCAAGGTTGCCACTCTAAAATGTTCTGAAATGAACATTTCACAAACGTAATTTTATAATCTGAAATGGTCACATATCACCTATGACACAGCATCAAACAGCTGTACAGTCCTAATAAAGGTATGAATTTCGTTCCACGGGATTCAGAACTTTTTGCAAACTCTAGCAGCCATCATTAATCTGCCTTAACAATGCCAACTGCTCCCCTCTTGATTAAACTCAAACCTCCAGCTACACCAGCAGAATAGAGATATTATAATTACCCTTTTCTATGACAGCACGAAATATCTAAATAGCTGTATTCTCACCGATACTGCTTCAGATTTATATGAACATATCAAAAGCCCAATCACAGTATCATTTTAGAAATCCTTTAAATCATTTCCCAAAAGCATTCAGATAGATGCTACGACTCACCAGTAGTCATATGTGTCATCCCAGTTGTCAAAATGAACCAGGAAGCGGTCATCCACCACATCGGTGATGGTTGCTACACAGATCAGGGAGGGGTTCATACGATCGACGGCCTCCAGCTTCATTCCTATCTCGAAACCACACTTCACATCGATCTGGAAAACCAGGGGAAGCGTTACCTTCTTTGGTGTGCTGTTGAGCCACTTGTCAAGATTTTTAGATTATGATCTCCATGCATTTGGTATTTACATAAAAATTATCCAGGACCTTATTAAACAAAACAGTTCAGTTTGTCTTCAGTGCTGCACGATCATGATCTAAGGTGCACATTTCTTAAAATAAGCTTTTCATTATAATAGCTGAAGTTGGGAATTTTCCTTGCACTGAATCAGTCACCTCATCCAATATGTGTGTGTGTGGTTAAAACAGCCAGCATATATTATACTGCACAGAGATGGTTACCCTTCCGGGACTGGCAAAAAGTTCTTTGGGAGCCACTTGTGCTTTAGTCATTCTCAGATAGTTGGTCCAAGTAAACTCCTCCTCTTTACAGCCTGCAGGAAGCACAGAAATACAGAAAGGAGTCACATGTTGGAAGATTTAGAGGATTTAGAGGAATTGTTTTCACATCTGTGTGCTTTAAATGTAAAAATGCCAGGAGAGACTCAGCTGAGCTCAGTAAAAACACTAGATCTCATTACTTAATCTGCACCAAAAGAAACCATGCGCTCTAAACTTCTTGTGTCAATAAAACACACACTGGGATGGCAAATATTTTTTAAGAATTTATTTAGTGTAAGAATAAGTATGACCTCTGACCTTTGGGGGTGTGCAATTTGTGCCCTGTGCTCTCACACCAGCCTGCAGCGTGGATGTCGGGAGAGTTGGCATTCACCCAGAAGTCATGACAGTCAGAGTAGCCATCAAAATGAAGCCGCAGCCGGTAACCGCAGACCTGACATGACATATCAGAAGAGGAGACACCTCAGTGAACTCATTCTGCATCCAAAGCATTCTGTGAATACATGAAAATGATCCTAAATAAGAAGCCTGGCGGCGACAGTCAACTGGCTCACCTCAGCCACAGTGAGGACAAAGTACATGGACGGATGCTGCGGGTCGATGCCTTCCAGCTTCATCCCCTGTTTGAAGCCGTTCTTCACTGTCGGCACTCTCTGGGACTGGAACATGAAACAACAGCAAAAGTTTCCGTACAACAAGGAGATGGAAGCAAAGTCTGCATAAAAGATTTTTCTGGGGAAACTGAGTGACAGCAAAGAACAGAGAAACCATCCGAAAACCGCTAGAAAAAATAATAAAATAACAGGGATTATGTCTTCATCTTAATGTTTTTTACTCTTTTATTCCAAGATTAGGTTTTTCATCACTGTTATACAAACCTTTAGATTATTTTAAAATCAAACTCCAACATTTAGTACAGAGGTGTCAAACGTAAGGCCCGGGGGTCAGAATCGGTCCGACAAACACTCTAAGACTCCAATCCAGTCTGCTTAGACAGGTTTGGAAAATGGCATAAATTTTGGACTTTTAACTGTATTTTTAAACATTTTATAACTTAACCGATGAAGACCATGGACATTTATACCACATCAACATAACTACGTAGTAGGTAAACTATTCTGCTGGATACACTCACAGCTCAAAAAAAAGAAGCAAGTTCTTTGAATTAACATACACTTTCTGTTTTGGAATAGTCTCAGCAATGAGCTTTCTTTTGTGTAATTTTCAGCACTTATTTCTTACAATTTAAGCCCAACGAGCTGCGCTGACAGATTTCTTTCATTTGATACAGCAGCGTTTCTTTATTGTGTAGAAAAACGGAGACGTACTGCTGAAATTGCACTTGTTTTCTTACACTGAGATACTTCAGAGATTAAAAGTGTAACTAAAGTTCTTTACACTTACAGAAAGGAGAGTTTCATTGATTTGGCCCGCTTCACTTCAAAGTGGGCACAATGTGAAATTAGTTTTAAATCCTTGATTTAATATATGAACATATGGCTTTGGCGACATAAATTACTTTGTCCCTCTCTTGAGAGTGCTACACTCAATTTTGCTCCGAGCAATAGATTTGATTGCCTACTACGGTTACTACGTGTGTGTGTGTGTGTGTGTGTGTGTGTGTGTGTGTGTGTGTGTGTGTGTGTGTGTGTGTGTGTGTACATACCTCTTGGAAAAGCTTGTTAGGAGCAGCAACAGCTTTGGTCTCCTCCAGGTACTGAGCCCACGTCCACTGCTCTGTCTTACTGTCTCCACCTTCAGCAAACAGACACCATCATTTATTACATTTATAAAATTATTTATTACAATTTACAACTAATGGAAACAGTCAGAAGAAGATAATTTAATGGCATGTCAGCTGCAGCGGAATTTAAAAAATCTAAGCCTGCTGTGAAACTCCAACATTATGTCTTCTATACACTCGATACATTTTCGACCTTGCATGTTTTTTTTTTTCAAATAAATTGAAACAGGAAAGGGTATGTAATGAAAGGATAAAGAAGGACACACAGCTTCTGGATGAAGTAAAGAGATGATGTGATTTTATGTGATGTAGTGTTGCAGCTTAGTAGTAATAGTATCCAGTGAAAGATGATATGCGTCCAACAAAACCACTGATGCAAGAAATAAATGCTCCAACCTCCTCTGATGTGTCGGCCATCTGCTTTAGAATCATCCATTTTCTCATCCTTAAAAAGAAAACACGAGAAAGCACACAACAGGAAACGGTGAGATGGTAGTCACGCATAAAAGCAACTTTAAAACTGAAATAGCAACGCGGTTCCACCGTGCCCTCGATGTCCGAGTCTTCCTCAGATGGACTCAGGTACTCCTTCCTTTTCCTCTTCCTCATGGGCTTCAGGTGATCGGGGTTGAGGGAGACTCTCCCGCCTGCCGGCACTTTCTCCACGCCAATGCTCCTCCTGAGGCGCGGGGAACGAAAGATGAGCTTATGCATGTGGAGCGAGGCGCGTAAACATAAAGGCCGAGCAGCGGGGCACATACTTGTCAGTGATGGGGTCTCTGCGGAGCTCTTCTGTGTAGGTCCGCTGAGCTCTGGGATTATGGTTCTGTTGTCCTGGATCAACCTGGACTTCAGCTTTGATCGGCACCAACCTCTCTGGCTCCAGGGCCACGCCCCTCCCAGAGCTGGCAGGAGTCGACGCATCTGTCACAGACAGGGCTGCAGGTGAAAACACGCCCGTCTGCATCTTTATTGAATATTCTTTGACTTTTCAAAGTTTCTCAGCTGGATTTTAAATGTCTACAAAGAAATCTGCAGCTGCAACCTCTTCACTTGTAAAGAGAAGCTCTGCTACAGCTGATGTAATTACCACTCATTTATGCTTAATACACACACACACACACACACACACACACACACACACACACACACACACACACACACACACACACACACACACACACACACACACACACACACTGATGACTGAGCCCATGCTGTTTAGTACTTCAAATAAAAGTGCAGGCTGTTTAAACACGTGTAACACAAGAACTAGTTTAACTCACTGTTATATTTGAAATATCACATATAAAAGCTGCTTTGGTTATCAAATATGTGCTAAAATATAACAAACACATGTGGCTAAGTAGTATAAAAATCTGTTATCCTAGAGGTGACCGGTTCCAAACTGTTTTGTGCTCTGTGTGTGCAAAATGTAAATGATTCACCAGAGTGCAGTATTTGTGTGTCTGTGCCTGATATTACTATGACCTTACGTAACCACGAGTCTACCTGGCTTGTCTGGAACTCTTTCTGCGTCAGTGGATCTCCCAGAAGTCCCTGCTGCAGGTTCAGCAGTGCTGCTGGCAGTGCCCGGGGTGATCAATGTGCTCAGAGCTCCTAAGTCACTCACACAGAACTACAAGACAAATACACACACACACATGCATCAGTGCACCATCTGTCAAAATGTGTCCGTGTCTTTACAAACTGTATGCTGCTTTAAAAAAAAAAAAAAGTATATACATGTATATGTATATATATATATATATGTGTATATATATATATATATATATATATATATATATATATATATATATATATATATATATATGTGTATATATATATATATATATATATGTATATGTATATATATATATATATGTGTATATATATATATATATATATATATATATATATATATATATATATATATATATATATATATATATGTGTATATATATATATATATATATATATATATATATATATATATATATATATATATATGTGTATATATATATATATATATATATATATATATATATACACATATGTGTATATATATATATATATATACACATATGTGTATATATATATATATATGTTATTCAGGACTTTGTCAAAAAAGAAATAAAAACAACTTTCAATGACTTTTTTTAAACCACAGCAAAGCTTAATATCGCTTTACCTTAAGGTTGCTACTGGGCAGGATGGCCATTCCCTCCTTCAACTCTAGGACATGGACAATGCTACAAGCTCCGCCCACCTGTGCTGTCAGTGCAGGCGTTGCCATCTCATTGGCTCTGCTTCCTTTACCTGGGTTACCCACTGCAACAGCTGGAGTCACCTCCACCTTCTGATGGGCAGGAGCTGAGGAAAAAGATGCACTCGGAATAATAAAGCACAAAGTGATGTAGTTCATTGTCATCTGCTTTACTCACTATAAATGGTAAAGGAAAAACAGCGCTCTGTTGCCGTGACAACCAGGCAAATAGTATTTGTTTGTTTCTGTAGATTTGCAGACAGGCCTGGTTATCAGCACACTTCACAAAACTGTTAAACAGCTGCTAATATCGTCACTCAGTTTTCACACTCAGTATTACTGCACATTTCTCTGACATGAGAAACTGCAATAGAAATCAGGATCTGCTGGTTATTAGTGTTATATTATTGTTATTAGTGATTAACACGTTTGTAAAAGACCCGGGGGCACAGACCCGGCCTCAGAGAGGGTCACAAGCTAATGTGCGTCTAACGCCAAGTCAGATAAATGGGAGGATTGTGTCGGGAAATAAATTGTGTCTGTTTTTTATTTTTATATCAGTTCATTAAAGTATTTTTTCCCCCAAAACTTTGTTATGGTTTTTATTTCAGTAAGTTTTTATTTTAAGTAACAACAACAGTCTTGGTTTATCTAATACAGAGCAGAGATTTTGGAAGCAATCAAACTGTTTTCTTAATGTTGTTGTTATTTTGGACAAACACAGTTTTAATTACCTGATTATCTCTTTTGTTAATAAAATTAAAAAAGTAAAAAACTTCCACGGCTTTGGTGAGCTAGAGCTAACGTCTCAGAAAGTGTTGCTCTGTCCGGCCAACACATCAAAACTTAAAGGTTTAATATTGAACATGGAAACTCTGAATTAAAAATTATGCATTAAAACTTATTAATTATGAACAGGCACTGGAAGATTTGTCAGGATTTGCACATGCAGAGAGGAGTGGCTGAGTGAACTCTATGTACTACCAGTCAAAAGTTTGTACACACCTTCTCATTTAATGTTTTTTCTTTATTTTCATGACTATTTAAACTGTAGATTCTCACTGAAGGGATCACAACTAAGAATGAACACATATGGAGTTATGTAGTAAACAAAAACGTGTGAAATAACTTGTGTTTTATATTTTAGATTCTTCAAAATAACCGCCCTTTGCTTCCATTACTGCTTTGCACACTCTTGGCCTTCTCTCAATGAGTTTCATGAAATGGTTTTCCAATAGTTTTGAAGAAGTTCCCAGAGATGCTCAGCATCTTGTTGGTCCTTTTGCCTTCACTCTGCGGTTCATCTAATCCCAAACCATCTCCTGTGCCTTCAGTTTTGAATAAGTTCCCCAACAGTGTCACCAGCACAACACCCCCACACCATCACACCTCCTCAATGCTTCACAGTGGGAACCATACATCTAGAGACCATCAGTTCACCTTTTCTGCGTTGCACAAAAACACGGCGGGTGGAACCAAAGATCTTAAATTTGGACAATGAGACCAAAGCACTGGTCTAATGTGTTTTGTGCTAATTTTGATAATTGTATTTCAAACAAATCTCTTCTGCTTGTTGTTGCTGCTTGTATTAGTTTCTTAGCAGCTATTTGACCATAAAGGCCTGATTTGCGAAGTCTCCTCTGAACAGTTGATGTACAGATCTGTCTGCTACTGGAACTCTGTGTGGCATTTATCTGGGCTCTAATCTGGGTTGCTGTTAACTTGTGATTTCTGAGGCTGGTCAGATGAATTTATCCTCAGCAGCAGAGGTAACTCTTGGTCTTCCTTTCCTGGGCCGGTCCTCATGTAAGCCAGTTTCATTGTAGCGCTTGATGGTTTTTGCAACTGCACTGCATTCAAAGTTTAGTTATTTTCCGGACTGTCTGACCTTCAGTTCTTAAAGTAATGAGAAGGTGTGTCCAAACTTTTGACTGGTAGTGGATGTAGCATCTTTAACAATCCTTAAACCATCAGCTGGGCCCGATTCCAAGAAGCAGGCTTAGTAAACAACTTTGAATTTGTTAACCCTAAATTGAAGGAAACACTGTTTTCCCCCCCTGAACGACAGGTAACTTCAACTCTGAGTAGTTACCATGGTTACCAAGTTTCTCTCTCTGACTCCTCCCCTCTTGATATGCACAGTTTAATTTCTCCTTCATAAAGTCGCTGTCAAAGTGCACAACGCAGCAAATTCATTCACAGAAGAGGGCATGGTTAGTTCACTGTTTTCTGTACGTAACATAACAGCGATTACATCTTAGACTTATTGTCAGTTCAGATTTAAATCTATAGACTCGGTCTTTCTAAAGCTGAATCTCTGTGAACAGTAATGCAGCTGTCACACTGTCAGTCAGTTTGCCCACACTTTAAACATTTGCTGCAGCAATCACTGTTTAAGTTATCAATCATGTGTTGTTCTGTAATCAGTCACATTGATGGAAAAATGGCTGAGAATATCTGATTGAAGATGAGCGTGAAATGACTAAAACTGAGTTCAATGGTTTTTTTACAGTGACGTTTAAGGATGCGCTCAGATAACCATCATGGATTCAGACTGGATCAGGTCTGGATCCAGCTCATCTCCTCCAGATCCATTCATTGTGGCTTAATTTGTCCCGATACAATCTGTATTCCTTATTTAAAGAGCCTCACCCTCCCAGAATTACACTAAAATATCTCAAATCTATCTGAACATCATGTAAACAGCTCTATAAAAGCTGAGACATTTCTAAAAACGTGTTTGTCCATGCTAACATGCAAAGTCTTACTATCAGGCTACCAGTAACTGAGTAAAACATCTCTACTGTTGCCGTAAGAGAGCCATCATCTATCACTGAAGGCTGATATTACATAAAATTACGAACGCTTACACTGGGGAACATTAAAGCACAGTTTTTCCTCTAAATTTAATTAAAAACTTTTATCCAGTAATGGCAGACATAATGAAATCCTCTGTGAAAAATGAAATTCTTACAGCGCATCAGTACATTAAATTTTTACTGAATAATTATTGGGAAAAAATGTAATGATTATAAACTGCTGCAATAACTGTTTTTTTACTGAACCAAAACTGACTTGAGGGCAGACTGTCTGTTGCCGTCTGGGTTACTAATCTCACAGGTCCATCAGTAAAGTGTGGCTCGTCTGTTTCTCCAGATTTTTATCTTCCCGGACATCTCCTAGATTTTGTCCCTGTCAGGTTACAGCTGAATCATTAGGGTTAAAAATCAGAACTATAGCTTCATCTAATGAAAGTTTGCTAAATAAACACCGCAGTCAGTACAGAGAAGTTAGATATTTCATATCGAACATTTATATTGTGCATGATGATGACAGAACGGCCCATGGCTCAATAAAATGACTCTTTCCGCACTTCTAAAAGGACTAAAAGGAGGCTCTCTTGTTTACCTGTTGCCGTGGTGAATCTGCCCTCCTAAAGTAAAAGAGGTCAATTTTAACATTTTCATTTAAATGTATCCAGCTAATGATTTTATTAGACTGAGATTTAAAGCGGATGACTTGTTCAATGAAAAGAAAAGATAAGTTTTTAATTAACAATTCAATTTTCATTGGGGGGGGGGTTATCACAAATGCATCAATAAACCTGACCTGAATTAGTGACAGAATGATCTGAAGCCGTTTAGTAAGTCTATGAAGGTTTTCTGGAAATGAAGACTCAGAGTTGATTATTAAACTCACAGCTTTGTGAACAGTGACCTAATAAGATGAGTTGCATCTTTTGTGTATATATTTCTATGTGATGTTATTAAGTCAACCATTAAAATGACCCTTGTTTTGTAATGTGATGCCTGTGAATTAGGTTAAACATTGCAGGTGTAAATTCTGAACTATGACCTTACAATTTGCCTGGTAAATTATTACACTGCTGGTTACTTAAAGGCTCACTTCTCAATTCGTTTTTCAGTCTAATGAGATCAGAAGACACGATCAGTGTTTTCCCCAACAGTGCTTTAGTAGAGTATGTATCTGTGAACATGCTTACATATGAGTTCACCTGGTAGCAGGAGAGCAGTGGTGGTGTGGGGCTGAGGCCGAGCCTTCTTGGTCACACCATCACCCCCGCAGATGAGGATTGTCTCTGTGGGAGGCGAAGATGACGGATCCATAGGGGTGCAGTCCGGTTCTTTGGCTGGAGCCTCCATGTTCACTTTGGCACTCATGACGGCGTCCCAGTGTGTTGTGCTGGAGCACTGGGAGACACAGCGTGAGAAATAGCACAAAGTAATGCTGTCTGGTTATCGGGTAACAGCTTTAACATTGTGTGTTAAAGATTTATAGAGGAGACTGTACCCAAAACCTGAGGAGGGAGTGCCACAGTATGGACGGGAGAGTAATCCCGCCAATTTAAGCTTTCATTTTTATGTTGTTTCTTGTTTTTAAATATATTTCTTTATTGGAATATGTCTGATTTAGAGGCATATACAAAATTCAAATCTTAAATTATTATAATATTATTTTCTGCTGTCTTGAAACATCTCTTTTTAATTTACCACATTAGCACCGCTTTTATCATTCAACAAAATACTATTTATCCAAAGTACAGGACAGAGTTTAAATTTTACTTTAAAATTTAACTACATTTCACCCTCCAAAAAATCTTCCTCTAAAAGTGTTTCCAATAAGGCAAAACAGCCATGAACTTTTATAAGCCATGCATTCCTTTCAATAATAAAAGAATAATGGTGACACACCAATATTTACGCGCAAGCTCCCAAGTCCACACACACACACACACACACACCGACAGAGACTAAAATACAGCATTTCAGTTAAAATGGCGGAGGATCTGAAATCCTTGAGGCAAAAAATGTGCTAAAGCAGAGGCTCAATTCCTGTGAAAATCCCATTTAATGAAAAAAGCAACCTTATCGCCCATTCCGGCAATATCTTTAATGAATGAGCAACATTTTCTCCTCATAACAGCGTTAAGTGTGCCGGGTATTTTTGAAACCTTGGCGCAACTGCTTTAAATTTAAAATTAGTATTTAAACCTGCTACGTCAAAGATCCGCGAGCCATTATCAAATGTATATATTAAAGATGATAAGCTTTGTGCTTGATTACATCTCTGACGCCAAAAACGGTTTACCTCGGTGAGGGGAGAAAAAAAAGAAACAACTGACTGGCGGGTTTCTTTTTAAACCCAGTGTGACTAAAATATGCTTCTGCCTTCTATAATTAGAGGAAAGTTCTAAAATTTGATTTTAATTCGTGTTTTCAGATTTCAGGAACTGAAATTTGGCTTACCAGCTCTGATCTCCTGCGGCTCCGGGGCTTGGACTGCGCATGCGCGGGACCACAGTACAGTCACCGCTCGTTGGCTATAATTTAACGCCAAAAGAAAGACTTCCAGTGCGTCGCTCCACTTTCAGTAATGGTCGATAGGTGGAAAAAAAGTGCTCCCTCGATTAGCTGCAAAAGCGTAAAATAGCTGCTGTAACGATTTTTATTTGGCATGCGAGCGAAATGTTCCCGCTTACATCCATAAATACGCGCTCTGCTCATTTCCTCCACAACTGCAGCCTATAATGAGCGAGCGTTTATTATATAATTAGCAGGATATAGGTCATGTCAATACTGCAGTCAAGGTTTTTATAATCCAGACAAAACAACGTCAGGCAGCAAGTTTATTTTTTAATGAAGATCTTTTATTGAACATAGCATAAAAAAGGACTTTTTCCCCATTAGATCTCATACATGTTGGGGGAGAAAAAAAAAGTCAGTTCCACAAGATGGAGAATGTGGCTGAGTTCAGCAAGTCTGATGTTTACAGACTCACAGGAGTTCTGAACACATGGACCTTTCAAGCACAAAAACAGTACTAGCTGCAAACTTTAAATAAGGCTTTCCAAAACCCTTAAGTCTGTTCTGAAGCTGGGGAGGGAAAACATTACCAGGGAGGCAATCGGCGCAATGGAAGAATCTGAGGAAAAACAGGACGCTGCAAAGGAGTCTAGTCAAACTGAAAATCAAAAACTAAAATAAAGGCCCTTAATAGATTACCTGCTTAATGTTACCAACCTCCTCCCCCCAAAAAGCTACCAAAAGATTGCTTTGTGCTGATTACTCTATGTACAAGTAGTTAAAAGGGATCAAAATAATCCATCTACAATGCAAGTTACTCAAAAGTGAAGTCCAAACCCTCATCTTTAAATTAAGAAGTTCTGCACTACAAACTCTTACATCCTGAATATGCATCGTTTAACACGAAGACAGACTGATTCCTCGAAGAATGTGACCGAATGTGCAGGTCAACTCAACTGCTCCAGTCCTGGAGCCTACTCTTCAACAATCATGCGAGCTTGAAAGAGTACGACACAAAATAATTACCAATCAAAGATGGATGCTTCAGACATAAGAGGCCTGGAGACACAAGGAAAGCAAACTGTCAGACTACCAACCAAAACAAACAGCTGCAAACTGAATAAAAGAACATTTAAGACAACTTAATATTCACTGACCAAACAAACAACTTGAAATGAAAGCAGAACAGTAAGAAACCTAAATTTTACCAAATCAGGCACCAGTCACAGAGACATCAACTTCCTCAGGCTATAGTTGTAGAGCCCAGCACCCATTTTCATTAATCCAAAATTCTTAATTTTATTTGTAAACTTTATTTTTTTAATTTTTATTTTTTTAAAGGGAGCAGATCATCTGAAACAAGTTCAAAAAGCATCGGCTGTATTGTGGTTGATGGTCTAATAAACTCCTGCTTTAACAAGTTAAAAGACAAATGTACATTTGAAGGGGGGCGTCAGAAGCATAAACCAGTTATTAAACACTGCTCAGTATGTACAGCATAATGATCAAGCTAAACAATAAGAAAACCTCTCCCTTCTCTACACCCACTAATCCTGAGAAGCTGATCTAGACCGTGAACGAGACCTGGAGCGAGACTTGGAGCGAGACCTGGAGCGAGACCTGGAGCGAGACTTGGAGCGAGACTTGGAGCGAGACTTGGAGCGCTTTTCTCTGGACTGGGATCGGCACTCTTCCTCTTGTGGAGATGGGGAGCGAGAGGCAGATTTGGCCACATGCTCTTCTTTTCCATTCTCTACTGGAGAGGGTGAGCGGCTGCGGGACTTCTTCTCAGCAGACCGTTCCTTTGATCGGCTACGAGAATCCCTCTCCGACTTTACCTTAGAGCGGCTCTTTGAACGAGACTTGGACTTGTGCTCGGGGGAGTGAGACCGAGATTTGCGAGAGCGTGAACGAGATTTGGATTTGTTGGATCTGTTGGATCTAGAACGAGATCTGCGAGAACGTGATTTGCGGTCTCCTGACTTGGAGCGAGACTTTCTCTCAGACCTGGAGCGGGAATGATGCCGTCTCTTATTGCTGCGGGAACGAGACCTATAGGAACAGAAGCAAAGCTCAGTACAGCCCCACCTTACATGACAGCAATGTCATGACAAAATGTCATACTGAACATACAGAACTTATCAATACCAATAATTTAATTTAAATCTCCACGTTACGGTTCCAAGATTACATTGATCCTAACCTCGAGTGGGATCTGGAGCGACTCTTTGAGCTCCTGTGGCTTCTGCTTCTCCTGCTACGGGAGCGACGACGACTGCGAGATCTGAAGATGACAGAGCACGATTTAAAATTTTTTTTTTTTTTTACATCAGTTTCTTGTTAAATAAACAAAATGTAACAAAGCGAGGCTCATCTTAAAGCAGTCAGCAGTAAGAAATTTGCTTACCTGGAGCGACTGCCAGAGTAAGACCGACGTCTGCGAGGACGGTCCTCCACCAGGCGAATTTTCCGCCCGTTGATGTCAGTACCATCCAGCTTGTCCAGAGCCCTCTTCATGTCGGAATAAGTCCGGAACTCAATCACTCCCTCATTGGTGCGTTCCTTGTGGGCATCTGCATAGGTCACCTCTCCTGCCTGACGCATGAAGTCCTGGTGGACAGGAAGAGGATGAGGTGCCGATTATTGATTTCATTCCAAGCACTTCTACAATACACTTTCCCTTTATCTGAAGATTCCCCTCTCTTATTTTCAAATATTTACCTTGAGGTCCTGCCAACTACAGCGGCTGGATAAGTTCTCCACAACGAGGCGGTACTCTGTGCGGACTGGCGGTCCATATTTGTCCCTGCCAGAGCGGCTGCGGCTGCTGTAACCGCTACCTTTATAAAAAAACAAAAAAAAAAAAAACGACAGCACACACAAATAGTTAGAAACCACTAAACCAAACAAGATTCAAAGTACTACTGCTCTGGGCTATCAAATGCACTCAAGGCAGTGAGTTTCCAGATTATTGTCCTTGGGGTGGGGGTGGGGGTTAAATTTGTACAAATAGTCAAAGGGGTTTCTTTGATCTCATTTTCAAACAGCTTCAGTTAAGTGCTCTACAAGCAACTGCATGGGCTCTTTAAAGTTTGTATTTTTCAACATTTGGAAGCTGTTTTCTGCTGCAAAGAACACCACTGCATCTGTTTCCGGCAATACAAAAAACACAAATCAGCATCTGTCTTACTCCAGTACATCACTGTGATGCTATAGCTGCATAAAACAAATGGACAGTGATGTTCTTTCAAGACCTGTGTATCCTGTAACACAAACAGAAAGGAGGCATCCACAAAGGCTGCAGTCAGGGACACTGTTCAAATTGATTACGGTGTTAAAAACACACCGATCTTTTGAAAATTGGCATCTTTTTATTTAACCGGATGTCAGTCTGAAATTCTTTTTTCCAGTTTTGATCTTACAACATTTCTTTAGATTGTAAGGTCTGTAAAGGTGCCGATCCACTTATGTTTGCTGTCAACATAAAAACCAATGGCAATCCTCACCATCACCCCTGGTCTATTGGCAAAAGGCTGCTGTCATCATGGCTTCCGGTTAGGTCAGCCAAGGATCAAGGGGGGGCAAAGGTCACACACACATTGTAAGGTGAAAGCCAAGGCCAAACGGGACAGGCAGTCATCTTAGCCAGTCATCTTTAGCCTCAATGGACTCTCAGCCTCAGCCCGCAACTGGACTCTTTCAAATTGAAACATCAAGGACTTTTGTTAATGTTGAATATAAAAAAAAATTTATATATAGACCAAAGTTAAAACACATTTCACATGAAAACGTTAGTCTACTCCTAATGACTACACTAACTAGGTAGCTATGTATGTGGTGATTTGTGTTCAGCTTGTTTTTTTCCCCCTCTGGTGCAAACAAACAAAAATAAAAATAAAAAAAGACACCTTCACATGGCTCGCCCAAATGACAGTTATGGTTCAAGTGAATTTTACAATGTATGAAAAGAAAACTATGTTATTTAACAACACTAAACTCTAGACTCAAAACTGCTCTTTAAATCTCACAGATTGTTGCCCCTTGCAATCAAATAGCATGTAGCTCGTGATGATAATCACTATGGAGGAGCAAAAACCTGCAGGTCACTACCCCTTGGGTGACAGACTGAGAACTGTTCAGCAGGGTGATATAAAATTAAACTGGACTCCCTGATTTGTAAGAATGAAGATAAACCATGGTTGCATGTAATGAAGTTACTGCGTGATATAATGAACAACATCTCTACTGACAGTCCTACAACTTTGCATGCAACCTGCGCCTTAAAGAGCTACCCACGTGGCTGGCTATAACCCATGAGGGGTACCTGGAAAAACCTGATCGAGGGCCAGCTGAGTATCTAAACCTATGCGGCAAGTCTGTTAAAATTAGCGTAACCATGAATCATTCAAACAGCTGTCTGTGCAGTCCACGTCGACACCTCACCCCAAGGGGAAGGGGAAGAGAGGGTATCTTGTAATAGACTGCACTTACTGCGCCCACCACCCCAGTAACCCCCACCGTAGCCATCTCGGTCTCGTCGCGGGCCCCGGGCATGCTCGACGATCACCCGCTCCCCACACAGCTCCTTCCCGTTTAGCTCGTAAACGGCGTCGTCGGCGTCCCTATTATCTTCGAACTCCACGAATCCATACCTGCAAAAAGAAAGGGTTTAAAAGCATGAGTATGAAATGAGCGTTACCCGCTTACTTCCACGAATTAGCGTTAGCATACGTTAGCACAGCGACGTGCAAAGTATAAAGACGCCATGTTGGCCACGCGACATTTGCTAAACGTTCATGAATGAAGTTAAAGAAACAAAACGTTTTACATTTATAAGGACAATACTAAATGTCATACATCGACATATTGCGTTTTAGAATCAAACTTAACTTCTAAAAAATATATATCTATCTGCGTAAAAGAGTGAAATGCCCCCCGAGTCCGTGCGTCGTTCGCATGAATGGCTAGCTTTAATGCTAACTACGACATGCTCGTTGGACTCTGGCTTACAAAATTCCGCCGAAAACTTACCCGTTCTTTAAATCAATCTCCATTAGCTTCCCATAGCCGCTGAAAAACCGCTGAATATCTTTTTCGCGGACATGATAGCTTAGTCGTCCGATATAAACTCGAGGCATTGTGATTCGCCTAGAGTGACTGTTCTTCACTACTGCTCCGAAATTGCTGAATGCTACTGCCGTTAGCTCTCCGCCAGCAACCGGTCGGCTGTTTCGCCAAACCCAGCCAATAAGCGTGAAGCTAACGATGATCAATTTCCGGAACAGAACTCCAAATTAAAAGCTACCGTTTATCACAAAACCGCAGACATTACGCGCACGAGAGGAAAATACTAGTTAAATCCTATGTAAAATCTGCCCTAGTCATTTCCAACTAGAGGCATTTTGTAACTGTAGTTTGCAGTGGGTACATACAGAGATCATCTTAACTAATTCAAAAAAGGGTACAATTTTACTTGTAAAAAAAAACAAAGAAAAAGAAAACACCCGCAGTCACAAAAACTAGGTAGTTAAAAAACACATGCAACTAAACAGTAAATTGTTGGAATAGTAAAGTCTCTATTGCAATAAAGTTGAATTAGAAAAATTCCCGTTAGCAGCCAGACACAGAACCAGCCTTACTGATCAGTTTATTCACTCCGTTGGTATTACAATTTCTGATGCATATGGTCCACAGCTGCGTGACGGAATATCTCTATCATTTATAATTTCTGTTTAAAGCCTCTGTGTTGGCCTTCCATGTGGATGCCCAGGTAGTCATAGTCCTCCACCACATCAGTAGCCTGTCCCAGGATACACACGGTTCGTGTCCTTCTGAAAGTCAAGTCACCAACTTCTTTGGTCTTATTCACATTCAGAAGTCAATACTTTCTCAATGACCACTCCACAAAACCATTAACCTCTGCTCCTCATCACTTAAACATCCAGCTGCTGCAGAATCTGAGTATTTCTTTAGGCGACATCACCTGGAGTTGCACTGATTGAAAGTCCGAGTTGTACAAAGTGAAGCAGAACTGAGACAGCATAGCCTCAATGGTTTGATAACTATTGGATAAATTGGCCAACTATATCTATAGCATCCATATTCTGACTCCAAATGATAGTATAAGTGCAAAGTTTGTGAATTTAAATTAAACATTCATGGTTTGGCTGTATAAAATTGTTGAAACACATTTAGAATATGGCAAGTGGTAGAGATTAATGAGTGCTTATCTGATAGGCTATGTGCTTAAGTCTGGCTGGTTATGACAGATTTATGTGACTTATACATCAGTGATTGATGCATTTGCCTGCATACTGGTAGTTTAAGCACAGCTAAAAACAAAAACAAAAAACAATTATATAATATAGTGA
The DNA here is from genome assembly GCF_964374335.1 of Astatotilapia calliptera. Taxonomy (NCBI): domain Eukaryota; kingdom Metazoa; phylum Chordata; class Actinopteri; order Cichliformes; family Cichlidae; genus Astatotilapia; species Astatotilapia calliptera. The sequence continues at coordinate 30,232,459 of NC_137441.1, forward strand.
CATTTGGGCCTGCAGAGGAAACCTAACTATGGCACCAACCTGACATATTATCCTGCAGTCAGGTTCAAAATAAATCTGCAACTCGACATGTAATCACCAAACTCAAGGACATTGTCTTCAGTTACCATGGTTATCAGCTGCTCATGTTTTAACCTTGTGGGTCTGTGTTTGTATCATTACAGCAAACCGTAGGCCTCACAAGGACTGTCAATCACATCTGAGCAAGTCACACAAATAAGACTTAAATATTTTAATGGGACTTGAAACAATGGCCATATTTAGAAATGGGAGGGGGCCATAATGACGAGAGCCAAGGCCGTTCACTGATCATTACGACCTTTTTCCATTGTGACAGTGAAAACATGACGTCATTATCATGACTGACAATTACTAAACGGGCACCGTCATTAATGCAAGCAGAGAAAGTAGTGGAGAGAGAGAGTGTAGAATATTTTATTTTTGTAAAAACCAGGTTTTAAAATGATTCCAGCGAGACCTTTATATTCACATTCCTCTCAAAACAATTAGATTGACACTCCTTGATAGACTCTGTTAACCACACTGCAAAATAGGAACCTGAAGGAGGAAACGATCTGAGGTGCCTGCTCAGAAGTTGTAGTTTATTATTACTTTATTATTTTAGTGACTGGCATTAGCTCATAAATCCTGCTCATCGGAGAAAAAAAAAAAAAAAAAAAAAGAGAAAAATTGAATCTTTATTTTCAAATTGACTTCATCAAACCTCAAGTGGCTGACAAAATGTTCTAATCAAATAGGTACACAAACTGCTCATCAGTGCCACAAAAGCACTCACAAACATACTGTATAATAATTTCTACTCATCTCATAAACAGCCTCCTTTATTAGAGTACTCTTAATGTTGCTCTCCCCTTCATTAGCCCCCAAGTCTTCTAGTTTTGTGTCTCCTGCTACAAAATGATCAAAAGCAGGTCCTGTGTTAGGAGCCTCACACACTAGTTTCAGTGACATGTTCCTGTATGTACTCCAGCCCGGTGACTGATTTGTCTCTATAAGCTTGAGTAGAAAATCCTGGACTGACAGTTTTTTGTATATATCATTTAGGACCAGACCAGAAACAAGAACACACCCTTTAGTTGAGTTCAAGAAAAAAAGAAAAAAACCCAGAAGTGACCAAGTCAACAATTCGTTGGTTCTGTTACTGTAGATGAACTTAGCTTATCTACAATTTGGCTAATTTGAAGAAATATTAACGTCTGGCGCATGTAAAGTGGAAAAATAAACAAAAACTAAACTTCAAGCTGTGTTAAATCAAGGGTTTTTTGGAGGAATCAAGAATCACAGCAAATAGGAAACAGGAAAAAAAAAAACCCTAAGAGCTGGAGGGTCCATCAACCAAACAAATCAAATGCATCCAGCAGTGTATGTGTCAAACATCTGTTGCTTATCAGGTGCCTGAACCCTATCTTTCATCTTTAGACACTCTCACTCCCTGTCAGGTCAGGCCATGACACAACCAAAATGACAGCCAAACCCTCCCGCAGTTCAATTCAGAGAGTCCTTTTAGCAGATCAAGCGGGCGCCCGACCCCAGCTTCGGCCCTTCTGATGGGGAAAGATTGGACCGTGAGAAGAGGTGGGGGAAGCCCAGTTTTAATGGCCTTTAGTTAGCTTTGGCGCGGAGCTGCGCCCTCTTGCCCGTCACAGCCTGGAAACCGGTCTTGATACTGGCGACGGAGCAGCGGGAGTGGCACGTCTCACACTGCAGGAAATAGAGACGAGTGTCCTTCTGCAGGATGGTCTCCGGTGAGCGGCAGGTGTGACACGTCACATATTCCTCTGCAGGGGTGAGAACAGTCCACTCAACATTACTGTTCACAAGCAGGGGCTGTTTAATTTTACCCCCATCAATGTAACTTCACTGTAAAGAACACGTCGTTCCTACTTACTGATATATCTTCTCAACACATTTTCTATCTGTTTCTGTTGAAATCTGCCTTTGATCACAAGCTGGTTATTTCCGTCAATGGAGCCGCTGTTGACAGAGAAAAACGCTAATTAAACTTTTACTTAAAGTGAACACACAAAAACAAAACGTGCCACAAACTTAGCTTGAGAACTGACATCACTTAAAATACAAAAAGCGTACCTCGTTCCCAGCTCAGCCAATAGAAAAGCGAGGAGATGTTTAGGCTGACGATGCAACCTGTGATTAATCGCATGAAAAAAGAAAAAAAAGAAATCAGTTTGTGGATTACACATACAAGTGTCACTGAAATGCGTCTGTCAGTAAATATAAAAAGCTACACGAGGCTCACAGTTTGCAGATGTCTGTGAAATTGACAAAGGAGGTTTTCTTGGTTCCCACTCGGACCACCTGGGGAGGCTTCATCACAAACTTCCTCTTCTCCCCAGCCACCATGTCGGGGTTCTTCTCCCTCATGATGTTGAAGACTCTGTTCAGGAGCTGGAATAGAGACGATACTGTGACTTTGTTTTGTTTTTGTCTATGTTCATAAAGTTTTCAACACAGAATATAAAAGGACAGAAATTGAGAGCCCTGTGGGATCAGCTGAGGATAAAAATAAATAAAAAAGGAAAGCAGTGTGTAAATCTGTGCTTTTTATAAACACTGTTCTCAGACCGGTAAATCCAACTTTGTAATTTTACAAACCGTTTCACTCATTTCCTCATAGAACAATAAGTGGGGGATTTTAACAACTCTATTCAAAAAGTACATTTAATGCCGTTAAATATTCAGTGCAAAACTTCAACATAAATGTAGATCAAAGCACCAAATTAGTGGACACTAACTTGGTGCTTTGTCCTACATTATCAGGCCATATTTCACTTTGTTGCAATCCTGACTAAGGAATTTTCATTTTCTGACGTGAACCTTTGAAAGTAAACAAATACCAAAATGAACACATTCATAAAGAATGTGGTCCAGTGTTTCACTATCTGTTTGACAAAATAAACAGGAAATATTAAATGTTGAACTGCTGTCTTAGAAAATCATTGCAATCAAAAAAATAATTTATCATTTTGAAGTGTTTCTTTTGCCTCTTAGGAAGGTTGGCAGGGATAGGTATCCGTTTATAACCCCGCCAGTCTCAGGTAATGTTTCATCAGATTTTTTAACCCTGCTAGTCTCAGGTAATGTTTCATCAGACTTTCCTTTTGGACACAGGCTCTATTCAGGCAGAAACGGTTTGCAAAGTAATTCCAGTTTAACAAATCTGTGGGGACGGAGCTCACAAAACCAAATGGTCTGAGGTCTTAATATCAGGACATTTATTAATGAGAGAGAGAGAAATACAACAATCTATTATGTCTATGTGTACACAGCCTCACACAGTACAAAACAACCGAAAACAGTCTAATATTTATCCCACTTTACAGGAAATAACTTCACAAACAACTGTGATAACTCTTTTTCTGCCTTTCCTGAATTGTTTCTAACTTTCTCATTTCACGTATCATCCTACCTCGTCGTAGGTGTAGTCTCTTTCCGAACCAGCCCAGGCCGGTCCTGTGGAAGAGCTGAAGGAGATCCCATCACCATTCTTGCCATCATCATCATCCACTGCTGGGAGAAGAAAAAGAAAAATGACATTATGGGTCAAACATTATGATCCATGTCCCTTTTTTCGGTCCCTAGTTTCAAAACCATGTGATTTCATCGTACCGTCGTCTTTATCACCGGAGTCGTTTTCATCAAAATCTACTTTCTTTGGCTTCTTCTTTTTGTTAGGGAGCATCAGATCCAGGTTGTCCTCCTCCATAGCTTCCGTCTGCTCGCCTTCAATTTTCAGCTCCTGGTTTGGACAAGCGAGAAGTGAAACTCAGCACGTGAAAGTTATTGGTAAGCCAATCAAAATCAGTAGAAGCAAAAAGTTAAAAGTAATGCAAAATCAGCAAATGTTTAATCAATGGCTGACCTTCAATCCCTCCTCCATATCATTTTCAAACACTTTCTTGGGTTTCTTCTTCTTTTTCTTCTGGTTGAAGAAGTTTAGGTCGTTCAAGTCATCCGACGGCTCTGGAAAAAAAGAAAAAAAAAAAACCCTCCTCGAGCTCATAACTCTACACAACATAGTTGCGAACTGATACCGCACCTTAAATAGATCTAACCTTTCTTCCTGCCTTCATCTTCATCTAGATCCACCTCCTTGTCATCTCCAGCCTCTGGTTCTGCCTCCTTTGTCTCCACCTCCTTAGCTTCTTCTCCCCCCGTCCCTTCTCCTCCGTCCTCCTCCAGCATGAAGGGCTTCTTCTTCTTCTTTTTCTTCTTAGTCATGTTGGGATCGAAAATCATCTGAAAAAAAGAGTGAAGGAAAAAAATCAAATTAAAATAAATATTGAAATGCTGTCCAGCTTCATTTAGTACAGACACTTTATGGCTGCTTTAAATATACATAACATTGACTAATCCAGCATAAGTACAATTACCAGTGAGAATTACAAGATATATATATTTATGAAAGTCATGTTTCATCAGATTTTTCTTTTGAGTGGCAGTGGGAGTTTGTTTGAACATTTTACGCTTGTGAAATTTAGTTTTCAGTTATGAAAACTGGACTGTGGAAAGACGCTATTTTTTCCATTTTAGGCCAAAAAAACTAACATGAAGTCATATCAAGGATTGAACAAAGAAAACAACTTAACAGATAACAAAATGTTGCATATCATCTTTACAGACAGAGGCTGGACTCTTGAGTTGATCCAGTGTACACTGAGTGTGTCAGTACACTATTAAGAAACCCTACCTACTGCTGTAGGTTTCTTAATAAGGCTTGAGGTAAAGTAACCCTCCAGAATTTTTAACTAACATATTGCACAGACTGCCCCCATTCAGTTAGAAAAATAATAATAAAAATGTCGTACTATTAACATTAAGCAGCGGTAATTCTGGTATTTTGGTTTTATTTTACAGCCAGAGGAGCTGTCCTTAAGGACAAACCGAGGTACAGATAGCTTTTGGTCTCCAGCAGAAAACGTTAACAGTTAGCTCCGCAGCTCTGGTAACGGGAAGCTAAGGCTACATAGCTAGCTTCCACTCTTCTCTGAGAGTCCGGCGGAAGCTTCGACAGCTCGAATTGATGAGCCACGCTCAGAATATATAACGTATATGCTCCGATAAATAGCTGTATATCAATATACTTGATGACTTTCTTGATATTCCGGCTGGCTCGGGCCGTGCTAGCCCGACTGCAGCAGCCATGTGAGCGCTACTGCGGACAGAAAGGGAGGGAGCAGGAGAGTCGAGGCCCAAAGTCATCCCCAGCACCGATATGCGCCTGAAACTCAACGAATTCCGTCCAGCAGTTCTTCACACCTACACGGATTAAACAGCATCTGACTCGGAGTGCCTTACCTCGTCTCCTGACATGTTTGCGTGCTGAACAATGAAATAAAAATGCCTCTTCTTTCTTCTTCGATCAGTCCCACACCGCTTCGCCCAAAATTTCTTGCATCAGCGTATGACTACAGTGCGCAAGCGTGAAGTCGCCAAATCCCGACGTGCTCGTGGTGACACCCCTTTCTGCGCTTGCGCATTGACAGTTTTTAAGGAACGTTCAAGATCGTGACTCAGAAATAATAAACTGGTGCTAAATATGCACGTTGTCGTTTTTATATAGTTCATTTTTTACAATTATAATAGTAAAAACTTTCATTTGTCAACAACAAACTAGTCATTATAACATTACGATAGAAAATAATATTTAAGTAAAAAAAGGACAGAACATCAGCGAGAATAGTACCAGAAAAAAGGAAAGAAAATCAACTTAAATACAATTAAATAATACAGTAAAAATAAACTTGCAAAACAAATTAAAGAATTGTAAACAGCATTTCCTACATTATCAGGCCATATTTCACTTTGTTGCAATCCTGACTAAGGAATTTTCATTTTCTGACGTGAACCTTTGAAAGTAAACTAATACCAAAATGAACACATTCATAAAGAATGTGGTCCAGTGTTTCACTATGGGAACGGGAAATATTAAATGTTAAATTGCCGTCTTAGAAAATCATTGCAATCAAAAAAACAATTTATCATTTTGAAGTGTGTTTCTTTTGCCTCTTAGGAAGGTTGGCAGGAGGTATCTGTTTATAACCCTGCCAGTCACAGGTAATCTTTCATCAGATTTTCCTTTTGAGTGGCAGTGGGAGTTTGTTTGAACATTTCCTCTTGTCAAATTTAGACAACTGATATAAAGCATAGGTAAACTTGGCTATAACACCTGCTATCAACACTGTATAGTCGATTCTTTCTTTACAACCTGGAGCATATCTTGTATTATGTATTTCCCCTTCTGATCTCATAATGATTGTCATAAAGTCACAATGACTGTATACAGCCACTGATTATTATGTAAAGATTTGCCGCTATGTAGCTAATGTGCTTTATCCAGAATAATAGTTGTACTTTAAGGGAAAATCATTGAGATCTGATAAACAGGCACCATTTTTCAAAACTACAAAAGATCAGTGAAACGGCAAATTGATTTTCCCTTTAGTTAAACTTTGTTGAATGAATATAAAAGCTGCAAATTTTAAGATTTAGTGCCTTTGGAACAGACCAGTTACTTCTCTCGTCTTTGTCTTTAAATCTCCTTTAAAAAGATTTTGTTAATATTTGTTTTTTGGTGTTATTGTGATGCAGAAAGAAAAGAAAAAAGCTCCAGCTACACAACCCGGAACAAGATGCTGATGTGGTGGAGGACTATAAGTACCTGGGAGTCCACATGAACAGCTGAAGAGAAGATTAGCACAGATCTCAGTTTCCAAAGGAAGCTGAGATGCTGCAATATGCGATGCGACATCATGGAGATTTTCATCACGTAGCTGTGACGAGCACAGTGGACTTTACTTTGTTCTGCTGGGGGAGCTGGCGACACCAAAAGAATGAGCAAACTGATCAGGAAGGCTGGCTCAGTGACTGGCCATCCTCTCCTATACTTACCGAACGGCCGCTCCCTCAAGAGACAGATACAGGAAATATTTCATGCCACCACAAGATATCTGAATGGTAGTAAGGCATCTGCCAGAAAATAATAAATTATTATTGTTCATTTTGTCTGTTAAAAAAGATTCTGTCTTCATTGTTTTATTTATGGAGTGATTTTAGAAATACTCTGTAACAAAGCTTTAGTTACCAATTTAATATTAAACTAAAAGTGTACTTGCTGAGGTTTTTCTTCACTCACACTTTGTTTCTTTCTCTGGTGATCTGCTTAACTTAGTCATTTGACCAAAAACCAAAACAAAACGCATGAACAGACAATGCTTCCACCACAATGAAAGAATTGAAAACCATTTAATGATTCGCAAATAATATTCTCATCTGGATAAATAAAACATAGAAATGCAAACATGCTTATCCATTTGTCCTCGTGTTACGTTTTCTATGTAAAAAATGTACATCATGTTGCTGAAAAACTAAAGGAATTCAACTCTTTTAAACTCTGAAATGCATGTGTTGCAGATTGGCTATAATCTAATCTTTTATAAACCACCATCTCCCTCTGGATGCAGTTAATAAGGTGTGACAATAGTTTAATATTACTAGTTTCTTTTTTTTTCCTTTTTCTTTTTAACATACATTTTGAAATGAAAACCTTTATGAGTGGGACACAGACAGAGGAGGATGAAAGTGGTAGGTTAAACATCTCTCTTACTAGCCCTGCGGTGTGACCTGTGTCGTGATTTCCCCACCGTTGCATGCTTCACGCAGCATCAACCAAAGCGCTCAATGGCAGCAGTAATGCAGTGTACTTAAAAAAACAAAACAAACAAAAAAACCAAAACACACACAGTCAGCTGGGATATTTACACCAAAGAACGAGAACCACTGATGGGGTTGGGAGGGTAAGGGGAGAGGCAAAGAAGGAGCGAGCGGCAGTAGGTCGAAGAACCCAACCTGAAATGAAAGAAGAGGTTTGGATTCTGGCAAACACACACAGCTCAAAGCTTCTTCAGCCAGCACACACTCAGCTGCACCTCCATTTCCAGAGCAGTTAACAAGACGAGGAAGCAACGGGTTATTTTGTCAAGGAAAACAAAAAAACAAACAAACAAAAACACAAAAAAAAAATTGCCACAAATAGGTAAACGGGAGAGTGAGAAATCGATTTTTTAAGCATTAATCATCCTTGAAAATCCCCCCCAAAATCATCCAGCGATGTTAACAATGACAACAGCTTGGTGAATAACTCCATCTACTGCACCATCCAGCTTATAACACCACCCTGCAACATGAAATCTGTGGCCACCAGCATGGCACACGACAAGGACCACAAAGTGCTGCATTAAAGTTGAGGGTAAAAATATTAGGTGACTTTGTCCAGTATAGCAGACCCTCACGGACTCATTTGTACTGAGCACCTTGGGGGTCTCTAAAGGGGAAAAGGAAAAGAAAGACTACAGCATTGTTGCTTTTTTTTGTTTTGTAGTGTTACACATAAAGTAGACAGTCCACTCTTCTCAGACACACAGAAACACTCAGACACAACATCCCATCAGTCCATTCGTTTCCCTCTTGTTCCTTTCCTCTCCGATGCAGGTGTGATGTGGCGGATGCTGCATTTACATGGCTTCCATCGCCCAGCGCTGCAGGTCCTCCATGTCGTCCTCGTCCTCCTCTTTCCTGGCTGTGGGAGGGAGGACAGAAATAAAAGATGTGATCTGAGGATCCTATCGAGATCTCATCAAATCCTCATTCAGCATTAATCACTTCTAGGCAGTACTATTGTAATTCATTATTACCCAATACTGCTGCAAGAACACTGACGGGGACTAGAAAGAGACAACACATTTCTCCCATACTGGCTTATCTCCACTGGCTTCCTGATAAATCCAGGATTGAATTTAAAATCTTCTCCTCATGTTCAAGGTCTTGTATAATAATTCCATTCGAGCACTTTGCTCTGAGACACTATCTCTACTTTTAATATTAGGCTTAAAACTTTCTTTTTGATAATGCATACAGTTAGGGCTGGATAAGCTAACTATGAAACCTTTGGGGCAAGTGCCTGCTCATAAGGGATCATCTGATTGAGGGTTTTTTTCTTTATTATAGCAGCACCTTTAGCTGACGATAAAGATAAAGATCCTATGAAATAAAGCTCCTTGAGGAAACTGCTGTTGTGATTCGGTGCTATATAACTAAAAATAAAACTATAGCAGTCACATCACTGAAAGTTAGTAATTAACAGTTTGTACATCCTGCGAACAGCGTAAAAATGCAATGCAAATGGTTACACCCCAGAGTTCTTACCAGGTCTGGAAGGTAATGAAGTCGAAGGCACATTGGGGAGAGGGGCGGTCTCTGGTCCACCGATCTCGAGCAGATTTTTGTCCAGCTCTTCCTGTTCCAGCTCGTCCAGCTCGGCAAGCAGCTCATCCTGAGAAGCAAAGAAATTCACCCCAAGGATGAAGACCAGCAACAACGTATTCATACCAGCAAAAGCAAAAAGATAATAACTAATAATTAGACTCGGCTATACTGGGTTAACCCAACATCATTATCAGTGCAACATTCATATGCCAAACACAGGATAATAGCAACTGTCTAAGAGATAAGTAATGATATTTCTGAGTCAGGCGTATGAAAACATGCTTATGTCATGTACAGTAAAATCCCATCATCATTAAGAAGGAAGCCTTAGATAAGCAAAGATGCAAAAGACAGAATGATTTCATTCTGATGGACTGCTGCCCCAGTCCTGTGCTCCAATCAAGCTCCAGATGATTACAGAAGCTGTCTTAAAAAAATTGTTAATTTCATGTATCTCAGGCTTCTTGTTCGGCTCCACACACAGGTGCTTGCTTGTTTCTGGCTTAGTAACTTGTTTTGTTTCCATCTGGGACACTTGCCTCACCCTGACGATTGTGGCAGGTTTAGTAGAAACTGCACCATGCATAGACTACTCTGTGTACAAACAACAGATCTCGAGGTGGTACCAATGGTTGAGGTTTTTTTTCTTTTAATTGAGGGTGTAGTCGTTTTTTGTCTCCTGTGCTGTTTTGTGAAAAAAGACATTAAAAAAATGTTTAAAAAGAATCTATTAAAACCTTTTAGGTGCAACTCCACCTTCTCCATCCTGGTTAAAGCACACTTTAACGTGCCTACAAGCCAGGGTCATAACAGTGTGTATCTGCAGTTATCAATACGTTGCTGTGGATGCAAGTACAGATTAACCCTCCTGCACCATTTCATTTTTTTTGATTTAAGCTTAGAATTGAGTCTTTTTTCTTTAATCATCACTACCCGTTTTATTTGGGTACGCTCTCAATTTATGTATTTTTGGTAATAAAATCTGTGAATAAAATGAGGCACTTGCACACTTAGAATCAGATATACCACACAAATGTAAACATAAAACAGCTGAAGAGCTTCACCTACCTCATCAAACTCCTCACCAAAGCCCACAGGTTTAGAGATGGCGTCAGAGATTTCTTGGGCCAGTTCCTGCTGCTCTGTAATGTCCTGCATCAGTTCATCCACTTTGTCAATGTCCCTGAAATAAGAAGGAAAGACTGTGAGCAAAAGAGAATTCACTCATATAGGTTTTATAAAAGAGGGTATTTAATCTAAATATGACGATTAGATGTCTGAGTAGTTCTACGGCAAAAACTAAGGAGGATGTCAGGCATCTAATATACATGGCAGTGAAACCCACATACACTTTTTTATGGTTACATTTTACAGATACTGACTGAAATAAATGCATAAAAGAAAGGATTACTGCATCTTGGTGAAATTATATGCATTTCATTATCAGCAAAACCTCCTTGTAATATTTCTGATCATTTCAGAACTGACTGAATCTTCTTTACGCTTGCTTTAGTCTCAGTAACAAAAAGGAAGTTGCAAAAATAATCTGTGCAGAGAGGTTTCGTCCCAGTCCAATCGATCACGCCTTGGTGCTCGCTCTTACATGTTTTCATGAGCAGACTTCATGGCCTTGGCAGCGAAGCCCATGTTTTTGAGCACTTCAGTGTTGGTGTTGGCGTTCTCCAGAGCCTCCCGCTGGAATTCAATGGTGGACAGCGTCCCATCGATCTGCTCGAGCTGCTTCTCGTACCGCTTCTTTCTTTTCAAGGCCTGAAGTGCCGCTGAGGATCCAAAGACAGGGAGTGGGGTGGGGAGAGTCAGAATGAACAAATTGGCCTTGAAACACCATTTAGTGACAATGGAGAGAAACAGTGAATAATGGTACTTTAACACAGCAAATATTTGTGATACTACCCAATCAGGCTGTCATTCCTGTTAGTCAGCACTACTCTGTGAACCTAGATAATTCACTGCTAATTATTCGACCACATTAGTGACACTTTTAGCAATACGAAAGACAGTCAAATATAGCCGGCGTGAAGACTAATGGAAAACCTGGAGAGTAATTAATCAGATAAAGAGGTCAGATGACAACAACCCCTGAAACCTGATAGGCTATACTGATCTTGTCAGAGAAGGTTGTGCTACGCTGAGTCATTCTGTGAACTTTTTTTTTAGTCTTTTAATTTTTTTACTTAATACATCTGGTGGCTCCATTAACTGTTCATCCATTTTTCTTCTTCCACTTATTCAATTTAGGTGTTGCGAGGAGGGGACTGCGGGCTGGCTGGAACTTATCCCAGCTACCTTAGAATGAGAAGCAGGGGTACACCCTGGACAGGTTGCCAGTCTATTACCGAGCTAACACAGACAACCATAAATCATCAATTGACCTAATATCATGCATGTCTTTGGACTGTGGGAAGCGATGGAGAACCCGGAGAGAACATGGAAACTCCACACTGGCTGGATTTGAACCTGCGATCTTCTCGTTGGGAAGCGACACCGCTAACCATCCTGATCTAAATTAAATTTACTCTGATCCCTAGAAATGTGCTCGATGTCAACAAGAACAATACACATGTACAAATCTATATGGTTGGCTCCACGTTGTGGTAGAACATGGTCAACTTGTATTACAGTTAACTTATAATGAGCCCCAAGCTGTGATCGGCTCACGTAATCATCTGTAAGGAGACTGTGGGACCTGCTGGAGGTCCACAGGTTTCTATACGGACATCTGATCAAGATGCAAACACGCCCACCTCTCTGACACTTATAACACGTGCTCAACCCTTGTCCTGGCTAACTGGGTCGATATCTTTATTGCCGCTATATTTGCAACATCATACCTAACAGTCTATATACACACACCACACCTTCAACCAGGTCTCCTGATTTTTAAACAACCACCTATGAGTCAAAAGAAAACTCGAATATCAGCAAAGGCCAAGGCTAGCGTCCCCGCGGGGCCATAAGTTAACGGTGATCACATAATGAAGTCAGTCACACAGCTAGACAGCCGCCCATCCAGACTGGCAGCCATGGCCGTGGTAAAGACGCTGGATGAGGCTGCCAGCAGTTACGACACCTCGGGAAAGTTAGCCAACTCAGCTAACGGGCTAGCTAACGGTTAGCTTGAGGTTGCTGACAACAAAAATCTAACAAGCAAGAGAAGAAACTACGGGGGGAAAAAAACCCTCGCGGCGTCTCACCTCTTTTGTTCTTTGTGCCGTTTTTCTTTGCGGTCTGCAGCTCCTGTTCGATCTTCTTCTCTAAAAATTCCTGTTTCTTGGTTAGCATCTCCTCCGTCTCCCGGAGTTTTTGGATCGCCTCCTGTGGACTCGGTCCCTTTCCCGATTTTCCTCCTCCTCCAAATATCTTGCCAAACACCGACATGTCTGGGATATTACACAGCGCTTACTATAAAGACAAAACACAAATGCGAGATATCTTATAAAATAAAGCTAAAGCTACGTCTCTGCTAAGCTACTCGGACACTTCGCCTTAACCTGGACCCTGGAAGGGTTGTTGATGTTTTTCCACTTCCTGGATTAGGCCCACTGACGTCATTCTGCCCGGCGAATGAGGGGCGTTGCCTGTTGGTTCTCTGTCGCCATCTGCCTGACAACTGCTTTTAATCCTCTTTAATTCTTCAATCACTCTTCTTTAACAAGGAATATATTAATAATAATAACAATAGTTTTTCCTCTTTCGAGTTTAGCAGCTGTTGTGCTTTCGTACTTAATGAAACGTCCCAAAATAACAAGTAAAGGCAGTATTTTTGCAGCTGTATAGATTTTTTGTCCTGCTATTCAAGTATCAAAGTATTAGCAGTTACAGGGATATGCACACCATGCTTCCCAGATTGCATTCTTAACTGAAAGGGAAAAAAACAGAAACCTTTCACAGAGCCAGACAGTTGGGGGGGGTTATGTATTTTAATTCATTATGATGCTACATCATCCATGGTGGCTGTTTATTTTCTTCCTTTAGTACAGTATGTTAATAACTTTGCCAGTTATCCTTTGAGTCTTTTTTAATTTTTATTTACATACAAAAAGAGTATCCAATTACTGTGTGATTACATTGTTGTGACTGTATCTGCAGGTGTGGTCTGAAGCGCTGATGCCTTTGTTGTTTTTAAATCCTTTAATGTAGTGTGTATTCACAGGTCAGTCCTCTCACAGCTGCCCACATCCAGACATATCTGACCCCCTCCCCTCCCCATGCAAATAAGCAGATATTCATTGTTGTTGTTTTTTTAACTTTTGAGGAAATGAATCAGCCGAGACGGTCATGTGATGGCCAAGATAATACAGCTGTGTTATCTCACAACCACCAGAACTCAACAGGACAAACGGAAAAGGTGACAGCAAAGGAAACAAAAAAAAAACACACACACACACACACACACACACACAAACTGATAACCAGACTCAAGATGGTCCCTTTTGGAAAAGACAGTATTTTTTTGTTTGTTGGTTTTGCTAACATGGATTTTTCAACACTCAAAAAAATAAAATAATCATAATAAATTCAGGTCATTCCATGCAGACTACAGAGTGCACAAGTGAGAATAGCGCATTTGAATATTTTAAACAACAGAAGCAAAGTGTCTACACGACAACACAAGAGAGGAAGAAGAGAAACAAACAAAAAAGGCAAACAACTGCTGTAATACACCAGAGGGCGCAAAGTCAATGCACCATGGGCAAAATTCAATACAGTGGTCAGAACTTGTGTTACATACTCTGATGTGCATGGATAAGTAAGAGTCTGTTTTGCATGACCTGTCCAGAGCTTTGTAGCCAGACATTAGCCTTTTTATTTATTTTTTTCCTGTTCAGCGTAACTCTGTGTGCAAACCTGAGGAAGTAATTAACAAACAAACAAAACAAAAAAACAAAACAAAACAAAAACCAAGCATGAAGATGTAAATTACAGCTTTGTTTCTGAAACAAACAAACAAACCAACAAAAAAAAAAAGAAGAAAAAGAAGCCAAAAAATAAAATATAAATCACCATACAGAACACTTTCTCTGAAGTCATAATTGTGAATTTACTGAGTCATGATTTTAATGAATTTCTACAGATTCCTTGGTCTGGATTACACCAAATCATCCAATTCAATCATTCAATTAGATTTTCAACAAACACCCCCATTTTTGCTGAATACAAGAAATCCGTTTGGATTATTTATTTATTTATTTTTAAACCAGCCCTCTTCACAGCCTGTGAGCCTCACCGTCTGTGGTCTCCTCGCATAAAAACAGTCACACAGTCCGACACATCATTGCTCCTGCAGGAGGCAAAATAAACACACACACACACACACACACACACACACGCGCTTTTTCTTTTCTTTTTAAAACCCCAAACTCTTTAGAGGACAATACATGAAGCTTGAGTCTAGAAAGGGGGAAAAAAAAACAAAACAAAAAAAAAACAAAAAAACAGTCTTTCACTGATCAACTGTGTTCACCTCTCCTTGCAGATTAATAAGTGGAAGAGATTATCAGAAGAGGGTTAGAGCTTTTAAACTGACAACGTGTGTGAGCAACTTATGAAAACTTGCGAATCAATGAAAGACTAGACATTCAGCCAGCGTGAAGCCACTTAAACACACGACTAACTGTTACCTGTGCAAGTTAGGGAAGATCATTTAAGGAAGAGAGATGGACGGAAAGAACAGATCAAAGAAAAAAAAAAAAAAAAAAAAGGACCTGTGACAAAAATGCTCGCACTCATGGTTTAACTTGGGATAGCCTTCTTTCGTTTTCTTTTTACACCAAACCATCATGATATTGCCTTAAATGTTTAAAAGAAGGAAAGAAACAGATCAACATAAACCCAGAAGACATCCCCGTCGCCGTTGCTGACACGCGTCCTCCCAAGCACGCGGTCTATCCGTCCGTCTGTCACTGTGCTCTGTCCGTCTGTGTCCCTACAGGGCCAGCTTGCCAATGATGACTCCAATCACAAAGAAGAGCACGCAGAACGCCAGCACGCGGGTGCTTAGGCCTTCGTCCCTCACGGCTGTGGTGGCCATGGTGGAGGAGGAGTGAGCGGGGGCCAACGGTGTCACCTTTCTCTTCCGCAGACCGTCATCCTCCTGTGATGAAGACAAGGAGTCAGAAATACAAATACGCGCTTATAAGTTAACTTTTAATTTGTTAGAATTTGTCACTCCGCTTCTCAATGATAGCTTATCAAAAATCTGATATTTATTTTTATATGTCATTACTGGATTTTTAAACAATGTTTACACCAGGATCATTTTCCATCATTTAACAAAGAGCCAGCATAGTGAACAGTTTTGCTTTTCTGTTGCAAGCAGCTATAACACTGCTGCCTTCAAGTGCTGTCAGAATTTTTTAATTATTATCAAACTACAGAAAACAAAACAAACAAACAAATGAAGAAAAAAAAAAATCACGAATAACAACAATACAGATATCAAAAGGACAAGGAAGCTTGCGGGAAATTTTATGCCTGAATATAAAGCTTTACATACAAAACATACAATTTTCACAAATGCGCAATGTGTCCCCCTCTCCATGCATGGCATTTGTCCATAACATAGCCAAACTTGTCCCATACTTTTGCAAGCGTGTCTGGAGTCACTGCAGCCACTGCTGTTGCTATGATACACCCAGTATGATGATTGTATATCATATATGACTGTATGTTTGTTCCCACACTCCTCCTAGACGACTGATTTAATTTTCCTGAAACTACCTATGGTTTGTAGTATGTTGAGTGATTAAAACTACAACATCAAATAAAAATTACTTTTTCTTTTTCAGTGTATTTGTATTTGGAAACTTCGTGACCAAGGCCGGTTCATAAATGTATGTTGTTTTTACGCATCTAAATAAAACATAATGTTTAGGTTTATATCCATGTTACAAGGACACTTTAATGGTCACCAGAGGGTCTAAGTTCTAAGAACTGGCAAGACTTTACTTGCCATCTGGTGTGTCTATACGATTGGACAGCATTATTTGAGAGAGAGGGAAATCTTCCTGGATATTTGCATTGCTGGGAATGGCAGGTGTGGTTGTTCATTCCTTTAAGGTAAAGTACTGACTTGCCTCCGGAGTAATTCCATTTTAATTTCTGTTTCCAATTAAAATCCCCTATTATTTATATTAAAGAGAGGGTTAAAGTGTAACTTCTAGCAAAACTTTGCTACAGTGATCGTGTAGAAGTGTAGTTTTAAACATTTCTCAAAATCACCTTTACTCGCAATTTTGTAGTAATTAACCTATTCAGGTTTATGATTTATAAGCTGGTAAACATTTACACATAACAGAAAAGACATTCATAAGAATCAGCGTAACGAGCTGACAATGATATGAGCCATACCACATACAGGATGGGGTCACTGCTGTCTAGGGACAATTCTCTGGACTCGAGCAATGACAAAAATACTTTGAGAAAACTCAGGCAGTCATTGAGTCATTTCATTCTCTGCTTCACGTTAATGTAGTGCAGCACTAGTTGCACTAGTCAAAATATATTTCCTGGAATAAAACATTTTTTATTTCAGTGTTTTGTTTTGTTTTTTATTTCAGACTTGGTCTTGTTCCTCCTATATTTAAGAGTAAACTCCACAGCAATGCTTCTTCTGTTAGCACAAGAGAAGACGAGCTAGAGCAGAAAATACAAGTCTGACTGGAATATGAGACAGACACACAGGCTCTTATTTGTTTTAGCGCGTCTCACCCTAATCTGTTTGTTTTCTTCCCGTAGCCTCTGCACTTCCATCTGCAGTCGCTTGCACTCCTCCATGATCTTCTTCACTTCTCCATCATCCAGCGAAGCACTGGCTGACTTGGGCAGGACAGAGTGCTCAGTCTTAACAGAGGCAGAGGAAGACACAGTTTTGATGATTTCACTCTCATGCTGTGGAGAGAGAGTGAAGATGGGGAGTGGTGGGTGGGATGAGAGTGGAAGAAAAAAAAGGAACGAGGGGACATGCAAAGACAAAGCATGGAGATTAAAGTGGAAACAAATCACAAAACAAAATAAATCACGAGATGGGTGATACAGTGATGTGTAGCTGATGAATACAAGACAAAAAAAAAAAAAAAAATGCTGACAGAAGGAAAAAAACTAAAAACTACTACTCCACTGAAACAGAAATTAAATGGTTTAGTCTGATTTTATTCTTTGAAGGGGACCTATTGTGCTTGTTTTCAGCTCCATACTGTTATTCATTGTTGCTGCTAGAGCTCGACATGATTTACAAATTGAAATATTTCTTATTCATCTTATACTTGGCCTTGGCACAGTCAAACAGTTGATCCAGTCTGAAACGAGCCCTTTTAGTTCCTCACCTTTTAACGCTGCACTCTGTTTTAGCTAACCTTCTTTTGATTGGCTGCCTCCTCTCAAACAGAAGGTTTGGGCAGCTTGGTGGGGTTCCCGTGCTTTCAGCCAGATTACTGCTTACAACTTTTCTGTCACAACAGGTCCCACTAAATACTCAGTCAGCATATAATCTGTTACTACAGACAGCTATTATTATGTACTTAAATCAATGAAGTACACAGTGGAACAACCGTTTGTGGAGCTCATTTGGGGTGTGAAAAAATGTGATTGAATGTTTAAAGTGATGTGGCAAATGTTGAAGTGAAGAGAAACACTTACAGTTTTGTCATTTTCTAGAGGCATCTCAAATGCACATCTCAACTTTGAATCCATCAGCTCTTCAGGCTTTGCCTCCTTCCACTGTTGACAAGAAAATGAAAAAGGGAACCTTTAGATTTTTCTTTTCTTTTGTATCACAAATTCATTTTTCACTAATATCCATACTTCAAAGTAAATTCTCAACAGAAATGACCAACTTTACATTTTCAGGCTTAGGGAGCTGCATAAAAATGTATACATTTGTCAAACAGTTTTAAAAAAAAGCTTTTGCGGAATGAGACAAATACATTGAGTGAGCTACACTATTCAAGTGTTCAGCTGAAGATAGACTTTTGGAAGACACAGATGCCACTAACGCAACTAAACAAAACAAAACTCAGGGCCGAGAGGCAATGTAAGAAATTTAAACCCTTCAGATTCTCCAGTAATAAAGCACCCCCCCCCCGAAAAAAAAAAAAAAAAAAAAAAGGAAAATAGTATGCTCAGGTACTCACAACTCCTTCCATGTCAGTCATGTCATATGGAGCCAGCATGGACTGCACCATGAATTTGTGTTTACTCTTTTCATTGGGGTCATAGTCAAAAGGCTGTAGCATAACTGTGGGCAAAAACAAAGACAGAATGAAGAAACCAGGATTTGCCTGTCTCATAAACCAATAGAACAATGTCAAGAAAAATATTAGTCATTTTGAATTTGAAGAAAATCGCTGAATTTGAAGAATTTGTAGCAACATGTCTCAAAAAAAAGTTGGGACAGAGCCATGTTTACTGTGGTTTACCATTCCCTCTTTTTTTAACAACAGCCCATAAAAACCAGAGGAAATGGGACCAGTTGCTGGACTTTCAGGGGAGTAATAGTGTCCCATTCTTGTCTGTTATAAGCTTCTTGCTGTTTTTGGCTGGTAAAAGGTCTGGACTGCAGACAGGCTAGTTCAGCACTTGGACTCTTTTACTAGAAAGTTATGCTGTTATGATAGCTGCAGTATGCTGTGTTTTATTGTCTCGCTGAAATATTCAAGGCCTTCCTTGAAAAAGACGACCTCTAGATGAATATGTTGCTCTAAAGCTTGTAAGTACCTTTCAGGACTTATTGTGTCTTTCAAGTAGTACAAGCTAGAGCAGGGTGATAAGACCAAAAATATTTATCACGATATACTAGGGCTGCTCGATTATGGCAAAAATGATCATCACGATTATTTTCACTGAAATTGAGATCTCGATTATTTGACGATATTTATTTAACCCTTTAAGACCTACCATAGAACCAAGTCCGCCAGAGCTTATATTATTATTATTATTTTATTTTTTTTACATGCTGTAGTGCCATTTGTGGGAGCATTTCAAGTTGCTATACATCAATACAACTGTTATAGCCCATATTTTAATAATATGTATGCATTAAGTCCATAGTAACTACATTAATTGCAAAAAAGTGCAATAAACTACAAAAAAATTGAAAATCGTTTTTGTTTGTTTTTTAACATATATTTCTACTTGGGGAAATTTAAGAGGTTTATCCCTCAAAAAGTTAAATACAAAAAAGTTGCAAAAAATAGTTTACAACAACAGGAAATTTATTTTGAGTGTCTTCATAGTTTTATTTTGGAGATACAGCAATTTTTATATATTGCAGGAAAAACAAAAAACAATCCTATGATGCAAATTTGCAAAGAAAACAGCATGTGCATCAAAATAAACTATTTCCAGCAGTGCAATTCGAGTTCTAAGCATCCCAGAAACTATTCAGAAAAGTATAGAGTCAAACATGACTTATAAAAACACCAGTATAGGCTTTTAAGGCCTACAAGTAAAAAACTACATTTTCCGCGAAAATGATGTCACTTCCGGTTTGACAGTTTAACCAAAAGGCATTTCCAGGGGAAATTGGCCGACATATCCTCAGCATAACAATGCATAATATCCAGAAAACTTAAAAAGAGGTTATACACACACACACAATACGGTAATATTATGTTGAAGCACAGTACGTATCACTCCGCGAGGCTCCTGCCTACGGTAGCCGTAATGCTCCGACAATCCATCAAGCAGTGCGGCTTCGTAGCTTAGCAAAGTCGTACTAAAACATTTGACAGATTTTCGAGCGCCGTGTAGCACACAAAATCATTTCGAGGTGAGTAAACACAACCCGAATTCATACATACGGCACACGGGATTATAAGGGGCACTCTCGATTTTCAGAAAAATCAAAGGATTGATTTTAAGTGTGCCGTATTTTCCAAAAAACACGGTAATAACGATGGCCCGCTAGCATGCTCTACCAAAAATAGTGCTTTGTTGTGTATCTGATGGACGAAAGTTAAACCAGTTCCACACCACTGAAGTTGCAGCATTTTTACAAACCAATTCTGGTTCATCCGTTTCATTCAATGATCCGCTTTCACCCTTCTCATTCTCTGTCGCCGCCGTGCTTTTTCCGCCATGTGCGTATGAAAACAAAGGCACTGCGCATGCGTGTTTTACCCATATTCTATCGGGAGATTTCATTTTCTTATCGTTGCCCAACATTATACCGGTATTACCGTGAACAGTATAATATGGCACAGCCCTAGTACAAGCTTCCAATTTTATAGGGACAAATACACCCCATATACCAGTAGAGCCTTATATAAGCACTTTTTGCTTTAATTCAAAGGACGTGATGTCTTAAAAAAAAAAAAAAAAAAAAAAAAAAAAGATTTATGTGTTGCTGCCATCAAATTCGAACTTAACTCATCTTATTCATGAGGTAGTAAAATGTCTCATGTCTAAACATTTGACACTTTTCCATCTTATGCTGTGGATAAAATGTTTTCAAAAATTTTAACTTTGAGTAAATTATACCACCCTCCAAAAAAATAAGAAACAAAAATGAAAGAATAAAAAAAGAAAATGCAGGAGACAGAAACCACTTTAGTTGTCAGAAACAAGTCTTTTTTTTTTAAATTTTAATTTAAATATAATAGTTATGTGCAGATTAGACAGATTATTGGGAAAGTCATAAGGAGGCATGTGTGTAAAATGTCTCCAAGCATGATGTAATTATAAACTCAGGTAGTGACTGCAGTATCCATTACAGGTAGTGCAGGCGCGACCCTTTATTTGCGTGCTGCAACACAATACATGGTTGCTGCTAGTTCAGCACTACGGTTCCATATCTGACGCTGTTAAATGTAAGTATATTACACTTTATCTAGCACTTAAATTATGACAACTCAATATAGTTTTACTTCTATTAAGCCCAATAAGCTAACATTAATTACAGAGTCAGGCAAAAATGGATCAGTATAAGCCTTTGAACTTCTACATTAGGTTCACAGCTTTACCAACTTTTCTGGATGGCAAAAAGATGCAAAGATCCTTACCAAAAACATTTATGGAGGTTCCAGCGTCAATGATGCCACTGTTTGGGCGCACACAGTATCTGCGAGGTGCGGTCGTCTTGACTTTGAAACACACATTTCTGTCTGTGGGGTTGGTCAGCTTCAGGGTGGCGGTGACAACATCTGTAAATGGGCCTGAGGATGAGAAAGAAAGAAATGCAGTGACTTGAGTGTGCGTGCAAGCATGTGGGTGAATTTACACGTCTCGTAGTTTGGGTATAGATGCAGCATTTGTTTGTTACTTGGGCTCCTAAGAAGAAAGAAAACAGGGTGGGTGCACAAAGATTCTCCCAGGTAAAAGTGCAAATATACACAATGTAAAAATCCATTTCTGCAAACATCAATATCAGAGTAGATTTTTTTTAGCGGTTTTACAGAGCCTGCCACAAACAGAGCAAATTAAACATTAAAACAGTGGTGAGATCAGCAAAGTGTGCACGTGTTTATAATTCATACCACGCCCTCAGCCAAACGTTGGATGCTGCAGAAAAATTACTAGATGGGTGTCTTAAGTGCTAATGTTTTCCTTTTGTCTCTGTAGCAATTAGGTCTCTCACACGTTTCTTGACAGCTTAAGCATGGTTTTGGAAACTGATGTTGATGCAAGTGTGCATCAGTAACAGAGTGGGTGTATGGATCTTCTCCAAAGCCCTGCAACAATCAATCAGTGAACAGCCCACTTCAAACTGATACCACCACCCTAGGCCCTCACTTGACCCATTTCTGCAGCAAAAATGACACACCAAGGTAATTATCCAAGAAAATAATCATTACCGCTGGCACTGCAGCTCAGTCCGTAATTTCATAATCATTGTGCTTGGATACAGAAAAGCTGTAAAGGAATTCGGGTTGCACAGTGGGAGAAAACGCCAAATCTCCTGCCGGCTAGCTTATAATATTGTGAAATAGCATGGTAATAAGGATAAGCAATGACACCCTGATCGTGGAAAATGCTAGAATAGGGAATTCTTTGCAGTCGGGCAGTAGAAACGACACCGAAGGGGAGGTTAACTGAACCATTAGATCAAATCGAGGTGTTTCCAATGCTGTCAGAGTATAAAAGAGAACGTATGACAAGCAAATGAGAGAATTAGAGAAACGGTGCGGCGGGCCTGCCCTGACGCTGCAATGACAGCTAGCAGTTTGCCTTGTTGCTAGTGAGATTAGCTGGATGCTACTCCGGCGAGCTAGTTAGCACCGTCGCACAGTGTCGTTTCACCTGTCACCGCACAACTGTCGTACACACAATGTAGACTACAGCTAACAGCTATATCCCTCACGTTTTACCACAGCATATACAACGAATGGCACATTCAACTACTCAGTAGTGCAGAAATCGAAATACTGGCTCTCATTTACAACGTCTCCTGTGTTAGCTACCTAAGCTCGGCCCTGCCCTCCGCTTCTTCGGTTACCTCTGAATTTCAGTTCGTGTTGTGGCTCCAGCAACAGGACTTGTTCTGGTCTGGCCATGTCCCAGGGCTTCTTCCTGTCGTGACGGCGAGGACAACAATATTTTTTTTTTATCGCAGTTGGCCCGCAGAGGTGAAGCAAGCTGGCTCCCGAAGAAACAACCCGGCCGCCCTCGGTTTTTCTACGGGAGGGTAAATAAAGAGGGGGGATTTATACACGCACAAACACACACCGCCACTCGAACTGACAGGCTGGCTGACTGACTGCCACCGACAGCTGCTGGAGGCTAAAAGGTGCTACTGCTAACTTTACTAGCAGCGGAGACGAGGAAGGAAAAGGCTACGTCACGCTGTGGGCGGGACTAGCAGGTGACGTAAGCTGGTTTTTGTTAGTGCTGTCAAAGAAAGTCCAACGTTTAACAGCTCAGGACTGAGATAAGACAGC
Organism: Astatotilapia calliptera; assembly: GCF_964374335.1. Lineage (NCBI taxonomy): Eukaryota > Metazoa > Chordata > Actinopteri > Cichliformes > Cichlidae > Astatotilapia > Astatotilapia calliptera. Next base: position 30,255,675 of record NC_137441.1, read on the forward strand.
ACTATGAACACTTCAGCCACAATAAAGATTTTACATTAAGGCCTAAAGCACTGCTACACATTCCTTAAAATGTTATGTTTTAATCTTATATAGTTTTAATAGTGAAAAATACAAACCATACCAGTATATGGAAGAAATTTCAGATCCTTTTTGCCATAGACCTTTAAAGAGTCCTCTTCTGGTTGCTCCCAGTAGGGGCCACCACAGCAGATCATCTGTCTTCATCTCGCTGTCTCCCTTGAATTCTTTCTCATACCAGCCATCTGCATTTCCTCCTTCACTTCATCCATGAATCTTCTCTGTGGTCTTCCTCTTTTCCTCCTGCCTGGTAGCTCCATATTCAGCATCCTTTGCATTAATACATATTTATACCTTCTCTGCACATATCTAAACCATCTCAACTTGCCTCTCGTTAGTGTCATATCTTCAAACCATGCAGTATAACAAGTCTCACAGCCACCTATGAAAATAATGCCAACCAAATTCCTCCAATAGGTCTGCGTAACCCCTCACCATAGGTAGACTTTGAATTAGGTAACACCAATTAATTCAGCCAGATTTGACAACCCACTTGAAAAATATGGAGAGGCTGGTCTGTGTTTTTCTTGGCTTGGTTTTTTTCCCCCTCCACATTTGTGTCCTATGTTTTTCCAAATAAAGTTCTTGCTGAGGGCCCCAGTTAGACTTATTCCAGCTCCTATTTTATATCTGTATCTGAATGGACTTAATTTAGCTCAAATTCAGATCCATCAGATATGAGTTTTCCCTTGCTGTGATTTTCTACCACCTTATCACATCCATTCTCATTACATCATGCTCTGCAACACCTTTCTTGTAGAAAATAACCAGCATATGGTTTTGGATGCTGCCTTCACTCCATACTTGCTCCAACGGTGACTTTGGCATCAGCTTAAACTTTGCTTAGGTTGGTGAGACCAGCAGAAAAATATTAGTCCTTTATTTATCCAGGTAAAAAGAAAAAAAAAAAAATCTCATTGAGATTAACAATCTAATTTCCAAGAGAGTCCTGAAAAAAAAAATAGGAAAAAAAAAAGCAAACTCTGCTAATGTCAAAGCTTAAAATTAATAAAAAGAAATTTTCACTAAGTAAAATGTTGAGTTTTTGGATACGGAGAGCTGGAGAAAACTTTTTTTTTTTTTTTTTTAAAAAAAAGAGTACAAACAACAAACATGTACTAGAAAAGTCTTGTGCATTGCTTCCATACACACCGCTTCAAAACACACCTGGTAAGTTCTGAAAATATAGAATCAACATGTCAAGTTTAAGTTTAGGTGCTTAATGATTAAAAAAAAATATATATAGTTTTTAAATTATCAGGGCACTCATTAGGAGGCTGCAATATTTCCTTTTTGACTGAGACCATGGAAACTGAGCTGAGTAGGCTTGGGAGTTACTTAATCCAGAATAAAACTAGGTAATTTTACCTTTAGATACTCACATCGGTGATACATGCAGGAAAATCATTTACACCAGGAGTGTCAAACATAAGGCCAGGGGACCAGAATCTGCTCAGCAAAGACTCCAACCTGGCCTGCTGGAAGTCTTTGAAAATTGTGCAGGAGGGCATAAATCCTGCACTTAAATGTATTCTCAGAAATTTTCTTTTTCCTACCGAAGACGACCTCCTCCACAGCCACACTCTAAGCAATAGATAAGTGCCAAAGTTAAGAGGTTGTCTGAATTAAAAAAAAAAAAAAAAATCAATGTGTCCACAGTCAAATAATAAAAATGGAAAGTTTTTAACTGAATTTTCTATTTCATAATTACAGGCCCGTCTAGGCAATGAGCTACCAGAACTTTGTAATTTTACACATTTGAGTCCGAAGAGTCATGTTGACACATTTCTTTATCACGTATAAGATATCTCAAGCAGTAAATATGCATTTAAGTTATTTTTACGGGCTAAAAGATTCTCTCAAGTACAGCCCTTTTAAGATCAAAGTGGGCGCACAGTTGGCGACCCATTGTGCTTTTCTACTTGTGCTACATCCTTTCATATTCTTTTCTTCCTGCCAGTCACTCTTTGAGATCATTATATTACACATGTACTTTGAGTAGCAGTAGCAATAAATGAATAAAGAGATAAAAAAAAACCAAACAAAAAAACCAAAAGGAGCTAAAGAATTTATAGAGCTAAACTTGAAATAGCAAATATGTTTGATACAACAGTGCATTCAGATCATACTTCTGATTGTAAAAGCTGCAAGACAAGGCATCTCTAATTTTTTTTGCTGCGGTGGGGGCAGGAGTAGGGGGGCGGGAATAAATAAATAAATATCAGCACTGTTAAAGATTAAGCGATTTGGTCCGATACGTTACTGATTTTCACAACGAATGTAGATCAGTTTTTTGGTTGGGAGCTAGAGACACAGGTAGATGTGCAAAATGTTCACTGCCATGAGGATTGTTGTTTTGCGAAGCACAACAGTCATAAGAATCGATAAGCTTGGATGCACTTTTCTCTAATAGGGTTGTTGATTTCTATCCCCTGAGTTGCGTAGAGTGTAATGACAAAAACATGACAAAGCAGTTGCTGTTTGCACCAAAAAAAAAAAAAAAAGAAAAAAAAAAAAGAAAAAAAAATTCTTTATTTCATAGAGCTCCTTTTCAGAAAGTAGACCCATATTTGATGTACACATTAAATGAGACTAGGGCACTGAAATGAGAGATGCTAATACTGTACAGGCTGCCTCTGCTGTGCAAGGCTAGGCAGGAGGACCCCCTCCCCCCTCAGCAGAAAAGAAAAACAAATTGTTCTTTTTTTTGGCCATTTTTTCTTTTTTTGCAAAAACAAGAACGATTTGTGTAGAAACAAGCAATGTTTTGCATCTGTCACCTCCCACTTATAACCCTTCAGTGTGTGGAAGAAAAAAAAAAAAAAATCCCAAACAACTTCAGTTGAAAGGATTAAGTTATAGCAATATGCACACCATCAAGTGTACAATTTGTCAAGGTTCATTTGATTCTAATAAAATACTTTAGAACCCATATAGATTTCATATTTATCTTTTTGGGGGTATATGGATCAAAAAAAAAAAAAAAGAAAAAAAAAGACATTAAATCATAAAGATGGGCTGGAAGGAAAAGGGTGGGAAAAAACCCCCAAAAATAACCCAAAAAAAAAACAAAAATAAAAAAAAAACAACCAAAAAACAAAAACCCAACCACCCCAAAAAACAAAACTCTACTAAAGCTACAAATGGTCATCCACCATCTCCAAGGAAAGGAGAGGAGAAAGAAATAGACTGAGAAAGAGAGAGGTGGGGATAAAGAAAGGGAGAGAATGTAAGAGCGAGGGAGGCAGGGAGAGGATTGGCCAAGCTATACAGCGCAGTATGACACCCACTTTAGCTCATTACACACGTACAGTCGTGATCAAGGCACAGGGATCTTCTAAAAGTTTTTTCCTCAATAAAGTTGTACAAAATAATACATTTTACAGTCTGTACAAGAATAATAGTTCAGCAGTAAAGTAAAGACAGACATACAAGGGAGGAGAGGAGGAATGGTGGAGGGAGGAATGGCAGGGAGGTGCAAGCACACAGGTGGGGGCAGAAAAAAAAAAGTCCCATTTTGTTGTGTTTAATATTCCAAGATTAATATATCTTATTTTCTCTTTAAAATGAAAGACCACTGCCAGGAAGGTAAAAGTGCAAATGGAAAAGGTGGCGGTGAAGAGGGTGGGCGAAAGATGGAGAACGTGTAGAGAACGGGTGACAAAAGGATGACAAAGAGTTGAGATAAAGAAAGAGCGCACAGGGCACAATGGCACAAAAGTCTACACAGAGAAAAACAGCTGTGGAGACTGTATAACAGGATGAGAGTTCTCTTTAACTTATATGGTACTGTACTGTTGAAGGATGCCCGTCGCCCTCTATTGAAAGTCCCATAGAAGTTGGCATTTCTGGTTCTTTTTGTTTTAAACTCAATATATCCTCCTCACGTGATGCTCCGATACCAACAAGACAAAGTCAGGTGGCTAAACAGTTCTGTAGAGAAGCCGCTGGCGCCCCGGTCAATCACGGCCGACACCTCCCATCAGAGAAACTCAAATCGCAGTTGGCTCCCATCCCGTTTTAGTGAACACCTGCTCGAGTGACGTCTCACCAACACACCCGTGGTCTGGTTAAGTCTGTGGTAACGCTGCTCCTCTGGGCTCGGCTGAGCTTCGCCCGTTTAATCTCAAAAAGCACCGACCCAGATAAATAGCCGGCATCTCAACGAAATGCGAGCAGGTACGTGCGTTGCCAGATTGACCCCCCTGTTGTGCAGTCCAGTAAAAAGCAGGTGAGATGTGTTGTGTGTGCGCAAGCAGAGCCACTGGATTTAAAGATGTCTCTAAGTGAAAGGAAGGTTTGGTGTACATGGTTTGAGTCAAAGTCCTGAGCACAGTGCTTGTTTTTTTGTTTTTTGTCTCTCTTAAATACAGTGTTCAGTTGATCTGCTGTGATATATTCATTCTCCATTTGCAGTAATTCATCTCTTTCCCAATTGCACTGAAGTAGTAGCTCTTAGTTTTCAGCCCAATCAGGGGAGAAAACCCCCCCCCCCCAAAAAAACCAAAACGAACAAAACTCAAGCTGCAGCTCCAACCCTCGCTGCAGGAAACTCAGTCCGGACTGGGCCACTTTTTTTCTGTTTTTAGGAAGGTGAAGGTAACGTGACGATAACATTATGTCGAAAGGTGAGGAGCTGGGAGTATGGCTGAAAGTCAAGACTGAAGTCTGTTTTACGTGTAAGCCCCTCAAACCCATCCGTCAAAAATTCTGCATCAGGTAGAGAGTTTGCATCAGGGGAATTTCTGGGTTCACGGCGTGTTTACTATAAGTGTGTGTTTTGGCCCCTGTTGTGTCACAAGAGCTCTCATACTTCTGCAGAAGAGTTCAGAGACGCAGGTTCAGGGATTTCTTTTTCGTCTTCCATAGTCCGATCTGGTTTTATCTTTTTGGCCTAACACCTTTCCTCTCCCATCACAACAGCTCGTACTGCCGCAGGTGCATCCGCTGGATGATGTCTCGACAGTCATTAAAGACGCGGCGGATGTTCTCTGTGTCGACGGCGCAGGTGAAATGGGGGTAACAGTAGTGCCTTCCATCTCCACTTGCTGTGCTGATCCTCTGTAGAAGAAAGGAAAAGTTACAAAGCAGCTAAACAACTTTTGTGCAGCAGAAATGTCTCCAAATTTTATTAAAGCATAACCCCTGCCCCTCCACTGCATACATTTAAAAACAAATCCCATGAAAGACAGCTACGCACTTACCAGGAACTCATCTCTGATGAAGTACTTTGCCCTTGTAACACGCGGATCTTCTCCAGGTTCTGGCGTCGCTGTAAGAGGAGACAGAGGCCAGTGACTAACTTCTCACCATATGCAATTTCACAGGTAGACAATTTAAACATGACAATGCAACAACTAGTAAGGAGGCACTACAACTCTATAGCAGAATGTGTAAGACGTAAAAAGAAGCTTTCCACCTCACAGAGCAAGCGCTTCACTACAAAAATCTTCTAGGTGTATCCAGGATGACCCCTTGTGGTGAATGATATCAAAGGTATCCTTTCAAATTTCTGGATGAGTTGTTGCATCGAATTTTCCATTTTTTAAATGATAAATTTCATTGATGAAAATAAAAATGTGTTTTCACGTCGGTATAATTTATTGTACTTAATCTTAACACACACACACACACACACACACACAGAGCTCAAAATCAGATGCTGTAATAAGGCAGCTCACCATCATCAGGTGTGGTGTAGCGAGCAAATTCTGGGAAGTATTCTTCGATTTTGGACTTCCCTGCCAACACCTTCTCTGCAAGCAGGTCCTGTTTATTTAGGAACAAGATGACAGAAATGGTCCGCAGCCACCTGAGGAAGACGAGAGACTGAAATAAGATCACACTGAAATATAAAACTGTTTCCAAGTGTGAAAAGACAAAGTTCAGTCAGCCAAAATAAGCCATAACAGGGGCCAGCAGATAACAGTTCGCTTAGGACTTGCTCAAAGTGTTCTAGCTTCGAAACCATGTTTGATAAATAACTTGCCTACCCTTGAGAGGCTGAAGTGCTGCGACGGCTTTCTGATTTCCTATGCTGTCAACTTAATCTCAGGATTCAATACAAAACAAACCACAAGTCCACAGGATGACAGGTTTGGCATCTTTCCTCACCTGTTGTTCCAGATATTCTTGAAGAGGTTGAGAGCCTCCTGTAAACGGTTGGTCTGATTGTCCTCTCGGATCACCATGTTGTAACTGCTACTGGCCACCACAAAGATGATGGCTGTTACGTCTGAGGAAGAGGGAGGAACAGCGATAAATCAGACACCGTGAGAGAAAAGGATACGAGTCAAGGGAAGTGAGAGGAAATAAACACCACTTACCATTAAAGCACTGAATCCATTTCCTGCGCTCATCCCTTTGACCGCCGACATCAAACATACTGTACAGATATAAATGTAAACATGGAAAATGCTGCCATCATGTGGAGAAAATGCATATGTACAGCTGATTTGTGTTTATATCCTCAGACACTGTAGATTACCTTTGAAAGAAACTGTTACTCTCCACCCTTTTTTACTTACTGGAAATTAACTTTGTCCACTTGGAATCTCGTCTCAAAGATCCCTGAAGTCAGTACTCTGCACCTCAGCAAATCCTGGTGAACAGGAGTGACACAATGTAACAACAAGGCTTTTATGTGCCAGATTAGAGTGACAAACCTGGAGAAACACTCACAAGATACAAATCCAACATATGGAATATTTGGACAATATACTGAATTTCAAAGTGAAAAATAAGAGGATATAACACATTTGAGTTTGGCACCAAAGGAGCAAAAGCATAACTTTAATATGTGACAGGGACCAAAATGTTAAAGTCCCTTCCTCATAAAATACTATTCAGGGGAAATAGTTGTATAGTTAAATGTAGGATATTATTAACTTTGTAGTGGAAGAAGTTCACCCACCTGATCTGTTGGAGTGTAGTCACTCTGTTTCACAATGTCGATCTTGTCTAGAAAGCTGAAAAGACGAGAGACACAAAAGGCAAGAGAACAGTTACCGAAGTAATACTATAGACCACACAGTGGTTTCATATTTGTAAGACTTGTACAGGTGTGCTCAAGGAGTCAAATGAGACAAAAAAAAAAAAAACCCCAAAAAAAACCCCCAACACTGGTATAATACCAGGCATGACTGTGCACTTTTTCCTCCAGCAACACTTAAGTATCATCTCTCATGTACATCGCCACAGCTGTGGTATTATATGAAATACAAAACCAGTTTGCCAGAGAGGCTGTCCGTGTGGTTTTGAGCCCGACATACTGAGACTTAAAGTCTCCAATAGAGAGAGATACCAATAAAACCAACTTTTGAATTTAATTGTATTTTTCTACAGCAGATGACCTTGAAGGTAGAAGCATCCTCACTGCTCACTCAATATGCAGGGAAAACACTGAAGCTGTTGTCCAGTATGCCAAAATGAGTCAATGTGAAAGCAGGGAGTGAGCATAGCTACAAGTGATCATGACAACTCAAAGGGCAGAAGACGATAGATTCAGGTTACACCCAGCTTGAGGAAACTAAGATCTTATGGAGAAGAGTACAGTGCATTCAGTAGTTTTAATATGTATAGTATTTAATGTAGCTTTTTCCTCATTTGCAAGAGAAGGTGGGCCTCCTGCAACATCTGCAATTATTTCACATTTGAGTAAAAAGGATGACCAAGAAGTGCTATGTTAAAGATCAGAACAAGCCGCAGGCAGCATTCAAACATCTTGCCAATGACAGCAGGTCATCAATATATCATGGAAGACATGGATGAACTAGGAAACAGGAAGAGGAAGTGGACAGTGAGAGAATCTTTGGGATTCTTTGAAGGTCCGAGCAACCACCAGCCCCATACGGAGAGGGAAGAAAGAAAGAGAAAAAAAAAAGTGTCCAGAAGGTAAGATGAGAGCACACACACAAGAGTGGAAGAGGTAAAGAAACAGAAGGAGAGAGACAGAATGAAGGTGTAGTGGCGTCTGTCTGACATTACAGAGCAGATTTCAAAAATAGCTCCCCAGCGCCCTGGCCTGCAGCACGGTTACCATGGAGACCCAACCACAGGCACTATTAATAGTCTATCAGCACCCAATCTCGTGCAGCTGGAGTAGCACCAGAAAGAAGACAGACTGATGGAGAAAGGGGAAAAAAGGAGGAGAGAAGGAAAGAAAGAGCAGGATGAGTTTGTGTTGTGTGCAAGGCGGAAGGAGGAGGGATCACAGACTGGACTGTACCACTTGAGTGAGGAAATCAACTTTTTAAAGATCAAACCGATCTAAAGTTCTCAATGACCGGATGCATTATTCACCAGGATGGATTTATTAGTAAAAAACAGTCAAGACTACAGGGTCATAGTCAAGAGCTGAGCAGCGAAGGTATCCTCCTCAAACATCACCCCCCCCTCCTCTAAGCATCCTCTGATCTGTAGATGACTCAGCCTCCGCCATGTTTGCTCCCAAACCCTGCAAACTGCAGCTGTTACACGACTCCTTCACTATACATTTTCTTTGTGGTTTTACCTGCTTTTGTTTGGAAAAAAAAATATAAACTGGACAACTCTGACCCATAAAAAGTACATTTAGGACCCCCCTTAATCACTTAACGTATGCACATCCAGATTTTAAGATTTCAACCAGTGACTCCTGTCTCAGCTCCCTTTTAAAAGTCATCCACCTTTGTTAGGATGACTCCATACTCCTGACAGGTTATGATAACTTTGCTGTTTTTATTTGTAGCAGATGCAGAGTGCTCCAAGTCTCGTCAGTGATTTTTAGAAGTCCGCAGGTATTTAATGTATCCCAAAAATATGACCCTTTAAGTTTTATTTCAGTGTTTATCAGGACATGAAAACTGCATGTTTAGAAACACCACTCGAAGACTAAGCTGTTTTAATAATAGTGATGCACTGTATCAGTCTTAATTCAGCAAGAGACTCGTTTCCCTTTATGCTGAAGAGCTTTGATATTGTCGGACTTACTCCTAATCGAGATGATTTCTAGCTAGTTTTCCCTCATTAATGCACTGAATCAGCATCGTCAAATCTAATCTTCTCCACTACACAATTGCATGCCAGCATTTTCACATACGACCACACTCGTCATTTACATGTGTAAGGGTGCGTTGGTGCCCGCACATTGGGAAAATGAGAGGAAACAGAAGGAGGGCGTTTCTATCTGCTGGGTTGATTTTAAATTAGAGCTTCATGCAACTTTGTTTATAGACTAGCTACTTTACCTCTTTTCCTGAACTTTGAGTCAGTGTGTGTTGTTGAAAACATGCAGTGTGTGGTGAGGGTATGGAGAAGGGTTCAGAAAAACAGAATCAAGTCTTTGTTAAGACTCAAAACAAACGTGTCACAGTCAAGTCAAAACATTTGGTTGAGTTGTTCATCTCAAACTCGAGTATGAGCACCGGTTACAGTATTGAAGTCCATAACTGTATGTAGAGGTGGTATATGCCGATATTACCTATGAGCTTTCTCCTCTTGATGGGAAATAAACTCTGGATCTCATTGCATTTAGTTTTTAAATCTTTTTTAAAGCACAGTTAATATTATGTAGGGTGCATAGTGCTTCCCTAACGAGTAGATTTTTTGGCAATCTCTTAGGGAGCAAGAGCATTCATACTATCCGGTCTTTAAGTCTGATATTATTAGCCGTTTCTGGGTCCAAGCTACACTTTAAACAAATATAGCAGCATCACAGAGTTACAATTTTGCCTAAATTCTTTCCTCTTTAATAAAATGCTCAATGTGACTGCTCTACCAGGTGTAACAATTAGGTTTAACATCCAGGCATTCACCATAACAGAGCTAGCAGGGAGCTAGAGATGGAAACCATGGATTGAGATTTCTGAAAAAATTAAAACTTACAGCTCTGCTATCACAGCCGACAAAAATGAAGACAGAAAACTAAACAACAATGTTTGCAGGGTTACTGAAGTTGGGCTAGCTGGTATATAATGTTGTTCTATGTCACTGCTAGCTACACAGCTATGATTTGCATAATATAAACACATTAGTACACTAAAGTTGGAAGATGAATGCCAACTTTTTTCCACTCAATAGAAGATCATGTGATGGTTCCCGATGGTTAGGGATAAATGCAATTGCATATCAGGAAGGTGTAAACAGACTAAACTTCAGTCAGGAGAACAACTGAGATAATCCATTCAAAATATGAGGTTGGTCATTAATATACTACTGCATGGGGCTTTAGTTACATCATAAGGTTTTAAAAGCTGAGCTTTAAAAATGAATAGTGGTAATAAAAGTGACAGAGGTCGACAGTGATCACTGAATTTTTTGTTTTGGGGGGCTTGCTCAGATGACATTGAATAAGATACAAACCAAAAACAAAACCAAAAACAGCCTTAATAAACGCAGAGTAGTTTGGACCTGGAAGCAGGGTTCATACATCATCACTTAACAACCGGATTGACGAGGCTAGGGCTCACATTGCTATCATCTAGTTTTGAGTCCTTAGTTGTCATTTAATCTAAGGAAATAATTTAGCCAGATTTAAGGAAATTAAGGTAAAATGCACTTTTCTATAATACACGGTCTCATTGCCATATAGGAGTCATGAATTGAAAAAACCCAACTAGTATGCCTTACCTGCCATGAAACCGCTTAGTAGCGCACATGCTGGGATCAGGATGAGCATGTCTACCCCAGATTTCACCCTACTTATGCTTTAGTCATAAAACCGGAAGTATTAGAACAAATACGAAAACATACTTCAGTCTCTACTTCTTTGTCAATAATGCAACTGTTCATCCTGCTTGTAACCGGCTTCCAGCAGGACCTGACACCATCTCAAGCTGAAAGGAGCCGCTCTGCTATGCAACTTCTAGGATGCCCCAAGTACACAACATTTGCCTCAGATTACTAGTAATAAGCTTCTGTAACTCAAAGCAAACAAAACAATAAATAAAAAAAAAATGACAATTAAAACTACACCAACTATAAGATAACCACACAAAATGGCACCACATGCACAGTATCAATAAAAACTAGAAGTTATCCCTCACAGAATCCTCACATTTATAAATCACGTCACCATGAAGTTGAACTTAAGTTACTTACTACTGTGCACAGTCGATTAGCTGGTACTCATTGGATCTCTCATAGCAAGCCCGGACACCTTCGTCTTGCCACAGTGTCTTTGCGTGATCGTAAAACTCCTGAGAACAAGAAGATTTGGGGAGGGAGGGGGGGGGGGGGGGAGGAGAAGATGAATCATACAGGCAGAACAGGAGAATTGAAGCATCAGCAAAAGTTGGACATTGTTAGTAATCATGTTTATCATGAAATTACAAAAAACAAGTTCTGTGTCACTGCAGTGGAAATGCGAGACAACATTAGAACCACTGCATGATTAAACAGGATTGAGCAACAGCTCATGTGCTTAAACATGTTTCAAAGTAGGCGATTGTGTGTATTCCTTGTGCATGTTACACTGAACATGACATGAAACGGGGGGGGGGATGTGTATGTGAGGGCACCTCCTGCCCAGCGTTTCTGTTGACACCATATGCAGTGTACGTTGTGCCTGGGCGATGTCTGTGTGCACATCTTTAAAAAGGTAAATAAGGGTGCAGATTCCGACAGCAGACAGAGACTTTGTGACATGCAGATATCAAATAAATGAAGCATTTATCTTTTTTGCACTCTTAACACCTTTGCCGATTTCATTTTAAGGAAGTAAAAAGTTGCAGAAACAACAGCAACAACACCACCTCTGTGTGTCACTCACTGACCACTTTGAGCACACCCGTTAAACCTGACTTGAACTGTCCGGAGCATTGTACATGCATGCTTCTTAACTGGCTTCATGGTGGCTGGTGGTGTGCTGGATTGCATTACACGGCATGTTCCCAATATTTTGTCCACTCCATTAACATACATGAAGAAACATTAGGCAATGTCAAGCACTCCGGTACACCACCAGCCACTATGTGAAGCCAGTAACAAAGCTGACTTGTCGCTTCTTTAATAACATCAAAAACTGAAAGGGTGCAAGCTTTGTGAAGGTGGAGTTGATGTTTGAACTGTTGCTCAGGCTTACAGTAGATTTTACGAAATGAAGTGGCAACACTATGAGAATCATTGCTATAAAAAAGGACCATTGCAGCATCCAAACCCTTCATCCTTAAAAAACACGCAATACATATTTAGCACAGTTTTTAAAAATGGATCATTCGGTCTGCTGCTCCTGAACCTCTCATCAATGTCACAGAAACATGGCCATTAGTCAGGTGACTCTGCTCCTAGATTTAAAAAGGAACAAGTTTGATTTCCTTAGAGTCTTCCAATCCCTATGAGCACACTGTTGAGCGTTTTGACAAAACCCTGTGTCTCCACATTCCTGATCAGGGAGGTTTTCCTCATGTACAACAGCGTGTTCCCCGTGTGTGTGTAGCTATATGCACTGAAGCTACTGAAATTTACTTGTGGCTGTAAGGTGGTAACACCTGTTATTGCTGACATATCACCCCAAAATAACTTAACACAAACAGCACAACTAGTTTTTCTGCCGATTTAGATGCCCACTCTAAACACATATAGTATATTCTCCTTCATTACAGCCAAATTCATTATATTGCTCATTTACATTTTTTTTTTTTTTTTAAATACCAGCATCTGTGCTGTGATATTGACATTTAATATGAGAGATGCTGCTTCTCTTACTGCAGATTTCTAGGCATCACTAGATTGTGATATGAAATATGTGACTGTTTGATCAATAACTGCAGCTAGTTGCTAAACTAAGAAAAAAATCAAATTTGATGCACTCATTTAATGAAAATAAAAAAGTTGGGGGGGGGAATTAAGAGCAGACCAACTGCAGTGACTCAAAAGGTATTTTCTATGTGCAGAGCCATTTTTAGCTCATCTATAAACTAAACAAATGCAGGTCAAATATATCTGGTTTCTCCTACACTACAGGAACAAAGGTATTGAGTCACCTACACTTTACACCTACAGGAGCTGTTCAGCCTTGGAAACCCATGCCATGTAGCTCCTGGTGCACAGTTTGTGTGCTGATGTTAATGCCAGAGTTTGGCTGTTACTGAGTCAGCGGAGTGTTAGAGCCTCAGGACTTGACGACCCTGCTCTGCCACTTTGAAGCAGAGTTGCTGTGGTTTCTAAACACTTTGACTTTGCAATAATACTACTTCGAGTTCATGGTGGAATATCTAGGAGGGAAGAGATTTCATGAACTGATTTGCTGCAACAGTACTATCCCTAATATAGCACCATGCTCGAATTCAGCAAACTCTTTAGACTGGCTCTTTCAGCAGTGTTTATAAAGTCAGACTGCATGGCTAGGTGCTTGATTTATACATTTGGGGCGATTGTGGCTCAAGAGTTGGGAGTTCGCCTTGTAATCGGAAGGTTGCCGGTTCGAGCCCCGGCTTGGGCAGTCTCGGTCGTTGTGTCCTTGGGCAAGACACTTCATCCGTTGCCTACTGGTGGTGGTCAGAGGGCCCGGTGGCGCCAGTGTCCGGCAGCCTCGCCTCTATCAGTGCGCCCCAGGGTGGCTGTGGCTACAATGTGGCTTGCCATCACCAGTGTGTGAATGTGTGTGAATGTGTGTGTGTGTGTGAATGGGTGGATGACTGGATATGTAAAGCGCTTTGGGGTCCTTAGGGACTAGTAAAGTGCTATATAAATACAGGCCATTTACCATTTGAATTTGAAATTTAAAGTGTTTACCAAAATCTACATAGTGTACTAGAGTGGGCAATAGACAAATGGCTGTGTTGCACATAAACACTGGAATTTGCTGTGTGTAGCCATATGTAGGAAGTCATCCAATATTTACTTAGACACCAAGTCAACGGCACATTCCTCTATTAATTTACACTATGGGCTGCAGAGATGAGACATTAACAAATGTGTGATTCAAATTGCAAACAAAATTTGCTCTTCACATTTTACAAATGAAACACTCATTCCATAAACTCAGTTAAAGTTAAGAAATCTGACTTGGTAACAATTAGTGCAGCCCTCAAGTCATCATGTAATGGAAAAGTAAATGGGTTGGACTTATCTTATCCCAATCATCCAGCAGGCAGTCTACAATAATGTACCTGACAAAAATAAGGATCTCCAATCATTTTCAATCTGCACTGGATTCAATTCCTCGTCTCCATTAAAGTCCTAAACCGGTTTGACCGTGGTAAACGGCTTTAAACTATTAATGTTGGAATTCACCTGTTCACAAACCTGCATGCGTCACGTGTGGGCACGTCCGTCCTCGTAGCTCTTTACAACTTTACCAGCACTCTGCTTGCTGAATTAACTGTAATACTCCCTCCTTTAAATTAAAAATGAAATCTAACCTAAACATTTATAGTGGCAGGCGCACAAGGGCACTGTTAAAGCCAGTTTAAAAGCAACTGACTTCCTGCAAACTGATTCCCGTTTCATCCTGATTTACCATTAGTCTTCATTTCGAGATAAATTAATAATGTCACAGTCCTGACTGGAAGTGATGATGTGCCTATGACGCTCACCACCACACACACTTTTCACCATCATGTTTTATAACTTGGAAACTATGCCATGCTTGTCATAAACAAGTCATCCAACCAAACAAGTAAAACTACCATAAACAAATAATTGCTTCCCAACAGCTCAGAATGCATGGAATTCATTGGGCAGCAGGGTGATTTAGTGGTTGACGAGAGTGGCTCGTAGGTTAAATCTCTCAGATTTGAGTCCTCTGACAGCTGATTTGTCTTAATGAATTGTTGCAGAGTTAGATTTGCTGTCTGCTTACAAACTACAAATCACTCAGGGTAAGAGTGTGAGCTCAGTGCCACTATGTAAATAAATGGGTGTCTGGTGAGGATCGTTACTTGACTGAAACACAGCTGCCCCTTTAGTTTCAATATTTCCCACCCCTATTTATCATTTATGAACTTTATTCAAAATAAACAGAAGTAACAAAAGCTTCTTCTTGAAAAGGTCATACAAGACTGAGTGACCTGAAACCTCAAGCTCAACAGGTGGCTGTAGATAAACACTGACTAATGTCCACACTAACATTTTAGTGTTGAGTGCATAACTTACTTCCCATGCATTGCACTAGCCCTCAGACTTTTGCAAATGCTGCTGAGCTCCAGCACTGCAGTGCAGTGCTAACTACTACACCACCAGTGCATGGCGGCATACCAAGTGTCAGTTGTCTTAACATACACATTTTCAAGACGGACAAAGACTCCCAAAAATAATACCACTGTTTCACCTTAAACTGCTATAATCATATTAGTGTAGGTATTGTGCAAACCTTCATCTCTTGGGATAGACAATTAGTCAATGGAAATATCCCGCTGAGAATACCAAACCCACACAGACATTACCAGTGGATTCATTAGTAAACCCCAGTGTCTATAACAGTCTCTGGACACAGTCTTTACCTGTTTCAAGAGATCCTCACCTGTGACACTGGGAGTAATTCCTACCATGATCTACTGAAGTACAAACACACAGCTGAAAAGGCCATGGCCCTGCTACAGATCCATTATACAGACTTTAAAAATAATAACACAAATTTAAATAATAAAAGTCCTAAAATGTACCTTACACATCTATCCCAATTTCTGAAGCAACCCAACAAACTCAAACAAGTATATAAGGTCAACTCTACAATTCTTAGTAGAACATAAACTGGGGCAATGAACTATGAAAACGTGAGCCATGAGTTCAATTTGAAAGAGTAAAGCTGGAAAATTACTGTCATTATAAAACAGTTCTGAAGATCAAAGCAAGGCAAACAAGAAAAACCGCTAAATAAATTACTTAAAGAAAGCTACATGTCAAAGTGTGGGTTGATATGTATTTGGTGATATATTGCTACTCACAGATGGAAAATCAAAGTCTTTCTGATTGACAAAGTTGAGGATGTATTCAATCCGGCACTGGTTTTCAGGACATGCCAACTGGACAGGTGGGGTTAGGGTACTCATAGCTGTTACTATGGTCTGTAGAAAAGAAACCCAAAGAAAAACGATAAGACAACACGACAGGTTACGGCCGCATTTGTCTAAGCTGCTACTAAACCACCAACAGCACACTTACCTCGATAGCCTCTTTAATATTATTCTTAATGTCCTGGATTTTCTGCTTCTTCTCTCTGAAACAGAAAATGTTCAATGAGAAGCAGTAAATCGCAGAAATACTGCAAATGTCTTCAGAACAGGGAAAAAAGTGCATGCATATAAAAACTGTTTGACTGAGATGAAGTGCTCAAAACATGTAAAACGAGTTCTACTTTTGTCTGCAGGTGATTTGTTATATATAGAAAAAGTTAATATCCTAAAGATTTTGGATATTAATGTTTAGCATTTAACCTGCAATACATTGAGACCACAAATTAACCATAAAACAGCAATAATCTGAAACTGTTAAGAGGGAGCAAAATAGAGTAAATAAAAAGACAAGACATAATTTAGCGTTAAAAAATAATTTAAGGCTAATGGTGACAGAATGATTACATTTGTTTTTTGAACCAGTCGGTGACATTTTGTCAAACAGACAAAACTGCATGATACAAAAGCAACTTCACATCCACTGAAAGAAAACAGCCATTCTCACAGCTTGCACTGCAACTCTGCCTCTCTTCAAACCACTATATTTACATCAAAAACATGTTTAGTTTTGCTATAAAGTATCATTTTAATGAAGCTTGGAGAAAAAAAGAAAAAAGAAAAAAAGTGTTAGAGGTCCCTCTTACCCTGACCGGGTGCATTACAGTCCACTGTATTAGGTTTGTTTTTGGTCTGTATGGGTAAACAGACCTTCATTGACATGCATGCTAGCGAAATTATGTCTGTCTGCTGTAAATGATAGCTGTGTGTTTGAGACATTTGGACTGACAAAAAAAAATGTTTCTAATAAAAGGCAACCGGAGAGCCAGTTAGTCTATCTTTCACCTTGAGCCTGCCAGGACAACAGTACATTGTGTTTACAATAGCTCCATGTCAGTGACAAGGGTGAAACGGTCCCCTTTACAAACTTATCTACACTTAACAGCCACAAATGTATGTATACAGCCAAAGCCATGACACCAAAAGCTAACGTCTGTTCACTAGCTTCAGTAACTTGGCATTTCTGGCACTCAGTCTTTGTGGTGAAAGAAAAACAAAAACATATTTTACAACAAACCACATGTGAGGTAACTGGGAAGAAAAGAAAAATAAAATGGGGGGGGAAAGAGGAAGAGGTTATGAGGGGAACTGGGAAGGCACATTTACATTTTTAAACTGATAGTCAATGAAGACTGTCACATGGTTGTGTGATCTCTCCAGAGAGACTGCTTCCCTCTGTATGGTTAGAGAGAGATGGACTTAAAGATGTAACATATATGCAATATGTGCTACAGTGATTGCATCCAAAAAACATGTGTTCAACAAAAAAGAAAAGCGTTTAGGTGGATGATAGCCCATCTAAAGAGGGTTTGAAATCAATATCAATAACATTCTGTACTCTAGTGTGTTGCATAACATGGATTAATTAATAATCAACTGGCCATCTATACCAGGGGTGTCAAACATGAGGGGTGGTGGCCAGAACGGGGCCAGCAAAGTCCCCCCCAAAAAAGAGAAAAAAAACAGACTTGTATGAAACTGAAATTCAGTAAGTTGTAAGAAGCCACATTAAGTTAACATGAAGACTGTATAGAAGTCTCACTTCAGCCCATTTTTAAGCTTGCTGTGTTGGTTTCATGGCCAAGGGGGTGGGGGGATAATAATAAAATGAACTGCTTTGATTCAACTTTAAGGCCCATCATCTGCCCCTCCCCCTCAATAAAAATGTCCCAAATACCCCAGTCCTCATTTTTGCCTACTTTCCAGTTCCAAATGCCTTGCCCAAGGGCAGCTAAGTCACGTTTGTTCAAAGAATATGGAGAGATGAGTCATCCATTCATCTATTTCCCAAATCACGCCGGCAATTGGAACTGCCAGTCTTCCGGTCACGAGACAATTACTCTGACATTACCATGATGCCACAACACTCAATCCATTCACCCCAAAATTCTTTTTATCACAGGCCTTATTGAACCCTTTAAGGCTCAAATCAGTATATTATGTCCTGCCTGAGGATGCAGGCAAATTAAAGCACATTATTATGCTTGTCATGTGAAGTCCGTTCTGGAACACCGTTTTGGTTTAAAGAGACCTTCATTGATGAAGGTGACTAATTCCAAAGGTGACGTCTGATCAGACATACACAGACAATAAACCTAACATGGAAATCCTCCAGTTTACTGCATCTGAGGACAGGAATGAGCCATACAGGTCTCAATAAACACGAGTCACATTTATGACTCCAATGGCACTCTACGGATTTGTTTCTTAATGAAGACAGATCTCACCCATGCAAGCAGAGACAGACACACTGACACACACTGTTCTGTGTTGTGGAGTCACACACTGGGTCATATGCCCAAGTTCGCCTTAAGTGCTGAAAATCTAGCCTAACCTCGCAAAGATACTTCCATCTTATCAATACATGACCACCACCAGACCAATACAAACATCTTATTTTACTCCTGAAACTGGTTAAGCAAAAGTTAAAGATGTGCTCCCAAAAACACTGAGGAGGGGGGGGAAGAAATGCAACACAAGGGTAGTCTTTAGAGTTTTCACACAGAGGGTTTAATTTGTTAGACCACTCAGCTAGATTAACCCTCAACCAAGTATGCTTGGTGATTCAGTTCAACCCCCCACCCCCACTCCAATCCATCAGAGGGAACAACTATCAGTTATATTGTTGGTCACCGTTGGAGTGACCTTAGGAGACCCTGACAGAAACTTGTGCAAGTACTATAAAAGTTCAGCTGCTGGCTAGCTAGCTCCAACTCCCATCTCATGTTCTCCTATCGGAAAGCTGACCAGGACACTGATCTAGTGGTCTTTCATATCATTCAGCCTTCTCTCTATTTTGTCTGGTGTTCAGACGGACTTCTGCCCTGGAGATCTCTTGCAAGAGTGCCACTACCCTGATCTTAAAATGAGCAGCATTGCTAACTACTCTTCAACATGGTGGAGCTAGCAGTTGAGGCACTGGAGAACAGCAAATTATTGGAATCATTTATCACAAAGCTGGCTTAATTTTACTTGTAGGTGAGCAGTTTTTAGGGTACTGACTGTCAGTTCTTTAAGCCGGCTTGGAGCACCTTACCCTTACATGCACGCTTCTCCTTACCTGGGCAGATTTCAAAACTTAAACTAGGCCCAGTCATAGCAGTCAATTTAGCTTCGACCAGAGGTGGTCAACAATGAGTGAGCTAAGTGGCATCATAATGTCTTTACAGAGAATTAGCTCACTAAATAATCGCTTTTAACCAAATCAAAAAATGTCTAATTTCTGCCAATACTAGCATATCAATAAATTAATAAATAAATTACTTCAATGCTCCAGGGCTATATAGTAGAAGATGAAACTACCTTTAGGATTCTATTGCACCATTTTACAACTGAATCAATACAAGTTAGGTCTACTAAAAGTTGACAAAGTATCCCACTATATAGTCAGTTCTCTTCACAGTGAAAAGCCTGCAGGCTGGTCAGCGACCCCTTGGAAACCTCCAGTTGGTAGCAAAAAGTGTAAATTTGCCAAATGGTTGGCAAGTGGTTGCTGGCTGTTGCTAGGTCAAAGTAGTTGCAAAGAGGTATACTTGTTTCATTAGAAACTTATGACCATTGACAGAAACTCTTACAGGGGTCTCTGTGGCGCTGAGGAGGAGATGTAGATTCAGCCTGGGATAAAAGTCTTCAAACCCACAAGCCAACATGAGCCTCAGACTTAAAAGAGCACTCATCAGAATGCTGCTCATTCTCAGCCTCACTCTAGTACTCACTCTGCATTGAAGCCGTTGACATGTAGGATCCTCATCTGTTTCACTATGGTGCTCTTTCCCGACTCTCCAGCTCCTGAGAGAGAAAAAGTGAAAATGGATTATGTACCTTACTGATACACTTACATGCACTCAGTGTTGGGATAAAATGGGTGTTTATCTGAAATACCAGTTTACAGTGTAAGTACAACTTCCTTTATGTGGACACAAGCACTGTAGCTCACTACAAGGTTAAAGGTCCCAAACTGTTATGGGTTTGACTGAATAAGTTGCCTGCAAACTGACAATTAGTGCAGTGCCCGCTGTTACAGGCATGTTCGCACCGGTGACATTACTATGAGGTCACAGAGGTGTGAGAACAAGTGCAAATAAGGCCACCAATAAAGCACAACACTAGATTATTATCCAAGGGGCCAGAGAACAAAAGAAGACCTTGAGATTCCTTTTTAAACTACTTCAAATAATGGTTTAATTTTGAATAAAGTATAACATCTTGTTGTGTCTGCCCCTACAATCTCTTACCCTTTAAGCAACTATGACAAAATACAGAAAAAAAAAAAAAGCAAAAAAAAAAAAAGCCCCAAAACAATTCGAAAGCCCATTTGTGTGTCCTGGGGAGAAAACATGTTAAGGTGTGCACACAAGAGGAATATTCTGATCATTCAATATCACCCGGGATGGGAGACTTCATTCTGCAGCATCACAATGAGTCCCCCCCCCCAAAAAAAAAAGCCAGCACCAAGAACCATCTGACAAGAACAAGGGGTCCATCAACAGTTGCTGTAACCCCCCACAGAGTCCTGATCTCGACACCATGCTCTCAGTTAGACTAAGACTAGCTAAAAGTATAACATGTCACAATTCTCCTAAGATACTGCATGAAAAATTTGAATTGTTAAAAAATAAATACATAAATTAAATCCAATTAGGGTTTTTTGTGTTTGTATTCAGATGTCAACAATACGCTTGTCGTCACTTTATCTGAGCCTGAACCTTACTGTGTAATATTGTATACGTGTGTTATTCATTTTCGTTTCTCATTTCTATTTTAACAGACTGAAATTGATAGCATGCAGCACTACCGGGCCGTTAGTGGTAAGCTGCAGGTTGCCAGATGAATTGCTTGGAACTGCTATAAGAATGAAACTCAGTTTTTGCCCTGTAATGTCAAACCTACAGCATGCAAGGCTACATGAGGAATGAGCAAATTTAGTTACAAGACCCAATGTACACCAAGATGTATGCTTTTCCCGTTTCAGGCCTATTTATATAAATTTAAAAAAAAAAAAAAAAAAAAAAAAAAAAAAGGCCTGAAACAGCAGTCTTGTCTTTGTCATCTTAGTTATTTCTGGTGTTCACTTACATTAAGGTAAAATTAAATTTACCTTGAATTAAATAAAGACAAATGTAAGTTACACCCCCCCCAAAAAACAAAAACAAAAAACCTAACGTACTTAAGGTAAAGCTTAAAACAGACTGAAGCACAAAGCCACAAGTACATCAGTTCGTTTGATTATTTAATATCTAGAAGATTAAATATTTATTAGGTGATTTTTTTTTAACTATTGCTTGACATGATGAGTGACTGTTGAAGTAAATGTCTAAATACATAATTACATGTAAAACTTATTTTGGCATTCTACAGTATTACAGCAATACTGAATATTTCAAAGTAAAGTTAAAGGCGTAATAAGTGGCATGTTTGTACAGATGTCATTTATCTTAGGGCTCTTTTCTCCCTTTCTGTCCTACTTTGGACGAATGAAAAAAAAAAGTTAACTAAATACATTTCCAAGGTAAAAAGACGAAGTCTAAAGTAAAAAAAAATAACTTAGTCAGCTTTACATTAGCATCATCTGACAGTTTGCACCAGTTTAGGCTGCGATTCCCAGCAATGAAGTGCAACTGTTAGTCAAGCACATCAGAGAAGCCACACAAGTCTGGGACTTGTGCATTTTGATGGCTCAGCTTGCTACAGTATATATCATGAACTCGTAACATCATGAGCTCGACGATAACTGATGACCTCGTGTCACAGTGCTCCCTCCTTCTCTGCCCATTACCCGTCTTTTACCAGACTACATTGTGAAGCAATAAAATAAGGACAAATACTAAAGTACACTTTAGTTTGGAGAATGTTAACCACACAAATGATTTTAAAAAGTAGGTCATATATAGCCAAATGAGTATTATCCAAAATGAAAATCCCGACTGACTTTAACACCTTAACAATGGCCTTAAAAAAATAAATAAATAAAAAAAAAAGGGAACTTTTGCCACCACATGTCCACAGTGAGCATATCTGCTAGTAGACCCTTTAACATTGGCAGTTCTATCACATTAAATCAGAGAAGATACACCAGAATGTCAGACATCAACCAGCCAGAAACAGAATGATAGAACAATACTTTGGTCCATTATGTGGCAGGATTGTTGAAGAAAATCAAGATTTTGCTCCAAACATAACATCCCAGTGCACTTCAAGCTGAGTAACACCCTCAGACCAAAACTGGTTCATCCCTAGGACCACACACACACACACACACACACACACACACTAAACAGCATAGTGTATGCAGTGCAGTCAGGAATACTTGGACCTTTAAACAGGACAAACCAAACAACCACCTTACAAATGTTTAACACAACATAGGAGAGCCAGCTCAAGACTCAGCTGTACACTTGTACCTAAAGGAGAAGGACACCAGGGTTCACATTTTCATCCAAGACGGACGGTTTGACAGGGGAGTGAAAGAGGCCACCTAGGTCCACTTTGATTTGTTCATTGTTGAACACCAGCTATCACGACCTACAACACAGTCTCAACAGTCCTTCCCAGGCATTACAATCCCCACTCACACTTTGCCTCAGGTGACCTCAATAGCTCACATGATGGTGGGGTGGGAGATATGATATAAGAAATTTCATACCATGCCCCCAGTGACAGAATGACCCATGCCCTTTTATTTTTTTTAACACTACTGATCATGCGAGATTCCACATGATCAACGTTGGGTCAAGGACCATCTCCAAAGAGACAACCCCAACTAAGGGTTCAATACCTGGGACTGTCAGTCATTTTGGAAGTAAAGAAGCCTCTTGGATAAACTTAAAGCCCAGTTATGTTCTTTTCAAGCATTCAAGACAACCATGATCTGGATGACAGAGAACCTGCAGAAACATGAAATCTAAACTGCCATTAGGCCCTTCACAGCCACAGAAGTCATCAGCACTGAAACTCTTGCAACATTGCTTAAACTAAAACATCAGATTAGCTGCTAATATAGTTGTACGCTAACACAGCATTTAAAAAAACAAAACAAAAAACCAAACAAACAAAAAACAACAAAAAGAAAATGCTTGTTCCTTTGTTTTGCAAATACTGTGGTAGCATTAAAGATGCAATTGTTTTTGTCATGGCAAACTCATTAAATATTGCTTCACATGCAATGTGGCATCTAAAACCTGTTTACATTAACACCCTGAGAATTTAGGATGCTTTTTTATAATGAAGTCTGACAAAGATGCCAAATTAAAATGTAGTAATTTACAGGATTAATGGTGTGCAGCAAAATGTGGTGGGTTCCACGTCAGGAAGCATGACTGTTCATCTGATGTAGTATCATGATGGACAAGAGCTGAACTGCATCTGGGGCACCCTGCAGTGTTCTGACAGAAAAGCTAGCTTGTGGGGTTGACCAGTATAAGCACAGAGCAATCCAGTAGTCTTTTTGTACTGCTACCCTTCACCCATTGTGTCTTATTTAACAGGTCTCGTTAACATGGACCTATTAAGGCTTTAATTAGACTGGGTGGTTAATCCAATCAAAAGCATACTGAGCAAAACACATAAATGATCTGCAAATTTAAACCTTGTGGGCACGCATGCTCAAAATTTTGCTCTGCCAATAGATGGTCAACATTTGTGTTTTAGCTAGGCTACAATACAAACCGACACTACAAATGCTGAAGAATTGGTTAGGTTGTGTGTCCAGCTTTAACTCGTAGACTCTTTTTGGTCAATTTACTGCCTGTCAAGCTGCAGAGATCATCTTATTACCAACAAAGCTAACACAAGGTCTAGTAGCAGGTGTGAACTGAGTGTCCCTTTTTTATGCTTACTTACCTTTGCTCACCCTTAAAAAAAAAAAGTTTCCTTTAAGGGTCGCATTTAAATCAAGCTGATATTTTAGATCTGAAAGACCTAAAAATTACAGAAGGTATATTTGTTTTGTCCTTCTCCTTTCCAAAAGTCATCACAACTTCCTCCCTAATGCAAGTAGTGACATGTCATACAATATCCACCCTCAATAGTGATATGTTCAAAACAAATTGACCCCCTCCCCCAAGGGTCCGCCGCAAATTCTTAGAAGTCAAAACCCTGTGAATGGATATACGAGGAGGGTACAGATGAGAGCTTTGCAGGAAACAAAAAACACTCTTATGTAATGAAAGAGACCCAGCCCACCTAAATTTCACTCACACAACCACATGTTGAGTCTTACACATATTCATTTCTTCATTAACCAAGTTTTGGTGTGCTTTTCTTTGAGTCACATTATCTTATGTTTGGGCAACACACCCACAAACTGGCATGTGATGTAAAGCTTCTGTTAGTTTGGCAAATTTGAGGCCTGCATGCATGCTTAGTGCTAGAAATGAGCACTGTTCAGCATGCTGCAAAGTCCCAGTTTAATACAACTGAAAAAGAAAAAGTGTTAAAGAACAAACATACATTACTTAATGATCAATTAGGACAGGCTGGTTCTGATTGATGTTGGTGCTCGTTAATCCTTTAACCACTGCAAGCAGTTTACCCCACCTTACAGGTTTGCCTCACTGCATACTCTAAAACCAGCCAATGGGCTGTGCTACAGCAGGTTTGGGGAGTTAGCATTGCAGAATGACAGTCTGACAGCAACATGCCAAAAACCCAGCACCGTATTGCATTTTTGGCCTTATGCAAGAGCAAAGTCACTGTTGACAATGTTTCCCAAAACAACATCCCAGAAAGTTTTGCAGGGAGGAAGCAGGGTCTCAACCGTCCAAACAGAGGCCTTGTCTGTAAAGCAGCAAGCACATAAGATCTGTAAAAATGTGTCAAACTCACCTAGAAGTAGTAGTCTGTGTGTTGCTCTGTAGATCTGTTTGTCCTTTTGGAGCTGCTTCTCTATCTTTTTGTTTGCTTCTCTTTGAGCCTTCTCCTCATTTCTCTGGTCTTCGGTCTTACTGTTGCCCAAACAACCCATCTTCCCGCAAGAAAAAAGAAAAAAGGGGGTCCAGGGGAGGAGGAAGAGGTGGTGGAAGAAGAAGTAGAGGAGGTGGTAGTGGAGGGGGAAGGGAAGGTGGGGGGGTAATGTAGAAAGAAAAATAAATCAGATAAACTAGTCTAGATGCCTCGTTTGACCCGCGGATTTGGCAGCAACGTTACCCACATTTACACCGTTTAAGGTCCGTGGCGCCCCTGTGTAGAGATTTAAAGTCCGTAACGCGTATTTTGCTGTCAGAGAAAGGGCAGGATACTGTTGCTGACGACACGGAGGCCGCCTTCTCAGTTTGCTGAATCCGGCTCGGGCTTTTCCCTTTTATATGCAGTAGTTTGTGTTTCGTTTTTCCAAACTCTTTCCCCCCCCCCTTCAGCCGTGTAAGATAAAGACTTGTAATCCACAATGTCCACTATAAGACCCAAAAACGGCGGTTCACCTCAAACGGAGGCAGAAAAAAACAGCCTAATTTGCATCTCCAAAAGCCCGGGTCTTGCGTCTCACAGCTGCCCGTGACAAGGAGCCGAACTCGGCGTGTCCGCAAAGCTCGCCTGTGCTGTAGCGCCGCTCGTTACCACGTCGCTTTTCATGACAAACATTTCCATGGGTGTATACTTAGACTCTATATCTATTTTTCTGTCTCCCCGACGGCTGTCTTCGTCGGGGACCCAGCAGGACAGCTGTAAGGAAAATAATATTTACACCCAAACGAGCTACATGTGTGGCATTCTCGCTTCTTCCGTCGTCACCCGGCTCTTTTTCATTCTCTGCATCAAATCAGCCCCAAACTCACTGCGGTTGTCTTTTCGTCTTGATCCCTCGCCACCTCCAAATCCGAAATGATCCAGTATCCCCCCTCCGATTTGTCCTCCTTATATGTGATGGCTGTTCCTTGCTGTTTTCTCCTCCAAAGGGCCTTCTCTCTCTCTGCCCCTCGCTTTTGTTGCTGAAATGTTTTATCAGCCCCTCACATCACCACCAAGCCTCCAAAACTGCGCACCGATAGACTTTTTTTCTTAATTTCTGGCTCGACTCCGATGAATCCCTTCAAAAGAGAGAGGGGGGAAATAATTACAAAAAAAAAAAAATAGGAGGGGGACAAAATAACAGAAAAAGAAAACGTGACCAAAGACGTGAAAATCCCTCGAAATGTATCCACGTTTCTTGCAGGTGAAAAAGCTACACCCGCTGTCAGGCTCGGCTTTTATAACCTACATACGGCCTATACATGTGCACACACGCTGTCATACAAACATACATTTATATACACATATGTAGATTCCTCTTGAATCCTAGGTGGGTAAACAGGCTACAGACTTGACACTACATGTGCATTTACATTCACAAAAAGTAGGACGCGGGGCTGTTGTAGCAGCACATTCCCACCGTGAAGGCCGCTCCCCTCCTGGCCGCTGGTCGAGGAAGGTGAAAGACGGGAATACCCGATTCTTGGAGGTTATTATTTTCTCCCTTTCTCTCTTGCTTTCTCTCTCCGAGAATAGTAGCCTACATTGAACAGATAGACAGCGCTTTTAGAGAGACGGGGTGGGGCCACACAACGCTCATTGAACCCTGGGAAGGAAGGACCGAGAGAGGAGGAGGAGGAGAGGCCGCTTCGCCTGGTCACGTGATCCGGGTGCGGAGCCGCGTTAGCGGCGTGGCTGTGCGGAGAGAGAAAAAGGCGCCCTCTTCAAGGAAAAAAGACCTGAGGTGGTTTGTATGCAGGAATAACAGCACAAGACCCCTCTGAGCAGGGCTACTCAAATCTTAGAAGACCACTAGATATGTTCTGTTACAGACATTTATTCACGGAAAAGTACAAGCACATCAGCAGCGGATTATACTGAGTTATACTATTAGGAAGACTGGTGCATTAAGTTACTTTCAAGACATAGGCTTAACACTATTATACCCATTTCTTAAAATCTGCTAAAATAGTTTTCCATAACTCACGATTTAAATAATCATTCTTTATCTTGTGAAATAAGCTGCCCTCACATTAAGCTAATTCTGACTGGCTTTCTCTTGTAAAGCACGTGAGTGCAACAGGCGCATTCAGAATTGTTTTCATAGGGGTGGCCATATGGGGGCCACTAAAAATATTGGGGTGGCACACCAAAAACAGAAGAGTGCCGGGCGCAGTGGTGGGGGGAGGGTGACATCGTAAGGGACATACAAATGACAAAAATAATGCTCCAGCTCACTGTAGGGCACAGGTGTCGAACTCCAGGCCTTGAGGGCCGGTGTCCTGCAGGTTTTAGATGTGCCCTTGAGCCAACACAGCTGTTTTAAATGGCTAAATGACCTCCTCAACATGGCTTGAAGTTCTCCAGAAGCCTGATAATGAACTAATCATTTGATTCAGGTGTGTTGGCCCAGAGTGATATCTAAAACCTGCAGAAGACCAGCCCATGAGGCCTGGAATTCGACACCCCTGCTGTAAGGTGTCTTCCTCTCTCTTGCGCTCACATTTATTAAAATTATTACCAACACAGGACCCACCCTAGGGGGGGGTAACAAATCTTGGGGGGTGGCCAGTGCTGCCCCCTGGCTCCCCATTGGCACACAGCTGTCTGCCTGAGATGACTATATTAAAGATATCTGTTCTTACTGACATCATATAAAGCCACAAGCAGAAGAAAACTGCGACTGCTTTTGACTTTGCACACACAATGACCTATTTTTTTTGAAACTGAGTATTTATTGTTTTAATAGTACTACATGTCAGAGAAAATAAGGGTCTCCTTTAATAACGCAGGTGGTGGAACTGTTTGACTACTTAGTGTCACTCCATAAATTCATGAGAAAAATAAAACAGCCACGTGCAATATTTTTTTTCCTATAAAATATTGTGAAATATAAGTATCAAGTGGCATACCATGCAAATCTTTAGTGAGGGATGAGGAGTCCCATAGTGTCCTCCAGATAAAAAAAACTAAAATCCACGTTTTTTTTTATTTAGAAATCGAAGATAATAAAGCCACAGATAAAAGTCACCTGTGGCAGAAGCTGTATTTTCAAACACAAATGAGTAGAGCCAGCTGTGCTGACATTAGCACTCTCTACTCCTAAAAGCTCTGACTGATACATACCAAAGTGTTCAGCTTCCTCTAGATATCCATTATTTATTGTATAACCTGTAACCAAACCTACACATGTATTCACTTCATATAATATCCCGATCGAGTCCTGGGCGGAGTCTTTATCCCTTCTCCATCTAGATCTAGAGATATCAAATAAAATGTGCTATAGCCTGTGATAGTGGATGTAATCTATCAGTTCTCTGCCATTGGAGCAACACGGCTCTCCTTTACCAATATTAAACACAATACTAAAATACCACAAGTCACAGCCAGCTAATCTAAAGGCTAAAAGACTTGGTTAAAGCATGGCTTTGAACTTTTATGTCCTGGTGAACTTTGAAAAGTTAATGTACATGCTTCAAAACAAATGTCCAGAATCCAAACTGCAGTTAGGACTTTTAGACACTGGGTGGCAGCAGTTTTCAAAATCAGCAGGCAGGTTTGGGTTTAAGTCAATTGCTTCTGAGTTATCCCCATGACATTCATACACATTTGACTGTAGAGCACACCACACCAAATCAATTAACAATATTTACAACATTTTTGAGTTTTGGATTGTTAATTGCTGTTCATTTTGTATTCTCTGTTTGCTTTTGTTCCTTGAGTTTTGCTTTGAACCCTCATTTTAGAGTTCAGATTTTCTTTACCTCTTACTTTGCATTATTTATTTTTGTTACTTTATTCTAGTGCAGTCTAGGCTCCCTAGTTACATCTTGAACCTTTTTAAGTGTTTGTCTCTATTCTGTTCCCTTTCGTCTACTTCCTGTTTTACTTCCAAGTCACAATTTTATTGTACACATTTTTAAAAAACTGCTATTTTTTGAGTAAGTGAATCATATTAAACATACTGAAAAATATCTAAGCCGTTTTCACTGGCTTCCTTCTTTCTACTGATTTAAAACTAGAACCATGAAACTTTACCAAGATGTACTCCATGACCATGTGGTAGCCTTTGGTAGTGAGTCCGTTGCAGACTGGGAGCTCTTTAAAAATATTTTGTCAAATTCCCTGAGGAGAAGTCTACCATCTGTTCAAGTACAATACAAAAAAAAAAAAAAAAAAGCCGCGCCACACCTTTTTGTTTTGGCAACCATCTCTTTGAATATGCTAAAAGTCTAAAAGATGTGAAATCAAGTTGTGACTTCAAACTTGAAATCAATCACAATCTCCTGTTAACTGTGTCCCCATTCATTTGAGTCACTAACTGCAAACTAATAGTATATATACCACATGTTGTTAGTGTTTAGTGTTAAAACTGGGGTAGGCATATTGCTTTGCATGTCACTGGACAAAGAACTCACAATAACTTTTGTCATATTGTAATACAAATAGTCTAAAAGAGAACTAGACTCCTCCACCTTTTCTCTGTCCAGTTTTTCACACCATATCATGCGGGGAATATAAACTAGAATAAAGGCAGGATCTGCATGGTCCTATAGGTCCATTAGTCCTTGGACAAATGCATAGTTTCTTGTAGTTTTTTCTCCCTGCACCACCACCCTGATTTTAGATCAAACAATCAAGATATGATCTAACTACAGCGTTTCAATTTTAATTCAAGGGATTGAACAAAAGCATTGAGCTAACTTTTAAGGTGCTAAAGTATTTTTATACATAGTCACCAATTTTCAGAGGCTCAATACTATTTGGACAGTTGACTGACAAGCAACTGGTTGATAAAACATCTGGAAATGATACAGATTCAAACTTGTATTTGTTAGTTGTTCACTGGAATTCTCAATATTTGACTTACAAAGAGATGTCAGTGCAAGTGCCCATCCTCATGTGGGCTGAAACAAGTAAACCTATCAGAGAGACAGCAAAAACCTTCAGGAATAACCAAATCATGATCTAGTACATTATTTAAAAGAAGGAAGCCAAGCAAAGTATAGAGAAGGAAAGAAATAGCCCCTGATGCTAAGCATGTGACCAAACATGGTGGAGGTAATGTTGAATGGAACCAGGTCACTAGTATGTATTGATGGTGTGACTGCAGATAGAGGTAGCAAGATGAATTATGTAATTAAGTGTACAGGGTTACACTTTCTACTCAGATTCAGCCACAAAACTGGCCAGAGAGCGCTTCACAATGGAAATGGATAATGATCCAAAAAGCATACTGTACAAGCAACACAAGAGCCTCTCAAAACAAACAAATAACAAAAAATGGGCTGGTCTTTAATAGCCAAGTCAGTCACCTGATTTCAAGCAAAAAGACAAAACTGAAGCAGACAGACCTACAAACAAAGGCCTAGTCTGTCAAAATCAGCATTTGGTGATGTCCATAGTTTCTAAACTTCAGGTAGTCATTGACTGGAATAGATTTTCATCCAAATTCTTATATTTAAAATGAATGTAGCTTGTTTACTTAATTTTGACCCTCTGATAATATGTGACTATGTATAAAAATGACTATAGCTGCTAACCAGTTAATACACCATATCTTTTAAATCCCCTTGAATTAAAGCTGAAAGTCCACACTTCAACCAGATCCTGATTCCTTTATTTAAAATCCACAGTCATACTGTACTGAAGCAAAAGTACAAACACTGCTTCACTGTCCAAAAACCGAAATGTCTCTGTATAATGCAGCCTTAATATCAAGGCAGGTGTGGGTTTATTTGTATTTTTAAGGCGGTAGAGTGAAGTGCATCAGTGATGTATGCTGGCAAATGATCTGTAAATGTTAGAGGAACTGAAGTGAGACTGTTCCCGGCAACAGATCAATATTGGCTCAACACCCATCGAAACCAGGGTGCTAAACTCAGAGAGTAAAACTCACTTTGAGTCAGAGTGCCATTTCTACCGATTTCTGTGCACGTCCTCTTGCGCACATGCTGAGCATGAATTATTATTCTGATCTTAAAACTAAAACCTAAGAAAGGTGAGAACATCTCAAATATATTTTCCTATCTCTTAAATAGCTAAAGACACATGCACACTCACATGCACTCACATCCCCACCCATGAACCTTCTAGGGCATGTCCGATGGCATCTCTTTCTAACTGCACTGTCATGAAATGTTAGCTGCACACTCAGCACTCATTGTCATCATGATCAATTTAGATTTACTGCTGAGGAGTAATTCAACCTTTTTTTTCTTTCTTTCTTTCTTTTTTTTTTACACTGTGTGCTTATCTGCACACATCTAAATATCTATAAACATACACAAAAGGGATTTATTACTATAGCTTGGTGTTGTAATGTAACGACAATTTAAAAGTTAGATGTTAAGCATTAACTGTAAGCATAGTCAAAAATCCCTCCACCATTCTCCTGTCTGGCTGCAAGAGATCCCACTACCACATTGTTAACAAAACACTTCATTTTATACAGCTGATATTTTCATTATTGGTTATTGCTTAGTCCATAAATTTTTTAAAAAAAAAGGTCCAATACAATTTCCTAGAGAGGTGGCATCTCTTTTGTCTGAACACTCAAATGCCCTTATTTGAATCTTTACCATGTAAAATAAAGAAAAGGAAAGTTTAAAGTTTGCTTGAAAAAACAACTTGAGTGATTATTTAAAGACCAAAATGTGACCTCTATTCACAAATATCATTTCTGCTGCTTTGCTTTACACGGAGAAAATAAGATTCACACTCAGTACCCCGCTAAAACTCAGAGGATGCTGTATGAATTTGATTAAAATATCACACATAGATTGACCTGCTATACAAAGTGTTGATTCCTTGCAATATATAAACAAGAAGAAAACTGTGACATTTTAGGACAACAACTACTACTTTTAATGTTTTAAGTTATCTTTTTTTATTTAAGAAGCTGGTATTTCTTTTTTTTCCTGTTCTTATACACAGCAAATTCCTGCATTCCTGCAAATCCTTAAACTTTACAATACTGCAATTTAAATTAAATGAACATAATTTTACACTACATAATGCATAAACGCTGTTGCTTCCTCAAACCTGTGCCACGGTTAATTAAATGCTAATAAAGTGCTTTTCCAGTCTCACTCTACTAATAGTCCTGGAAGAGGCTATTTTAACACATTTACATTATTTATGTTGCCAAAACTATCATTTGAAACACAAAAAGATCATACTGGATTTTTCTCCCCCAGCCTTTCTCTTATATTTAGAACAAAGTTAATGTTATTGCATTGTAAGTCCTTGCATTGATCATCCCTCTGTAGTCACACCAGCTCTTTAATGGCCTCACATCCATGAATATTAGATACACTTCCCTTCACCCCTCAGTGCAAATATGATGAGCCAGCCTGACGCGGCTTTAAGGAAACAAACAACGAGATATGAGAGTATCTGTATGGGTTTCACATATATCAGATAGAGAAGATTCTGGGATACACTAGTTCGAATACAATGCAAGAATGAAGGCATGGATGCAACTTGCACATGCAGAAACTTATAATACTCCCCAATGACATCTTTCAGCAGAGTCACACAAAAATCACTGCTGCACTTTGGTGTTCGTCTGCTTTTGTGTAATTCTGCAAGCGTGTTTTACAGTGAAGCAACGATAGTGGATATTCTCCTGAGTGAGATTAGCTACAATATGAGGATAGTAACAGAGATGCTGGGTTACAACCCATTATGTCTGGGAGAGAGACAGAGAGAGAGAAAGGGAAAGAAGAGGGAGGTGAGGAGGAGGCGGAAAGGAGGGTGTGACAGAAACACAAGCGAAGAGCAAAGGGAGTCATTATCCGCACACAATATTTGAATCTGCTGTGTTTTTTAATCGCACTGCTTCTCGTCCTCGTGTTATTTTTTTCTTTGCTGTACTATAAGATACTTTGATTGAGGCAACATGAGTTCTCTTCTGACAAATATGTGAGCGAGCTGGAATTTCCCTCCACATAACTAAGTCACTTACTTATTTATGCGGACATCCAGCGAGTGAGAGCATCTGAAGGAGCAGTTTGGGTGTCTCTGACACACGGAGGAGGACATGGCGGGGGACCTTGTGGTTGGGATGCTGTATAACTTGTTACTACCCCTGCTCCTGCTCACTGGTGAGTTGATGTCTGTATGTTTATTTAATTTTTATTTATTTTTACTGCTGGTGTTGGTGGTTTTGTCCGGAGATAGTGGGGTTTATAGGGATATGTAATAGACGCGGTTTCAGATTTTTGGGTGTAAAAGTTTACATGGCAAGAATCTTCAGGTGTTTACTAAAGGTTGCATATCTGTTAACACAGCATAAGTTGGGTAAAAGCTACTGGTGAACCCTTGTTGCAGCATATTATCGAGACACAAAAACAATTTGTGAGAAGCAATGTGCTGCCAGATTAAACCTGAGGTAGACCGTGCTGATGAAAAACAGTTACTCCTATCTGAGCAGTATTTCTGTACCCACCATCGTGTAAACTGTTTAAGTGAAACATGCACATAACGGCCCTATGTGCTACAGGGTAAGGTTAACACTTAACCTGTGCTTGCTGCTTAGGAGCATTTTGATTATCATTTGTTGGTATTTCTGCTGGCATAAATGTTCTCATTTTGCTGTTATAATGTTGTTTAAAATGAATGTATCATATTTGAGGTTAGGTATGAGGTAGTCAGTATTAAGCAATATTCTTTAAGATTCTAACAAATCATCCAGCAGCAGTACCAAAATATTAGCTGAATTGTAGGGCTTTTTTAAATTAGTCAACTAAATTAATATTTATTCCTGTTCCAAAATATTTTAGGTCTACTTGTTGAACTCAGGTCTTTTCCAGCATAGAGCAAACCAATCGAAAACCATCAGCATCTTTAACCAGCTTTGTTAACTAAGGTTTCCTTGCTAAAACAAATATAATGGCTTATATTAATGGTAATAACAGCTTACCAGGGATTTTTCCTACACATAAGAAATCACCCCGGAAGTGTGTAACCTTTTTTTTAAAAACAACTTTAGGTTGGGGTTAATTTAATTATGCATAAAGTGCACCTTTGCTTATCAAATGGGCAAGAATAACAGGAAAATGATAGGGCTTCTGTTAAGTAGTATACACTCAGTGCTGTTACTATAAGCAGAGTAGTCATACTGATGTGGATAGACAACCCAGAACAACCCTTTCAGCCAGGTTTTATAAATTGTTATACTATAAAAAAAAAATCAAAGGTATACTAGACACAGTTTATTCTTTTAGCCTTTGTTTCATTATGTGTGTTTTACTGTTGTGATGTGTACCTGCTACCTTAGATGAAACATTACGAGTATTTTAGAGTTTACATAATAATTAACATTAAAAAGAAGCATGCTGTGCCTTATAAAAAATACTCTTTTTCTTTGAATTTCTCTCAGACCCATTGTGTTTTTTCCCCTCTGCTTCTCAGCTTCATCTTTCCGCTATAATGGTCTGTCACTGGTATATTTCCTGTTTTTGCTCATCTTACCGCTGCTGCCGAACCCGAGTCTGGTCACCATGAAAGGTGAGAGGGGCTCCAGAGGCTAATGATGTCATCTGGCATGTTGTTGCTCTGAATCATAATGTAAAGGTCTTGGTTCAAACTTGATTCAAATCTAAACAACATCAGTGATTCAGTCTTTTTTGCCTGAACTTTAAGCTTATAAGATTATTCCAGCATGTACCAGGTAATTGTAGAAAAACAATGTTCATTTCCTACAATCGTGGGTTAGAGAAAATGCTTTCACTTTAAGAAACATTTCTTGTGATGTGTTGTATAAAATTTGCGGTTCCACATATTTGTACACCAAATGCTCTGTGGCATTCAAACCTAATATTGATCTGGCATCTTATTTTAACGATTAAAATGTTTGGTTAAAACTGATAAAAATTAAGATACATTTTTAGAAATTTAGAATTAGCTTCATGACCCTGACGTCATTCACTCACCTTCTTTCTTGTGGCTTCTTTTAATTTTGGCATGTTGAGGCCGTTTAGTCAGTTCATGCTTCT
The DNA here is from genome assembly GCF_964374335.1 of Astatotilapia calliptera. Classification (NCBI taxonomy): domain Eukaryota; kingdom Metazoa; phylum Chordata; class Actinopteri; order Cichliformes; family Cichlidae; genus Astatotilapia; species Astatotilapia calliptera. The sequence continues at coordinate 30,290,848 of NC_137441.1, forward strand.
GTTCAGTTCAGGCGATGATTCGATGGAACAGGACATCCACAGTTATACAGTCTCTGTGTGACAAATCATACTCCAAACAATTAGCAGTGCTTTGAGGTTTGGGCAAATACTTTTTTGTTTTCGCAAGGTCAGGCTGGTATTACTTGATCATTATATATAAATTCATATAACTAGGAATTTATATATTTGCTTATTTTAGTTTAGTCTCTATCTTAACTGCTTTTTGCATTGTTTTTTATGCCATTTAATTTTTTTTAATTTATTTTACGCTAATTTATGTACAGTTTTGTGATGTTACTTACCTACTTATCATTTCAAACTTGTATTTTGTGTTTTTGCTGGTTGCCTTTCCCTTTTTTTTAAACTTAGTTTAAAGAGCAGACACAGTTTCACATGACGTATGTGCAAAAGTAGGAGAAATCAAGTAATCTGATGTGAAGTAAAAGAAATGTAAAGACCAGCGCAAGTAAATCAACCTGTGTGCGATGTATATATGTCTACAGCATGTGTGTGTGTCTGCCTTCTCTGTATTGATCACAGCATTCTGATGAATTAAAGTATATGTATCCCTCCCTCAAAGTACTTTGTAAAGGGGAAGTGGTTTGAATGGTCAAATCAATTATACATAGCCTGGTAATTACAGCAAGGAATTAAAAGATGTAATGTCAGCATTTTCACAGCATTTCTTCTTTCGCTCTTTTTCTATGCCTCCATATAAAAACTGTTTACCCTTCAGCTTCATAAATCCCCCTGCTATAATCTTACTGCGCTTGGACTAAGTGGTGAAGCCTGTGTACATCGTGTGTGTACGGCTCATGCGTTTCTGTGCACCCACCTATGCTGGAGAGAGTGTGTACGTGTGTGTTTTATGAAACAATGCTTTTAGTAAAAAGCGTGAACATCGACAACGCATTTGCTGGCTCAGCTAATGCTAAGCCACGTCAGCTATTAATGCTTTGTATCTCCAACCTTTTGATTACAAGAACTCTAGCCCTGAGACTATGAACTGTTTTATTTATTTGAATATACAGCCAAAATCGCAACACAGCAACTCACTTTTAGACTGTCATTAATATCTTTAATGACAGTCTAAAAGATAATAAATTCGGAACTTGTGCAAATAATGTTGTGACACGAATGTGATTTCAAAAATAGTGCCACAAAGCGATTTCATTGGATAAATAGCTGTACTAGACCAGTTGTGACAGAGCCAGGCGTTTCTTTGAGACTTGAGTGTCCAGTTTCTTTTAAAGAAACTGAAGTATGGACAGAACCAGTCCAATTTACTGCCAAGTGTCTGGGAGACAATATTCTGCTGAACAATGTCTGAAGAGAACCACAGGATGCATCCATTACTGTGTGTTTTTGTGTATATGTGTCCCAGAACTCAGAGAGTAACATGCCGGCTTTATTTAAGGGGAATAAAAATGATTATTGAGTTGAACAGGAGACAACAAAACACGTGGTGTACAGCAAAGATAAAAGCAACTTCTATTTTTATTGAAACCTACTTTTCTCTGCAACTACACCTGTGGAATTAATCCTACTTAATTTCAGATACAATTCTGGCTTCCAACAATTATAGAACAATATAATAGATTTAAAAAACTATTGCATAATATTCTGTTTTGCAACAGTTTGCTTGCTTTGCCTTTCAGGACATCTCTTTCTTTGACTTTTGTTTCTCTATAAATTTTATACCAGGGTGTCACAAATTTTGTCCTGCTCACATTTTATTTACATATTCATCTTTTATATTTGAATTACAGTTAAAGTTTGAAGAAAGTTGAATTGACTCAGTATTTTCAGTCTATGAGTAATTGTGTTAGTTATTTGTGATTTCATAAAAGATAAAAATAATAGATTTTGTCCTAATTTCATAAAGTTTTCTTGGTAACATTTAGAGGGAGAGAAATTGCTAATTATTAAAGATTAAAACATCAAAGTCACACCTCGGGACCTTTTCTATCAACATATATAGTGAAATACATCATTTGTTTCCTCGAGAGACAAATTTTGTATTTTTCCCTCTGTAATTCACCACAATGGATTTTAAATCAAACAATCACGATGCGATTGAAGATTTTCACCTTCAATTCAAAGGGTTGGAAAAAATGTGTATAGTTGTATCATTGTTGAGGTCCGCAATAAAGAGACACCTTCATAAATGGAAATACAAAGAATTTACAAAAAGATGCAAACCACAGGTTACAATGAAGAATAAGAGGGCAATGTTGCAAGAAAACATCTAAAACAGCCTGAACAGCTCTGGGGAAACAAAATCCTCGGACAGATGAAGCCAAGATTAACTTGTACCAGAATGATGGGGAGAGTAAGACGTGGAGCAGAAGACAAACTGCTCCAGCATACCACATTACAGTGGCTTGCAAAAGTATTTGCCCCCCTTGAACTTTTCCACATTTTGTCACATTACAGCCACAAACATGAATCAATTTTATTGGAATTCCACGTGAAAGACCAAAACAAAGTGGTGCACACGTGAGAAGTGGAACAAAAATCATACATGATTCCAAACATTTTTTACAAATAAATAACTGCAAAGTGGGGTGTGCGTAATTATTCAGGCCCCTGAGTCAATACTTTGTAGAACCACCTTTTGCTGCAATTACAGCTGCCAGTCTTTTAGGGTATGTCTCTATCAGCTTTGCACATTTACAGACTGAAATCCTTGCCCATTCTTCTTTGCAAAACAGCTGCAGCTCAGTCAGATTAGATGAACAGCATTTGTGAACAGCAGTTTTCAGATCTTGCCACAGATTCTCAATTGGATTTAGATCTGGACTTTGACTGGGCCATTCTAACACATGGATATGTTTTGTTTTAAACCATTGCATTGTTGCCCTGGCTTTATGTTTAGGGTCATTGTCCTGCTGGAAGGTGAACCTCCGCCCCAGTTTCAAGTCTTTTGCAGACTCCAAGAGGTTTTCTTCCAAGATTGCCGTGCATTTGGCTCCATCCATCTTCCCATCAACTCTGACCAGCTTCCCTGTCCCTGCTAAAGAGAAGCACCCCCAGAGTATGATGCTGCCACCACCATATTTGACAGTGGGGATGGTGTGTTCAGAGTGATGTGCAGTGTTAGTTTTCCGCCACACATAGCGTTTTGCATTTTGGCCAAAAAGTTCCATTTTGGTCTCATCTGACCAGAGCACGTTCTTCCACATGTTTGCTGTGTCCCCCACATGGCTTGTGGCAAACTGCAAACGGGACTTCTTATGGTTTTCTGTTACCAATGGCTTTCTTCTTGACACTCTTCCATAAAGGCCAACTTTGTGCAGTGCACAACTAATAGTTGTCCTATGGACAGATTCCCCCACCTGAGCTGTAGATCTCTGCAGCTCGTCCAGAGTCACCAGGGGCCTCTTGGCTGCATTTCTGATCATCGCTCTCCTTGTTCGGCCTGTGAGTTTAGGTGGACGGCCTTGTCTTGGTAGGTTTACAGTTGTGCCATACTCCTTCCATTTCTGAATGATCGCTTGAACAGTGCTCCGTGGGATGTTCAAGGCTTGGGAAATCTTTTTGTAGCCTAAGCCTGCTTTAAATTTCTCAATAACTTTATCCCTGACCTGTCTGGTGTGTTGTTTGGACTTCATGGTGTTGTTGCTCCCAATATTCTCTTAGACAACCTCTGAGGCCGTCACAGAGCAGCTGCATTTGTACTGACATTAGATTACACACAGGTGCACTCTATTTAGTCATTAGCACTCATCAGGCAATATCTATGGGCAACTGACTGCACTCAGACCAAAGGGGGCTGAATAATTACGCACACCCCACTTTGCAGTTATTTATTTGTAAAAAATGTTTGGAATCATGTATGATTTTTGTTCCACTTCTCAAGTGTACACCACTTTGTATTGGTCTTTCACGTGGAATTCCAATAAAATTGATTCATGTTTATGGCTGTAATGTGACAAAATGTGGAAAAGTTCAAGGGCCCGAATACTTTTACAAGCCACTGTATCTGTCAAACATGGTGGTGTTTCAGTCATTGACTGAAAAGGGTTTTAATACAAGTATTGAAAACAATCCTTACATTCAAAGTTATGTTGGTTTGTCCAGTTAATTTTGAGTCTCTGAAAATGTCGGATTATGTATAAAAAATGCTGTAATTCCTTAACAGTTTTTACAAAATGTTTGATAGAAGCTATCAAGGAAAGCTGATAATCTGCACTTTAATCACATTGTGATTGTTCAATTTAAAATCCACTGTGGTTGTGTACACAGGTGTTAAACTACAAACTATGTGATGGTCAAATAAATTATGGGCGTAACTGTTTGCACTACGGTAAACCATAAACCATTTCTAGCTCATTACACAGAACAAAAGACTTTGTTCTGAATTCTGTAATTGCACTTACTTTTGCTTCCTGCTTGCTACTGGTCTTAGGTCAAACTGGGCAGTTCCTGCGGCTGATCATCTACACGAGTTTGATGTTCCTGACCCTGCAGTGCTTCTTGCAGATCCCCTTCGCATACATTCCTCCACAAGGTGAAAACAAAACTCTGGTCACAATAAATGAGCAATTTTTATAATAAAATGTCACCAATCCTCCGAGCAGACCTCAAAGACAGCCAAAAAAATAATTTGACTATAAAACAGTGCAAAGAAATACCCAATTAAAACAGGAATAATGCTTTTTAACTTGATGGCTGTTTGGTTTTCCCCTTTTCTAACAGTTAGTGGCTTCTGGGATGGATTTCTCTACCATTTGGGAATTGTAAGGTGGGTAGCCTGTGTTGTTTTTTTTAAATGTGCTTATAAACAAATTGATGTATCATCTATTGGAGATCAGTGAAGATCAAATGTTAATGTATGTGTATTTTCAGATTTAGCTCGGTTGATCCTGGGAATATTGTACGTCTCCTGCTCCCAGACGTGGGCCTCTTGGTCTCTACGTTGTTCATACTGAGGCTCTGCAGGAAACTGCTACGCCCCGTGCCTCAGGTCAACCTCCATGAAAACGGAATCCCACCCTCTGACCCTCAGGTAACCACTCGCTTGTCAACAGCTATAGTCACTATGACACAACATTACCCTTGGGGTATCAATCATAAGGCCCAGGGACCAGAATCAGCCCAGCAAAGACTCCAGTCTAGTCTGCTGGAAAGTTTTGGATAATATGAAGGAGTACAAAGATTTTGAACTGTATTTTAATACATTTTACAGCTTTTTCTGTTGATAAAGATGACTCACTTTGCCATTCAGTGAGTCATCAGTCAAAAAACATTATTACAAATACGGGGCAGTCTGGGGAATGAGCAACTAGACCTTTTTCTGTAATTTTACACATTTATTGTGTGCTTCTTTTTTCTTATATTAAGACATCTCAGGGATTAAATGTTTAGCTAAATGTCTTTACAATGACAGAATGGTGAGTTTCAGTGGTCTGAACCACTTCAGATCAAAGCAGGCTGTATGTGGCCCACAATGTTCTATTGGTTTGACTTCCCTGCATTAAGCTAACAAAGCACTGATTGTTTCATGGATCTTTCAGGATGTGGAAACCTCTGACACGGAGTCAGAGGATGGAAGTGAAATAGAGGGTTCGTCCTTTGACAGCTCAGAAGAGACTACTACCCTGCCGGTACAGTCGGGTCCACCACAATTTGTCCAGAAGCTCATAGTGTTTGCAGCTGGACTGAGGCTGCTGCTGTCAGCTATCATGAACACAGCAGGGAAGGTGGTGGTGACTCTGCTGCTGGGGTTGGCAGGTACAATACAGCAGCAGCTTTGTGCATGCCAGCTTACTATAGCTTAAAAATGGTGAGTATTGCCTAAATCACCTTTTTCTTCATGGCTTGTCATCTTTTATGTGTGTACAGGTATCATACTGCCCTCCCTTACCTCAGGAGTGTACTTCGGGGTGTTCCTGGGGCTGGTGTGGTGGTGGGTGTTAGGCCGCTCCATCAGCATGCTGCTCTTCAGCTCCCTGTGTGTGATGATGGCCATTTTCAGCGGAGGACACCTGCTGGTTCTGTATCTCTATCAGCTGCCACTTTCCCAGGAGCTTATACCACCAGAAGATGTTTATCCCAGGTATAGAAATAAGAGTAGATATTTAAATTATATCAGTCTGGTTCTTCTATTTCTTTATTTAAATTCTTTTTACTAAAAATATGCCTTACGTGGCACTTTTCTCTCTCTCCCTTTACTCTTCCCATTCATCTCCAGATTGTTTGGTATGATAGGAGTCATCAGATCCGACACTTCAAACCTGCACTCTCTTAGCGTGCACACAAACGTCAGCTGGCCAGACTTCCTCAACCCGTTGGTTCTTCTACTCCTCTACTACACACTAGTGGCTTTGCTGCACAAATGGGTTCATGTCACAGAGAAGGTGCGCGTGTGTGTGTCAGACTAAATATGTTTAGAGTCAAAAGTCATATGGGATAGGTTCGAAATGACAAACATGGGTTTTTTGTTAATTAAAATGAGAGAAATACACGCTCACACACATCAGAACTCGTGCAGGTTCCTGGGCAGAAGACAAGCCAGTGACAAAACACACACACAGACAATAATGCAGACAGCTGGGTTATTTTAAGTCACACAAGATCCAGTCACATGGGTGTAAAGTCCAATGAGGTTAAAAAAAATGTTTCTGGCTGGTGGATTTTAATAAGCAACACTTGCCTTGGCTGACGAGGGGAGAAGTTGCTTTTAAACACTAGAGTTGTGCATACATTATCTGCTCTTCAGCTATTGCAGTGACTTGAGCTTAGAAAACTACTGCTTTTATCATACCAGTAACACATCTCTGCCCCAACTTCCACAACTGTGTTGCCCAAGGAAGCAGATTTCCAGGTTCTACCAGCTTATCTTGGAAGGTTGCCACTCCCAACAGTACTACAAGTAGAAGTGCAAGTTTTACTATTACTTTGAGCGCTACTCTGCCATTGCTGGTCCGCATGGTTTTCACTTACTTGGCAGACTTTTGATAGTGATTGTGCTTCTCAGGATGAAGCAGATGAGGGTGAGAGTCCAGTAGAAAGTCCAGACGCTCCTCCAAGCTTCTCCAGGGTCATCTACATCTCAGGAGATAAGCAAGAGGTAACTTCATTATTGAATTTTGCATCCAACTATCGTTCTGGTTGGTACTTATATCAGTGATCCTGAATTCATGCTGAAAGCTTAATGGCTGTTAAATAAATTATTGGACATCACATAGTTTTATTACTACAAGTTGGTATTTAAACGCCTATTAAAGTCGAGATTTCCCTTTTTAGCTTTTAAGTAGCACAGATGAGGAAACCTATCTACCTGACGAGGTGAGGATGTTTTAGCATTTTCTATTTAGTACACTGAATTCTCAATCAGATGTGGACTCACTTAAAATTTCTTAGAGATTATCCTACAGTTTTGTTGTAACACACAGCATAATTTGCTCTCTTTCTTCAGCCAATGATTTTGATCAAAGGAAACTCCTGGCAAGATCTCCACACTGACAGTCTTGGATGTCCATTAGGAGGGGCAGATTACACAAACGGTTACCCTCTACCACATTATGAGGGCAAGGACTCACTGTCTCATGGTAATCACAGAAAACTTAAATACATATTTAATTAACTAAAACTATACGGTACACAAACTTGATAAAAAAGCAGAAGCTACTTTCAGCTGCTCTCTTATTCATAAGGGGTCACTGCATATAGATTTGGCAGATTTTTTAATGACAGATGTCCTTCTTCACACAACCCCAAAAAAGATTTGTGTGTCCTCCTTGGTATAGAACCAGGGAACTTTTTGTTTGTTAGGTAAATATGTAAACCACTATGATATAGAGTCAACTTTTATTTTTCACTAAACCCTTTCATTTCATTCTTTACTTTCCCTCCCTCTTTTGCCAGACACAGAAAGCGAGGAAGATGTGGAGGAGCAGACTGAGGAGGTCCATGAGAGTCTGACAGAGACCTTGCCTCCACCTTCAGGCCCAAGTGGTCTGGTCATTTTTGGTCAGCAGGTGCAAAAGCACAGCTACGTCAGCGGCCTTATCATCATGATGGTAGAGTACAAATAATCATGCTGGTTCATAAATGTGTTCTGTGTGGTGACTTTTTTTTAGCAGCCACAACCAGTATCATCACAGTGTTGAACAGGTGAAGACATTAGGTATAGGTCACATTATATTACAAGCAAAGATAAGGAGGATTTATGCATTAGCTATGAAGTTTCAACCTTTAAAGAAACTGGTTTATTTGTTTTTTGAAACCACTTTTTTATACAGTTACAATACTTTAGACAACTGCAAGACTAATTTATATATACCCAGAGTCTACAGGTATTTTCTTTATTTTCTACCAAGGTTATTATAGTTAACTGTAACTAAGATAAAAATTAAATCTAGATGTGAAAGGCATTTTAGTTAGCTAAAATAAAATGAAAAACATGACTTTTGAAAAAAATTTTTTTACTATTACTATATTACTAGATCTTAGTAGTATTGTTAGTTTTCGTACGAGTTTTATCACAAATTGACTAATTAACATCTGACCAGTTGAAGCTAAAGCAGCCATATTTGGGTGAGTAAAGATTAGCAAGCAACTTTGCATAGTTAATAGCAGGCTCATTATGTCGTTATGAAGTTAACTATAACTATTATTCACAACATTAACAATATTAGCTAACTCACCCTAAGCGGCTAAAAAAGTTGTTTTTGTTATGATATCCACTGCATACAGATTTGGAGTATCACCTACAACAACTGGCTGACTTTCGCCATGCTTGTGTGGTCCTGTGTAATTTGGATGATGAGAGACAGAAGGCGGTATGCCATGATGTCCGCCCCTTTCCTCGCCATCTATGGCACCGTGCTGGTGGTGCTGGGCTTCTTGAGCGGGCTCCGGCTGAGCCGGGCCGAGTTGTACCCGGGTCTGCCCCCGGCGGTCATAGTGGACTTTGACCTGAACAGCTATCACCCTGCACCCTGTGTCCACCTGGGAGCAAAGGTTAGCCATGACAGGGTAATAAGGAGCAGGAATGGACCTGATAAACTATTGTAATTTCCTTCTGTGGTTCTCGCTTCCATTAAAAACAATAAAGCTGTATTTAGACCTACCTTAGCTTGTAGGTTATATTGTTTTTTGTGTGTGTTACCGTTCAGTCATTTAAGAAACACGAGCCTTACTGTATACAGTAACCTTATGTACTTAGTAAAAATTACTATTGTATAGTAGTTTGGCTTTTTTTTTGTACACATTTATTATCTAATATAACTCTAATTCACTTTTTCTTCCTGACATTTATTTATCAGTGTGTTCATGTATTCCATCTAAAGTTTATTACCATAAGGAAATTTGTGTTTTTTTAACCAGACAGTCTGAAGTCACTGAATTCAGTTTAAATCTTTCTTAAACAAGAATTTTCCAACAGTATTCACAGACTAGTGTACTTTGAAAACTTTTGACAGATTTTTTTAAAATAATTTTTTGTTCCCAACACAGGTCTGCTTCAGCTTAATATTTATGATGTGTTTATGATAAACTATTTTCACTGCAGGTCTTCTACACCTTCAGCTTTTGGTTGATGTTTCGTCAGCAGCTGAAGGAGAGACAGGAGGGGCAGAGCATGAAGGCAGAATCTCTGGATGAAGTCAAAGTCGTGCCATGTAATTTATCTTTTCATTGATTTTCTCGAGATTATATGTCAGAAGATGTTGGAGTAATGTAACTCCTACCTGGGCACTAATGAAAATCATCCTGACATCAACAAGACAAGTTTAATCATCAAGCTGTCTCTGTAATGCCCTCCCTTACCTCCTTCTCTTTCTCACTGTGTTTCTGCCTCCTTGTTTTGCACCTTGCCAGCGGAGGAAAATCAGCCATCTCCTCTGGTAGCGAAACTGATCTCAGGTGTAAAGGGGTTTCTGGTGAAGTACTGGATCCTCTTCTGCTGCTCTATGTTCTTTGTGGTCAGCTTCTCTGGAAAGGTATCTAATGACAGACTTAAACATCGTAGCATTGGCTAAGGCAGATTTTTACTAACAGAGGCCCTAAATATCACAGGAAGAAGTTTTTTAACAACTATTTTTTGCTTTGCTTCTCAATATGTTTTTTGCATTCTCATTACATGTAGTGCCCAGTGCTCACCAGGTACTGGCTGTGAGCACTCTGGCTAACATGGTTATTGTAAGAACTCATCTTGCTACTGTTTCAGCCCATGGTGCTACATACGGCAACGTACAGCAGCTTTAGTAATGCTCATCTAACAGAGTTGTGAGATGAAGTCCCAGTTACATCCTGTAAAAATGAAGATGTTGTTACAGCGGCTTTCAGTAAAGGCTGCACAATCTTAATCTGCAGACATAGTCACAGAGAGTCTGTCTGTGGTCAGTGAGGGAGCGGAACCAGCGCTTCCAGTCACCTTTGTAACTGCAACTCCTCCGACTTCCCCGAACATCAATGCACTCTCACCTCGTCCTTGAATGCACTGAAAATGCACCATACTGTATCATTATAAAGCAGAGCCTTTCTCTATAAGTCGGATATAATGCAAACAAAAATGTATTGCAAAAAGAGTTTTCCAAAAATATTTTCAAACTGATCTTTAGGAGCCTCTGTATGGTCAAAAACGAATATTATTATGATTAGTAGTAGTATTAGAAGTAATAGGTTTAAAAGTAGTTTTATTGTTATTCTTGTTGTTGTTTTTTCACATGTATTTCCTTCTTCAGTACTGTTGAATATCAGCATGTGTTTTGTCTTCTGCTAGTAAAACCTTATTTACGAAAAAGAAGATGAAAATGCTCCTTCCCATAGTCCCACACGTCATTGGATCCGTCTGTTTCTATAATCTCAGTCTGAATTGTTTCTGAGCCGTGCAAATAATAAGTAAATACTATTGTTTCATTCATTGTATCATGTTTCACTCATTCAGGTGGTCGTATACAAAATCCTCTACATTGTCCTCTTCCTCTTCTGTGTTGTTCTTTACCAGGTTAGTAACTTAGTTTTCTGTCCTCTAACTTAAAGTAGACTTATATCAGAGTATAGTTACTCAGCTCACAAAATATCTATCTATCTATCTATCTATCTATCTATCTATCTATCTATCTATCTATCTATCTATCTATCTATCTATCTATCTATCTATCTATCTATCTATCTATCTATCTATCTATCTATCTATCTATCTATCTATCTATCTATGATTTTGAAATGGGTCACTAAGTGGAAAGTTAATCCACTTTTATAGTTAAAATGTTGTTGTAGAACACATAAAGCCAATATATTTTAGGTTCATCTTACACTATAATGTGTTGACTCCTAAACTAACATCAGTGAACCATTCAGTTGTTGTTTGTGCGTAAAAATGTTCGGAGTGGGTGTAGATCTTCCATAAAATGTAGAAAAGCTCACAAAGGCAGACTGTTTACTCTTCATCCATACTCTTTTCCAGTTAAAAGTATTGATTATGACTAATAAGCACATACACAGCCACTTTTTTTGCTCCAGTTTTACTGTTTTTTCTTGCCCATATTATGTTTCTGCTGACCTTTTAGAAAGATGGTAGGCACTTACAGGAAGGCCTAATGGCTTTGGACATGACATGTCTATTTAGACAACATCAGCAACGCCCGGTGTTTTACATACCAAGGCGATTCGAAGGATAAATGCAACACTGTCATTTTTAATGAAGATCTAATTTGGCTGTTCTGAACTATTTTGTTTAATTTTTATATATTAAATATATATATATATATGTATATATTTATTGTCCAGGTACACCCTGGACAGACTGGCAACCTGTCCAAGGTGTACCCTGCCTCTCGCCCTATGGTGGCTGGAATAGGCTCCATCCGTCCCTTACCCTGAAAAGGATAAGGGAAAGAGGATCGATGGATGGATATTTAATTGGTAATTATAAGACTTACAGGAGAAATTATAAACTGTGTTTTTTCTCTCAGATCCGTTATGATGTGTGGCGTCGACTCCTGAAGACGTTCTGGGCAGTGGTTGTTGGTTACTCCATGGTGGTGTTGATAGCTATCTACATGTACCAGTTCAGAAGCGTGTCTGGGCTATTCAGACAAATCATGGGGATGTCAGAGGAAGGGTGAGTCTCATACAGTATTGTGCAGAAGTCTTTAGAAACTTCTTGATTCTTTATATTTTGTTAGGTAAATGGGATAATAGATGCTGCAATTTATGGAAACATGTGCAAGCACATATGTAAATACAGTGAAAGACAGTCTCTGACGTGCTGAAACACTATCCGCTCAAAACACGTGAGGGCTATAGGTTTGAGGCTGCTGTCGGGGGTTATGGGGGGGGGGGGGGGCCTCTGGCATTTGTAGTTGTTGAGGGCTTGGATGCCTCTTCACACCTTCTGGCAGCTGGTCTGTGAGGAAGTTCTCTTTCCTCTTCCTGTAGGCCTCCTTGGCCTGTTTGATGCCCCTCCTTAGGTTGGCTCTGGCACAGAGAGCTGTCCCTCATGCTGAAGGCGCAATTACTAGTTTTGATCAGAGCCTGTACTTCACCCATCATCCTGAGTTTTTGGTTAGAAAAAACCTGGATGGTTTTGGTCACTGTCATATTCTCTACCCAACACTTGATGTAGAAAAGGATAGATTGAGTTTTTCCATAGTTATGTGTAGACACGACACTGGTTTATACCTTGAGTTTGGTCCTTTTTATGTTTGTATGATTCTTACGTCAGTGGCTTAATAAAGAGAAAACTTTCCTCTGAAATGGTCAGGTACAAGGAGTGGACCAAAAATGAATGAAAAAGCAGGCAATGTCCAAAGAAAAACATTGAAAGACCTTGAGAAAGCCCTGAGAACTATTGCTCAAGAGCACTTTAAAACATTGCAAGAAGGCCTGACTCCTAGAAAGCAAATATAAAGAAATGAGGGGTGTAGACTCGAGTCTTTTGTCTTGTACTATATACTCGTGGTAGGTCGTGAATTGTTACTCATTAATTTATTTTTGTTAGTGTTAGGAGCCATTTTGATATGAAGCAAGAAGCTTCTTTATATCTGTTTAATTTGTCTTTGTAGCAGACTTGGCTGTTTGTTATAAGGTTGTGTGTTTTTCTCCCATGTGATTCTCCAGTCTTCGTGACCTGGGTCTGGAACGGTACGACACGGTGGAGCTGTTTGCACGCATTCTGCTTCCTGCTACGTTCCTTTTGGCTTGTATCCTCCAGCTTCATTATTTTAACTTTGACTTTCTGACTCTCACTGACCTGGACAACGTACCTGTCAGAGAGACTTCAAGGTGAGACAGCAGGAATGTATGGAGGGAAAGATCCTGCTCAGAAAAAACATTCTGTCCTTTGATATCGATATGAACAAGAACATGTGGTGCGTTATATTAAAAGAAACTTAAAGAAATGAGGCAGTCATGTATGTCAAAATAGGATAAATCTACTTAGAAAATATAAAAAATACATTATTTTTATTATATTTTAAAAGTAATTATAGGTTTCCCCCTCTCTAGATAAATGAAATAAAAATTTTTGTGGCTTTTTTGTATGAGGTGCAATAAAAAAGCTCTATGACTCCTTGAAAACACCTTAACAGATTTAAATTCTTCCCTTCAGGGTTGTCTTCCTGCACACCTGAGCCATTGTTGAATTGTAGCCAGAGACCTAACTCATTACCACGAATGATACTTGATGTAAAAGTCAGGTCAGTTTGGCACAGAAGTTAATGATTGTGTTCTGCAAGATTTTGAGGTTCAAGGTGAATTCGCAGCTGCTCAAGTGCTACTCGTCATAAGAGGATGTTAAAATTGTAGCATCACTGGGTACAGTCAGAAGATGCACAACAAAACAACTTTGAAGGGGAGTTTTTAGGTTTTTTGTTAAGGGAAATTTTAATAAGTCGTATGAAATGTTTACGTTTTGATTGCCTACTGACTATACTACATACTATGTGTCTCGTTTGTCCTTTTCTTCGTACAGAGAGGAAGAGCTCATGAATTCAGTCAATGAGATATCTGACACGTAAGTGTAGCAATTATCCTATTATAAATTTTTAATTGTACTCGCAGTTCAAATACTTTGATTGTTTGTACAAAGATCCACCACATTTGACCGCATCTCACACGGCTTATTCACTGCCTGTGGATAAAATCTGCATTTGAATCAAAATGAACTTTCTTTATGTGGTGAGAGCATTACATTATGTTTCAGTTACATAAAAATATTAAAAGTCGGGCAATAATAAAATAGTCTCTGGCTGTGCTTTGAGGTAACTGAAATATTACAAGTATTGTCATTATTCTCATTTTGTCCCAGGATTAAAGAAAACATTCAAAAGCTCCAGAAACGGTAAAACTTTTCATTGTTGTTTTATTATCTTCATTCTGTATTGTATTAATTTGGAACATAATTTGTTTGGATGAAAAGTTACTACGTATACTTGGATATATAACAACCTGTAAAACTGCCGATGGATTTGTTACTGAATTCCTGCAGTTTTTTAGTTAAATGGAACACCCTCATTGTGGTTGTCAGGCTTGTGAAGGAGCAGATGGGAAATGGTAAAAGTCAGGAGACTCTGGCCAGCATTGGACAGCAAAGCTCCTCAGAAAAAGGGGCAGAAGAGCAGGAGGAGGAGACAGGAGAAGGTAGTATCTGTAACAACAATGTTTTTCATTAACAAGCTGGCACAGGTTGTTGTTGTTTTTTCAATTTTACTCTCTGAAACTCGTTGGCTTCCTTTAACACATGCAAACACATGCAAACATTACTCTTTCAGTTTAGAGCATTTGGAGTCTATTCACATGTTCTGATGTTTCCTCTTCAGATAACTGAGATTGTACTGTTACTGTCTGCGGCTGCAGCATTGATATAATCCATTGTTAATGATCAAATTATGTCTGATGCCCTTTCCTACCCTTGGTATCATCCCCTCTTCTTAGAAACAGTGCACAGCAGCAGTGAGGACAAGTGGATTGTGATTGTGGATCGGGCGAGCCTGCTGCTCATCCAGGGTCTGTCGGGGTTTCGAAGGCTCCAGGAGCTGAGCTGGAGGCTGATGGAGCTCCACAGCCTCAAAATTGTGTCGTCTGGCATCATCTGGGTATCGCTGCAAGAGGTGGGATGTTGGCTCTGATCATGCATGCATAAATTCTATAGGTGTGTAAATACAAGTTATTAAAGCAGCAACAAAAAAAATATGTCCAACAGTATTGATTTACTTAGTGCTGATGTTGATGAGGGTACATTTAACCTCCAGCTCTTCTTCTTCTCTGTACATAAATATGTTAATATATTTTGCACAGGTTTCACTGATGAACTTGCTTTTCCTGGTTCTGTGGGCATTTGCACTCCCATTCCCACGGTTACGACCTTTAGCATCAAACATCTCTGCTGTGTGGGCATGCGTCATGGTGGTGTGCAAGATGTTTTACCAGCTCAAAGTCATCAAACCTCTTGATTACTCCTCTAACTGCACTGCTGTGAGTTTTCTGTAATTATAAGTCTCTGGAGGTTGGATTAAGTGGCTCGTTTCTGTGTTATTGGGGTTTTTTGCGCTTGTATTCTGTGGTAGTGCAGTTATACTCACCTCACAGCAAGAAGGTTCTCTGGTCAAACCTGCTAATGCATGTTAAGTTAATTTGTGAATGTAACTGCCACTGTGTCACTCAGGATTGTAGTTATGTGGGATGCTATTTCTTCTACTATGCACAAACATTACAAACTTCAGTCACATGGTCCTGATGTCATCTCTGATACTGAGGTAGAAACAGGCTTTGATAATGAGTCTGACTACCTTGTCTAGGGTTTACTTCCCTCCAACAGCTCGGGCCTGGATGATGGAGCAGAGCTGAAGGGAAACATGGTGGAGTTGCTGAGGAGGTCTATTCTCTACATCGAGCCCGTTGACCCCGTCTACTGGTGTGGAGCACTGCGCAAGTGTGAGGGCAGGATCCTCCCCTGTCTCAGGGTGAGCTGATACATGTCAAAGTTTGGTATCTTAAAAAAATTGTGATGTGTTTCCAACATTTAGAAAAGAGTGCACCTGCTTTTAAAAGCTCTTTTAAAGTTGTCCAGATGAACAGAATCAACTTTTGGAGATTTACTTACGTGGATGATTGAGCATCTTTTAAAGTCATTTACTAGTCATGAAACTTCATTAGGGCAAAAATCTTTAAGAAATTTAGATTTCAGTTACTTAGCAGTAGTTTTGTTTAGAGAAAATAATACTTTGATATCCATACTATTATTATAGCATTAAAGTAATTATTGGTTGTTGTTTTTTTACTGTGGTAGAACCATCTGATGGTCCTGGGTCTGCTGGTGTTCGAGTCTACTGTCCACCGCCACCAGCTCTACTTTCGTCTCAATAACAGCCTGAAGCCTCCACCCTTCAGCATTATCTTCCAAGGCATCACCAGGCAGCACCTGGATCATGGCATCCTGCCATGCATCAAGTACTTCATCAACTTCTTTTTCTACAAATTTGGACTCGAGGTACTTTTTCAGGCTTGCAGTATTCATTCTGTTTCTCTTTAACTGAAAGTGCACATCTCTGACTTCTTACCATGCTTGTACTGCTTCTTAGATCAGTTTAATCGTTGCAGTCAATGTGATTGGTCAGAGGATGGATTTCTACGCCCTGCTCCATTCCTGCGCCTTGCTAGCCGTCCTGTCTCGGCGACGCAGGAAGGCGATTGGTGAAGTGTGGTCTAAATACTGCACGTTTACAGCGGGCCTCATGGTGCTGCAGTATCTGCTCTGCATCGGCATCCCTCCTGCTTTCTGTGTTGGTAAGGATCTTTCTAATAGTTTGTAGCAGTTTTGCTTCCATGTCTTGAAAAAAATATAAAAAAAGTTTCTAAGATAAAAAATGTAATCACCTAAATCACTTCAAAGGAAATATAAATATATATAAATGAAAATAATCTGTGCTATGCCTTTTATTCCATTTGCTTGGTAGATTACCCCTGGAGAACAGCTGTTCACCCTTTGTCTTCTAATGTGATTAAGTGGTTTTACATGCCGGACTTTGCCATGAGACCCAATCCTTTATTCATATTCTGTGAGTTGATCTTCTAAGTTCTTATTTTGTTGATCTTCTTTTCCTCTTCTGGGTTAGGGTCTCCCATTTTTGTCCTTTTCCGTCTGCAGATGACTACCTCCTGCTGCTCTGCTCGTCTCTGCAGTGGCACGTATTTGAGGAGGAGAACCGAGCTGCAGTGCGACTGCTGGCCGGGGACAATGTCGAGATCAGCCGCAGTTTGGATCCTTGCTCCTTCAACCAGTTCATACCTGTTGACAACTTTCTTCACTGCAGGTCAGAATGTGTGATTCTTAATTGTTGTAGGGTTGATATGTCTGTTATCAGTATACTGACACTGTGTAATTCTGTTGTTCAGTTTATTTTCTTCTTATCTTTAACATGACTCACCCTCCAAATCTAAATTTAGTGTTGATCGGAGCAGGAAATAGCCTGAACTCCATAATCCAGCACTCTCATCAAACCGCTTTTTGTATTGTGGGTTAAACTGCATATGGAGAGTTGGGAGCCCATCACGCTGGTCTGTGGTCATTTTAGGAGCATTAAAGGGTTGAATTAGATTATTAATTTATGCGTGTCTCATTTCCAGGAACTTTTGTTAATGGGCTTTATTTCAGTCTTCAGATTTCTTGCTGTCCATAAAATATATTTCTGAAAATTCTCAGACAAAACCAAAAAAATTCCATGTGGAAAACACATTTGGAATTAGTAATTTATGTACAATTTTATATTAAAATAAATACAAGAAATTCGACTCCCTGTCAGCTTAGAAGATTGCAGATACAAGTGGCGGAAACAAGCTGGCCTGCCCCTTAGTGATAGGTTTTAGGCATTCAGGGGCTCAGATTAGAGCCGCCATTCCTCCACATTGAAAGGAGCCAGCTGAGGTGGTTCAGGCATCTGACAAGGATGCTTTTTGGTGCCTCCTGGATGAGGTGTTTTCCCCTACCGTGAGCAGGCTCCAAGGTAGACCCAGGACACGCTGGGGAGATAATCTCTCTGAGTTCGGCTGGAAATGCCTCGATGCTCCCCTGGATGAACTGAAGGAGGTGGCTTGAAAGAGGAAGGTATGGGCTTCTCTGCTTATGCTGCTGCCCCCAGGACTCAGTGCCGTGTATGTAGAAGTCTGAATTTTCTGATTATGATGACTACAAAATACATGAAGTAAGATTGAAGTCTTTGAACAAGTTCAGATTTAATCTAAATGATTGTCCTCCTTGCTCTGCACCGTTCTCTCACATACACTCTTCCTGCTCCTCTTCTCTGATTGTTGTAATCCAACTAATCATCCCTGCCACCTATATTATTGATTCATTAATTAATTATTCCCTATTTGTAAAATTGCAAGCAAGCCACATGAGCGATGATTTTGAGGCTCGGGCTCCTTTGTTTCAACACATATTAGGGACGACAAAATTATTATTTATATCTCTACTTATTTCTCTGATGAACTTTTGGGCTATTCGCAGACGACTGATCGCCTAATCAGAGGGAAAACCGTTTTAAAGCCCCGTCTGCCAACTTAAGAAATAAAGCCGTCATTACACATGTACTTTGGACAATGCTGGAAGATTGGATTCAGTTCGATTCTATGGAGCCGCCAGAAAAGTGTGCACAGAAGGCAGGAAACCTGATTTTGACTTACTGTAAATTCACCAGACAGACTTTGTACTAAGGAGCTAGCAGGTTAATGACTGATAAAAGAAAGAACTTGCTTATTTGTTTACACATAATAACACCACATCATGTTCCATTATGTTGATGTGCGTGAGTGATGTCAATGACCACAGGGAGCATCTGAGGCCTCGCTTCCAGACAGAAGCAACATTTAGTAAAGAGCTCATGATTTTTATTAAACATATAAACAGAAAACAAAACATAAATCATTGAATTCTCCCCTGTCTGTTCACATCCATGCATTTATTCATTGTACTACAACTGCACTGAATACTTTCTTATTGTCTGCAGTGCAGGTGTTAGTGTTATAACTAACTCTGTTTAGGCATGTAGTGTTCCCATGCTAAACTACATTAATTTTGTAAGTTACTATTAAATGTCCTTGTTTCCTTGGTGAGCTGAAAAGCCTGAAAATATAGAATACAAAATCTCTAATTTCCCCAGTCAAATTTTTGTACCACTCTGGATAGATAAGTATAAACAACTTGAAATGAGACAGCATAATCTCTAAACGTTAATGGTTATGAGTTTCCAAAGTGTCAGCCTGCACTTCAGAGCCTGTTGTTTAGATAGAGGGGATGAAGAGGTGGCAAAGTTCATGGTAGAAGTGCAAGGTGAAACGTAGTTATGCAAAGACAGATTGCTCCTTCAAAAAGGCTGTAAAGAACACTAAATACTTTTAAAACGTTTCTAATTGTCTAGAGTTCTTGGACATTAAGTGTTTTTGTGTGCATTATAAGATAAACAATCGCTACCTCTGAGAAAAATGCTTTCCGTGGAAGTGGTTGAAGAGATTACATTGTTTTTAACTGTTAAACTACAAACCCGTTTATTCAGTTCATTCTTTTGTTAAAATCTTTAACAGTTTTCATCTAATTTTCTTTTCTTATTTACTTGTTCTACAAAATTTAAAAAACATTCTCTCAAACATTTGAAAAAGTAAGAAATGCATTCAATTAAATCCATAAGCCTGGACAATTACATCATAAGCCTGTACATTAAATATGGATAACGTGCACTTTAATAATATTTTTTTTGCTGTATCTTAATGTAAATACAGAGAAGGAATAAACTACTTGAAGAGTTTTAAATATGTGCTTTCCAAGGTTTAGTATAGTTTACTAAAACTAAAGTAAAAGCTGGAATTAGAAGGGTTTTTTTTTATTAACTTAAATAAAAATAGAAACTAGACTCTTGAAAGATATCAAAACTAACTAAAACATTTCGTGAACTTGGAAATCAAATTAAAATAAAAAAAATAGTGAAAGTTTTAATATTTATTATTTTAATATAATTGATAATTTGATTTTATCACAATTTGCTTAATGAAGCAGTCATGGATGTGTTTATTGGGAGTCTGGATGTTGTGTTTTTATTGTATTGCCTGTACTGATTTTCCTAAATCCTGCCTCTAAAATATGCCCTCCTCTATGTGGCGTCTAAAAATAAAAACTAATAGAAAATACAAAACTAGATTAACTGTAGTGCTTACATATTTTTTATAGCGATGGTTTAGCTTTGTAATATTTGGCAGTATGATTTGCTTTCTTTTTAAACTGAAGATGTGGTCTCTGTTTTGTCCTCAGGTGCTATCTTGATATGGTGAAGGTGTTTGTTTTCAGCTACTTCTTTTGGCTGGTGCTTTGTCTCATTTTCATCACTGGCACGACACGCATCAACATCTTCTGTCTCGGCTACCTGGTGGCCTGTTTCTACTTCATGCTGTTTGGAGGCAGTGTGCTGATGCAGCCAGTCAGATACATCCTGCGGCTATGGGACTGGCTCATTGGGTACACCTGCTTTGTGATCGCCATGAAGAACCTGGTGTCTGTAAGCGACCATACCATAAAGAAGTTCAGAAGTTGTACAATTGTACAGAATAATTCAAGACATGCAGCTATTTTTTTAAAATCATGCATTACTGATTAATGCCTCTTTTTCCTTCTTTCAGCTGGGTTCTTGTGCCTACCTGGACAGCCTGGTGAAGAACAGCTGCTGGCTAATTCAGGCATTTAGCATGTTTTGCACCATCAAAGGTTATGATGTCCGTAAGTGTCTGTAACAAGGATATTTAGTCACGATTTGTGTTAGGGAGAAAAGAATGTGCCAGAATTTCCGATGGTATATTTACACTCAAAGCCACTTTATTAGGTACTCCTGTTAAACTGCTCATGAATGCAAATATCTAATCAGCCAATCACATTGCAGCAACTCAGTGCATGACCTGCTGAAGTACAAACTGAAATTGTCACAGTGCTGAAACAATAATTATAAGCATCATTAAAAAAAGAAAAAAAAACACAACAGAAATACATGATGGAAAATTAGAGTTTTTATATTGACATTCAACATTTTTTAGATGTTTTACAACACTTTTTTACAGCTGTGTTATATTTTACTTTTTTTTTTTTATAGTTGCACTTTATTTGGAAGGTTAAAATTATCATTTTAATTAGCCAAAATAAAATGCAGAATTAAATATCCATTGGTATACATTAAAATTAAAATCAAAGTCATTATTCTACACAACACATGATGCAGAAATGTTTTCTGTCATGTAAAAGTTTGTTAAAATCTGCTGTAAATTCTTCAGACATATTTCTCCTACCCTGTGTGCCTTTCAGCTGATCCCGATGATGAATGTGAGCTGCCTGCAGGTGAAGCCGGCATCGTCTGGGATGCGATCTGTTTCACTGTCCTCTTGGCACAAAGGAGGGTCTTCCTCAGCTACTACTTCCTCTATGTGGTGTCTGACCTCAAGTCTTCTAAGATATTGGCCTCTAGGTCAGTGCTTCATTTTCAGGTTTAGCTCTATAACATACAGTAGTCTTAAAGCTTTACACATAAGGTCAGTGAGGTTTGAAAACTTGAAAGTTTTATATGTTTTGTTGGATAAATCTAGATTGAGTGTAACACTTAAAAAATAAAAGAAAACCAAAGACACAAGAATTCATGCGAAAGCTGTTTACGAGAGGTTTTTGGTAGCTCTCTCTTTCATGGATAAATCATTACACAGAATTCCTAATAATAATTTCCAGTAATTTTCCTGGAAAGAACAACGTGATTTGGTCCTAACTGCATGAAAATGTATTTCGGCATGTTTGTTTGAGTTGCTGTGGATTTACTAAGGCTTACAAGGCTATGCTAGAATGACCAAACTACAGTTTATTTTTTCTGTTTTTTTCTGTTCTGTTTTTACAACATAGTAGCTGTAAAAAGACATCACTAATCTCTTACTCTAACTCATTTTACATGGTGGGTCAGATACAACCCACTTTCATCCTGAGAGGGCCAGACCAGTGAAACTTTCTTTTCTTTGTGTTTGTATACAGAAGTTTATTTGCACATTTAATTGCTGAAATATCTCAATATAAGTAAAAAGAGCAGTTTCAACAGTATGTCTCAGTTTTGCTGCATAACTAAGAAGTGTTACTCTACTAAATGAAAGAAATCTGTTGCCAAGATCTGTATGATGTGTAAAACAAAATGTGTAAAGCATTGCCCAGACTGTCCTGTAATAATTGGACCGCACTGGAGTCTGCGCCAGGCCAGTTTTGTCACACATTTTGGGCCTTATGTTTGACACCCCTGCTTTAGAGTCACAATGTAAACTTAGCTTGTTAATGTAAAAACAAACAAAGTAAAAGCTAAAACAGCAGTTAATGTCCCTGTCCATCTCGACCTTGAAGGGGCGCTGAATTGTTTGAGGCCAGAGTGAAAAAACAGGTAGCAGCCCGACTGGAGATGGAGAAGAAATCAGTGGAGGCTCTGAAGAAACAGTAAGAACACTTACACTGAAACCATTAATGGATCAGGTTTACAGTAAAGACCATCACACTTCCCCTCTTCCTAAGCAGCGAGTTATAAACTAACCTTTCAGCCTTCTTCCTATAGGATGGAGAAGATCAAATCTAAACAGAAGAGTCGACCTGCACCACCAGAAGAACCTCTTGCTGATCAGGAGCAGGTGACACCTGGTAACACAAGTGACTCTTTTTCAGTTTCTAATGTTAGCAAGGAAAACAGGCCAAATTCATACAGTAGAGTAGAGAGAGTATGGTGAGGGATGTTTGAGGAGGGGGTTTAGTCTGCTTGTTCTTTTTCTCTGTGATGGATGTGTTTACTTTATGGAAGCCAGTAAATATCATCAACACATAAACAAAACGAACTGTAAATTCCAGGTGATGACGAGAAGGCAAAGAGAGATGCAGGAAAATGGTGGAAGCCCTGGGTCTCTCAGCCTGGAGGTGAGCAGGATCCTTAATCAGTGTGAAAGAAAGAGAGTATTGGCAGAGGAAAGAGTGAAGACAATGCTGTTTCCTATCATTAGGTTGTGTGCTTCACTTCTTTTCAATTTAATCAGAGAAATGTTTTTAACCTGACAGTAAATGCAGCAGCAGATTTTAGCCACTGACCTGCTTCTTTAGAGCAGATCAGATGCCAGTGGTATGTCTGTGTGTGCATGTAGTTTTGACACTGTTTTGTTTAACACAGTGGAAAACAATTGTGGCTACCACCTGTTTGAGAGTGACAGTGAGGAGGAGGAAGAGGAAGTTCCTGAGAAGACAGAGGAAGAGCAACCACCAAAGAAGAAATCTGCTTTTCAGGTTAGAGCCAGAATGATCTGAGCCAAAACTAAAAGCAATGGAGATACAGTTAAAGTATTTCACAATTTCCCCTTAAAGTGTTCGTTTTGAGTTTTGTAGCTGCAAAAACAATCTATGTTGTAAGATCAGTGGGTGATCTGTGCATCTTTGTCTTTAATTCTAGTTGGCCTATGAGGCCTGGGTCACGAGCTCAAAGAAGGCCTTGAAGGACCTGAAGAAGGAGAAGACAAAAATAAAGAAAGAAGAGAAGAAGAAAGCAAAGAGAGAGCTGCAGAGGCAGCAGGGTGAGAACGGATCATGTTGTGTTTACTAGTGCTACTCTTACTAGTAGACATGTATGGTAAAGGGGACTGTAACTATAAAGACATGCTGTATCACAAACAGTTTGATGATGGCTCTTGTTCTCCAGGCATTGATAAAGCAGAATCCAGTGAGGACGAACCAGATGAAAGTGTTGTGGAGGAGGAGGGAGAGGAGAAAAAAGGTATACACTTCTAAGGGATGGGAATGCCCTAGTTCCAAATGACCCTCTGCTTGTTGTTGCAATGAAAACAGGAAGCATTAAAAGCATGGAAAACCTTCACTCTAATTGGCTTACTGTGCTTTTACACATAACCTCTTACAGAAAACATCCTGCAGCGCATCATCAGCACGATAAAGTTCAGCTGGGTGTTCCTTCAGTCTCTTCTTGATGACCTGACGGAGGGATTGAACTCATTTTGTAAAGACAACCTGGGCATTTCCAAAGTGCTGCGCTTCGAGCGAGCCTTACTCAACCAGCAGCAAAAGAAGGTCAGCTGAGAGGATAAACACTTGATTTTAGTCAATAAGCAATGTAATTATAACAGAACAAGTTTCACAATTAGTCTCAAGGCTGATATTTATATTTAACACAGTTTTATGGGGGAAAAAACAACAACATTATCTGCTATTAGCAAGTTCAGTACATTCCAGGCAATCCCATAAGATGAACACTAAACACAAATGTCTTTAAATTTGTCTTTAAAGTGTTTTTGATACATCTTCAGTTTATTTAACCAGGATCCTTTATCCTAATGCACCTTTTAGCACTCTGTCTGTATTATCTGGCTCTGCAGGGTAAAGAGGTGAGTCAGGAGAGTGTGAAGCAGTTTTATGAAAACTGGAAGTCCCGTCAGAACACACTGTCGTCTCAGGACAATCTAGATAAATCCCTGTCAGCTCCCGGCTCTCCACCTGCCAGCCCTTCTTCACAACACGCGTACAAGAAGCTGAAGAACCAAGCCTCCAAAATTTCCTGGGGCAGCAGTGTTTCCAGGTACACACAGACAACATAGTCATAGTTTACCTTTCAGGCACACACACTGAGTCTCTCCCTCCTGCTTAACTTCAGCTGCATGACAGACGAGACGATGCTGGTGTCCCGGCAGCCAACGCAGGAGGAGCTGGATGAGCCTCCTGCTGTGTCACCTGCTGCTGACCAGCTCAGACGAAGGCTCTTTAAAGAGGCCAATATTGACATGACATCTTTTGACACTGAGGAACTTTCACCCAGGTGAATGGATGAGTGAACGACGTTTTAGACACATATTTCTGCTCAGTTTAATCCTGTTGTTAGCTGTGATCTCTAACAGACAAATCTATCAGACAAAAACTCCAGTGCAGAATTCATAAAATTATTATTTTCCATTGAGAATAACTTCTTCCTGTTCTTCATCCCAGTCAGTAAAACTGCAAACACCACATAAATAACACGCATAATTGCAGGAAAGGTTTCATTTACCAGAAACAGCTTCAGATACAAGAATTGTCTTTCAAGATGTGATTCTATGATTCCTGAAAGTAAGATTTCTGATTCGCTTGTTTCTTAAAAGCTGTGAAGAACCAAAAGAACTTCATGAACAAGAGGAGGATGATGAGAAACAAACAGAAGTTGAGATGAAATGTGAAGAAGAACAAGAACAACGAGAAGATCCTGAGGTGGAGAAAGAGGAGCGGGATGAGGAATCGCTGCAAAGAGAAGAGGAAGAAGGTGCCAAATACCCAGAATGGACCTCGCTGGATCTCAGGGATAGCGATGGAGAGAAGAGTCTTGACCTCACAGAGTCTCCCAGACCTCTGAGTCAAGAAACGAGGAACCTCACTGCCAGTGAGCTGCTACTCAACAAGTTAGTAGACACAAAAAAATTTAGTATGCAGGACAAAAGAGATATAAGCTCCATCTCTTAAGAACTTTAATCTCCATCATTGTGTTTTTCCTCTTCCTCTCTTCTCTGTCCTTTCTGATTCTGAAGCATGTTTGAAAATGATGAGATCTCCGAGTCCGACAAGTTTTTCGTGACCTTGCCGAGGCCGCTGAAGCTGCTGTTTGCCCTCTATAACACCATGGTGTCCAAGTCAGAGATGCTATGCTACTTTGTGATCATTCTAAACCACATTGTGTCAGCTTCGCTCCTCTCCCTCATCCTGCCGATTCTCATATTCCTCTGGGCCATGCTGTCTGTGCCTCGGCCGACCAAACGCTTCTGGATGACAGCCATCATTTACACCGAAGTAGGTTTTCTTGTAAATACGTCAGATAAAATCTAAATGAAGCAAAGGTGTGTTTTTAGTTTCTTAATGCAAATACTAGATACACATAAAATGCTTTTAATGGTTGATTTGTTGAGTAGTTTAATGTGCGTGCTGCAAACAGAACTCGCTCACATCTCTTGTGTCTCTCTTGTTTGTCTCAGCTGACTGTTGTGGTGAAGTACTTTTTCCAGTTTGGTTTCTTCCCCTGGACCACCTCTGCCTACCGAGGCATCAACGCTGACCGGCCCTTTGCCCTGCCCAACATCATTGGGGTGGAGAAGAAGGACGGCTATGTCCTCTTCGACCTAATTCAGCTGCTCGCGCTGTTCTTCCACCGATCTATCCTAAAGGTAATGTGAAAACTAACCACTGTAAATAGTTTTTAAGCAGCTACTTTGAAATGTTCAAGTGCTGCCTGTGTCTATGTCTCTGCAGTGCCACGGGCTGTGGGACAACAAGGAGGTTGAGATGCCCGATTTCTTCAAGAAGCTGAAGAAGAAAGTGGACAAGAAGAAGACCGGAGCAGAGAAGATGGGCAGCAGGGAGCAACCACCACGCCGTCTGAGGTTCCTCCCCCTCCAGGCGTCCACCACCTCCTTATTCTGTAGACTGAAAAAAGGCGAATCTGCAGAATCTGGTGGTGAATATTCAGAAGATCCCTACATGTCTTGAATAAAGAGTCTCCATGTTCATTATCTCATTTTTGGAAGTTGTCATGTTGAATTCATTACCAGCAAATGGCTAGTTTTTCTCAATTTCTTTTAATTTGTTTATTTTTTAAACTGGAGAGATGAAGCCCAAAAAGCAGCAAAGCAAGAAAAAGAGACGGGAACGACATAAGGCTCCGCTGACAAGGAAGCAGAGGATCAGACAGCAGATCAGAGAGAGGATGCTACAAGCCAAAGCTGCCGCCATAGAAGTGTGAGTTGTCTGCAGTCCACTAAGTCTGTTTTCTGAGATGTTAGTCATTACTTTATTTTGGTAGATAATATTTTTCCATAGATTTATTTTTAGTGGAGAGGAGCTTCCCGTTTCTGTCTTACTCTGCAGTCTCTTCTCTTTCTGCAGCGGCCTTCACATCTACTTACCTATAAGGCAGTTTTTCTATGACATCATTCACCCAGATTACAGCCCTGTGTGTGACGTCTACGCCCTCATGTTTCTCATTGATGTCGTCAACTTCATTGTCACCATATACGGATACTGGGCTTTTGGGGTAAGACTACACAAACATATTAATATTTCTTATTATTTAAATCATAAATAAAATTTACTTGACATGTATGATTTATGACAATGAGGCTAATTTTCATCGCTCTGTAGAAATACTCTGCAGCGGCTGACATCACAGAATCACTGTCAGAAGACCAGGTTCCAGAGGCCTTTCTGGTCATGCTACTGATCCAGTTTGGTACCATGATAGTGGACCGAGCCCTTTACTTGAAGAAGTCTCTGCTGGGAAAGTGCGTTTTCCAGGTGGTGCTGGTGTTTGGCATACACTTCTGGATGTTCTTCATTCTCCCTGGTGTCACAGAGAGGTCATTGTTCAATAAATTCTTCTTCTTCTCATTTTTTACTCAGTAAAATAAAGTCAAACTCAATGAAGTGCTTTGTAAATAAAGTTGGCATTGTATGACTGACCTTTTCAAACATTCAACCACCAAAACAAATTTTTCTGTTCAGGGCTGGATAACTGTAATCTGGCATCGTAATCAAAAAATAATAAAGCTTTATTATTTTTTTCAGCTTTTTTGTAAAACAGTAAATCTTAGAATTTCATGGATAACAACAATACTTATATTTTATCATTAAAAAATTGATTTCAGTTTAAGAGCTTGCACATACTGGTGGATTAATGTCACATAAATCTTACATTCGACAGAGGCCTATTAAATTTGTTAAGCACAGTATATAAAAATAAAAATAAACAAATCTGATCCATGACAATAAAAGGAGCAAAGATCGATATCTCTTCTGTTTATTTGCTCCAGGAGGTTCAACAGAAACCCAGTTGCTCAGCTGTGGTACTTTGTAAAGTGCATCTACTTCGGCCTGTCTGCGTACCAGATCAAGTGTGGCTACCCAAACCGCATCCTGGGCAACTTCCTCACCAAGAACTACAACTACCTGAACCTCTTCCTCTTTCAGGGGTACAAAAACCGGCTAAACTGTAACTAAATAACCGCCAACATAAATACTTCAGACACGTTTTACACTGTGACTGGTTTGTTTGTAGCATGATCAAATTTTTATTTTAATTCAAAACGTTTTTCTCTCTCTCTCTTCTCCTCTTTCAGTTTTCGGATGGTTCCCTTCCTGACAGAGCTGAGGGCGGTGATGGATTGGGTTTGGACCGACACCACGCTGTCTCTCTCCAGTTGGATTTGCGTTGAAGACATCTACGCTAACATATTCGTCCTCAAGTGCTGGAGGGAGTCTGAGAAAGTAAGCAGGAGTGCTTAAGAAAGTAGTTGAAATTACTTTTAAAATCATTTTAGTCCCTGAACAAGTACAAAATAAACAATTAAATTACAGAAAAATGTGTGTTTTTCAGTGTAGACTATAGAAATTTCCATTAAATATATGAGAGAGTCTGGGCTGTGAGCTACCAGAACTCTTTGCTTACCTTTATAAATTTATGATGCAGGAAAATTGAGACGAGCTGTTGAAATGGCACGTCTTTATCCAGTGGACTGAATAACTTTTGATGGTAATCTATTCGTAATTCTTCCAGAAATTCCCCCACCCTCCGGGGCAGAAGAAGAAGAAGGTGGTGAAATATGGAATGGGAGGTTTCATCATCTTTGCTCTCATCAGCATCATCTGGTTCCCACTGCTCTTCATGTCACTGGTCCAGTCAGCAGCCGGAGTGACCAATCAGCCTTTAGACGTCTCCATCCAGCTCAGCATCGCAGGATACGAGGTCAGAATCGATACATCATATTTTGTGTTCATTATACTTTTTCTCCACAAAAAAATGTTATGGTTACTAATATTATTTATAAAGTTTGTGCTTCCTTCTAAGGTGAAACGGCAAAGTCACGGTGCATGGAAAACTAAATTCATATTTGCTATCATTAAACACAAGAAACATGACTTCCCTGCAATAGTGTCATGGTTTATGTGTATGTGTGTGGACATGTGTTAATTCTCTGCTGCATCTTTGTGTGTTCTCACAGCCTTTGTTCACTATGAGCGCCCAGGAGCAGAACTTGGTGCCTTACACAGAAGCAAAATTCAACAGGCTCACCAAAGTTTATGCGACTCATCCAGTGAGACACAGTTTATTCTACTGTAAATAGAAACAAATACATAAAGCATCAAAACTCCACTCAATCTGGTTCTTTAACAGAATACATTAACCTCGAAAACTATAAAACAAATTCATGAGCTCAGTCCTAGCTGTAATAATACCATCTATGACCACAGGAGGGAGCAGTCATTTCGGGTATTAGAGCAGAAAACCAGAACACCTGTAGAAATACATTACTGTCCAGCATTTCTTACACAATATCCATTACAAGAAGATATAACTTCGGGTGGTCAGATGACACTACACTTATTACATTCATTATTCATTATTAACTCTCTACATGGACTCACTGTGCCATATTGAAATAGAGTTTATGCTGTGTTTGTATTATATAACACTAGTTGATGTTGAAATATCATTATCCAAATTCACCAGAACACTGCAGCGGCATTTGCTGAAATAACCTAGGAAATCTAATCATCTCTCAATCACTCTCTCAGTCTGCCATGCAGTTCATCATGAACTATGAAGCTGAGGACATTCTTGTTGCTAAGATCAAGAGCGATGCCAGTTTACTGTGGACCATCAGCCCAGCCAGTCGAACGGCCATGATCCAGGAGCTCAGCAACTCGTCTCACATATACATGACCTTACGCTGGACACTGATCAGGTCAGGCTGTGTGTGTGTGTATCTTTCACCTTCAGATCATTTCTGCTTAGTATTTTTGTCAGCTAGTTGAGACAAAGAAAGAAAATTTATTTTTCTTAAAAGTAATTTAACCATCAAAGATATGGACACCGTCATAGCAAATTCACCCCAAAGTCAGAGCATGCAATGCTCAGGGAAGAAAAAAAAACCAATGACTACATCTCAAACTCTACAGACCTCAGTTAGCATGTTAGATGTTAAAGTTCATGACAGTAAAAATACAAATAGACTGAACAAGTATGGCTTGTTTGGAAGCATCTACTCTCTAAAAAGAACAAGGCGCCACAGCAAGAAGACTTCTGCAACAATGTCCTTTATTGTTACAATGAGAGAAAACCAAATGCATCAGCAAAAACTCCTCATACTAACTGTCAAGCATAGAGGAGGGGTGATGATTTGGGCTTGTTTTACAGACACAATCATTGAGCAAACCATTAACTCCTTTGTATACTTTGCTATCCAGAGGACTTCATGGTAGATTCAAATGTAAGGCTATTGTCCCAAACTGGGTTGTGCAATAGGACAATGATCCCAAGCACAGTAGCTAATCTACAAAATAAAAGAATTAGGTTGT
The DNA here is from genome assembly GCF_964374335.1 of Astatotilapia calliptera. Classification (NCBI taxonomy): domain Eukaryota; kingdom Metazoa; phylum Chordata; class Actinopteri; order Cichliformes; family Cichlidae; genus Astatotilapia; species Astatotilapia calliptera. The sequence goes on from NC_137441.1 coordinate 30,321,212, forward strand.
TACAGTGGCCCAGTCAGTGGCTTCATAGTGTAGTGGTTAACTAAATTGTCGGACACATGTAAGATGGGAGGAGACATGTCTGTGTTGGTTTTCAGTAATGCAGGTCATGTTAGTAATAGCAGCCTTAAGACAGTGGGAGCAGACACAAATCCATGAGAGGAGCGCTTGTTGCAATGGGCCATTCAAAGTCCAGATTTCAGATTGAAATACTACGATAGGACCGTGAATGAGCTCAATAGAATACTTATTAACCTCAATATACTGAAGCAATGTTTACATTAAAAGAGTCAACCATAATTCCTCCACATGTGAAAGACCGCTAAAGTCATAGAGAAAATGAACTTGCTGCTAAAGGTGGGTTATACAAAGTACTGAACCAGAGGGTGTACTTACTTTTTCACATGACTGTAGTTATACTGTCATATCAACTTCAAAAATCTGGGAAACTAGCCCATTGTTTCTTATTACTTGATATTTTCTGCTAACTTTATTTAAGCACTTGCAATTTCACATCATTTGCCTGCACTTTGCACCAGTGCAAATAACACTTAAAATGACACCGGAAAATATGTTCCTCTCCTAAGGAATGCGTCCATATCAATGAATGCAGAGACCGTGGGAGAGCACACTGTGAAGTTTGACGACAAAACCTTGAGGGAAGGGATTGTGCGAATGCTTAAAGGCAACAGCAGCAGACCTGTGTGAGTCTCAGTCAAAACACAATCAGATGGTTTATGCATGCTTTATTATTGTGTTTTATTCAGGTGATGAAGTATTTGTAAATGTAAATCAAACAGAAATGTAGAAAATGTGGCTCTGCTGCTCTTCTTGTCCCTATAGCACATAGAAGGTTAAACATCAAACTAAATTTAATGTAAGGGAACTCAGGCAGCCCTGGAGAGCTCCAGTGTACAACATTAGTGAATGTTTTGAAATTTTTATGGTGTTAATCTGAGTTTTCTTGTCTCTCTAGGATTATTGATTCTCTGCTGCCTAAATTCATCAGGGGTCCCAAAGGACCTGAGTCCAAAATGGGAACCAGGATGAAAGTAGGTTAGTTACTCTTTGTATTTTTTACCTGATCAAAGCAGGTCAGTCTCATTCCTTGTTGTTGGTGTATAAAACATGCACTTTGCTTTAAACCCATATCATCTCTTAGACTTGACAGACCGTCCAGACCTTCAGGCGCTGGCTTTCTTCAGGCCCATGTCAATCCAGCTTCAGCAGGTCAATGGGACGTCAAAGAAGGAGGCAGATCAGTGGTGGGTGGTGGAAGAGTGCTCCCCAGTTGTCACGTCCTCCGAGCACAAATGTCAAAGCATCGAGTTAGTGGTGTTCAGCGATAAAGTCAGCCCCTCCAGTCTGGGGTTTTTGGCCGGACACGGGTAGGTAACAAGACATTTTAACTGCATCCTGACAGGAAATCTTTCTCATAGCTGTGGATTCATTTACACACAAAACCTGTCCTCTTTCCCTCTTCACGACAGCATCGTGGGTCTTTACATGTCAGTGGTGCTAGTCATCGGAAAGTTTGTCAGGGAATTCTTCAATGGGATATCCAGGTCCATCATGTTTGAGGAGCTACCATGTGTCGACAGAGTCCTGAAGCTTTGCACAGACATTTTTGTGGTTCGTGAGACGGGAGAGATGGAGCTAGAAGAGACACTGTTTGAGAAGCTCATCTTCCTCTATCGATCACCAGAGACCATGATCAAGATGACCAGAGAGAAGAAAGACAGCTAGGGCTCAGTGGCTTGTCAGAATGCCCATGCTTTACGCTTGTAACTTATGAAGGATGATTTCAAGTAAATAAAAAGAAAAGTACAAACGAAACATCAGCATGAATCTATTATTAGAAAATGGTCTGGCTTTATCATTAAGCTACCCTGCGTGTCCTTTCAATCATGGCCTCTGACGTTAAGTGACAGGACAAGTTGAGAAGTGTTTTTAAGCAGCTCAGTAAATCATTGCTAAAGATATGAAAGGTCAGACATCAAGATGTACCACAGCCAAAAACCTCTCATGTGACCATAAACTAGAGGTCATTAATGAGAGAGCTGCACTGTTCACTAACACTTCAATTCCTATCCAGAAAGCAAATTTGATGAATTTAAATGACCACCTACACGAAAATCTAAAAAATTAAGTGACCAAAGATCTATTATATTACCTGCCAGAAAAAAAACATTACCCTATGATCTTAACTGCATTTAAGAGTAAAAAGCCCTATTGATTTCTTTTTAATGCAATTTGTTTTCATACCATTGGTTAACGCATGCTTTCGAATTACATTTTTTACTGGTATAAAAGATGGCATCCCCATCTGACTTCTAATGACTAATATACTCATGGATCCACACACATATACCTCTGTAAATACTACATTTCTGTGTATAACTATGAAGAGTACTCCATTGCTTTATATCAAAATAAAGTGTTTGACAAAAATCATGGTCTTATTGTGCAGTACTGTAAATACCACAATAGATTCACTACAACACTACAAGGGCAAGAACACAAGGAGACAAAAGAATTCCAACATCCATCTTTAATACAATTTTGATTACAAATGAAAAGGGGGCGGGGGGTGCAGTGTCATTCAGGTCCCCAGTCTAACACATCATCTTGATGTTAACCAGCTTTTATTTTTCTTCTCCACGGTGTGCAGGACAGGTAAGCTGCAGGACCTCACAACCCATGAGAAAAAAAAATATCTACATCATGGTCAAACATCCTGGAAGGAAAGCAAAGCAGAATGGAAACATTAATGAAAAGATCCTCATAAAATGTCTTCGTAAATCTAAAACATTCAGTGACTGTAAGGTTATAGTTAAACAAATTTGAGATCTTAAACTTAAGCTGTCAGCCACAAAGGACAGTACCCATGTTAGGAGCATGCCACGTGCTCCTAAACTCTCCACGCCTGATAAAACATCTACATTTCCCCTTCAGCAGAGTTTGTCACATTTGTTAAATGCTCCTGGAGCTCACCTCACCACAATAAAACAAGTTGGTGAAATGTTGCACCAAGTCATCTAGTTCAGAGTCCTGATAAGAATGGAAACCACCACAGCACATTAGCAATACGAGCTAATAGTGACCACTACTGAAACAACCAAATAAATGCACTCAAATGCTGAATTTTAATACTCAAAAAAACTTGTGTATTATAAATCTCAATGCATACTCACGTTTCCTAAACCAATATATTCCTTTATATTTTTGATTTATTTGTTGAGAGCATTTGACTTTGTCTGAATAAAATGAACGCTAAACTGATGCACTGTTAAATTGCTATGCATTCGACAATTCAAATACGAGGCCAGCTTCACCATAACTAGACAGGACAACGATATGGAGCTTAAATGTGTGTGCAACAGTAATAATAACCCAGTACACCACTATTTGAAGGAGACACTGAAAGCACCGTCACAGCCGCCTCTCCCTGACATTCACTCTATCAGAGGGCATGAGCTGTGATCAGAACAGCGTTGGTACCTTTAAAGCTGATGAACTTACATGCTGTTTTATTTTGAGGTTTGAGGACTCTGACGTTGGACTCTGCGGCCCTTATCGCCTCGGCTTTGAACTGCGGCTTGAGGGCAGCCCGCACCGCGTTAGCGCAGATAGCGGAGAAGCGGATGTAGCTGCAGAGAGGACACACAGGTTAGCCACATGCTAAATGCTACCGACAATGATTTGTCTGTAGAGGACAAGAACAACCTCTTCTTCATTAAGAAACCACATACTATCAGAGGAAGTCCCACCTGACTCGGTATTGAGGTAATGCTACTGCCATAAATTAAACGCATACGGTGGGGAACACTAACGTTAGTAAACTTAGTATATTAGCTATGTAGCTAAATTGAGAATTTAACACTAAAAACCAACATTTTCTTTGACAGAGCATTCTGTTCTCATTTTAAACCCCGTTAAAATAAAGCAATCAACATTTACCACAAGCCATTTCATTGTAACTACATATTTATTTTTATTTTAATACCTCAGGCCTGCCTGTCTCCAGTATGCGACCATCTTGGCTGTGTTGTAGCTTCAAGGACAGGTCGGATGTCTGCGTGATGACGTATTTGACAGGCGCAAGACGTTTTTCCTCCCAGCCAATAAAACAGTTTTTGGTCGTGATTGACAGCTGGTACTTTTATTTGTCCCGCCTTCCGTGGATGAACAAAGTACCTGGCTTTTTATTGTTTACTTTGAGTCGACAGTAAATTATAAAGTTAAATTTCAATAAAATAAATAAATAAGTGGTATGGTCTGTGAATTAACAAACCCTGTTTAAAAAAGTAATTATGGGACAGCTTGCCAGGGATTTTTCTGTAATTTCACACATTTATTTCTTTTTAAGCCTAAATATTGATAGATAGTTTATTGATCCCAGAGGGGAAAATACTGTGTTACAGCAGCTGGCAGGATAAAAACCAACAACAATAATGACAACTCCCCCAATAGTGCAGCCTTGAATAAATAACTAATATAGTTCATGTAAAAGCATCACGGGTGCATAGTCAGGGCCTCATACTATGAAGGAGCAAAGACTTTACATTTACAACTGTAAAAAACCCCACAAAATATAATAATAAAAAAAGAAGTTAAATAATGAACACTAAAAAGTAAGACAGAAAATGTGCAAGGGACTAGTAAAAATTACATTAATAATTAATATGTACACAATTAAGAAAACAGCTTCAAGAAGGTATAATACAGAAAGAGTCACACTCATAGATTTATTTCATTTACTGCAGCAGCATTTCTTTATCATGGAGAAAAATGGCAGACGTACAGTTGAAATTGCACTTCAGAAAAACTTTATTAATCCAAGAGTTAAATCATCGGTTATCATAGCAGCAAATATACAAAAAACAAGAAGCACTCATATAAATGTGTGTAGAAACAGAGTTATGATAGATAAACATTAAGATAAGTGGATAAACATAGAGATATATGTGTAAATATAAATATACATATAACTATAAAAGGACAAGTACGTGTGCAAATATATGTTGTGGTGTACAAAAGTGACAAGGTGCATTGAGGTGTGATTAATTCTGCTAAACATGTGTGGATCTGACCCAAGTGGATGAAATAAAGAGTCTGAAAGCAGCGGGAAGGGACAACCTCTTCTAACGTTCCCTCAGACTGCGAGGTTAAAGTAACTTGTTGCTGAAACTGCTCTTCAGATTGTCCAGTGTGTTATGGAGGGGCCTGGAGTCATTGTCCAAGATCGCCAGCAGTCTTGCCAGCATGCTATCACTGATCACCTCCTCCAGGGTGGTGAGCTTCATGCCAACAACAGACTCTGCCTTCCTGATGAGTTTGTTCAGTCTGTTTGCGTCCTTTGCTTTGATGCCTGCATCCCAGCATGCCACAGGAAAGAAGATGGTGCTCGAAACAACAGACTGATAAAACATGTAGAGCAGCCTGCTGCATACATAGAAGAATCTGAGCCTTGGTAGAAAGTAAAGCCGGCTCAGACCCTTTTTGTAGGCAGCGTCCGTGTAGGCGGACCACTCCAGCTTGTGATCCAGCTGAACTTGTTGGATGTGACTATTTCGGCATCAGTCCCACCAATGCAGATGGGGGAGGGTCGGGATCTGTTTCTGCCAAACTCCACCACCAGCTCCTTTTTTTGGCCACATTCAGCTGCAGGTGGTTTACCTCAACCACCTCATGAAGCGGTCAATCAGTCGATATTAAGCTATCTATATTATAACGCTATATTAAGTTGATATATTAAACTATCTCAGGGATTAAATGTGCAGTTAAAGTTCTTTACACTGACAGAAAGAGGAGTTTCACTGGTCACACCTATTTAATATCAAAGCGGGCTGTTTGTGGCCTATGTTATAAATGAGTTAGACATCCCTGCCTAAATGCTCTAAACTGAAATGTATGTGTTATGTAGTTTTAAACCACTGCATATCTACACAATGTGAATGAATGCAGTGAGTTTATAGGGTGCTGATTTTAATTAAAAACAACAAGTAGAATACATTTTCCTGCACAATGAATAAAAAAGAACAAGGTCAAGCAACTTGTGGGAAAATGTGAATCTTTGACTTGAAATAATTTTGCTACTAACAAATGTTTCCCACTAACAGGTCTGACTGATGGAGAATTCCAACTCAACTACAGATAAAAATGCTTCTCTTTCTTATATCAGCTGTGCAGCCAACAGTTTCAATTTCAATCTGAAGATTTTGCCACTGTTACCATAGCAACAGACAGTAGGACTTTTCTTCATAGGAACTGTGAATATTTGGGTTATTTTTGTGAATCTTTGTACTTCATATTATTCACATAATGATGTGACTGCATGGACAGTTAATCTATTAATTAAGTCCATAGTAAATGACGATGTATGCTGTAATATCAAGTTACACAAATCTTTGAAATTATACATTTACACAATATTGGATCTAAAATCGCTGATGGCTGACCTGGAATTTATGACCTGGAATTTTTTTCTTTTAAATAATAAGATGGAAAAACCAATTAAAAAATGCAAACATTTCTTATATTTGTTGTTAATGTTCACCCAAAGTGACAAAGGAATTTGACAAAGGAACTTAAAAAAATCACAGACAATGTCTTGAATAATCAGGCCACTTTCTTCAAACTGTCAGTGCGCCCCAGGGTGGCTGTGGCTACATTGTAGCTTGCCATCACCAGTGTGTGAATGTGTGTGTGAATGGGTGGATGACAGGTTGTGTAAAGCGCTTTGGGGTCCTTAGGGACTAGAAAAGCGCTATACAAATACAGGCCATTTACCATTTACCATTCAAACTGCTGGCATACTTGTGGTTCCTAGGCTATTTAAAAGTAGAATGGGGGTCAAAGCCTTTAGCTTTTAGGCACCTGTTCTGTGGAACTAGCTCCCATTTGGATCCTGGGGACAAACACCATCTGAGTGCTTCTTCTTCACTCACCTTTTTTCAGTTGCTATGTGTTTTTACACCACTCTGCAATTAATCACGAGTTATTACTTCCTGTTAAAAGGGAGCTTTTCCTTCCCACTGTTGCTGTGATTTGATGCCATATGAATAAAATTGAATTGAACCATTACATATATATACACTTATATTTCATACATGGACCATTCATAGAAAATTATATAACGATCACTCTCTCTGGTGGCATAATCTCTTGCCATCCCTAGTACCACCATAGATTTGTACATGAAAATGTTGTTTATTAAATTAAGTTTGCATTAGCCTAGCTAAAATTGACACTGAATATAAGTTCTAAAACTAAATATACCGCAAAATGTTACCCCCCAATAAAAAATAGTTAAACATAGCATCAAATGGCTTGATTTGTTGTTGTCTGTAGCAACTAACAGTGCAGACTTCTGATATTTTGTGCAAATTTAAGCATGTAAAACTTTGATTATTTTTAATAAAAAGTGTGTGAAACTGAACTTAGACTTGTATTTCTAACTCATCCACTTCCTGTTGTGTAGCTTTCTGTGTAGCTTTTTTTTCTTTTATACTTCTTGGGCATAGTGCTTATTTATTATATAGACTACACAGTACACAACATCAAAATTCACATTTTTTATGTAACTGAAATATGTAATAATTTGGGCTTAAGCCAGTAAGAAAGTTGCAGACTATGTTTATATGAAAAATGTATAAACATGTTTATTAAAATACATCAAATTCAGAATCAGAAAGACTTTATTTATCCTGCATTTGATGTATTTTATTACAGAATTTAACACCTGCATAGGTGTAAAGAAATGGCTTTGATTTTTCCACCCTAAATTTTTTATGCCACCCTAAGAACATTTCTCTAGATCCGCCCCTGCTGCTGAGGGTCTCAGAGGTGTTTAACAAATGGATTATTCTGGAAGGGGTGCAGCAGCTCTGTCTGCCAGCAGGGGGAGCATCGCGGCTAAGACTGTTAAAGGTTTCTCACTCAGCCCCTCCTTCCTTCCTTCCTCTCTCAGTGGTCACGCTGTCATTTGTCGCCGGCTCCCGTGCTCTGACAGAAAAACGGTAAAAATGAAGATTTGGACGTCAGAGCACATTTTCAAGTGAGTATTTCTTTTTTCTTGCGGTAGTGTTTTATAAAGTATGGTTGTTAAGTTGGCTATTTCTTCTTATATAATCAGTTTTCGTGGCTCCGTGTGCAGTCTGGGCGAAGCTGCGAAGGTTGCAGATAAGTTAGATAACACGAAGGCACGCCGCTTTAGTCGAGTTACCCAACGCTTTTAGTTTATATTAGTTATGTTTAGAAATGACTTTTGACTTCCCACCGCGTTTGATGTTTACAGCTGAAGCCTGTATTTGCTACATGTATTGGTATTTGAAATTAAAGTGCCCTTTACCCGAGTTAACTTTTGTCGTTAGCTTTGTGCTGCTAACATTAAAGCTAATTTTTTCGCCTTGAATACTATGACTGTAATGATGTTTAGGTTTATTGTAACATTTCAGCCTTGGAGGACTGTTTTCAAATGCTTTCCCCGAGCCTTGGTATTTGTTACGGGATAAAGAAAAATTTAATTACCCGCGTGTTTGACATTATCGACGGGGAACGTTACATAACGACCGGTCTGTCGTTTAAACACAATAAACGGTATATAATCAGAGCATTTCTGCTCGTTTTACAGCGACTGATAAATAAAATCAGCCTGGTTGCTTAAACCCTCTACTAGAAGTTTCCAGAGAAAAGCCGTGGGTGCTGCTGCTGTGAGTCTGCGCTGTGCAGAGGGGGCGTTTCTTCTCCCGCCTGTCTGCAAACACAGACGCTATTGTGATTCACCATCAGCGATGTTGTTACATTCAAATGTCCCCATATTTGCAGAAAATAATTTTCTCCTATATTATTACCTCCTAAATTGGGTTGGGAGTTAAGCGGGTCGTCTGCTAACTTGAATGTTTGAGACAAAGCGCTGCATGAATGGATCTGACTGTTCGGAGCCACAAATGCACCACATCTTCTGCTTGCATTGCAAGATACTAAATGCACTAAACCTTTTCTCCAGCCAAACAAGTCAAATCAAGCGATGTCTATTAAATATCTGTTCTAGTTCACTTGTACACTTGTTCTGATGGAGGTAGAGATGCACAATAACGCAACTGGTCCTTTTTGTTGCTTGTAAGATGAGTGAAATACAGGCATGGTGGATTTTTAAGTAGTGTTTACCTTAGTAACCTCAGAATCTAAGATGTTTTTCCACACTGAAGAGCACACTCTCAGCAGCAAGCATTGAGTCATCTTCAGAATGTTAAATTGCCCGTTTCTAACGTTGATATCGATTCATACAGCCACCCATGGGAGACGGTGACCAAGGCTGCGATGCAGAAGTATCCCAATCCCATGAATCCCAGTGTCTTTGGTGTGGATGTTCTGGACAGAAGTGTGGACACTGAGGGACGGTTACACAGCACCAGACTGCTCAGCACAGAGTGGGGGCTCCCTGCTTTGGCCAAGTCGGTGAGTTAAAAGGATAAGAGAAATGATCGACGTGTTTTGTTCAGACTGGGTAATGTTAAGTTGTTTTTCCTTGTATCATTTCAGAATTGTATTATTTTTTTTATTTTATTGTTTCCTGCAGATGTTTGGGGTCACAAGAACATGCACGTATGTCCAGGAACATTCAGTAGTGGACCCTAAACAGCAGACGTTTGAGCTGCAGTCTACAAACGTGAGTAGGATTGACAAATACTTTTATTATGCTTCATCAATACAGACATGAAAGCCGAATTGTTATGGAAGGATGTAACTGTAACCTGATCTCTGCAGTTGTATTTACTTGTCTAATCAGCATTTCTGTCACTATAGATTTGATGTGGTTGCTATGTGTCACCTTGTGGCAGATGCTGATATAAAAAGACTGATTTCAGGTGTGTTTTGTTCTTACAGATTTCCTTTACCAACCTGGTGTCTGTGGATGAGAAGTTGACATACAAGCCACATCCACAGGACCCAGAAAAGTAAGGGACTCATTTTTATCTTTCTCATCAGTTAAATTGGAGTTAAAAAGCACAACATTAAAAAAACCCTTTATTATTGCAAAAAGGTTTTGAATGTTTAACTCCAAGATTTTTAAAAACAAAAAACTCTACAAAGAAAAAACTTGTTTCAGCTGTGTTTGTGACTTTTCTATGCTTGCATATTCAGGACAGTACTGACACAGGAGGCTTTGATCAGTGTGAAAGGCGTCAGTCTGAGCAACCACCTCGAGGGTCTCATGGCCAAGACCATATCTGTCAATGCCAGCAAGGTAAAGCTGCCTTTAAAATCCTCCTTAAACTCACCTTGATAATATAGTTACTCTTCTGATTTTAAAATCCTCATCACTGCGCGTTATAATGTGAGGCATTTGTGTCTGTTTTAGGGTCGGGAGGCGATGGAGTGGGTAATCAGACGGTTAAACACAGAAATCGAGGAGCTGACTGCCACTGCTCGCGGTACCATGCGATCCCCCATGGCGGCAGCAGTTGCAGATAAATGATCTGGATCTTCCCGGTTTGTTACTCCACCATCATGAACCGATGGGCTTCTCTGTAATTTTCCCCTCAAAGGGGACCCTCACCTCATCTGCCAACACAGCCTATTAACCACAGCCCCATCCTTCGGCCCTGCGTTTGTTTGTCATGAGATCATTGTTAGTCCTTCCTCAGCAGTCTGCGCCAACAGACTTTTACACCAGTCAGGTAGTGACGAGGAAGCATTGAGCTGATGACGGTTTAAAAACAAAAACAAAACACCACTTAAATCGGACTGCACTTGAAGCTCATATGACTTGGTTTTGTGATATGGAAACTTTTTTTAGAATTGAATTCACAGCGTGCCTCTGAATCATCTCACCAGGTTCTTCCTTTTGTCTCTCACATTTCATCATCGCTTTCAAATCTTCATAAACAAGCAGAGGATGGCTCGATTGGAGCAACTTTAATGTCAACCTTTGGATTGATTGACCATGCCGTGCACAGCAAAGCTGACTGAAATGTCTCAAAACCAAATGCTGCCATGCACACAGACTGTAAAAGAATATGAAAGTAAAGGGGAAACTGTAAGTTACAAACTGCATCAGCTTTCTGTCAGGTGGGTGGATCAGATTCCGTGTACCTTTGGGTGATGTTTTCACCATAGCAGAAACACTTTGAAGAAGTGCAACTTCCCTCAGAACATGGGTTAGACTTTGAGGTCTGATACTGATACTGCATCATAACTGTGTCAGGGGTCACAGGAGAGTGAGAGAAGGTGTTGTAGAGCAATGAAGGCAGCTTAGACTTGTTATTTAACAAACGTCTCAGTGCATTTAAACCAAGTGGAGCAGACTGTTGTTTGTGTTACTAATGCATGACTACTGGTATATATGCTACAGCTGTCAGCACAGTGGACCGGACTTTTTTTTTGGTTCTTTTTCTTCACCCACTTGTGGGTCACTGTGGTCGAGTTTTGCTTCAAGAATACTTGATTTCTGAATTCAGTTTTTTCTTACAGTGATGTGCTGTATAGTTAAGTGTTACAGTATGAGAATGTAAATACTTGAATGTTTAACTTAATTTCAGCATATATACTTTAAGTGGCGGCAAGTCCTCGAAGGGTGCAAATTAAAAAGAAGGAAAAGAAGAGTGGGCACTGAGCAATGTGTCAGGATTCACCAGTGTTTAGTGTGTTGTTGACGCTCACCAGTGTTGTGGTGCAGCCCTGCAGGGTTACGTTCAGGGTCACATTCTGTGCCTACATGAGAAATAGAAATAACCAGTTTTACACCCCAGAACGCTTTATTCTAACTTTATTTGTGGCAAATGAGCTCTGTTTTATTTGATTGTTATTTATTTTGTATTTGTAACATTTACAAAGGCTGAACTGACCAACTAAGAACTGTTGGCTTGTGATGTTGTGCAAATTTGGTGCAGTCCCTCCCCCTCTTTAAATCTTTCTTGTTTGTGTCATAGAGAACTCTCAGGTGCTACATTGTTAACAATGGCTAGTGTCCCTAATAAGTTTTTCAAAGACCACAAGGAGATGAAAGAAATGTTACATCCCTTTTTTTCTTTTCTTTTTTTGTACTTACTATAAAATGTACAAAGCTACAAATAAAGTTTACACGAGAAGGGTTGGTGGTACATCTTAAGCTTTGTACAGTGTTAAAGTGTCCCTTCTTGGATCTCAGCAGCATCACAGGTCTTCCAAGATGCTCCATGGTTAGCTTTCTGTTTCGACAGCATTACATGCATACTTCCAGTTTGACTCATCATTTAAAACAGTAACTGTCTGGTTTTCAGTTTCATCATGTGCAACCCACCTCTTGATCATTTTGTCTAAAACCTGACCCGTCCACACAGTCTCATTTCATGAAATGTGATGTTTTTCTATGGGGTACATTTTGAGAACAGTGGCTGTAAATAGGCTTGTATTGATACTTTGGTGGTGTTACATTCCAAGAATGTGAACGTGGAACAAAATCTAAAGTGTGCACACTGAAATGTTACAAAATAAAGAGATGTCATTGTTTCATGAACATGGTGTTGAGGATTTGTGTCAAAGATTAAATGGTTTTAAATTCTGTTCACTGCTGTCTGACTTTATGAATCAAACACCTCTTTTGGAATTTTCCTTTTAAAGACATTGCCCTCTGGTGGTAGAATAAATAATGCACAGTGTACTGTCACCAGCTACAATAGGATTGTCTATTAGGGTGCTTTTTTTTTTTTTGCTTTTTTTTTTTTTAACTCTATTGGTATACTCAACAGTAGTTCACCTGCTAGTTAATGCAAAAATCCAATCAGCCAACCTCAGGTAACACCTAGATGGATTTACACACGTAGATGGGCTCAAGGTGACCTGCTGAAGCTCAAACTGAGCATCATAATGAAGAAGAAAGGTGATTTAAGTGACTTTAAACAGCGTGGTTGGTGCCGGATGTGTTGATCTGAGTATTTCAGAAACTGCTGATCTGGGATTTTTCTCCACACAATGGTCTATAAGGTTTACAGAGACCGGTCCAAAAAAAAGAGTTCAGAGGAGAACGACAGACTGCTTCAAGCTGATTTGGAAGGCAACAGTAACTCAAACCACCGCTTGTTACAACAAAGTATGTAGGAGAGGATCTCTGAATGCACATCAAGGTTTTTATAGTTAACTAAAACTAAACCTAACATAAAAACGAAGAACTGAAAAGAATTAGAAGTATTTTCCTTACTGTTAGTATCTGAGTTTAGTACAAATGTTATTAGAGCTGGACTAATGAGGACACTTTTGGGTGTCTACAAAAGTCAATGAGTTAACTGCTTTAAAGAAATTCTGTGTTTTTATTGTAATATCTGTACTAGTTTTCCTAGAGCTTGCCTCTGACATATGCACTTTGTGTTATAATAATTAAAAAGACCCAAACTAACGCTGAACATTTTTAAACAATAAAAACTAAGGTGAAACAAGAAAATCCTCCCTGGAGGCAAACTGAAGCTAAACTGAACTAAAAACAAAATAATCAAAATGAAATAAAAATAAAAAACTAATTAGAAAATACAAAACTACAATAACTATGACGCACATCGCATTGAACCTTAAAACGGAAAGCTACAGCGGCAGACAAGCACACTGGGTGCATCTCCCGTCAGTGTGCCTCTTCTGATAATGCACCATGCCAAAAAGTCATCTCAGTTGGTTTCTTGAACATGAAAATGAGTTCACTGTACTCAGATGAACTCCACAGACACCAGACCTCTGTCCAGTAACCACAAATCTATTTTTGTTTTTACAGGGAATTGGCACAGCGAACAAATCATGTCAACATGGACCAAAACATCTGAGGAAAGTTTCCAGCACCTCGATGAAGGATTATAAGAGGCAGTTCTGAAAGTAAAAGAGGGTCCATGAGGGTGTGCCTAATAAAGTGACCGGTGAGTGTACGTGTCTATAAAGTCCTCTAAAGTTATGACAGAAGTTGTTTTTAATCCTTTATTCACTCGTCTTCACATCATTATTTTCATCAGAGAATCTAAAAGAAGTTTTAAAAATAGATGTTGTCACTAAGAGAAAAGAAGTCTGGCAGCTCCACTTAGGAAACGTTTCAAAAGTTGCAAATAAGATGTGCAAATTTCAAGCCAAGTTTTTTTTGATTATGTACTTCAAAGCATGATTTTCAATCCAGACATGAGGAGACAGCATTAGGGCTGTTACTACAGATTCATCCATTCACATTCATTTTGATTGGTGGTCGGAGGTTTGATGAGGAACTGTGACGAGGAGCAGCCATGTTTGGTGTTTGTCAGTTGAAGCGTCTCTACGTTAGCGACACCTGCACGTCTGAAGAGATTAATATGAATCCCTGTTTGGGACAAAGACAGTGGTCAGCCCGAAGATGAATTCTGCTCTGAGTTACAGATTCATTCAAAGACCAAAGCATTGTGTGTTCTCCTAAAAGTACCGACCTTCTCCTTCTTCAGAACCGAGTTGACCAGCTGTGCATGTTTTGTCCCGAGGACAAGAAATCCTTCTCCCAGTTTCTCTGTCACAGAAAAAAACAAGTCAGGAAAGGAGCAACACTGTTTCCACACAGCGAGCCTCCCCCTTTGTTAGATTGAAGAGAAGGGGAAGTACTTCGTATCTGCCCTGCGTCGCTCTAGTTTACGGAAACTGCTTGACATAATACACATTGTTTTTTAGATAAATGTCATGAAGAAGTGGAAGTAGCACAAAGTGGCAAAAATGAAGTATCTAAGACTCACGGTTCACTCTAATCAGTACAATTTCCCCCCCCTTCCTCGCCAGGAATTCAAGAGAGTCAGTCTGCAAAGAGAAAAACACGCTGTTGACCTGTGACCAACAGAAAATCTGCTGTTTTTACTTGTTTATTTAATTTTGGGGACATTTACCTTGAAAGTCCCCACTTCACTCGACGCAAGGGTCAGCGTCAGACTGGAAGAAAACAGTGTCATTATTTTTAGAATGAAGTTTAAGAAGTTGAGCTCAGTTTTGCAGTTTAACACTTGCTTATGCTTACTTATCCATCTTCACAGAGCCTTTCAGTTTTCCGTCATCGATCCACAATTCGCTACTGAATTTGGAGTCCTGGAACCAAAAAAAGGATTATATTTCAGTAGCAACAAATGTTAATTTCTGTTACCATTAATCTGTCATATTTTGTAGTCGATCAGTGCTGCTAAAAAAATGTCAGAAATCGTAAAGAATGCATGCTGCAGTTTAAGTTGGTCCAAACTTTGATATCAACCCTAAAGATAATATAGTGAGTACAGCGAAGGTCCAACAAACAAAAGTACTCACAACATTGATGGTGAACACCGGGATCTGGGTACCATTGGGTAGGATGACGGAGGCCTTCGCAACAGCCTTGATGGTGACGTTAACGGCATCAGGCTGGATGGAAAACTTTGGAGCCTCTTGGGCATAAACCAGAACACTCATCAGCATATCTGGATACATCTCGGCAAGCTGCAAAGTGAACAAGTAACAAGTGTAAACACTTTATTCTTGACTGTATCGAACTTAAAGAGAAAGTAGTATAAATTAAGCAAACTACTGCTAAGTAAGTGAGGTAACGGAGTCCTGATGAAACCAAATGAGTCCCAGATGAAGATAAAGACACAAAGCTAATCATATGAACTGAATTAAAGTGGGTTTTTTTTAATACGTGCAAAGACAAAACACACAAGAGGCCACAGAGTGTTTCATCGACTTCTCCCGGAAGTCATACTAGAAAAGGGATGTTTACCTAAGTACTTGAGACAGGCATGGAAGACATACTTCCTCTCTTAGCCCATTTGTAAAATACTTTCACTTCCACGATAGCAAAACTTAGCTGTCTTGATTTTTTAAATAGTTTTTGTGACTAGTTATCGGCATAGTGTGTGTTTGTTTTTCAAGCTGGTTGGTTTTATCATGCTTGTCATTTTGTATGCAAAGATATTTTAACATATCTGTTAAAACATCTTTACATACAAGCTTCTGAATGAATGACAAATGTAACGTGATCGTTGGTGTTAGACGGATCGGTCTGAGGATTTCATAAACTGCTGATCTGCAGGGATTTTCCAGCGTAACCATGTCGAGGGTTTACGTGAATGAGGTGAAAAAATGGTCGGAAAAAGAGGAAATATCCAGTGAACAGAGAACAGTGAACTGTCCTCACAGTCACCCAACAGAACTGTTGGGTTTAACACTTAAACCCCGCTGACTCAGAGACCAATCACTTGTGTACAAAAGCAAGACCACAGCGCTTTCTGTCTTTTACTTGCTGCAAGGGGAGATCTTCTCTGATCTGATCTTAGCCCAACTCCAACTCCCGCCTTCCTTCGCAGCTAAAACACTCATATGTGAACATGCGTCGTGTGTGTCTGCAACAGTGAACATGTGATGTGTGTGTGAATGTGTGTGTGTGTCTGTGAGCATGTCAGTGATATGTGAGTGTAGGTGACACACAAAATTAACTCTATACATTTTAATTTTATTTTAGTTGGGTTTAAAAATGTTTACAAAATTAGCTTATAGGTTTTTTTTATGTTAGCCTAGTAAAATCTTTTTCTAGCTTTAATTTTTCATTTAGTTTTATTTAACCATATCAACCTTGGTCAGGGTGCTTTGAAAACATTAAACGTGAAAACGAATTGAAAAATAAATCTGAGAGAATGCAATGATGTTTGAAGTATCGCTGTTTTGCAGGGTGAACATCATCATGTAGTGTTTCTGGGATTACTTTTCAGTGTTGCCAAATGTAACCCTGACACAAACAGACTTACCTTTGGAATGAATTTTCCCAATGAGGTGGTATTCAAGTGCACTGGAGATATCGCAGGGATCTGAGAGGATAAAATAACGTCTGTTAACCACACACTTCACCTCAAACTTGAACTGTTTTGCTTTTAACTGTCTTTTATTTTTAGTATGTGTGTTCACTTACCATGCTGTCATTGATGAGGAGCTGAAGCAATTTAGCTGAGAAGTATGCATAGGAGGCAGAGTTCAGAGTGAAATCAGACATGCCCACTGACAGCATGTAGCTCGGCTTGTCCGGCATGGTGAAAGGCTGGGCCTCAAAGGGAGGCTCGACCGGAGCTTTGATATTGTAAAACTCCCCCTTTAATAAAAAAAATTGATCAAATAAAACTAAATATCATTATTTTGAAATTCTTATTCCTTTCTCAATGTTTTTTCATAAGCTTTCATTATAAAATATAGTTGCATATGTTGGCTTGTAGATGGACTGTTATCAGAAGCCCGGGACATTAACATAGAAACTGGAAAATGTGTATCCTTACCTTAAGGCCCACATTCATACTTGAAGCACCGATGATAGGGATGTCAGTGAGAGGAAGGGCAAGAGAGAGAACTTCATTCACATCGACTGAAACTGAGCAGAGTGAGAAAAAAGCATTATTCCTTTATACATTTAAAATGCTGTTATTTTATTATTCTGTTCACTAATTTGTGGCCCACGGTTTTCCTCTTTGTAATTAGGAGCTGCAGTACCGTTCATGACATGCAGGAGGTTCTCAAAGCTTTCAATGTTTTCTTCCACACCGGGACACAGCTAGGGAGAAAACACAGCAAAGTCCTGGTGTTTTAACAGCACATTTCAGTGAACATTATGTGACGATCATACAGAAAAGCTCAAGCATCCACTAACACATGCGATGAAGCTGTAGAGAAGCACTCACTCTTTTCTGTATTTCATCTCTGATCCGTCCCTTGAAGTGTTCCACAAACGGTTGGAAGATGAAACTGTTCACAAATAGAAAGCCAAGGTTTACATCATACATGAAATCCCCACCACCTCCCCGTGTCTCCCTCTTTCTGCTCTACTGTACCTTGCTCCACCATGAAATTCTATGTCCACATCTCCAACCTGAGCGTCACAGCTGATGCTGCTGACAGACAGATGCCCGTCAGCTTCTTTCCCCAGCTGCACCACAGAGGTCACATCTACGTTAAATATAGCCATATCAAACGTCCCGCCATCGTTTCTGGATATACAAAATACAAACACAGTGCATTGTTGGTGCTGGTGAACACTTATTCACACAACATCTGCTTTCAAAGGCGCTGAAACATCTGTCACTTGTGCATATGTGGCGTATCTTACAACAGGCATCTGATAGAGTTTACAAATTAGGTCTCATGTTTAATATAGATGTGAAATGTTCCCTCTTTACTTCTCTGCTTAGAGAACATTCAAATGTGTTACATGGAAACTAAGTTTGGAAAAGCATCAGTAGATTAAAGCTGTAATTAATATTTGGGTTTAGCGCTGTAAGTTACTCTAACCCCCTGTTGTTAGATGATAAAACAGAAAATATCACAGGTTTTGTAAACAGCTTAAAATACAGGTGATAAGCTTTCAGGTTTAACATAACTCAGATGCCAGCTGTGTTAGAAAAGGCGAGCGGAACCTCACCTCGCCAGAGACTATCTTTAAAAACACACTATAGCTTCAAACACTTACTATCACTATCACTAACACTTCCTCATTTATACTTCACGTCTGCTTCTGTACATTACAGATTTAAATCACACTATAGTCAGTGGTTTTTTAAAAAAAAAGGATGTGTTAAAAGGGATGATCAGATTGTCTCACGTGTTTTATTTTTTTTGTTTTTTGGATGATGATTTGTTTTGTACCCAAATGGAACATGTTAAGAAATTACACCCTATAATCCTACTGTACAAAAGCTTGTATTTTACACGTAGAAAACTCACATTAAGCCAAAATGTGTTCTCCAACCGCCTGTTATTGCAATAGAGAGGTCTGAGATGGTTGTCTTGAATCCTGGGGGATTCTGAAGGAACTCGACAGAAGGCTCTGGTAAGTCACATTTTACTATGGTGATGCTAGAACGCAAAGGGAGAGCAGAGACAAACCAGAGGTTACAAAGCTGAGGAATATCAGTCATGTGAGTGAAATAAAGACTCCTGCTGGCTAACATGCATGTGCTGAAATTTTCATAACAAATGCTGATTCCTTCTATAGAGGATATTTTAGATTCTTAGATTTTGTACTTGTAGAACATGGAATGCAATCCTACCCTGTTAGAGTGTAGTCAACGTCCCCGAATACGATGTGAACACTGCCGGTGATGTCAGGGAAAGTGATTGTACTCAACCTTTCCTGAATCCAGTCTGCAGCTGCATGCTTCCCTGGGACAAACAGCACTTGCATAAAATTTCAGTTGTTGTGAATAAAACGGATCATTTATTAACAGACTTGTGTTTACACAACCTTAACAGCTAAGTGAAAACAAGCGCCGATCCAACATGTCCTTACCGTACTGAAGCCCCTTGTTGGTCAGGACAACTTGCACTGCAGGATTTTCTCCACAAACGCAGGAGAGGAGGCTGAGCACTACTGTCACAGATAGAAGCATTTTCCTCTGCCGTTTGTGGTGCAAACAAACAGTGCTGCTGTCAAAGACATTTACATTTTGGTGTGGGAAAGTAAACTCTTAACTCAAACGTGCACAGCAAACCTGTTGAGATAAATCACACAGGTATCATACCTGAAATGCGGGATGAACTTGCCAAATTCAGCTCTTCAGAGTTGCTCAGCATGTGCAAACATGTCGCCTCAGCCTCTCCGTGCTGTTTTTCTTCTTTAATTTCCTGTGTCACTGAGAAGTGAAACTCACAGACATCTAACAATACCCCGGGCCCCTCCTGCAGTCGTTCTCTGTTTATGTCGGTGTGACAAAGAGGAAGCAGTTGTTTGATTCTGCCCTGTCTGCATTGAACACATGGGTGGTATCACTTCTAAGAAAACCAATTTAGTTAAGCCAAATAGGACTGATGAGCAGAAAGAAAATTTCCCCTCCGTCTGCACTGGAAGCACAGCAGCCATAACCAGTAATTTTTGGAGGTAGATTAAAAGTATTCTTTAAAACAAAAAAGTCACTGTACCAACATCCTCATTCTCAGAATAAATGCAAATCATAGCTGTATGCTTATAAAAGGAAGTGAAATTTATCTGTTTACTTTTAGATTATTTAACTTTTTTTAAAGTTAAACAGCAATTGTGCTCAGATTGATCACATCTACAATAGGATTAATAACAAATGTGCTATGTTTTCCCACTGTTTGCCACTTGCAGTTTTATAGGTTTATGCTGTCTGTCATGAACTGATTATACTGGAAAATGTAGAAATGTACCTCCACCCCACTTTCAGTGCCTCCACTTCACATTGTGAAAAGGCGAAGTGGCAACAACTTATTCTTAATGAGGAAGTTTAGCAGAGGTTAAGCTAAATAAAGAAGAGAAAAGGTAAGAAAAGATTGAAATCACCAGCCATAAAATATCTCATTTATTTATCTCTTGATTCAACAAATACTCTTTTGTCTCACATACCATGATTAGTTCCATTAATTCACAACTGACAAGTTCAATAGGAACAGAATATTATCAGACATTTTTTTTTTGTTCTCCATATATAACACAGTTAGGACCCACTTGCTTGCACTTGAATTCACGTCATCCAGAATGACACTTGAAACACCAAGAAAACAAACAGCAAGGACTACTATAGGCATAAAAATGAAAAGAAACAACAAAAAAAGAAACACAAAACCAAAAACCGACTGGAAAAAAAAATCATTCTGTTCAAACCACTACACACAAGTTATTCATGGTTTATGGTGCACCATCTGATCGGATGGGTGCTTTAGTCTTGTATTTTCTCTGAAGTGGGGGGATACTGATATCTAGCAGTTCAACAAACCAGCAAGAACATAATCACTCCATTGTTTTTCCACATATTTCATTCCCCAGATATAAACACTACACGCACACAGTTAGACCCGTGTCGGGCTTTTTAACTGGATCTTTGCATGAAGACTGACACTTGACAGGCTTTTTAAAATGCCTGCATATTCATTCACCCCCTATCATGCAGGAGGTTGTGTTCCTCTGTCCAGTTAAAGAAACACGTTTTCTGGAATGAGTAGACTACTTTACACTATGACTGTAGAGTTTATTATTGCACATTATCACGAAGGCAAAAATAATAAAATAAAAAAAGATGTACATTTCACACAAATAATCCTCGTCAAGTGATTATGCCAAGTCCTCAGTGCGGTGTTTTCGTCAGGAGTGCGTTATTTTAGGACAATTGCCCTTCACAGGCCCTCTCTGAAGTTCTCAGTCGTGGATGTCATACCTGTACGCCTCTATGAGACCTTCAATGGAATGGATGAAGCCAGATATGGCACATATGCCCCCAATGATGAAAATGGAAACGTCGAAGAAGACGTGGTGCCACAGGAGGTTTCTCCATTGGAGCTTTAGGTGGAAGAGGCTTGGCAAGAGGAAGCACAGGCCAGCACCGGTGAGGCTCCCAGTTAAGCCCATAAGAAGGGCGAAATGGGGGACAAAGACAGCCATAAGCAAGGTAAAGACCACCAGGGCGACTCTGAGGCCCAGGCCCCATGATTTCAACTGCCCTCCGGGGCCGTAGCAGTCTGGAAAGAGGGCTCTCCCGCCATCCTGGAACAAAGATTTCTCTAGAACTTCAACTGCGGCGAAGAACGGCAGAGGGTAAGAAAGCAACGCCTTGGAGACGAGGAAGAGATTCACCACAGCCCGGATCGTTGAAGGCAGGTTATCCGTAATGACCTCTTTGGTGGCATCTGCCCATGTCAAGTAGGCCACCAGGGCGAAGAGGCCCTTGAGGACGCAGGCCGCAATGTGAGTCCAGTCCATCATGCAGTGGAACTCACTGGGCTTCTGCATGTTTCCCTCCAGCGATGGGAGGAAGATCTGGGAGGTGTAGCTGAACACGATGATGCCGATGGAAATGGGGAATTTTTTCACATCGATGTAAAACTTGACCTTCTCCCAGGCCCACTCTCGAGCCCTGGAGAGGCAGTAGGCAATCACCAGGATGTTGATGACGAAGTGGGCCAGCGTGCAGAGCAAGCTGAACTTGGACACGGCCTTGAGGTTCTTCAGGAACGCGCATGGCAGGAGCGCGGCCGTGGCCACCACAGACCAGGCTTTCTGTGAAACCGGAAACCCCGGGAAGCTGTTGTACATCAGGTTTCCGCTGACCACCACGTAAAGAATGCACGTCATGACCAGCTCGATGATCTGAGCCACGTTCACGACGTGGCCGCCCAGGGCCGGGAAGCGGGGCGCGCAGCAGGCGTTCGCGATGTCCACGTAAGAGTCCCTCACGCGCACTTTAATGCCGTCCTCGTTCTCTTCGTACAGACACGCGATGAGGATTTTGCCAGTGTAGCAGCACACCACAGCCGCGAAGATGATTAGGAAGAGGCCGAGGTAGCCGCCGTGGAGGATGGCGTACGGCAGGCCGAGGACAAACATGCCCTGCGGAAAGAGAAGCGCAGTTAAGTGGTAATGGACGAGACCCACATCGCAGTGACAGGCCGAGCTAACCCAGGCATGCAAGGACCAGCTCGTCTTATATAATAACAGCCTAAATTTATATTTAAAAATAACGCAACAGGAAAAATTGTCACCACGGATTATTTTAAATTAAACTGCAATAATATGTCCGATACCTGATCTGTACTAAATAATAGATCGAATTAAAGCGTTTAAGGAAAATTCCAAAACGAATTTTCAAATTCATTTGATTGAGCTTTTTAATTTGATGGAGGCTCTGATAAGCACGTGGGTGCTATTCAGCCTCCAGGCTATCAAAGTCAAGCAGATCCCGCCTGCAGCTCCACTGATAAAAAGATTTGAATAAATACATTTTAAGACCCACTCACTGCAACGGATTTACGCTCAAACCAATTCGAGGTGAAGCCAAAGCTTGGATCTAACTGATAAAATGTAGCTTAACGGGCCCTTTACATTTGAAACCTTTTATAGTTTCATCGCACAAAATTAAAGGTGACTAACTCTAATTTTGGCTTGTGTGGAATTATTTGCATCCCATGAGCATCATCCTATTTTCCAGCTTAAATATTAAATGTGAAAATATGAAGTCTTCAAGGTGACTTTATGTGCGGTTGCAGGCCTAATATGGCCGTGCAGCACATGGTACTTTTGCACTCACGCGTGCAGGATGACAGTAATCATGGCCTACCTGAATGGCGTTGGTGACGTTCCAGCCAGCTTCCCATGACGTGATTTTTGGCTTGTCTTCTTCCAGAGAGCCTGCTGTCTTCAGGGACGAGGGCCTCGGCCCGGTGCCGTCTCTCTGGTAGTGGCTGTCTCCCTCCAGCTCCCCATCTCCCTCCATCTGCCCCCCTTCTTCTTCTCCTTGAAGGACATCCATCTGCATACCTTGCCTGTAGTCATAATCCAAGTCGTCGCACTCCGCGAAACCCAAACCCTCCTCGTCCGTGGCGGCCTGGAAGCCCAGTCTGGCGAACACCCCACTGACCTTGGCCTGAGATTTGTTGGACACCGTGTGGGCCGCATTGGTCAATTTGTTGGTGAGCTTGTGTCGGATTAGGTGAGCCATCTCTTTCCGAAAGAAAATCCGTTCTACAGTTAAATAAGACGCGTAAAAAGCGCAGATTCAGGTGTATGCAGGGCAATTTCTTTGATTGTTTTACTTTTTTTACCCGCTACAGTGAAACCATGCCTGTTGCCTCTTCGATGTGACTGCAAAATAAACTAACCAGCATTCTAACGGCTGCCTAACCGATTTACTCAAAGCTTAAAAAATATCCTCAGCTGCTTTTCTTGGCTTGTTTATCCATATTACCTCCCTTAATAAAAACACTCCTTGGCATCTGCCTCCACGAAGAAGCGCCTGAGATCAGACACAAAACGAAAAAATATTTCCATTCGTCGTTAAAAATGTCAATTTTGCATTTTTTCCTCCCCACATACACAAAGCAATCCTCTCAGTTTGGAGTCTTGTAGGCGACAACGTGAGCGCAGGAATCTCCGCATCACCCAGAGAGGGAGAGAGGGAGAGAGGGAGCGAGAGGGGCGTGCACGTGTCCGCACAGAGTGCCAGTGTAAGGCTCGCGCGCAGCGGAACCGTCACGGGTGGCGTGGAGAGACATAGATAGAGAGAGATCTCATCTGGGGTTGACCGACCGAACGATCACGAAAATAAAAGCGTTCAGGCCATTTAAATACATCAGTGTCACAGAAGTGCGTCTGACATCACGCATGAATGAAAACACCAGACATTTCACCTGCTCATCCTGTCAACAGGTCCACGGACACCGATACCAACAAACGGCGGGTGTGATGTGATGAAACAAACCTCCACCCTTTATCCAAACCTGCTGCTGTGTGGCTGTGTAAAAATAACTGAACTGGAAAGGCTATTTTTGAGTTTCCGAGTGCTCGTCTGGACGTCTGGAATACCTCAAATACGCCGATATGACAAATAAACAATGTCGTCTACAAAGGCGTGAATAATCGCGATATTCTTCTTTAAAAAGGAAAATTAAATAAAAAAAATTCTCTTCCAACACTTGAAATCTATCCTAATTTTGTGAAATGAAGCACGATGACTGCGCCATATCTCGCTATATCAATCGACACAGCGCACAGCGAATTTTCTCTGTTTTCTGTAAAAGACAAAAGGCCCCAGCGTGCCACCTTTAAAAATTTTTATGTTCCTACATAAAACATGTTTTGTTAACAACAAAAAATATCGATGAATATTACACATTTCCATGTGTAATATTTTATGTAATGAAAACAGAAGAGGTGAGAGAAACGAAGCATGTTAATTTGAGGCAAATATTGAAATGAGTCAAACTTAAATTTATCTCAGGGTTTATTTGTGTGTTACGTGCACGCAAACAGCAACAGACTTTGCGTTTCCTGCCAGCAGCTCTACTCCAGATGAGCGTGATCAGCAGGTTGGGGGAAGGATGCAACTCGTTGCGCATCCTGCTGCAGGCCAGTTGCTGAATGCGCACCACGGACAGTTCCGAGGACAGCTCCGCGGACAGCTCCACAGTCACACAGAAAATATGTACCAAAGAAGCAGTCGTTAAAATGCAACACAACACGGGCAACATCGAATCTATACAATAATTATTTTCTCTCGTTGAGCTGCTTTCATCTAAAGACGAGATTGAAAATCTCAGTTTAAGGGAATATTTCTTCTCCACCTCAGATGTGATCAAGCGCCCTTAGGCGACTGTTGTTGTGATTTGGCGCTGTATAAATAAAATTGAATTGAATTGAATCCTTGCGAATACGAAGCATCTCATTTGTCCCTCCGTAATTTGCTGTGACAAGACAGCAAAACTGTCATCACATTTTTGCCTCTGTGGCAAAAACGTAGCGCTCCGTGGCAGGAAGGCTGAAAAATACAGACATTCTCCCTGAGCAGTGATTTTTGAGCTTCTAAAATATGAACAATCTTTGTGACGCCTGTTTACAACTGTGATTAAATTGATTGCACAGGCCCAAATGTTTTAACGAGCATCATTACAAGAAAAAAAAAAAACGGGCGAGAGATCTAAATTTAGAAACGAGCCAGAGGACAGTAAAAGTTCCGCATATTTTCATGCTTGGCTTGAGCTGCTTTGCCAGCTGCTATTTGTGTTCAGGCCAACACAGTTTTTGTTAGTGAGTGTGTGTCATCATGTCTGAGTGTGTGTGTGTGTGTAGGACGGTGAGGAGCTGGGATGAGACCTTGAGGCGCTTCTCCCTCCCCCATGACACGCGCAGTCCCCGGGCTAACGCCGGGACAGGATCGCTGCAAATGTCACACACACGGGCGCGCACACGACTGCAAACACGCAGCTCTGGTACATTCAGCTCCATCCGACATAAAAACTCGCTGCTTCCACTCGAAAATAATATCAGTAACAGTGAAACAGATTAAAAAGGGAAATAAAAGTGATAAAATAAAAGCCCGGATTAAATCCTGTCGAACAGAATAGATTTATATTTCGCTTCCCCTTGAAGAAAATAAATCGATTTTCAGTTTGACTTTTTTTTTCTTTCAAACTGAGCTACTTTAGCACTGGCTTCTGGGGCGAGCAGTTTAGCTTCCAGGCTACAAAGAGAAGGATTAATTCAGACTCCGTGTGTGTGTGTGTGTGTGTGTGTGTGTGTGTGTGTGTGTGTAGGCCTGAAATAGGAGAGGCTCACAGCCCCGTCTAACAGCCGTGCAGTGCTGACTGGGAGCAATAATCTCTGATAGTTGCCATGGCCACAGTAATTGGACAGGGTGTGCGCGCGTGTGCTTTGAGATTTCGGAGAAAAGAGTTTTTGTTTCAGCACCGGTCGGGTTTTTTTTTTTCTGTCTGAAGGCTTAAATCGAACCTTTCCCTTCATTAATGTATAAATTAAAGCTGCACTGTTGAGAAACAAACAGACATTTTTATATGCAGCTGCATAAACCCATATCAAGCAACACCGATGCACTGATTAGTTAAATAGAAATCATAAAATTGAGGGGGAAAAAAATCAGAAATAAACACAAAAAAATCATGAATATTATTAATATGTGACTGTAAATATATTTTATTGTAAATCCAGTGTCTCACATGTTGTTTCGAGTCCACCTCGGGTAAGTAGAGGAGTGAGGGAATGTAGGCAGTGGATCAAACCACTGTGAGGCAGTGCATTTTATTTTATTTTGTAACATTGTGGATTTCATTGCTCACAATGATGATTTGCAGCAATGGAGGCGAAAAATACAGTTTCACTGTTTGTGTTTTTGGGTTTTTTTTGTCCCCCCCAAAAGTCGGATCTTGTTCCCTTCTATGACTGTAATTTCTGCACATGGCTCCACTAAAAATTACATTCATTACTACTTGATTTTGTTACACACCTCACTTAAACCCCAGCAACTCACTCATGCTTATATCAAGGTTTTTATTCTACAATGACACACTGGCAGATTCGTCTGAAAGAACAGAGTTTGCTGCAGTTATTCGACCACACTATTTGTGTATCTATGAAGCGCCTTGAGGCGACTTATGTTGTGATTTGGCGCTATATAAATAAAATTGAATTGAATTGAATATTTTGGCCTGTGTGGAAATACAAAGTTGGATGGGCCTATCGTGACTAATTCTGGTGGCTGTGAATGGACAGGTGCTTTTCAGGGCGGGGTTTGTGAATGAGCACGTCCTTCTACAGCTTTGCTCAACCGGATGAGAAGTTGGATTAGCCAGGCTAGTGAGAACACCTGTATGGCTGGAAGGCCCAAACGTGTATTATTTTTCTTAAATACCCAGCGGATGAAATAACCAATAACAAATTAAAATTTTAGAAATACCTTTTTTCACAGTCTCTCTCTCTCATACACACATATCTGATGCATGGATAGTGACAGGTGCACAAACACATTCATCACTCTGTGGCCCAAAAAGATCTGCTAGGCTTACAGGGCCAGGCACTGAAGAGAGCGGTAGTGACAAACCCTGTGTGTGTGTGTGTGTGTGTGTGTGTGTGTGTGTGTGTGTGTGTGTGTGTGTGTGTGTGTGTGTTTTGGTATGTGATGAGAGAGAGAGACAGAGAGACAAAGGAGTGCAGTTTACTGTGTATGCGTCTCAGCGTGTGTGCTTGAATGCGCAGACGTGACAGGGCGCAGAGGAGAGTCACAGAGGTTGCAGCGTGCCTCTGCTATATCAGAAGTGTTCAGAGTCAGAGTCGTTACATAAACTGGTCTCTCTTCCTGCTTTCTTCGTTTCTTAACACTACCACAAACGCAGCAGTTACTGACAGTATTATCTGATTTGCTCTAATCGCAGTAATTCTTTCCCAAACCTTATCCTCAGCCGAATCTTATCCCAACCTTAAACCGAGTTTTCAATCAGAAATCTAGTTACATTACATTTGATTTGATCTCAAAATACGCGAAGACACATGACTCTGTCCAAACCAGTGCAAACGAACATTTTTAAATACTGTAGTAATTTAAAATGTATATACTACATTCTGTAGTATGGATTATAAACCATCCAACTAGGGGTTCATTGGAAATCACTGAAAATGTGTGTGTGTGATCAAATGATCAGTTAAACAGGTCTGTAAAATGACGGTTTTCAGCGAGTAACACTCGAATTTAAAAAAGAAAAGAAAAGAGAAAAAAGAAAAAAAAGAAAAAACAAATGAGGAAAAATGCACTTATTGGCTTTGGCACTGCTGCAGGCTTCTTAATTGTGCTCCTGCCATAAATGACACAAACCTAAACAAACGACCAAGGATGGTTAAAGCTGCCTCCTCAATTACAAAAAGAAAAGCGATAAAAGGAGGGATGTCTCCTAATTCCGTGCTGATGTGGGCCAAAAGAAAGTTCTGTGTTGCCATGACAACGGAATTAAAATGAGTTCAGAATGCTGTGACTCACGGTCACACACTTAATCCACACTGACGGATGTTTTTCCTCCCAAAACTGTGTGCGGGGGAAAAAAAACAAAAATATTCTGAAGGAGAAACTGTAGTCACGTCCTGCTGTAAGGAGGTGAAGCCCTGCCCATTACCCACTACCCACTGACTAACTGCATCTCATCATAGTGAGACTTATCGTCGCTGATAAATCACCGATGTATTCATAAACATTTTTAATGAAACAGGACCTTTATAACACGCCCCCTCTCTTTCAGTGGGGACTGTCTGTTCATTCTTCCACAAAATGGAGGCTGCCTGGCATCACGCGTGGCACTCCCATAGTGCTTGTAGCCTATCAGTTGCCCCCTCCTCATCACTGCTGCCTGGATGACAAGCACAACAAGCATAAAGCTGCAAGCGCTGTGCACAGACAGCAGCACAAAGTCACGTCTCGCCTCCTAGGAGGAATGGACGCCAGTGTGTGTGTGTGTGTGTGTGTGTGTGTGTGTGTGTGTGTGTGTGTGTGTGTGTGTGTGTGTGTGTGTGTGTGTGTGTTTTTGAAAGGACAGAATGTAGGAAGGGGATGAATTTTTCTCTGTGTGTGGATAGTATGGATGCGGTTGTGTGTGTTGTGTGTGTTTGTGTCTTACCAGTGGTATGTAGTCATGTGTGTGTGTGTGTGTCTGAGAGGGTGATGTGACCCAGATCTGCTTATTAGCATCAGGAGGAAGGGGGCGGCAGTCACTTAGAGCTTTGTGCCTGAGCAGTGAACTGTGCTCGTGCTTTAGTGACACGCCATCATACTGTAACCCCCCCCCCCCACCTCTCTCTCTCTCTCTCACACACACACACACACACACACACACACACACACACACACACACACACACACACACACACACCTTTATCTTCCTCCCCAACGTGTCTCTGCTATCCAGGAAATAATGCTGCCCCCAAAAAACATGTTATCTGATTATCTGTATAAGTGTCCGTTTATTTGAGAGAAAAGCTAAATAAAAAGTGTATCATAATCATAATAATAATAATAATAATAATAATCAGCAGAGCTCCTTTGCTGGATTTGCACAATACTGGCCCTTCAGTCTTGTATTTCAGTCTTCAGTATTTTAATGGTTTAACTGAGTGTGTTTGCCTTTTGTGTGCATTCGCTGTGTTTCAGTTTCACAGGATGTGAAGTAGATGAAGTGTACATTTGCACATGGTGGGCATAATGGTTATAAAAACAAAGAATAAGAAACTGCAAGAAGAAAAGATGAAGATAAAGAAACGATTCTTCCATTTTAATACTTGACATAACATCTTTTTTTGCATCTCGTGTCTCATTTTTTGCCACAGTGGGTTCCATTTCCATTAAGATAATGCAGCGGATGGCTGATCTGAATGGAAGCCGACTGGGACGTACAGTAGCTCTCATGTGCAGGTGCCCCACATATCCAGCTGAGGCTTTGCCTGGTCAGCTGAGAGTAACAGGATGGCAGACGGAAACAATCCAGGAATTTTACTGGTGAAATAACAGATTGAATGGCTTCAGCTTATACTGCGTGTGTAAAAAATAAAACAAAACAACAATTGTAACATGCATTTTAGTTTGCACACAGACTGAAATGGCTCCAGTGGTTAGAGCCAGAGCTTCAGACTAGAGGGAAAAATCTTGTGAAAGGCAATTATATTATTCTAGAGAGGAGTTAATATTCTTGTATTACGAGATTGAAGATATAGACTTACCAAAAAAAATCTGTATGTTTAATAACAGATCTAATCCGAGAATCTGGCTATAATAACTCAAATATGAACTATGAATGAAAATATGAGCACATAAATTATCCTCACACGGTGACATACGACCTCTAGTGGTGAAAGGCAGGTATATTTATGTCACTTTTTCTATAAATGTGGATACAAATCGTGGTAATGTGCGTCTCTTTCTGCCCCTGCGTTCCAGCACAAGTTTCCAACATTAGAACATTTTAAACATCTACGATTGTCTGCTACCACATTCCCACACATTTTACCCTCTGTTTTTCGGGACCCATTTCCAAGGGCGTAGATTTGGTTTTGGCATTGTTGGGAACGGATGATTCAACCACCGAACCCTGTCCTGTTTCTCTCCCCCCCCCCCCCCCCTTCTTGATAAAAAAAGGAGAATATACTTGCGTACATATGCTACTCTACATGCTTTTAAACCATTTAATTTATATTTATATAATTTATATAACCATTTATATGTGAATATATAATGTTGAATTACTATTAAACAAATGACTAAGTAATTTAGATTTTAGTTTATTTCAGCCATATTCCATATAAATCAGGTAAAAATAAATAAATAAATAGAGTCATGACAATAAAAGAATATGACTTTAAGAACTTAACAACATTACTTCAGTTATACTGCACCAACATCTCTTACACATTAGCACTAAGGGAACACTGAATGACCTGCTGGTTTTTGTCCATAAAACCACCAGGTCTCTCAGCAGAATTACGCAACATTTTAGCCACACTATTGCCCCGATCAAATCAGTGAGCTGGGATTTTTTATTCTGAACATGAACTACTGTTACAGCAACAGACATGGACTACTGGTGCCCCACACAACAACTCAATGTCCACTATGTGAAGGAGGCAAACACATGCCTGCTCCTCTCGTTAACTGAGATAAACTGCTGGCATACTTGTTTTACATCTATACTGTTCAGTCTCTCCTGGTGGACATGGCATACAGCAGCATTGTTTAATCTCATTTGAGTCATTGTTAACTTTAGCCATGCTTTTAGTCTTCTGAGAGCACTGAAGCTTCTTTAGCTTCAGTGCTCTCAGTCTCAGTACATGCGTTTTATCCTCAGATTAAAATTATTATTATGTGCTTGATGTGCCTCACCTTTGGCCCTGGCTCTTCCCCTCTGACTGCACTAGGACATACTGCCACCTGATAAAATAACACATTGATTCACCTGACAAATAGGACATACATGACAATAAGAGTAAAATGTGTAGCTGCTTCAGTGTTTCTGTCAATTTGTGCAGATCTTGACTCATCAGTAATGTTTGTACGGTGAGTGCATTTTTAAAACAATTTGTGCAAGCTGCACTACAAGGTGGAATATTTGACTACCTCATGATATTTTGTCTCAAAAATATGAATATGTCAGTACCACTAGGAGGAAATTATTGTGTCACCAACATTTTAACATTAGACATATAATTTTAACAGCCTCTGTAAACTAATATCCTGGCTTGCTCGAGGCTGCCGTTTTCCCAGACAGTTTCAATCAAAATTAGAAATGAGACTGAGAGAACTAATAGTGCTGCATGTTGTGCAGTTAGTTTCCAAAACACGTTATTCATGGTTACATACAATTTTAGACTGATGTGGGCCAAACCCTAGCATAGCCTGTAACGTTATTATGACGGACACATTTTATGAGTGAACTTGACTTTAAGTGACTTACAGGTTTCTTTGAAAATAACTTTCTTATACCCAGGTTCTTCCTTTTTGCTGCCATCCTCCTCTCTTCCTCCAGGTTCTCGCAGCGCAGGCTTGGCGCTGCTAAAACTAAACAGAGCTCCCTGAAAGGCACAGCCAATCACATTGGCCATATTTGTCACATGCGGTAGGACTCCAGTGGAGGACGTAATTTAACTCTTTCTGCACCGCTGGGTGAATGAGACGTTGACAGATCGTTTTTTTCTTTCTGTCTGGCTTGTTTTTCTTTACTCGAAGAGATCAAATTATTGGTGAGGACATATCCCTTCCGTCCATGCCAAATCTACGCTCTTGCCCATTTCTCATTCCCAGCTGGAAATTAGGGATGGGACATAACAAATACAGCTTTACATATGCGTATTATTATCAATGATGAGGTCAAAAAGACTCTCCGTTCAGGGAGCATCGGTTACATTAGAAGACAGGACGTTTTGGAAGATGATGAAACGTTTCAGAACATGATCCCTTTTGGCTTTATTGGACAGGACAGTGCTGACAGGAGACAGGAGGGTGGGGAGAGAGCAAACGCGGGATGACATACAAGAAATGGCTAATAGATCTAATAGTAACAATAGAGAAGACCTGTAGAGTGTGTGGACCCAAGAGGGATTGGAGGACACAGTAGACATAAAGTTAAAAATGCAACACAGAGAGCAAAATTGTGCAGTCTAAACCCGAAAACGTTAGCAGAACTTAAAAAATAATGCAAAAGATTGCCTCAGTTGCATTCGGTACTGCTAAATTTAAAAGCTTAAGTAGATTCGTTCAGTTCAACAGCATTTTCTTGGCCTTCACCAAAAACGCACTGCACTGTTATATTCAAGAAATATTAAAATAATTCTCTCAAAAAGAATATAAAATGCGAAAGACATGATATGTACTTTTGAATATCTCAGTTGCAGATTTGATTAATCAAACTGTAAACTGTTAAAACTGTAAAATTCTAAATTGTACATATACCACTGTCCTGGTTCTGTTGTTGTTAACGTTTATATTCCAAACAATGACTATCAGAAATTTCTTGTAGTCCAGTTATTGCATCAAAAAATGATATAAAACAACAGCCCAAAACAAAACTAGACACTGTGCTCTGATACAGTTATCCAGACTCTTGAGTTTCTAAGTTAGGGAACAGTTGACCAGCTCCAGACTTCTGTACTCTAAATGAATACAGTGTTATTCAGTCCTTTGCTAATAACTGAAGTAGCAGATGTAGAGCATAGATCACTCTAAATACTACCAAGAAGTTCATCAGCAGTTCTTGCGAGGTCACTTTAAAGGATTTCAAAAAGGAAGGAAGGAAGTCACATGATAGGGTGAGGCAAGGTCTCACCCGAAACCTCTGCTGATAATGATCCACACCCCTTTTCACACCTTGGCTCATGTCATGAGGCACATGGTCAATAGTGGGTCAATGACCATCTTAAGGGACAACTCCCACTAGGGCTTAAATACCTGGGAATCTCCATTATTTGTTCTTAGAGCTGAAGAAGCTGTTTGGATGAGAGGTGAAAATTCTCCAAGAAACTCAAAGAAGTCCAGTTTCTTTCCAAGCTCCTTAGATTACTGTGACCTGGAACTGAGAACCTACACAGATGTGATGGGTCTTGGTGTTTACCATACAGCTCTCTGAAACTCTATACGGGGTCTTTTTTGTAGATAAAATAACTGCATTTCAAAAATAAATTGGTGATCAGGAATTAAAAATAATTTAAATGTTTTAATTGTATTTTGTTTAAATTAGCTAGACCAGCCATTTTCAAAGTTAAGAGTGCTGGGGCTCACCCAATCTTAAATCTTCACTCTAAAAAGAAATACAAGAAAACGTGATGAATTTACTTGAACATTTTATTCAAAATATATAACTAATATAGGGTTTTGGCTATAAATTGCTCATACTACCCAGTCATATACACAGTTTTAAGGCTAAAGTGTGACCCACCTGCCACTGGGACACGAACTTCAAAACAAGAGCAGTAAATAAGAGTAAAGAGTAATATCGCAAACTAACCACGGCCTATTCTCAGATTTAATTAACTTTGTATATAAATACAATGGATAGATGGAATGTAACTGTACATAAATGGGGCCCACCTGCAGTACCTTGCTAGCCCACCAGGGGGGTCGTCTCATATTTAGGGAATCACTTAGCTGGAATATTAGTCTTATGCTTATGCTTTTCTCCATTCGGATTTGTCATGTATAGTGTGCGTGTGTGTGTGTGTTTTAATCAATGTTTGTTTCCAGTTCGTATTGCTAAAATCACACACATCAAGGTTATATGATAAAAGTGATTTAAAAATCTGTCAGGAACTGTAAATCTGCGACACCGAGCCTCCAGTCGGCTGTATTTTGCAGTTACACATTTTCAAAATGGCTTCCAAAGAAGGATCGGTGTGTCAGATTTTCTCGTTCCAGGACTGGAAAGCCTCCCCTGATCCAATTCTTGAGCTCCCCGTACAGTATCTGACCCATACACCCTCTCCTATAGTGATAGATAACGGCTCCTTCCAGACCCGGGCCGGCTGGGCGGCTCCGGGGGCCGAGCTCGACCCTCCGCGGCTCCTGTTCAAGTCTGTGGCGGCGCGAAGCAGAGGCGCTGCCCGCAGTGAGACCCAGATCGGTAACGACATCCCCAATTTGGAGCCGCTGCGGTGGCTGCTGAAGAGCCAGTTTGACCGAAACGTGGTGGTCAACTTTGAAATCCAAGAGCTCATCTTCGACTATGTGTTTACACACCTGGGCATCACGTCAGAGGTGAGCGGAAGTTAAATCAGTCATTTGTAAGTGAAACGTTGGTCGGTTTGAAGGTTTTGTATCTGGAGTTCAGGATTAATTGAACAACTTAACTCCCGGGATATTTTCTGCTAGCTGTTTATAGTCATGTAAGTCACCTGGACACCCAGACAATACATCAACACCACTTTATTATTATTATTATTATTATTTTTGCAGGGTAGTGTGGATCACCCCATTGTGCTGACAGAGGCGCCCTGCAACCCACTGCACTGCCGCCAGATGATGTCAGAGCTGCTTTTTGAGTGCTACAGCGTCCCATACGTCTCCTATGGTGTGGATTCCTTGTACAGTTTCTACCACAATAACAATCAAAGGAAGCTCCAGTCACCACACACGGGAATCATTCTGTCCTCAGGTTACCACTGCTCACACATCCTGCCGGTTATTAATGGCAGGTGAGGATCAACATGCACAAACGAATGATTTATATACAGCTTTTACCGTTTGCTCTGTTTTCCTGATTTTTATCACACACCGTAGTTTTAGTTCTTATCTGGTTTTTGTTCGAGGTTGGATGCTGTGAATTGTAAGCGTGTGAATGTGGCTGGGAGTCAGGCAGCGTCCTACCTGCAGCGCCTCCTGCAGCTGAAATACCCAGGTCACCTTGCTGCCATCACACTCAGCCGCATGGAGGAGCTGCTGCATGAGCACAGCTACACTGCTGTGGATTATCATGAAGGTACAAATATATCCATGGACATGTAACTACGCATTTGTTTTTTTTATGGGACAGCAATTAAATGCTTTAGATTTATGATAGCTGAAGAATATTTTAGTAACATCGGTAGATTGCACACAGTGAGTTCCTCCTCAGAACTACTAGAGAAACAGATGACTGTGAATAAAAGGAGTGAGGAGTCAGCACAGAGGTGCATGCATGTGCTCTCTTCTCCCCTTGACTTTGCATTTCCTCTATGCTGTGTTTTCCGCAGAGCTGGAAAAGTGGCGCAGCCCAGAGTTTTATGAGCGGGAAGTTCACCGTATGCAGCTTCCGTTTTCGAGTAAGGTGCCGGGCGGCTGTGTGAGTGTAGAGGAGCGGCAAGAGAGACGAGCTCAGCAACTTCGACGACTTCAAGAGATTAATGCTCGCCGCCGAGAGGAGAAGCTGCAGCAGGACCAAGAGAGGCTGGACAGACTCTTAGCAGTACAGGCAAGGACCTTATTGGACCTTTTAAAGTTCACAAGCACAAGAGTTGTCTCTCTGATGGCGGATTCCTGTCTTATCAGTTAGCCTGTTTGTTTCTCTCATCTTTTTCCATTTTTTTAAACGCCTACCTTTCTATATTTCAATGGAACTGTCATCAGGAGGTTTGGATCTTGTTTTTAGGCCGGTACATGCATGCATACTTATAGTAGTTGTAACGGTAGTGCAGTGTTGACAAACAACATGATTTCTAACATAGCACCTGATTGGCAGATAAAATTTAATTAATTTAATGCACTTCCACTGGGATTGCGGGAATCATTTGCAACACTATGGGTGACCAAGCAAGAGCGAAAGAGAGTCACAGAAAAGAAATGCATAATTTATATGTTGGCAGTTACACTGCGAGTCAAAGACGATTGATTGATTGTTCCAGCTGAGGACGGAAGACAAGATGGAAATTGGCACTCGGTAATAAACACATAAAACAGTATTTCACCTACTGATCATAGAGTTGTGTGTGTGTGTGTGTGTGTGTGCGCGCGCGTGCAGGAGCTGCTGGAGGACGGCCTGCTGGATCAGTTTCACAAGAGTCTGGTGGAGCTTAACATGGATTCAGCCGAGGAGCTGCAGTCGTACATCAACAAATTGCAGCTCGCTGTAGAGCAGGGTAGACAGAAGCTGCTGCACAGTGATGGAGCAGAGGGAAAGGCGGAGGTAGGTGTTCTGCCATCAAGTTTAAAAAATAGAATTCGGTTGTACTGACTTGTTTTTGCATGTGCTGTGCCCACATTTCCAGGCTCTGTGTCTGAATCAGTATTTGGATAAACAAATCTGCAACTGCTTTTTGGTAGAAAACAGTTAATAGAAGAATGCTGAGCATATGACAGTGTTAGCACTGTATCTATAATGAGATGGTTATCTAAATAATAAGAGCTCAAGTTGTCAAATTACAGTGAAAATGACTACAGAGCACAAGTGAAATTGAAATGATCCAATAATTAATTAGGTGTAAATGTCATTATCACGACTGTGCTGCGAGGCTCTACAGCATCTATGCTTGATTGCTGCGGTGGATGTAGTGCTCCTGACACAAAGCCTGAGGCTGTTCTGTGGCTCTCTGTCAGGTGTCAGAGCTGGAACAGCCGATGGACGAGACAGATGGAGTGGCACTGATGGATTCTGACTTCCCCGAGGACTCGCTGCCAGAAAAACCTGCTAATGTGGTTCAGGTAATGGCACAGGATACCTGAATGTCTCAGAGACATGTAGAGCCTCATTAATGCTGTGCAGGGAAATACCTGCTGCGGTCATGTGTGGCAAAATGTGTAGAAAAACTTCCAGTAGTTTTTGAGCATAACTTTGCTATTGCAACATTTGAAACATGTGGTGGTGTCAGTACTGTCATAACTTCACGTTAATGAAGGAGAACTTTTTTTTCCCCGCTCCTCCTCCTCCAGCCCGTGTTTAACATGGCGGAGTACCACCAGCTCTTTGTGGGGACGGAGCGTCTGCGGTGTCCAGAGATTTTGTTCCAGCCTTCGCTGACTGGAGAGGAGCAGATGGGACTGATGGAGACTCTGCAATATGTTTTGGCCAGGTAATGATGGGATGTAACGGTTGTACACAAAAGCACGAATATGCAGAGAAGTTGTATAAACACATAACCTCATCCTGATGAAGTTATTACAAGGAGCCAGAAAATGCTATGTTATATAAACATTCTTTTATTATTATTTTTTTATTAGTTTTTTACTGATGGTATTTATTTTTTTGTTATTTATTTTTTTGTTAATGATGTGAACTTTGATGCTTTAATCACAAATAGGTACACTCCAGAGCAGCAGGAGGCGCTAGTGAGCAATGTATTTCTGACCGGAGGGAACATGCAGTATCCTGGGATGAAAGAGAGGGTAGAGCGAGAACTGCTGGCCATGAGACCCTTCCAGTCACAATTCAAGGTACAGCCTGTGCTCTCCTAAAACGCTGTTATGTTTACTTTGTCAAAAAATCTGAAATCTTTTTTTGATAAGGACAAAAAAATCTAATATAGTTCAAACAGTAACCACAAAAAACAGAAAACAAGAGCTTTCAGGTGGACGTAAAACCCTGGACTTTAAGCTTTTGTGTTTTCTCTGGAAAAAATCTTGAACATAGTAACGGAACGCAAAACGCCACAAAAAGGTTGTATCGTCTCTTTAAAGCACAGGTGTCGAACTCCAGGCCTCGAGGGCCGGTGTCCTGCAGGCTTTAGATGTGTCCTTGATCCAACACAGCTGATTTAAATGGCTAAATTACCTCCTCAATATGTCTTGAAGTTCTCCAGAGGCCTGGTAATGAACTAATCACTTGATTCAGGTGTGTTGACCCAGGGTGATATCTAAAACCTGCAGGAGACCGGCCCTCGAGGCCTGGAGTTCAACACTCCTGCTTTAAAGTCATCAGCTCAAATATTTTTCTAAAGTTCAACATGGGATGTGACATAAATATAAATGATCTAATGTACACTCACCATACACTTTGTTAGGTACACCTGTTCAACTGCTTGTTAGTGCAAATATCTAATCAGCCAATCACATGGCAGCTACTCGGTGCATGCAGGCACTGAAGTTCAAACCTAGAATTAGAATGGAGAAAAAAAGTTTAAGTGATTTTGAAGATTGTCCCACCCAGCCATCACTAGAGTTTACAGAGAATGGTCTGAAAAATAAAACATATCCAGTGAACGCCCCCACAGCCGACAAATCATGTCATTATGGACCAAACTGTCCTGAGGAATGTTTCCAGCACTTGGCTGAAGAATTAAGGCAGCTCTAAAGGGGAAAACGAATCCAACCCAGTACTAGCAAGGTGTACCTAATAAAGTGTCCAGTGAGTAGCCAGCCATGTAAATAGTGCATATAGTTAGATATGAAGCAACAGAGCTTGTTTCAAAATAAAGAAGTGAGTTATGGGAACCGTTATGGGATAAATGACTCCAGCTAAACTTTCCGGTCCTTTCAGATGTTTTGATTAGTGTTGATATCATCTGAAGCTAACCTAAAACTTCTTCATAGGTGACCATGGCGTCTTGTCCGGCCTTGGATGCCTGGCATGGAGCACGAGGCTGGGCGTTGGAGCACCCTCCTGGAGCAGTGTCGGAGGGATGGATCAGCAGACAGGACTACGAGGAGAAAGGAGGCGAGTATCTGAGCGAGCACTGCGCCTCCAACGCTTTCGTTCCCATGAAGATCGCTAAACCCGCTCGCCCTGCTGAGCCACCCGTTACAATGCAAGCATCTACAGAAGGTCCTGCTGCCATCACCATGGTTACGACAGATCCGACCCCCCCCTCCTCTACTAGTGCTGTTGCTGATGTTACCATGGTTACCACGTGAAGCAAAGCTCTCTGATATCCCCCCTCGACGTGTCCGAAGTTCAGGAATGATTTCAGGATGAAGTGAAGGGTTTCACTTTGTCCTCTTTCGTTCAGCTCGACTCGGATCGTGCTTTTTCAACAACCGCCAGAAAGCTGCTGTCACTCCTGCTGAACGCTTTGGTCTTTGAATTCCAGGCGCTGGGAAAAAACCCCTAAAATGAGCTTGAGAGAGACGGGAAATGCATAACTGTAACTGAATCAGGAGTATTGTACACTGCTGTTCTTGGTGAAATCACAAGAGTTCATATTGAACAGGGATCAAATGAATGTTGTTAAAGGCCAAGAGTATTTTTTTGTATTATTGTGTAAATATAATTTTATTTTGTATGT
Source organism: Astatotilapia calliptera (assembly GCF_964374335.1). Taxonomy (NCBI): domain Eukaryota; kingdom Metazoa; phylum Chordata; class Actinopteri; order Cichliformes; family Cichlidae; genus Astatotilapia; species Astatotilapia calliptera. The sequence continues at coordinate 30,360,630 of NC_137441.1, forward strand.
CTGTGTTTTTAAAAAACAAAACAAAAACATTTCCCCTCTTGGAGACCGTTGTCTGTCTTTTGATTGTCAAAGAAATCTGATATTTCGTGTCTTCTGTCCCTTCTTCTTCTCTCCTTTCTTTTCCTGTTTTCTAGTTAAATGTTCAGTTTGCTGAATGCTCACACACATTCCCTCAAACACCTCTAGTGCTATTTATACATGCAGCTAGCCTTTGTTTTCACTAAAGTTAGGGAAAAGAAACTTTCTTTCATGCCAGCTTTAATTCTTTGTCCTGTAGGTTTTTATCAGAGGAATCCTTTTTGAGCTCTAAGTCACAGATTACAGAAAATCTGACCAGTAATTTGACCCTGGAACATGTAATTACTGTTGTGGGTGTTAAAGTGATTAGAGAGCATGAGACCACATAACATTCTTATTTTGAACTAATGCCCTCAGGAAGACTTCACAGGGCGCCTTTAGGTAGGCAAAAGGTGCATAAGGGATCATTTGTGCCAAAAGCAATTAGCATACTGAGTTATAAGACTCTGTGATGTATTTGTACTGAAGTTTTATGTATGCATTTGTGTGACTGTGGGCTGAGTGCTGCCAGTATTTTTTTTATGAATTGATTTATGACTTGATGACTCACACACAATTTTCTGCTAATGTGGAGAATAAAGTTATTCTGTTCTAAATGCCACCAGAACAATGTAATAAAATATTTTTGGGTAAAAGTAGATGGGCTCTTTAAATGCAAAAATAAATAAATAAATAAAATTGTGTGCTGCAGTATATCGTTCTACCACTAGATGGCACAAATGAACACAAAATCTTACTCTGGCTTCACTATTATTCAGTTACAAGCAGTATTTAGTGTTTTGTACTAATAGTTTATGTAAGTCGACTTATCAGCCAGACTGAAGGAGACATATTCTTACCACAGTTTTAGCATTCTTTCTTTAATGCTAAAACTGATTGGACTTTATTCTCATGGAGTCGTTGGACAGCAGGTGAATCTGGTCTGCTGTTGACAGAGTATACATCTATACCTCCACACTCATCTGAAAATTTTGAATCTTGTCTGACACACCGTGAGTTGCCTTGGAGGGTGTGTGCATTGCATTGTTTCTCAGTCCTCTGAAGTCTAATAGCATCATGTGGCGTTAAACTGTGCTCAAGGTTCAGAACGTTCTGCTTTTCCCAAAACAACTGTGTGGCGACCCCACTCATAAAATAGCCCCCGGTTTCCACAGCAGGGCTGCACTTGGCTAATCGGAGCCAACACAGGCCAGTGACTGCAGGTTAATTGGCTCAAATGTAACTAGAGGGATTAAAGGGCAAAAACAAGGCAATCTTTTATGTGTGAAAATTAGTAACCAGGATTTATTTCTATGGCTACGCTGCAGTCCAGCCAGGCTTTCCTAATGATTTTGAGGGGAAAAAACCCAGCAGATGTTCTCTACCTTCTCCTTACCATTCAGTGCACAGCATTCACAGCAGGTGAATAATGTCTGACTAAGTTGAGATTCTAAAAAATGCAAAAAACTCTTTAATCCTAACCGTTTTCTGAGGTCAGGATCTCCAGTGGCCTTATTCTTCTCGCTGCTGTGATGCAGTTATTGTACACCCTACACACAGCTGTGATGCACAAGTCAAGCACTGCTGCTGATACTGTAGGTACACCATGCAGATCTTGTGTATTCTTAAACAAGCCTGCTCTGTCTTGCACCCTGTTTGTGCCACCAAGTTGGCCAGTGTCCAATTAGGAGGATTTATTTGTGAGCTCCAGTGTTGTAGGTCAGCAGGAACGCCAGGCAGCTCAGAGCACATGTCACAGTCCTGTTGTAAAGGGGAGGAAAAAATAATGACCTGGAGTTGGAGCTGTGACAGATGCCCAAAAGGTATTATTTTTCTTAATGGATGGCCAATATCAGTTATGTTATTGCTTCTGTGTAAAACTTGTTGTATTGCAGACAGATCCTCAGTGAAATTATCCACTTCCCTGCCAGTTCAAAGTTCAAAGAGGTCTTCATGGTTGCGATATATGTAATAGCCTGTCAGCAGAGTGTCTTGTTGGCATAGTTACGGATGATGTAAACCGGGTTACAGTGAGTCTGGGATGCTTTCTTGCTCCTCCATCTCTCCTCCTGCCTTCTCTCTTGTCAGTCATGGCGTTTTTTTTTTAAACTGTAAACACACATGCAAACATGAAGGTGACTCCAGCTTTAAACCTGCTGATTTAGAGACACGTAATGACTGAAATCATTAAATGAATCTAAAAATATGGGATCTGATGGATTATTGTAAATAGAAGTTTCACATAATCATTACATGTTCATGTACTTCTTTATCATTTTAAAGTCCAACTACATTTAAATAGGGCTTTTTTTTTTTTGCCTGCAAATGTCACTTCAGTATCTCATCCCCCTCCCGGAGCTCACCGTGCCAGCTGCTGTCAGTCTGACTCTGACATGCTGCTCCAGTGGCTGTCTTGAATAAGACTTCCCCTCCATTAATGCAAGCTCCTATAAGCACCCACAGTTACGGTTTACAATTAAAATTCACTTTGGTTTTCTGCAGAAACCTTTTAAAATTCAGTTAACATTGCAAAAGGTGATTTAAATGAGCCTAAAAGGGTAAAAAAAGAAGTGATATGATTGTTCCAACATGATGATCTAACCCTGGTTTTCTGGCTGATAGTTCAGAGGCTTCCCACAGATGCTTGATTAGATGTCACCTGGGCAGTTTGGAGTCAAAGTCTACAACCTGATTTTTGCTGTGTTCCTTGATCCTTTCTTGAGCACTTCCTGCAGTGTAACAGGATTCCCTAGTGGATCCCCGTCTACTTGATCTGCAAGTTTAGATGGTGTGTGTCAAAAATATGAATGCAAAGACTCAAGGTTTCCCTGCAGACGATTGCACTATAAGAAAGTGACCTGTCTGCGCTTATAATCTGTGGGTATGACTCATATTTTTGCTAAATAAACATTTAATGTGGTCAATCAAAGTAAAAACACATTGACATCATGAATTTAAATCCATTACTCCATTAAAAATTCTATCATGTACCACTGTCTCGAGTTTCCTGACTCCCAGAACGGGACTTCAATGATTCATCTTCAACGGACATGTTGGCTGCCGTCCAACCAGAGAAGCTTTATGTAGATGCTATACAATAACATCAACATTTGGAGCTGACTGACCCTGACACAGCTGGTATTTCCTGCACTGACAGAGAACATGGACAGTCTGTGAGTAGATAAAATTACTGTAAGGATAGTGTACTAAAAATCATTTGGAGTATTTATGCACAAGAACAGAGGCTATTGCAAGCTCATATTCATACTATTGACAAAGGAGCCATATAGTAACCGACTTCAAAAGCACAAATAAGTAACCTTTAAAGAAGATTCCAGCTGTTTAAGCCACTTCTCTGTTGCCCGTGAATATGTTATTCAAGGAACTGTGTGATGCAAAAGTAGAATTTTTATCTACTTAAAAATCTTAAAGGCTTTTTTTGTTTGAAAATACTATATATTTTTCACAGAGGAAAGTTGGCTGTGCTGCAGGAACACTTTGAGAAGTTTGTGGATGTTTTAAAACAGTTTTTTGCTCAGTGAAAACCTGTCACTTTTTTCACACCTTTGTAAGTGACTTGAACTGAACTACAAACTTTCCAGAGTCGCCTTTGAAGGCAAAAGTAGGCCATGCTTTTATACTAAAAAAGGTATTTGGAATCTGTCTCCTCATCAGCTGTAAAACGCTCGCTGGGTATATACTGATTATCGTTGTCATTTGCCTCTCTGACTGCGCAGCCTTGAAGGGAAATTTAAACACAGACATAAAAGCTTTATCTCAGTGCGAACACGTAATCTCACATGGATCAGAAAAGAGGTCAGAGACACACTTTTATCCCTCGGGGCTGTACCCTGCATCCTCGGGGTGTGGACGGCCAGAAAACTAGTTCCAGCTGATCCCTATAGCTGTTTATCTTTAAGAAACAGAAATGACAGTTACGGCTATACGTCAGCAACACTCAGCACTTTTACATCAGACAAGCACAACATGTCACAGAGTCACAAATGAAGTGTGAAAACAAAAATAGTGTGAGCCTCACTACTGAAGCAGTTTTTAACAGTTTTGAAAGTTTGCTCATCTGCAGCCATTATGTTTATTTTAACACAATGCCAAAGAGGAAAGGAGTCAACAACAATGTTTAAAAAGCAATTGTTGCTCATCAATCAGGAAAGGGTTTTAAGTCAATTTCCAAACAGTGGGAAGTCTGTCATTCTACAGTGAGAATGCTCAGCATATTCTCCCCAAGGTCAGGCTGTTCAACCCCAAACCAAAACCAACCAACCAACCAACCAACCAACCAACCAACCAACCAACCAATACCAACCCAACCCAACCCAGCCAATCAATCAATCAATCAATCAATCAATCAATCAATCAATCAATCAATCAATCAATCAATCAATCAATCAAACAGACCCAAGAGATACATCTCTGACTCTACAGGGCTCAGTTTGCATTTTAAATATTAAAGTTTGTGACAGCATAATTAGAAAAACACTGAATAAGTGTGGTTTGCTTGGAAGGGTTGTCAGGAGAAAGTCTCTACTCTCCAAATCAACAACTGGAACAATGTCTTAATAATAAACAGCACCATTTTTGTCAAAAACCAAATAACATGTCAGCACAAACACCTCATATCAACAGCCAAGCATGGTGGTGGAGGGGTGATGATTTAGGCTTGTTTTGCAGCCACTGGATCTTGGGCACCTTGCAGTCATTGCACCTCTGTATACAATATATATATTGTATATAATATATAAGTATTCTACAGTCAGATGTGAGGCTATCTGTCCAACAGCTAAAGCTAAAGAAGCAATAAAGGTGCTGCAATGATCCAGTCAAAGTCCAGACCTCAACATGACTGAAATGCTGTACCGGGACCTTAAGAGAGATGTGTATAAAAGAATGAGGATATATTTAAAAAACCCAACACAGTCATATTTCTCATTTTTAAACCCCTTTTAGCATTTACAATTTAAAACCCCAAACCTAATTTAGACGCTTTCATTATTATAAAGCTGTTGTTGGAGAGTTTTTCAGATATTAGCCGTCTGGCTTCTCCTAATTATAACTCAACTAAAAGAGATTTGCATTGCGATACTCAAAACACCAAAAAATAAATAAATAAAAAATACATTTGATAAACTCTCTTCCAAATCTTGATGTGAGCAGATTTATACAGGTTCATTTGTTTTATACAGTCCAAATCAACTAGCTGGAGAACTGTGCTAGACACTAAAACCATTGAAGTTTTTTCAAAAATTATTTATTCATAATTAATTTATATTCTACAGTTTTTTGTTTGTTAACCACTTAACTTTTGCCCCCGAAAGGAAGACAAGTCCACAGAGTGTGAAAAGATTGATGTTTCCACAACATCAGCAGCACAGGCACTGAACGCACAGTCTCTTTGAGAGTAGTTCCAGGCACTCATTTGCAATTTGCAAAAGGTCTGACTACCACACACACACACACACACACACACACACACACACACACACACACACACACACACACACACACACACACACACACACACACACACACACACACACACACACAGGAGGGACCATGGCCCTGTCTCACTCTGGGATTCATTACCTTTTGCAGGCACCTTGTCTGAGGCCGATGAAGTCATTATAATGAATCTCTGCTGTTATGAAAAACCTTGTCGGTCTAGCTGTGCAAATGATCCATTTTCATTTGTAAGAAGAAAAAAAAGGCTAAAATAGTATTTAAAAAATTAAAACGTGTAGACAGAAAATTATTTAAACCTGTTTTAACCACAGCACTCATCATGTCGACTTTTATTATGCTGCTTTATTATCTAGCACAGACATCTGGGACAACACATCTGTGGAGTTGAAAGTGAGGCCATCGTTTATTAAATTGAGTTGTATTTGTTTTCACTTCTAATTAAATTGAAGTGCAGTGAATCAGAGACACGGGTCCATTAGGCAGACTGGGACTGGGACATTTTCTTTTGATGACCAAAGGCAGCGTGCATTTTACGCGAGCGAGCACGTACGTTAGCGGCTCTACTTCTATCATCATCAATCAGTGCAATAACCCTTTAAAACGCAACAGTGTAGCTGATAAGCGTTGTCGCCCTGACCTCTGCTCATTGATGGTTTTACCTTTATTTAATCACAGCAACGGCCGTAATGTGAAGGGTACGTGTTACTTCTGGTGTTCAGACTAAACTGGGTTATGTTTGCTTTTTAGATTTTCCTTTTTTTTTTAGATGGCTTAAACTGTGTTGCCACATTTCACACACTTGGTGTGCATCTAGCTCTCTGACTGTGCTGAAATAAAGCAAACATGCTGGTTGAGCATCCTTGACTTTGGTTGCCAAGTCAAGCCCAGAGAATCTGCTGCTAAAGAGCATGCAATATGGACACATCGCAAAAGCGCATTTCATTAAGATTGTGTAAATTGTATTTTAGCAACAATCAAACGAACATTTGGTTAACTTAATTATTCAGGATCAAAACACGCTCACGCAAGAATGAGCCTCATTCAGGACTTGGGTCTTCTCTTTGTGGATCTGACAAGGGTCCATATTCCCTAATGGCATTTAAAAGGACACAGCGTTCAAATGGTTTTCCATTTCCTTTAGTCAGCTCCCAAATGACCGACAAGTCTTTAAACACAGTGAGGGAAATGGTAGAGAAAACGCCTCTGAGGTCTGAGACAACCCTACTTCTTTTAATTGAATGGCCTGATAGCATCAAATGTCTCTTTTCTGGATATCAAATAACGGTTTACTGGGGCGAAACTTTTCCGTTTAAATACAAACTATTAACCAGTGTCCAGCACAGTGTAATTACCCAACAGGGGAACAGCAGTGGCTGTAATCAGATGTAAAACGACCTCCTCCTCTCTCTCCTCCTTCTCCCGCCTCTCCCAGCAACAGGTCTACATCCCGTCTGGGCTCGGCTGTGCAAAGCTTGTGTTTGCTGTGAACAAAGGCCTGAATTCATTTCTTTTCATGCATTGTTCCTGATTTACTGTAAACTGGAGCAATGATGTTTCGGGCAGCAGTCGAGCATGCTAAGAAGCACCCCGGTGTAAGTAATCTTTTAAATTCTCGATCAGTTTTTAGGTGTTTCAAATTTTGATAAGCCATGTCCAGCTTCTTTTAACATGTAACTTACATTTTAATAGAAATCCATCAACTGCTCTGCATTTCTGAAATTTTGCTTAGTGTGTTGAAATTATTCAAACATGCTTCACTGAATGAAACAAAACCAAAGCTGCACTAGAAACTCAGTTTGTCACTAGCGAGGTTGGATAAACACTTGAATCCTAGGATGGTTCTTTTTTTTCAGCTCGTTAAAATAGTATTAAACCCACAGGTTTATATATATATTGGTTTAGACTATGCTCAAAGAAAGTATTGCCCAATGTTAACAATTGCTGCACATAACTGATTTGATTCTAGTGCCTGTATTAACGCAAACTTCATGACATCCTAAGTAGTGTATATATGTAACAGGTAAATGAACTGGTTAAAGCAGCAGGTCTGTTTAGAAGTCTAATTTTGTCTCATCTAATCTTATCTTAGCTCTGTTTCAGTCTGTTAAATTGCTCCAGTTGCTCGTTTCAAAATCAAGCTGAACTGAGAAGCTTAAGACATCAAAAACACATCAGCGACTTCCGCAAACCCCTTAAATCTAAACTGACAAAAATCTAAGCAGTTCACAAATGTTTAGTAAGAAATTTTTAAATTTGAGTTGTCCCTACAGGGCAGGGGATTATTTTTGCAGTTTTTAACCGGCTCTGCTGTCAGAGAGGGGAGTGACAGAGTTTTAACTTCTTCTCACTGGCCTCCCAGGAGAAGGGAAGAGAGAGAGAAGCAGCGGGGAAGAAATCCGTATGAGACTCTACCAGCGCTCCGTGATGTGGTCTATCATCCTGACAGGCAGAGATACTGAGAGACAGACTCTAAGGGAGAGCGGGAGTGAGGGAAGAGCTGCAGGAGGCAAATCCCTGTGAGACTCTACAACCCTCCTTGATCAAGTTACAACAAACAGAAAGAAGGAGAGACTGAAAGGCTGTTAGAGAGAGTCCGAAACTCTGAGCCCCACAGACAGAGAATGAGCCAGATGAATGCATCGTTGGTCAGATGGGAAAGTAGATCGAGAGTCAGGGAGACAGACAGAGAGGAGATGGAACCAGTGATTAAAACCAGAATGAGACAGACAGATAGGTGGTGGCAGCACTAAGACAAAGACAGACTGAGGGTCAGTTATACAGACTGTGTCCAAAAATACACTTTTCACAAGTGTGTGAATGTCAGAAAATTCTTGTACCCGAAAAAAAATGGCACATGGAAATCCAGCATGTGAAGTTCCTTAGAACCAGTGATCACTAACCTCTTAATAAATACCTTTGTGCATCTGTGGCTTCGTAAAAATGAAAAACACTTGCAGCAGTGCTAATGTGGACCAGGAAGACAAGGCACAGTTGCCATATTGGAAATAAATAATATGGCATGCTGCACACTATTTCTTTCAACTATCCAAAAAATAAGCAGGCAAGTGCTTCTTACTTGGCACAAAGATTAACTGTGAAAATTGGTGTTTCAGTGACGGCTCAGGCAGTGTAAAGCTCATTGCATAAAGTCAGTCTCCACGGGGGATGTCAGAGCAGAAAAATCGCTGCTTGCAAAGTAAAGCTTTTCCAGAGGACTTGGAATTAGGTCTAATCAACAGTGGCAGCACATTGTTTTGGTGGAGTGAACCAAAACACATTGTTTTATTGGACCAGATGGAGTTCAGCAGGTTTGGTGTGCCAGCTGTAAAACACGGAGGTGAGGGTGGGTTTATGTAGTACTAAATCACACATTATGAAAATAATAATAAAAAAATACAGAAACTTTTCTTCTTTTACTGTATTTTTTGTGTTGTTTTACACTCAGTGCATCAAATTTGAATTTTATTTACAGCATTAAACTAGAATTAAACAGTTTTATCTTAAACAAATATTTATTTGTTTGTCATTTTATTTACGTCATATAATTTGAAATAACAAGAAAATTCTGTAAAAGCAGCAGCAAAAGTTTTTTTTTAAAGAAGTTACTGACAGAGAAGTCAGAAGTACAAAATTTCCCTCTGAGATTTAATTATATAAAACACGCACAGACATGCGCCAGATGTGTGTCAGCACGTTCACTGGGATGATGCAGGGTGACGGAGCAACAGCAGGCCAAGACTCAATCCCCTGAGCTTCAGTGGGCCAGCTGCTCAGATCACCTCTGTTACGGCAGATATTAAGTATAGACTCAGTTTTAAATCGAGTGTCTGTTTTTGAATAAATGATGCTATTGCTTAAGGCTGACAGCTAATTTAGAAGAAAGTTTCTCACAGCTGAATAAGTTGGCTCACATCGCGCCTCACTTTAGCTTAAAAAAAAGATGTGCCGCATCTGTCTTGAAATTCAAGGAATGTGCTTTTTCTTACTGAGACATTCGACTTGCAGACTGTCAGGAGTCACGAGGCTGAAGATGATGCAGTGCTGGAAAGGACTAACAGCTTCCCATCGTGATAATAGTTATTTAACAACCTTTAACATTTCTGTTTTTTGTGACCGACAAATCTGGATTTTCTTTTTTATTCTCAGTCATGGAGGTGGGGATTTAACACACTTGGATGCTGTGATGACAAATCTGAAAATGACAGGTTAGCTGAAGTGTAAAATAAATAAATAAATGAATAAGAAGATTTGGCTTCACCAAGAAGAATCATCAAGCGTCACCAGTGAACTTCTATGCCAAAAGAAAGAACAACGCAGCCCACATGTTCCCTAAAAGTAACATACAAAGAGACAAGTTATACTACCCTTCCTGTTATTGTGCACATGGTAACAATGGATTTTTGTGAATATATTCAGGGTGGTATGAGTTTATCTTGAATAAGGACTGCAGAATGACAAATAAATAAAAATGAAAAATCAGCCGAAATAGAAATAATGCTCCAAACGATCATTTGAAGGGAGTAAATGCCAGCTCTGTTTTTCTAAATCACATAAGACAAACAAACTGCTGCTGGCAGAAAAATATCCAGATTACGTATATCAGCCCTGGATGTGGCAGTCCCTGGGGTCTTCATCTGTCTTCAGGGTGGTCTACGATGCATCTGGCTGAAATGTATTTTATCAGCTTTCCTGAGTTTCCTGAGCTCTTTCTTTTTAAGTCAAACGTCCATTATGTTAAAACAAAACAGCATCTTGGCCTTGCAGCAAAAGGTACAGCTGCCAATACACCAGTGAAGAGTGTGGTGCAGATTAGCATGTAGGCGTAAATGTGTTGTCTTTTATGGTTTAAGTGTAAAATATGTGTAGAAGCCTAATTCTTATTTTTCTGTAGCTCATCCCCCAGTTCTTCTTCATTTGTTTGGGAATGGGCGGAGCATCCTTGTATCTGATCCGGCTGGCCAGAGGACCCCATGTTACGTAAGCACACATAAATTTCTGACTTTTGATCACGTGTGAGAACTTTTTAAAAACATAATTTAATTGTTCGTTATCATTACTGTTTTTCAACTGACAAAAAACAACAAGCTAAAAGTCATTATCCCACCATCTTTTAATGAAATGTGTCACAGCTGGGAGACCCTGTGTTTCCTCAGGTTCGCACATCTGTTTAGTTTTGTTTTCACTTTAATTGCATGCAACTTCCAAAGAGCAACCAGTCCCCACCTACTGGATGATCACAGATGGACTCCAAACAGAGAAAGGACTTAGCCGTCCTTCTGTGATAGGCTTGATTTCACCCTGAAATGCACATTTGTTAAAATTTATTCAAAGGCGTGCGGAGAGGAGATGAATAAATGTTTCACATTCTAAGTGGAGGGATTTGTTTCAGGATGGTTTCTGTCACACGGAGTCCTGCCTACTCTTATCCTTTTTGCTTGGACTTTCTCTTCTCCTGCTGTTTCCCAAGCGCTTGATATAAGAAACTCCAACAACAGCAGACATGGCTAAATGCTTTTTACAAGACCTCACGGGATGGAGCACTGTCTTGTTGTTTCTTTAGCTTCTTTCTTATTCTATTTACCAGTTGAACAAAGCGGGGATGAAACAAAAAAGCTCTCAGGAGAGAGCTTGATTAACTTTTCATCAGATTTAATCATTTAATTTTCTCTGTGTCTTCAGCTGGGACAAGACCAACAACCCAGAGCCATGGAATAAACTTGACCCGACTTACCAGTACAAGGTAAGGCAGCACATGAACTCTAATCTGACTGTGTTTTACTGTCGATTGATCGTTAAATCAACGTACACAAACACAGTCTTTTTCTACTTTCCCCCCCAGTTTGTGGCCATCACCACAGACTACAAAAACCTGAAGAAAGAGGGACCTGACTTCTGAGTCTCACAAACCAGAGTGTAATTAAAAAACAAAAAAACCCCATAAAGGATGACAGATCCTGATCTTGGGTCAGACTCATCCCCCCTGCCCTTCCTATACTCAAGAAAAAAAAATTCTTTGGCCTCATAAAAATGAATAATTTTGTGTAAAATGCATCTGAAATAATCATTAAGAAAACATACTTGGTATAAACTGATAAACTGAATGTAAATAAATCAAGAATCCAGAAATAATTACTTGTGTAATAAAATCACATGGAATATTTACATCTAGTCAAGTTACTTATAGTTAGCATTTTGGACATAAATATTATAAATACGCTGCAGACGGGGGAAACAGAGTCCAGATCAGGATGCGCCTTTAGTGTCTCTGATTCTGTGTGATGTTTGCAGAGCTGCTGGTGACCTGGTTAATGTGACCGGGATTGTCGGTCAATCAATCCTGAAGGCCCATATGCATGATAGAAAAACAGGCTTGTTTCCACATATATGCACAAACTCAGCCTTTATCGTATGTCTGGCAACACATTGCTGGCACCGGAACAATGGTTTTGCATGTTCAGACAATTGTAATCACAAATACAAGCCCATCATATTGGTCTGTTTGAGAAGGTTTCATGGTATTCAAATATTTATATGTAAACACACGAGTAGTATATGAAAATATAGTCAGGGTTGGGTAGATCTGTTTTATGTGTTGGACAGAAATCAACTGAGTTGCCTTTAATAAGAAGAAAAAGTCAACTATTCTATATCTAGAAATGATTGATCATAAAAGTAAAATGAGGAGATGAAGCCTGTAAATGCTTTGTACTGCTTTTTGCTGTGGTTTTCACTTCCTGAAGGTTGTATTTCAAACTTCTGTATACACTCTTCCTCTGTTGCTGATTTTTTTGTTTTCCTCATTATTTGTGCAAGTGAGGAGCTTTAATTGCACCAGCTTTTCATAACATGACACTGGCCTGCTGTGCTGCATCACAGTGAAGGTCATATTAGTGTGACCAGACTGCATGTATTCCTTCATAACTGTCACATGATTGTAGGTTTAGCAGCCACTAAATTCAGCGATGACTGTGTAAGTTATGAAAAAAGATGAGATGCATCAACTTTGCTGAATTCTTTCAATAAATAAAGTGTTATTTGTGTTTAGAAGAGCCTTTGTTGTCACTCTGCACTTTCCAGCGCATACACAGGTGACTTTCCTCAAACACCTGCACCGAACGGAGCCAGATACCGATCTTTTTCCACACCTACGCATTCAGTAACTCTGATGGAACCGATCCATCTGTTGGCAATGCAGCTGTCACTCTGCAGCCTGATTAGTGTTTTTACAACTGCATTTAATGTGTGTGGTTGCATTTTGTATTTGTGTTTATCCGTGTGTACCAGTGTGTGTGACAGGAGCTCACCATCTTTGATGAATGACAGCCAAGGCAGGACGCTCAACAGTCCTCCCCCTGAAAGACTTTGATGTATAACCTGTGCACGTGTCCTACACACACCATCTTATTTTCCATTAATATATAGGACATGAAAAAGTCTTAATTTACCTCTCGTTTCTTTGTGTTTTGCTGGGAATAGGTGCAAACATACATAAAATATAAAAACAGTCTGCACAGTTCTTCCAAGCTAGTCAATATCTGGTATGACCACCTTTGTTCTTCAACACAGACTGAACTGTTTTAGGCAGCTTTCCAATAATTTCTTTTAGTAGTCTTCAGGAATCGTTCTCTCCTTCTCTTGAAGGGCATCCAAAGCTCTTCTTTGGATGGTTGGTCCCTTTTGGTTTGTTCTCTGTCAAGATGATTGGCCTCCCCAGATACCTTCAGTAATGTTGAGGTCAATGGGGAGGCCAATACATTGTGTGTTTTTCTATCCAGGTATGCTTTTACTGTACTGGCAACATATTTGGGATCATGCTGAAAAATGAAGCTGCTGACAATCAGGTGGGTTCTACATTGTACTGCATGATAGACCAAAATCTGACGATACCTTTCTTGTACAAGATCCCCCAAAACTCTGACTGATATGCATCTCCAAACTATAACAGAGCTCCACTGTTTTTTACAGATGGCTGTAAACACTCACTGTTGTCGTTCAGGTCCTGTGCCAGGTCTTTGCTGGATTTACTTTCCTGTTTTTTAAGGACATGACTATCAGATACTGTTTACCTGCCGACCACTTCTTCTTTTGTCCTCCTCTTGTCCATTTCCTTCACAATTTTGAAGGCATATCGCACAGCAGGCTGAGATATTCCAAGTTTTCAGCTAATAGCTATTTTTGAATCACCTCGTTGGTGCAGAAATACTATTTTATGCCTGTCAAACTTTGAGAAATGGGAACAAATTAGTTGTTTCTGAGACAGGCTGCTAGTAAAGTTCCTAACAATTGCCAAGTTTCCTGTTATGTGTAGATACAACATTGGTTCATCCTGTGAGTTAGGTGCATTTTTTACACATGAATAATTCATATGTCAGTATTAAGTCACTTAATAAATAGAAGACTGGACTAAAACTGAGTGAAAAAGCAGCCAATGTCCAAAGAAAAAATCTGAAAGACCTTCAGAAAGCTTGGAGCACTGTTGCTCAAGACAACTTTAAAAGATTACAGGAAAGCCTGGCTCTTTGGAAGCAAAATATAAAGAAATTAAATTACATTAGCTTACACATAAATCACAATGACTTAATCTAAAACAAGGTAATACATTTAGTATGCTTTCCATATTGCAAACAGAAGCAATTTTTGTTCAGTTAAATAAACTTTCTTGGGCTTCTGCATCACCGAATATGCTAAAACAAAACCAAGTAATCTTACAATCAACAAGAACAATGAAAAAAAAAAGGAATAAACACACAATAAAACCACAATTTTCACATTTAATTGGAATATTGGATGTTTTTGCACAGTGTAAAGTGCAGCATTAAAGTATTAAGAATATTCATATTCACATCTGTCTCCTAAAGTAGTGGATGGTGGGTGAACAAACATACAGACTGAAATATAAACAGGAAAAAAACAAATTCAGATTTTAGGCTCATGCGGAACGCCTCTTCATCTCTACTTTATGTATGTTTGTTGTTTTTTATAAGCAGAGAAAAGTAAAATGAACACAAACTGAAGGAACGTTTAGGAGAACGCCCTTCTTACTCAAGCGTACACGAATTACAAACGTGATCGTTTTTGGGGGCGGATCTCTTGGTGTTTTGGCTGAAGGTCAGTCTCATTTATAAAAAAGATAATTTTACAAACAGTCAAACAAACAAAAAAATACCATCTGAAAGAAGAATAGTGAACATCAAAAAATTCTCCTCCTTGTGAACATCACAAGGACGGCTGTGGCAGTAAGGAGAGCTAGGACGACAGAACATGAGGGGGTCAAACGGTTTCGCGCAAACCCACAGGAGCTGTCAGGTCATGAGAAAGAGGCACGGAGATGAAGCAGATGAGCTGTTATTTTTGTGTTGTGGTCCTCCGTGTGTGCATGTGTCTGTGCGTCCTTGGGTTTGTTTGTGTGTCTTTTCTGACGACAGAGCTGAGAACATCCCTGACCTTTAACCTGTGAATCTGCTGCCTGGTCTCTGTGGAGGGCACACATTCCTCTGGCAGAAACTGAAGCAATGAACTTCATCCAAAACACTGGAAGACACGACTGACTCAAAACAAAAGTCCATTCAGTTTGTTGGTAAATTAAATATTTAATGCTCCAATAGGCAGCAGCAGCGCTTCGTGTTTGATGCTAATTTAGTGCTGCTTTACAAAGCACTCAGTGTCTCAGGGGAAATCCTCACAGAATAATAAATAAATACATCAAAAATGAAATATCCTCTCAGCCCAGAGAGACAGAAAGAGGAGGCAAGCTCTTTTTATGTGTCTATGGGGGGTAAAAATGTTACTGCAGAGAAACAGTGGGAGAGGAAGCTTTTAAATAAACAAAAATGGAAGGTCTGAAGGTTTAATAAAGATAGTCAAGGATTCTGGTGTTACATAATGCTCTCATCTTGTCAAGTATTTTATAAGGTGTCAGTGTTTACTAGAATTATGCAACGACATAAGGCAACAGTATTTCTAAAATAAATAACAATGATAATAATATATATTTTTATAGGTGCCTTTAAAACACTCAATGACGCCTTAATATAAATTAAATAACAACTTTTATGTTTATCTATGTTAACATCCTGGTTGCTTTTGTCACGAGCAGCTATGGTGATGTGTCCAGCACCTTGTGAGTCTGTGTGTAACGCTGTTAAACACGGTTCTGTGGGAATACAAAAAGTAAAAGGAACTACTATTTTTGGATGCTGTGGCAGGGGTTAATGGACACAGACCGTGTGTAAAAACTGGATGTAGTGTCTGATTCGAAGAGGCTGCATACCTGAGGGATGCTGCTCTACTGCTCCTTTGATCCATGTCCTCAGTAAATAATTTCCTGATGAGTTTATGGTTTCAACTGCTAATTTCAGGTCTTAATTATTAAAACATAAACTTTCTTTTTTAATTCACGGTCCCACAATAAGGCTTTTAGGATAACCCTAATCTGTAATTCACCTGTCACTGTCATATAGGCCTACAGTTTCACTCAGTTTCCCAGTCACGTTCCGTGCCATGCTCATTATGTCAAATTTCCAAAAGCTAGGATAGGACTTCAAAATTGCTGCTATACTGCAAGATCTGTTGAACCAAGAAATCACTTAAATAGAAACTGTTTGACAAAGTGAAGTAAGCTAAAAGATTTTGCAGATTTCTTTTTTTTTTTTTGACGATTCATCCAGGAGGTCAAAAAAGAACCTAGAACAACATCTAAAGATCTGCAGGCCTCACTTGTCTGAGTTAAGATCAGAGTGCATGATTCAACAATAAGAAAAAGACTGGGGACAACAAATTAGGTGAAAATCCAGGCTCAAATTGAGATGCTTTTGCCAACTTCCAAAAGGCGTGACGTGAACAGGGCTATACTTGCTGCTCAAGTGCTGCAAAACTGATGGCCCAGCACCTCACGGTGCAAATGGATAATGATCCAAAGCAAGAAGCTGCACAGGTTTCACAAAATAAATAAATGGGATATTCTTCAATGACCAAGTCAGTCACCTGAAGACAAAGCTGAAGGCAGAGAAACCCTCAAACTAGCTGTCGCTGAAGGCAGCTGCAGTAAACACGTAGGAGAGCATCTCAAGGGAGGAAACACAGTATTCTGTGATGTCAGCTTCAAGACTTCATGCAGTCACTGACTGCAAAAGATTTTCATCCCAATATATAAAACAATTCTTGTATTTAAAATTATGTTAGTTTGTCCTAGTACTTTTGAGCTTCAGAAAATGGGCTGTAATGTTCTATAAAAATAGTAGCATGTTAATGTGATACTTCTGTTATTTATTTGAAAGTCTGAACTGCACAGTCAAACCTTAATTTGCTCAGTTGTGGTTTACGGAGACAAAACTACAAAAATAATTTTTGTTCCTCCAACAAATTTTGGACCCAATCATATCATGAAATACCTTATTCAATAGAAAAAATATCAACGTCCAACTGAGAGAGGAAGTCAAACCAAACAATTCAGACATCTAAAGTACTACGGAAACAAATCAAATGATCCAAAGTTGTTTTTTCCTTTTGTGAACCTGAAGCTGTGATCCGCTGACACTGTTTGGGGACTACTTTTTATTTTCTTTTTCTTGACTATTCCCAGAAGTAAACAGTGAGAGGACATGAGCAGAGGAAATTCCAGCAGCTTAACATGGATCAGTGTTTACAGAATCTGAAGATGCTCCTCCCTCTTGGGATAACACACATAAATCATCAACTGCTCGGTGACATGCAACTCAGCAGCAGGTAAAAAAAATACATGCAAAAAAAAACCATAGAAAATTTAACATGTAAATATTCAGCATCAGTTTTATTGCAGTTTAAAAGATGCATATTCATGTTATACATTCCTCAGAAATGATTTCTATAGAAGTCAAAGTAAAACTACAAAAGCTACTATTACATTAGACACACACACATACACACAAATCTGAAGCCTTGTTTTGAAACGCCTGTGCTACTTTACTGTTTTCTATTCATGTTAGTGGATCTGTGGATGTAAACTGAACCTGTGCTCAATTCCCAACACAGCTGCTGCAAGTTTCCCAGAGTGCAGAACAAAGCCTGAAGTCAGTAAAAGCTCTAAAGCAGACTTAGCAACCAAATGCCAAAAATACCCGAAAGCACATAAGGGTCCTTCTTGTGTTTGGGCAGCAAACAACAGTCCTGACAAGAAGGCGAAAGCAAATTCCAGAGTGCTGTTAACTCACAATTTAGGTCCATTGCTGTGTACCATTTACACTCTAGTCCTATTGAATACCATTTTTATGAATATAATCACTACTATCCACCTATCACTGCAAGCTAGTAACAAATCAAATCACTTTAGATCCTTTATAGTCAATGTATATAATAAATTGTTCCACTAAATTGATCGCTGAAACAGAAGTTAATAGTATCCACTTGAATGTAACTTAGCACAGATTAGCTATAAACTGCAGTGTATGTAGTAGTTATTTATAACACTCTATAAGAACACTGCAGTAGTTTACATTACCTTTTAAAACATACACATTCTCCTATGAAGACATTTTAAATGTCTGCATTAGTACAATGTTATACATAATGAATGTTTACATGCTACTTAGAAATGCAGAGTTAGAACTGAAGAAGTCTCTTGGAGCTGAGCTGAGAAGCTGAGTTGCTTTCTTTCCAACCTCCTTAGAGTCATTTTTTAACGAGTTGTGACTTTTATCATTTATTTTTAATGCATTCACCTCACCTGGCATTTCTGTCCATATCAATATCTGTTACTATGTTACATTTTTCAGCTCAGCTGGTAATTTTAATGCTTCCAGTTAATGTAGAAATGCCATGCTGTATTGTTGCACTCTGATCAATTTAAACTGATGTTTGTTTGTTTTTTACCAAATTATTATATTATTATATGCATTATATGTATGTCTAAAAAACAAAACAAAGTGTAACACTCTGCATTACAGCTTGTTTGTCTGAGTTTTTTCTAATGGTCAGTAAATCCCGGCATGGGGAAGGGCCTGGCGAATAGCTCCACCCGCTGGCGGAGCTCTGTGATGCGTGACACTGTATCTTGGTCCTCCAGCAGAAATGACTTGAAGCTAGCCAGGTTTCCTGTTTGGAGACAGAAAGGCAAAAAAATTGCATTTATTCTTTTTGCTTGTTTCCTGAACCCTACTCACAGCTAATAAATGATCCACAGTCCTTAGCTGCAAGAGAAATAATGAATGCTGAACACATATTCGAGCACTAGTAATCTATGTAAGCAAACAACATGTCAGCATGGTGAATCTGCTGTACACAAAACCCCAAACACCACCACTCCCACTGGATGAATCACAGGTTTAGACGAAACTCCCTCACCGGTCTTCTTCTTCACGTCCAGTGCAATCTGAATCCCTTCATCAATCAACTCCACAACTTTTTCAAAATCTGCCTCCTTAAACTGCCGAGAGGTCAGAGCTGGAGCTCCTGTAAGAAAGTGACAGATAAAACAATCGTTAGATTAAATGGTTTGATTGTTGTCAATAGTTCATAAAGAGAGGGTTGGTTTGAGGTACATGGTGACATACTGAATGATGGTCTGGTGATAAGAACTACAGATACAGTGACATGTAGCAGGAAACACAGACACATCACAGAGTCAGACACTCCGAGAGAGAAGAAAGGGTCTGCTGCCATACGGGCAGAATGACAGAGTGGCTGACAGAGTCTGTCCAAAGTAGCTCCACTCCTGTAACTCTTTCCTAGATTACTAAATTTTGCAACACATTCTGCACAAGCTGCACTTCTATTAAAGCGAGTACCAAGTCGAAGTCCTCCTGGAGTGAGGGCGCTCTTATCTCCAGGACAGGTGTTCTTGTTGGCCGTGATTGACACCAGCTCTAGGACCCTCTCAGCTCGAGCACCATCCATACCACGAGGTCGAAGATCAACCAAAACCAGGTGGTTGTCTGTTCCACCTGAGAAACGGAAGAGGAGGATAGATCTATAAGATCTGTATTTGAGGAAATGTTTCTGATGGTGAAATTCTCATCAAGTCTTTCCTGGAGACAATGAGGAGACGTGCAGCTGCTACAGTAAAATATTACTCACTGTTTTTTTTCCATTCAACTGTCAAGTGAAGCTTAAGTGAACTTTTCCAAAGTTTTAAAAACAGAATGCAAATGAGGCTGAAGCAAATGCAAAGTGATCCAAAAGCAATTGCATCAGGCACTGGAGAGGTAGAAATGCACTGCTCATATAAATGCTGAGTCTAATTTCATAGTCAGAGAAAGAAAACAAAAGCATTTGTCGTTTATTTTAATTTGTATGAAATAATTTGTTTTTAATGCAAAAATATACAATTTCAACATCATAGACTCACTCAGCACCTGACACCAAAGTGTAGCCTTTCTTAAACAAAGCATTGGCCATGGCTTTGGTGTTCAGCAGCACTTGATGGATGTATCTCTTGAACATGGGAGTGGAAGCCTGCAGAAGCAGAAATCATGTCGTGTGAGAGAATAAGATTGTATTCAGATACTCCAAATCCAGACCTACTCGACCTACGCTGATGTTCTGTCTGAGGATTTCCCCTTTAATTGAATTTGTGGGCTATTATTGAACATTAAAGATTAAAATACACATCTTGACCTGTTTGAGGGCGACAGCCACCCCAGCAATGGCATGGTTGTGAGGTCCTCCCTGAAGTGATGGAAACACAGCAAAGTTCACTCTGTCCTGGAGGTCATAAAGGACTTCCCTGCCTTTCTTATCCACGGACCTCACACCTTTCCGGTAGAAGATCAGGCCAGCCCTGCAGAGCAGAGAAAGGACACCAAATGTGCTTAGCTGGACATGTGCAGAATCACATGTATAAAGCTCTTACCTGAATAGGCAACTATCAACACACTTATTAAAATTAATTCATATTAGGGCTCAGATCCTAACCTTGCTCCACGCAAGGACTTATGGGTGGTGGAAGTCACAAGGTCAGCGTGCTCAAAAGGAGAGGGAACAGCTCCTGCAGCCACCAGGCCACTAATATGAGCCATATCTGCCAGCAGGTAGGCACTCAGCTCCGCACACAACTAAAAGACACACAGCTCAACATGAACCCCACAAACCTGAAATCCTGTTACTTTCTCAGCTTTTCTTTAAATGTCCAAGTATCTCATCACGCTTCAGTAACTCAGTAATCTGATTTGTGGTAGAGTTAACAGCTGTTGGAAGTTTCTGAGACACCTTCTCGTAAACATTATTAAATGAAGCACCTTCTTCATGCGAGAGTAGTCGATGAGACGAGCGTAGGCGCTGGTTCCTGCTATGATAAGTCTGGGTCTAAAAAGGCGAGCAGTCTTCTCCAGCTGGTCATAATCTATGAGACCTGTTTGGGGCTGAGGGGGATTCAGGAACAGGGGGTAGAGAGAACAGCTTACACTTTCTTATGTCTTTAAATGGATCACAGGTTTGAAACCTTAATTCTGTTTGAATACTACTTACATCCACTTTGTAAGGCATCGATTCAAAGTAAATAGAGGTGGCTGAGACTCTTTTGTTGTCTGACATGTAGCCGTGGGTAAGGCTGAAATGTGAAGGACAAAATATATAATTATAACAGAGCGCACGTGGGCAGAAGATGAGCAGGTGCAGGGTGGACAAAAAGCTCTGTATAAAATGTTATTATGGGAATGGAAATATCCTCTGCTTGAGCATGTCTAGCATGAATGAACTTTGACATATTGACTCACTGTCCCCCATCAGGCAGATCCAGGCCCATGATGCGGTCATGAGGCTGCAGCACAGAGGTGTAGGCTGCAAAGTTAGCAGGGGATCCAGAGTATGGCTGAACATTAACGCCCCACAGATTGGGATCCAGACCAAAGACCGAGAGCGCTCGCTTCTGACACAGCAGCTCGATCTGGTCGACAATCTCTGCACCTCCGTAGTATCTGACAAAAACAAAAAAAGAAACATAGAATCATCTCATGTTATTGTAACGCACACACTTCATATTGTAATTTATCATATTGTACGATAACTGTATAATTTTGCAACAAATCATGTGTACTGAATCATGCAGTACCCTTATGTATCCTATCACATCTTCAAACTTTGTATTCTGTCATATCATGGGGTGTCGTAATGTATTGTTCCATTTATTTGGCTATATGTTATTGTTTCTTACTGAAACTGTACTATGATGGATAACACTGATCACTGTTGTGTATCACATCAGATTTTATTACATCGTATAGTATCATAGTATTGCTTTCTTTTGCATTCAATCATATCATATTCAACAGACTGTATTGCATCGTATGCTGTCATATCACTCTATATCATGTCACTGTCCTTTAATATACTTTGTGCACTTTTAGTTTGTGTTGAGCTGGATTATATTGCTATATGCTATGTGAACAGCCCTGAATTATGCTGGGAAAAGAAATGCAAACCTTTTTGTTTTAAAGTCCATTTGCCTTTAAATGAAATTTTATAAGCTTCATGTGCTGGCTTCTGAAAATAGTTTTAATGACTAAATCAATATATGTTTAAAGTAGGCGATGCTTATTACCTTTGTCCTGGGTATCCCTCAGAGTATTTGTTGTTCAGACAGGAGCCCTGTGCCTCCAAAGCTGCACGACTGCAGAAGTTCTGGAGGGACAAACAAAAAAGCATCAAAACCTGCAGTAAATTTTTATCTTACTTATATTTTCAGAAGTCTGTCACCAAATATAACCTGTTTTTTTTTTAACCAGATATAGCTTTTATTTATCTTCAGAAGGACGACTGTTTTGCAAATACTTATTGCAACAAAAATGGAGCAGATGCTTTTAACAGCCTATTGTATAAGCTACAAATGAGCCATATTTGATTATTTAAAGAAATCAGAGTGCATTAGAGGTACTATAGTGATGCTGAGGGCTGAATATAGAAGAATCTAACTAGTACTGAATCCTTGCAAAGTTCAGCACGGTGTCAAATGTCAGAAAAGAGATGGAGCTGCGGAAAAAGGAAATGAATGTAAATGAATTTTTTTCCCTGTCTCAGTCTTTTTTTCTCCCACTCACATTTCAGCTTATCTTCTCTCACTGTCTTTCGCTTTCTCTTTCTCTGTCCTCCTCAGCCGCCCCCTCTGGGTTGTTATTTTACTAAACCTGTCACTGTTCAGGGATCCCTCAATCATTCCAGTGGGGTTTAAAACTAGTCCCCCAAGTGACATAAATCTCTTTCCATGACATTTTGAAACACTATCTTGACACACACAAACACACACAAACACACACATACACGATCGCTCCTCCTTCTCTGTCTCAGCTTTAAATGTGGGGATCAGTGAAAGAAATCAGTGGGGGGAACCTAATGGGATCATTTGACTATGTTCCTGAAGATGAAAAAAAAGCAGGGTCTCTCCTCTGGGAGTTGGCTCAGAGCGGCAAATGACTGATAGCACATGTAAAAGAAGATTAAACCTTTCAGATGTCATCGTGAGTGATAGTTCTGTGGATGCATAATTGGTGGAGAATAAAAGAATAAAAGCTCCCGTCTTTTCCCACAGCTTCCACTTAGTCAAAATAACTGACTTAAAAGGAGTTGGTGGGGTGCATTGGAAATCTCGGTGAATGCTGAAGAAAACAGTAAAATTCTGGAAACTACAACTCTGATGACTTGAGATTTCACTGCTGACAAATGTGCTCCTCTGTGAAGAACAAAACATCTTTCAGCCCAAACTCAGTGGAGTATTTTACTGTAAGTCTGTGGAGTCTGCAGCTCTTTCATGAATTTTGCGTCGCAAAACCGATTTTTATCCTGGCTGACCAAAAAATGAGGTCTTAACGTTAAATGTAAGCCTATAGACTCATTACCCCGGTATTTATTTTTGACTGACATCATCTATTGAACAATCAAGTAGGAGGAAAATTAAAATTCTTATTTTTTAAATATTGTTCACTATATAAAAAAAGCTGTAAAAATACAGGAAATTCGCATATGACTGTAGTGTTCTTTGAGCTCTGTAAATGCCGGTGCCTTTGATGCCGGTGCCGGTGCTAAACTAGATTATCACCACTAATTTTTTGTCTCTGTTGAACATAAATACACACAGGACTTTTAATATTTTAGTTCATATCAATAAGTTATATTTTGATTGCTGGCTGTGCATGAGTGATGTGGTTATTGAGCCACCATGACCAAAACTCTAGCAGTGAGTGATTTTCTGGGTGTTTTGAGATTTTTTAACGCACCAGGATTTTTATAAATGTGTTTCTAGGAGTAGAATAGCAACAAGTTACATAATAATTTTATGCTAGTCAAACAGCTGACAGTATTTCACTGTAAAGCTTGTATTTTACAGTGAACAGCACATTTCCATAAGACTTGCACTTGAAACTGTCATTCTAGATTACAGCAGGTACTCTGTGAAATCACAGTTTAATG
Organism: Astatotilapia calliptera; assembly: GCF_964374335.1. Lineage (NCBI taxonomy): Eukaryota > Metazoa > Chordata > Actinopteri > Cichliformes > Cichlidae > Astatotilapia > Astatotilapia calliptera. Next base: position 30,384,537 of record NC_137441.1, read on the forward strand.
CTGGCAATTCTAGTTGCTTTTATTTTATTTTAATTTAACAATGAACAGCACAGTTTACCTGTCACACCTCTTTTTCCAGAACTAATTTTGCACAGAGATTATGTGTGACGCAATACACAGAGCAAACATTTAAACAGCCACTTTTGATTCCCCTCAGCAGCAGGCTGCTGAGGGGAATCATACATATAACGTGTTGTTTTTCCAATCAAGATTTACTGAAGATTTAGCTTTCATGTTTTTCCTCTTTTATTTAATCTCCTTATGGTACTTTGATCACATTTTCTTCTCTTTCATCTAAATGGGGTCTGACCTCTGATGCGATGAGCTCCAGTCCCCGACACTGCCTGTCCTTCTCCTGCTGCAGGAGTCTCCACATCTCTGGGTCATCCTGAGCCAGGCTCTCCTGTCCTGTCCACCCATCGCTGCTGCTGCTGTTGCTGAGGTGTCTTCTGCAAGATTTTGCAGTCATCTGCCTCTGTTGGCCCAAACATGCTGAAGCACTGAGAAAAAGGGGCTGCAGCGTGGGGGGTAGTGGATGAACACACAGGAATGATTTCAGTCACTGAATAAATGTACACTCTTTGAATAATGATTTTAAAGCTGTTCACTAGTAAGCAGCCTGGGGCGACTGTGTTACATTTCTTGCGACCTGCTGTTCTAAACTGCTCAGAGAAGTTAATAAAAACCTCTTGAAGGCACAAATACCAAGTCACGGGGTGCGATGCAACTCTCCATTGTGCTTTAAATGCTCTGCAGAGTGTAAAAAGAAAAGTTTCTGGTGGGGGGTTCTTTTTCATCCTTTGGTGTCTTTTGAAACCCTGATGAAGAGTAAGCCTGTGCACAAATACTTTCATCCCTCAAAATGATAATACTTTGCACTTGGGGTTTGTAAACAAGGGAGTTAGAATAATGTGGCTTTTGATGTTCTAAACAACCCATTAAATGAAAGGCAGTAAAAAAAAAAACACAAAACCCCCCCAAATGTGTTATTCAATGGAGCAGTTATGGAAAACCTTGGACTTGAAAAATGTACTGCGTGTGGGCTGGTCAGACATGGAGGGGCTTGTTTGTTGAAACCAGCTTGTGCCTGCATGATAGTTATGCAACTATGTGTTACTTTGGCCTAATAGACAGATTACTGTTGAAGCATAAATATATGTTAAAGTAAGTCTCCTTTCATCTTTTGTATTCGCTGTGTTGAGTATAGTAAGTCTTGCATAAAGTGCAGACTGTGCAGTCAACTTTCTTTCAGCAAAATAAATAAATAAACTGGGACAGCAGTGTGTGTTTCTCTTTTGGACCGAAAAATACAAAGAAAAAATCTTCAAACCAGACATTTTTATCAGGGTTGACGTTTAGTGACAAGCTGGCCTACTTACAGTTATAAGTGACTTATTTACAACTACTCTTACATGCAGAAAAAGGGTCTCCTGAAGCAGATATAAGTGCACGTAATTTAAAAAAACAAAACGTACTCACCTGTAATCTTTGCCTTAACGTCAGAGAGAGCATGTCTGCAACAGCTGAGGGAAAAACAGAAAACTTCCCAGGTGCAAAGGGTGAAAGTAAAATCAGTACTGGATGCAGCCAGATACCGGACGTGTACTTTGTGTCACTGATAATAATGACTACAGTAAATAATCCCTTTCATCTCGCTCTGTGAGTTCTTTGAATAGGAAACTTCCATAAAACAAACAGGCATAGAAACATTTTCATAGTAAAAACATTAGCTGAAGTCAGTCTGTGCTTTAAAAGAAAACCTACATGTGATTCTGTCCTTAAACATAGATACATATACAATATTATCATTATTTTTTAAGTAAAAAAAAATAAGAATACAAGTCAAATTTTGGATGGAAACCTTAATTAATGCATAATCGTGAGGCAAAAGTTTTAAACACAAATTCAAAATCAGCGTTAATGTTTTAATGAGTGTGCTTTCAGACAACACAAAGCTTACACAAAACTTAAATCCTTAAAAAAGACAATACAAGTTTTGACTCAATCTGCATTCACTGACAGGCTGACGATGTATCTTTATGTTGAAGGTGTTTGGAAAACTGAACATATGATTCTGAAGGATGTTTGAAGGACGAGTGAGAAGTCAGTGTATCATATCTCAGAATTTGTCACCCAAAGTGTTGCTGGTTCTGCTCAGGGCAAACTTTCTGCACCAGTCTGTAATCTGTGCCAGTGAAGGCGATGAAGATGCATATAACCTTAAATGGTTTGGCACAGATCCAGGCTGCCTGGGACTGGGTGTTTTCTGAGTAGCATGTCTGGCCTGGGTCGTACATGCAGGGCTTGGTCTTCTTGGACCGGTTGGTTCTCTGGTACTCGATCCGGCAGTTGAGTTCAGTCACCATCATCATGTCCTGCTGCTGCTTCTGCTGTTCGGGAGGAGTGGAGCTGGTGGACTGAGGAGGGCTTGGCAACTGGGACATCAGATCTGGGAGCAGTACTGAGTTTTTAGTGTGAACACTCTGAGATGCAGGATCAAGAACCTCCCATCCCACAGCTTTGGAAGGTGGAACGATGCTGACAGATATGTTCCCCAGACGGGATGAATTGTGGCGGAAGTAGACGCTGAATGTTCCATTGATGTGATCCACAATCTTCCCTGTCACCAAGAGGCTAAATTTCACTGTTTTCACATTAAAGTAAAAATCCCCCCAGCCCAGGATCTTTTTGGCCTTTGGGGAAGTTTTAGCTGGAGGTTTGGATTTGGGAGGAGGACGATACAGATACTGATCCAGGGCTTGTGAGAAGTTCTGAGGCCAACCGTATGGGCCAAGCGAGCCATAAGCAGGTGTTTTATGTTTGGTGGAGATGATCTGTAAATCTTTGGAGATATGTTTAACTTTCAGTGCTGCTCCACCAGCACCTTCTCTTCCTCCTTCCGCCTCACCCCACTCTTGGCTTTGGAATTCCAGTTTCTTGGATATCTCTTGGACCTGTGGAAAAAAAGTATAAAATAGTGAATTTTGAAAATGTTCTTCATCCATTGTTGCAAGATATAGCTTATTTGTCAGCTTACATACAGCTGTGCTCAGAAGTTAACAGTCACTATGGGCATAAATGTCATGGGGCTTTGGGGTTTTAGTGAACTGTTCTTTTTCCAGGGATTGTACAACATACATATTTAATGACTTAAAAAAATAAAACAAGAATTAGCTTCACAAGTCTGAAATGTTTTGGATTTTATCTAAGCTCAAAAGCATGCATAAACCCCACTAACATTTGGTTAAATGTCTTAGTAAGTTTCACCTAGACCAAACACTATTGGTAGCCACCAACATGTATCTGGCATCATTCTTGCAGGATATTTGAACACTCTACTTGGCTTCTTTGAAGCATAGTCCACAAATTCCCAATAGGATTGAGATTTGTACTTTGGGAATGCCATTCCAGAAGCTTATTGTTAGCCTGCTTTATCATGTTTTTGAGATGTTTGAAATCATTGTCCAACTCGGACATGCAGTTGTGTCCAAGCTGTTGATTTGAGGTGAAGTTGAAGTATTTGGAGAGACCCCTTCTTCATTATTCCATCTACCGTGTGCAATATACCAGTACCAATGGGAGCAGAACAGACCCAGGGCATTATGTGACCACCACCATGCTTGACAACAGGTACAGTGGTCTTAGAACCTCGCCCTTACTCCAACAACCTCTTGTCATTGTAACCACACAGGTCAATCTTTGAATTATCGACCATTAAAATTTTCTCCAGAAGCCATTTGACTTGTCTGTGTGAGTATCTGCAATCTTAGTCAAGCCTAAAAGTGGAAATGTAAAATTTCCATGGTGGTTACCTGGTTATTCCTGAACATCCTAACCAATTTCATCTCATCTGAGGGGACAGCTTGGGTGTTCTTTCACACTTTGACAAAGTGGTAACACATCCTAATAATTTTTCTTACATTAAACCGATTATCCTCAAATTTGTAGCTGTTTAGAAATGGCCCATTATGTTTCTGGAATGGCCGTGCCAAAGCCACAACCTCAGTCCCGTTTAAAATGTGTAGACCCTGCTTAAAAGCTCCATGCCATTAAACAACCTTGTTTAAATGAAGATTGGTCAAATATCCAGCCAGAATTATGCTAGAAGCTTGTTGTCCAAAATAAATTAAAACTTGTGTACATACTTATTTATTTTTCTTAAACCATTACAGATGTTTGCTGTACGATCATTCCACCCTGGAAAAAGAACAGTTCAAAGAAATCATTACAAGCCCCACATTACCATGACATTTATGCCCATGATGAGTCTAAACATCTCACCACAACTGTGTATCCACAGGGGTAATATATATATATATGTATGTGTGTGTTTATATATATATATATATATATATATATGCATTTTACTTTGCATTAAACACTGAGATGCCAGTTTTTGAGATCTCCGGTGCAGTTTCAAAACAATGGAGACAAATGGAATTTGGCCACAGTGTTGTGCTTTTGCACACCATTTTTCCATAAACACTACAGAATATAACATTTTGTAGATTGTTTTAACTGACGAAACAGTCCCTGTTAGGAAAAAAATCCCCCAAATTTGTGTTGTAATTGGCCAATTTGCCAAGTAGTGAAAAGACACGTTGCCTTGTTTTTTATTTATCTTTTTATTTATTTTGAATTCAGTAAGCACCACATGTAAAATTTCATCCAGCTTTTTGATACTGGCGTAGATACTGATATATCAAAGAGAGGCAGAAAAAGAAAGAGAGACCCAAATCCTAAAATCGAACCTCTTTGATTAGCCGCAAACTACTTTTGTGTTTTGTTATACTAATAAAACAACTCTTAAAAGCACCAAATGAAACTCATATCCACCAATGCTCACAGACAACTACAAGAACTTTATAATATCGACTGTAACCCAAAACAACTCTGGGGTTGTCAACATTGTCACCATTAACTACAGTAAAAAAAACGACAGTAAAAAAGTCACACGATTTTGTTGTTGGACTGCAGAAAGTGACAAGAAAGATGAAGAGCAAAACTGCCCTTGACCACCTGGATGACCACAAAGGAAGGACAGCTTGACTGTAGCTGCACTATAAGGCAGCACATAATCGATTTAAATAATTATTCTTGAGTGTTGCGGGCCCTCGCACTGAGAACGTCTTGAAATTGACTGTGATCAATAGGTTATCTCCTTCAGGCAAGGACTACAGTAATGAGGAACATGCACACACCCACACCACAAACAAACACAGTCCCGTTCTTGTTGCCATTAACACGTTTTAATTTGCCCGTCCGTTCGTCCTCTCTCACTCCCCCTTTAAAACTTTCAATCGTCGTTTCTGCACGACCTTGGTAATGGACCGTCTATAGGCTGATTAATCAATATGCTTGAGATAGAGAGAAATGTGGCTGCTGAAGAATCAATAAAATAATAAATGTATGAAAATATGAAAAATATGCATCTGTTTCAGGCACATTTCCATATTGAGCTCCTTCTGTGCCAAATATGTCTCAGTGGTCTCAAAAAGACTAAAAAATCTTTAACCTTTTTCCTCCTCCTCCTCTTCATTACCTTAAATATCCCAGCTTCTAATCTTGGATTGATTTGGACAGCTTCTTGAAATGAATAAGGGATTAAGCTTTCACCTGAATGCATCTTGTTAGGTAAGAGCTTACGACTTCATGTTTTGTTCGTTGTATTCATCACTTCCACCCACATTGTCCTCCTTCCTTCTACTGTCCTATTTTGTCCCTTTTTCGGGAAATAGATTGTATAAAGGTATCTACGCTCCCTGGCCTTTCCCCTGAAGTCAAATCTGATGAAACAGTATGGGTGAACAGCCTGCAGATTATATGAAAAAAATACACCACATCAAAATGATACATTAAGCTGCCTCTTACAGTGTTGACTCCACTGTACCGGAGAAACACTCCAAATATATTTTACAGGAACTAAAAACCAATCTGTTGCCACTAATTGCTTTAATGTTAAATATTTTGGCTTCTGTGATAGCGCCACATTTCATGCACAGCTCACGCAGAACTGAAGACATCATTAACACAGAGAAATACGGTAATTAACTCCACTTGAATGTCCCTCTTGGGTTTAAAAAAGAAATAGCACTCCAAAAATATAAGAGTGTGACCATGAAAACTAAATACGTCTTCATACTGATGAAGCAGCTTATCATAAGCCAGGCAACCACCTGCTGTTGTGTCTATTAAAATACACAAATCCCAATAAATCAAGTGATGTTTATGTAACACATTTGCTCTGCATGGCTGACACGTGAAGCTACGTCTCAGTATGCAAACTGTATATACAAAAAGTATATAACACCAATTTTGCACAATGAGTTTAGGATAAAAACTAATTGGACACTTCTCTTTTTATATAAACACTTACTTTAGCTTAGGTGTAATGGTGGATGCTCTGTGGGTGATGGGACAAGATTTTTTTACGCCTCTAGGGACATGAGTTGTTCACATTCACTGTTTAGGACTTGATTTCTGTTTTTGCCATAATGTGTCAGAGGCAGATGGAGGTTTAGGGCTAATCTCACCTAGATTTCTGAATAAACAGCTCCCAGGATATCATTATTTTACTCAAACAAGCAGGATTCTCATCCCCCCAACCACCTCATCCCTGTGTGCCAATCTCTGCCTTCCTCCCCTAACCAAGTGCGCTCCAGCTGCGCCTATTGTTACAAACCCAAAGCTCCAGCTACGTGCTGTTCTCACCTGCCCTAATTGGAGCCCACAGTGTGACAGCAATGTCACTGGCTCAGTGTCAAGATGCCAGCACAGTGACTGCAACTGAGCAACAGCAGTGGAGGGGATACAAGCACAACACGTGTGTAAAAGTACCTGCAGAAGCAAAAAAAAAAGTAAAAACTGAAAAGCAACTGAAAAGCCTGGGAGGAGTGTTTGGTTTTTTTAAGGACAGAGAGATAGAATTCTTGCCACTGGCTAAAAAGTTCCTTAATGTGTCAGTTTTTTGGATTGTTTTTTTTTTAACGGCTTAACCAAGAAGAAAAAAAGAAAAGAAAAATAAGTTTGAATGTTTTTAAGCCCCAGGGTGATGAAACTTCTTCAGACTGACAAAGCCCGTGCACTCATTTAGTTCAAGCAATAAAGCACAAAATGAGGTTGCTTTGAGGGTTTGCACTTGACATCTTAAATACCAGAGATGCAGATGATGCAGTCTGCTGCTCGTGCAGCATGAGAAAGTTGAATTAAAGAAAGGGGCGCAGATTAAATTACAACTACGCTTGAAAGAGAATTAGACACCATGGGACTGGAACAAATTTAAAATGTGAAAGCGGTATATATATTCATCCTTCCTGAACTTTATCTAACAAAAGATTCCACTTTAATCAAGTCCTAGTACAATTTCACACAATGAAAACGTCTTCGGTCTTAAGTTTGAAAGTAACAAAGCGAATCACATCAGAGCAAGACACCGTTTCTCATTCCTAAAAATGAACAGGTCTCTGATTTTTTTTTTCTCACAATATTCTCAAAACAGCAAATCCCATGAAGTCTTTACCAAGTCATTTAAACTCTTTTCTACTTCTTAAAATCCCATGGCAAGTTACTTGTTACCTTTTAAAACTACAGTGATGTTTGGGATAATTTTGACAGTCCATGTCTTATTCTGCAACAGTGCTGTAATCTCAGAATGAGTGGCAGAAATCAAGCAGCACATAAATTTGATTATAACGTACTGATCGCTAATAATCAATGGTACACATTTACAGGAAATCTGAATGGAAGTAACTCTTCATGCACTTGGTGCAAAGGCTGTCTGCAGTCTACTCACTGATGAAGGAAGAAGCCACAGACAGGTGATGGCAAAGTTCAAACACAAAGCCCTCATTTTGCAGCAGCCTTTCTCCATCCAGAGAGTGGGACTTTGTTACAGGCAATCTGCCCGAATGATTAACGGAGTTAAAGTCGACTTTCACTTCTAAAGAAGAGGAGACAATCCGCAGTGAGAGACTCGAAAATCCCCAAGAAATGGAGTGAACACTCCGCTCTGCTCGCCTCTCCTCTCCCTCCCACTGACTCCTGTTCTCTCTCTCTCTCTTACTCTGTTTTTCCTTCTCTCTCTAGCCCCCAAGACACACACACACATACGTACAACTGACTTGACGTGATCAAAAATTTATAATAAAGTATAGCATCCATAAGAGGAGAACAAATTTATTGTACTGTAAATGTACACACACACACACACACACACACACACACTCACACAGCCTCATTTTCACCACCTGGACAGCCCTTATTATGACTCATCAACCCAGGCGCTCTCGGGCAGGCACAGTTTGACAGCCCTCCCTGTCCCCGCACAGCCACAGGGAGGCTGACAGAAATGACGAGGGCGCTCTCCGGGGATTGTGAAAAATTACTGACAACTGATGAGATTCAGTGCCGCAGTGAAACTTTAAGCCACAGAATCACTGCGAGCAGTAACCAGCTACCTAAACTGAATAAAGAACCAAAATTAGATTTTGTATAAATGCACAAACCCACCGCGCTCCATCTGTTCGAGCACCTCCACACTAGTTCTTCCACTTGACAGATAACGATGAGTGTGAAAGAGCACCTGCATTTTAAACTGGTTTAACTTTGAAAGCATATGTTCGCTTGCTGCTTTGAGTGTGAGTTAAATCAACTTAGGTTTAATAGTTAGTTTAAAGTAATTTTGTGATTTGACATAAAAATCTCACTAAAGCAGGTAGGATTAGAGAAAATGTAAGACATGAAGATTGAGCCACTGCTTTCCTTGAGGGCATTTCTACAGCCGGTGTTTGTGTCGTATTCACAGTTAGTGAGTTTTTACATGTGGTCAGTGTTTCTGTGGCAGCAAAAAATGTGGTAATGTGAAGGGGATTAGCATTCTGAAGTATTTTAAATATAGTCCCTAAGCTGACCTTTACATGTATCTTTTTGTTTTGTAGACAAAGATAAGAAGTTACAATTGCTCACAAAACACACACACACACACACACACACACACACACACACACACACACACACACACACACACACACACACACACACACACACACACACACACACACACACATGCAAATAGGCTTTGCATGACATAAAACTCATCATAGGTAAAATGTGTTTTTCAGCAACATGTTCTCCACAAATTAAAGCCACATTTTTCTTTCTTTCTTTTTCCTCAAAATCCATTTACCGGAAATAAACTGCTAACTATCAGCATTTTAATGACTTCAAAATTTACAAGTGAGATATTTACTTACTAGATAAGTGAAAGAAAATGGAAGGATGGATATTTAATGATTTACCGCACCAATGTATTTTATTTTGTAGGAGATAAAGTTTGTGTTAACCACAGGCATCTAACTGAAAATCCAGTGACTTTGGACCAATGTAACCAGAAGTGCCAATTCTTAGTAGTTTTATGACTCCAAGTCTGAAAAATAAAACAATAAATCAGCTTTGGGGGTGTCAAACATAAGGCCCGGGGGCTAAACTTGGCCAGGTGAAGAATCTGGCCCAACTTTAGAAAATGTGAAGGAGAGCATACATTGTTAAACTTTAACTACAATTTCATTCATTTGTACAGCTTTTTCTATTGATAAAGACTGCCCACCCCCACTACCTTCCATTCTACATCAAAGCAATAATTAACAGATAAATTATTAAATGAATGGTCAGAAAGTTTTTCAGCTATACTATTAATAACTATGCTTGGCTATTTATCATCGTAATTATAGCATAGTCTGTTATTTTTAAACTTTAAAGTAAATTAACAATTTTTCTAACTGTAATTTTACACATTGATCATGCAGTTTAGCTCACTTTAGCTCAAAGTGAACTGTATGTGGCCCACTATGCAAAATGACCCTGATCTCCCTTCTTTATAACGGCCAGCAGGGGGCGAATTCACTGGTTGCAAAAGAAGTTTGATTGTATTGAAGTCGACGAGAAAATGTCCCGATTTCACATTTGATTTCGGATCGATCAGAATAAAAACTTTGCCGGAGAGCTCATGGGGACAGTCACTGTTCTCAAGTGTTGTTCAGCGCAGGATGATTTGACATATGATGGTCCCACGTGCATGTAAAATGAGCATGCAATCAGTTTTATATCTCTGTCGATCATCACGTCCAGTTTTAAAAACCCAAGATGGAAGCCAAAGAGTTGAACTCAGGGCTTCAAAACAGTTTGTGACATAGGCTATGTTTTTATCTTTTAAAAAAATATATACAGTATATGGCTGCTAGAAAATATGTATGTGTATTACTTTTGAAGTGTTGAGGATTAAAGTAGCTGTTTTGTTTTAATTATAATGTCTATGAGAGATCCCTTCTCTCACTGACCACGTGAGATCGAAGTCATCATTGCTCCTTAGAGACAAGCAAAAGATTTGGGGAAAAATGTTGGAAAAAAACATTTCTGATGCTGTCTGTTACAGGGATGTTTCTGTGTGCACTGATTGCCAAGACTTGGAAGGGTCAACTTTAGATAAACAAACAAATAAATAAATAGGTTATAGGTTCGGGTTAGCGTTAGGATCATGTAGATGATAACATAGATGTCTTAAAAATGTGGATGCCGTCAAAATGAGATATCATACCGCCATCTAGTGGACAATTCAGAGATTGCTCTTATTGCTTGCCCTGTAACAAAATGTTTGTCCATATTTCCCACAATGCCATGCGCGCAAAGCTACTTTAAAATAAGTAGTTCACATTTATCTGTGACCCACAACAGCTTTGTGGTGCATATGTTAGTGATGTTTGTAGTAAAACTTTACCTTTTTTCATCAAATAAAATGTCGGGTTTTTGGGTTGTTTTTTTGCGTAAACCATAAGTGATCATACCAGTGGGAGAAATGGGGTCATTCTCTTAGCCATGCACTCGCCAGCACTCTTGTTTCTCTTCAGATCGTATAAATCTTTCGCCTTTTACTAAAGATTTCCGTGGAGAGGAACAACAAGAGTTTTACTCAATTTTTTGATGCACCATATTTGTGGGGCTTCTTTTTCAATGTTAAAAGAAGTAAATGTAATATCTGAAACTTGTTGCATTACTCCCAATGTAAACTATCAGTAAGGCCTTTTATCGTGTGCCTCTTTATGCCGACCGTATTTATGTACCAATCCTCCAATATGGACTTTATTGAAACTCGGCAGCAGTTTCACGATGGACTAAAATAAACATGGAAATTCGTGTTACACCATTCAGAGACTGCTGATTCTTTTATTCAAGAGTCACGTCATGTTTTAAAGGAAAACCCAGATAAATTTTCACCGTTGAGGCGTCTAACAAAACGCAGGAGGCGGGGTCTCCGTATTCCCACAATGCCATGCGCGCAAAGCAGTTAGTGTAAGTAGTTCACATGCATCTTGTCTTCCACAACACCTATGTGGTGCTTGTGCTGGTGATATTTGTAGTAAAAGTTTATCTTCGCGTATCAATGATAAATTCAACTTTTTTTTTTTTGCGTAAACCGTAAGTGATCATACCAGTGGGAGAAATGGGGTCATTCTCTTAGCCATGTACTCGCCAGCACTCTTGTTTCTCTTCAGATCGTATAAATCTTTCGCCTTTTACTAAAGATTTCCGTGGAGAGGAACAACAAGAGTTTTACTCAATTTTTTGATGCCCTGCGTTTGTGGGGCTTGTGATCTGTTTAAAAAACAAATAATTAATTGCACTGTAGACAGAGAATTCTTGGCTAGTGCACTGTTGTGATTTCTGAGAATAGGTGCATGCATTATATACTTATGACATTTTAATACATTTAGCAGCTTTTCTGACTTATTGAGACTGCCAAACCTCATTGCCTTTCATACCACATCAAAGTGATTAATTAGCAGATAAACAATCAGGGAAGTTGATATTTTTCAAATATTAAGTAAATTAAGCAAGTACTTATTATATTTTACAACTACAGAACAATCTGTGCAATGAGCATGTAAAAGTTTTGAGTTAAAGTTTTGACATTCATCAGTCACCCAAACGTTTTATGCACTTTTTTGATCTTAAGTGGGCTGTATGTGGCCCACAATCTAAAACGAGTTTGAATCTCTGATATATAACACTGAAGCAAACAGCAGTATCTAGTGCAGTGAAGTATGCTAGATCGGGCTTGGTTGTCACAATTTTCACTCTTTGTGTGAACTAATGATCACTGAAACATCTTTCAATAACCACTCCTTCATTAAATTGAAGTTGAAGGTATATCTAAAAATACCTATACCTTCTATTTTTGCAGTTAATTGTTACAAAAATAATTAACTATTAACAACACACTGACACTTTGTGACAGGCCATGTTGGTGGTCCCTATAATTATCAGTTGGGTTTCAGTAGAGATTGAAGAGAAATTATGCGTAACTTTGTATTTCATTTTTTCAGATAGAGACATCAGAAAGTTTAGAAATGGACTCCACCTAATGTTACTTGAATTAAACTATGACTATAAATCAGTGAATTATTCGATGTATGAGCAGTGAAATTAGGAATTTACAGTGCTTTAAAATGCAGTTACAAATTCTACTGAGAAGCGATTCCACATTCATGTCTCAGTGTTGATGAGATGTATCACTGACATCATTAAAAATAGAGAGAGGTTTCCTGCATCTTTAAGAAGACAAGCAGTGTTTTGTGCAAGATTTTCTAACTTGAGCAATAGCCAGCAAGCCAGTGCAAACAGATCAGTCTAAAAATCCACAACATCAATATCAAACTGACTCTGAACTCTTGTACTTTTTAAGGTTGATCCATGCTCGATCATCCAGGTAAGGAAACTAACTGAGATTTCCATTTTGAGGTTGCGAGTCTTTAGCTAGCAGTCCTATACCTCAGAGTCACACAAGTCAGTTATGTATGCCCCTGAAATGCCAGAGATACAGAGATAAGTAACTTAAAGAAGTCCAGACACTTTTCTTTGCAAGCTCCTTTGACTACGATGACCTGGATGACTGAGAACCTTCACAGACACAAGCTTTGTGAGCTTAGTTTGGGCAGACAACACAACAAAACCATACTTTCTTGAGCTGGCTATTGATGAATGACTCAAAACAAACCATTCAGAGAACAAAGAAACAAAAAAATCACTGCTTTTAAATGCCTACCCGCAAAATCATTTGTCATGCTCAGAGGCTTGTTAGTCACGTGTGACAACCAATCCAAAAACTAGTAAGACAACTCTCTCAGACTGACCTCTTGTTAAACATTACCACATGGCTTTAACCAGATAGTGAGAGGTGGATTAATATCAAAGCGATTAATATCAGCTTTTTAATAAGTGTCTATATTTTAAAGGACTAAAATTGTGTCTTGTCTTTCGATAGAAAAACAGCATGAAATGTTTTTTTCACCCATCAAAATAACAAAATACTTCCTTCCTCCAAAGTTTTGTCTGTTTTCCACAAATTGACCACTGCAAACATGTGTGAAATCCACAAAAACAAGCAATGTGACAGCCAACCCTGGTCTACACTATCGGTCCAATTGTGCTAGTATTAGTCTGATACTATAACAGTGTTATAAAGTGTCCAGACACTTTTCATATTTAATTTCTGAGGTAGCCTATATTTAGTTTCATTTCCAATAAAATTAAAATTGAACACAATTCAGTGGGCTGGCCATAAAGCATCTGTCCTCTCATGCATGCATGCATTGATCGGACACCGATTCCAGCATTGGTTTTAAAATTCTCAGGATTTGGATTGATTCCCTCCAGCTCTACTTGGTGAGTGTTAGACATTTGCATCCATAAGAAAATGATAAATACAACAGGGACTGGAATATTGGATAAATATGTAATTTTAAGTGAAAAATCCTCATATTTTTTAAATTCCTCATTAGTTATTTGTGGGACCCAGATAAATATAGAAATCTACTTTACACTATTCAGAGACTGTTGATTCACGCTTTTATTCAAGAATCACGTCATGTTTTAATTTTTTTAAAAAAAGCTGCCTACTTATCTGGGGTACAGCTCCACAGACCTCCATTCATTTTTGCAACAGTGAGAGACAGCTCTGTCCTAGTTAACAAGTCTCCCAAGTTTCCCACAATGCCATGCGCACATAGCAGTTTTAGAATAAGTAGTTCACATTTATCTGTCACGCACAACAGCTTTGTGGTGCATACGTCAGTGATGTTTGTAGTAAAACTTTACCTTTTTTCATCAAATAAAATGTCGGGTTTTTGGGTTGTTTTTTTGCGTAAACCATAAGTGATCATACCAGTGGGAGAAATGGGGTCATTCTCTTAGCCATCCACTCGCCAGCACTCTTGTTTCTCTTCATATCGTATAAATCTTTCGCCTTTTACTAAAGATTTCCGTGGAGCGGAACAACAAGAGTTTTACTCAATTTTTTGATGCCCCATATTTGTGGGGCTTCTTTTTCAATGTTAAAAGAAGTAAATGTAATATCTGAAACTTGTTGCATTACTCCCAATGTAAACTGTCAGTAAGGCCTTTTATCGTGTGCCTCTTTATGCCGACCGTATTTATGTACCAATCCTCCAATATGGACTTTATTGAAACTCGGCAGCAGTTTCACGATGGACTAAGATAAACATGGAAATTCGTGTTACACCATTCAGAGACTGCTGATTCTTTTATTCAAGAGTCACGTCATGTTTTAAAGGAAAACCCAGATAAATTTTCACCGTTGAGGCGTCTAACAAAACGCAGGAGGCGGGGGTCTCCGTATTTCCACAATGCCATGCGCGCAAAGCAGTTAGTGTAAGTAGTTCACATGCATCTTGTCTTCCACAACACCTATGTGCTGCTTGTGCTGGTGATATTTGTAGTAAAAGTTTATCTTCGCGTATCAATGATAAATTCAACTTTTTTTTTTTGCGTAAACCGTAAGTGATCATACCAGTGGGAGAAATGGGGTCATTCTCTTAGCCATGTACTCGCCAGCACTCTTGTTTCTCTTCAGATCGTATAAATCTTTCGCCTTTTACTAAAGATTTCCGTGGAGAGGAACAACAAGAGTTTTACTCAATTTTTTGATGCCCTGCGTTTGTGGGGCTTGTGATCTGTTTAAAAAACAAATAATTAATTGCACCGTAGACAGAGAATTCTTGGCTAGTGCACTGTTGTGATTTCTGAGAATAGGTTCATGCATTATATACTTATGACATTTTAATACATTTAGCAGCTTTTCTGACTTATTGAGACTGCCAAACCTCATTGCCTTTCATACCACATCAAAGTGATTAATTAGCAGATAAACAATCAGGAAAGTTGATATTTTTCAAATATTAAGTAAATTAAGCAAGTACTTATTATATTTTACAACTACAGAACAATCTGTGCAATGAGCATGTAAAAGTTTTGAGTTAAAGTTTTGACATTCATCAGTCACCCAAACGTTTTATGCACTTTTTTGATCTTAAGTGGGCTGTATGTGGCCCACAATCTAAAACGAGTTTGAATCTCTGATATATAACACTGAAGCAAACAGCAGTATCTAGTGCAGTGAAGTATGCTAGATCGGGCTTGGTTGTCACAATTTTCACTCTTTGTGTGAACTAATGATCACTGAAACATCTTTCAATAACCACTCCTTCATTAAATTGAAGTTGAAGGTATAGCTCAAAACATCTATACCTTCTATTTTTGCAGTTAATTGTTACAAAAATAATTAACTATTAACAACACACTGACACTTTGTGACAGGCCATGTTGGTGGTCCCTATAATTATCAGTTGGGTTTCAGTAGAGATTGAAGAGAAATTATGCGTAACTTTGTATTTCATTTTTTCAGATAGAGACATCAGAAAGTTTAGAAATGGACTCCACCTAATGTTACTTAAATTAAACTATGACTATAAATCAGTGAATTATTCGATGTATGAGCAGTGAAATTAGGAATTTACAGTGCTTTAAAATGCAGTTACAAATTCTACTGAGAAGCGATTCCACATTCATGTCTCAGTGTTGATGAGATGTATCACTGACATCATTAAAAATAGAGAGAGGTTTCCTGCATCTTTAAGAAGACAAGCAGTGTTTTGTGCAAGATTTTCTAACTTGAGCAATAGCCAGCAAGCCAGTGCAAACAGATCAGTCTAAAAATCCACGACATCAATATCAAACTGACTCTGAACTCTTGTACTTTTTAAGGTTGATCCATGCTCGATCATCCAGGTAAGGAAACTAACTGAGATTTCCATTTTGAGGTTGCGAGTCTTTAGCTAGCAGTCCTATACCTCAGAGTCACACAAGTCAGTTATGTACAGTGGGGCAAAAAAGTATTTAGTCAGCCACCGATTGTGCAAGTTCCCTCACCTAAAATGATGACAGAGGTCAGTAATTTGCACCAGAGGTACACTTCAACTGTGAGAGACAGAATGTGAAAGAAAAATCCATCAATCCACATGGTAGGATTTGTAAAGAATTTATTCGTAAATCAGGGTGGAAAATAAGTATTTGGTCAATAACAAAAATACAACTCAATACTTTGTAACATAACCTTTGTTGTCAATAACAGGGTCAAACGTTTACTATAGGTCTTTACCAGGTTTGCACACACAGTAGCTGGTATTTTGGCCCATTCCTCCATGCAGATCTTCTCGAGAGCAGTGATGTTTTGGGGCTGTCGCCGAGCAACACGGACTTTCAACTCCCGCCACAGATTTTCTATGGGGTTGAGGTCTGGAGACTGGCTAGGCCACTCCAGGACTTTCAAATGCTTCTTACGGAGCCACTCCTTTGTTGCCCGGGTGGTGTGTTTTGGATCATTGTCATGTTGGAAGACCCAGCCTCGTTTCATCTTCAAAGTTCTCACTGATGGAAGGAGGTTTTGGCTCAAAATCTCACGATACATGGCCCCATTCATTCTGTCCTTAACACGGATCAGTCGTCCTGTCCCCTTGGCAGAAAAACAGCCCCATAGCATGATGTTTCCACCCCCATGCTTCACAGTAGGTATGGTGTTCTTGGGATGCAACTCAGTATTCTTCTTCCTCCAAAGACGATGAGTTGAGTTTATACCAAAAAGTTCTACTTTGGTTTCATCTGACCACATGACATTCTCCCAATCCTCTGCTGTATCATCCATGTGCTCTCTGGCAAACTTCAGACGGGCCTGGACATGCACTGGCTTCAGCAGCGGAACACGTCTGGCACTGCGGGATTTGATTCCCTGCCGTTGTAGTGTGTTACTGATGGTGACCTTTGTTACTTTGGTCCCAGCTCTCTGCAGGTCATTCACCAGGTCCCCCCGTGTGGTTCTGGGATCTTTGCTCACCGTTCTCATGATCATTTTGACCCCACGGGATGAGATCTTGCGTGAAGCCCCAGATTGAGGGAGATTATCAGTGGTCTTGTATGTCTTCCATTTTCTGATGATTGCTCCTACAGTTGATTTTTTCACACCAAGCTGCTTGCCTATTGTAGATTCACTCTTCCCAGTCTGGTGCAGGTCTACAATACTTTTCCTGGTGTCCTTCGAAAGCTCTTTGGTCTTGGCCATGGCGGAGTTTGGAGTGTGACTGTTTGAGGCTGTGGACAGGTGTCTTTTATACAGATGATGAGTTCAAACAGGTGCCATTCATACAGGTAACGAGTGGGGGACAGAAAAGCTTCTTACAGAAGACGTTACAGGTCTGTGAGAGCCAGAGATTTTCCTTGTTTGAGGTGACCAAATACTTATTTTCCACCCTAATTTACGAATAAATTCTTTACAAATCCTACCATGTGAATTCATGGATTTTTTTTATCACATTCTGTCTCTCACAGTTGAAGTGTACCTCTGGTGCAAATTACTGACCTCTGTCATCATTTTAAGTGGGGGAACTTGCACAATCGGTGGCTGACTAAATACTTTTTTGCCCCACTGTATGCCCCTGAAATGTCAGAGATACAGAGATAAGTAACTTAAAGAAGTCCAGACGCTTTTCTTTGCAAGCTCCTTTGACTACGATGACCTGGATGACTGAGAACCTTCACAGACACAAGCTTTGTGAGCTTAGTTTGGGCAGACAACACAACAAAACCATACTTTCTTGACCTGGCTATTGATGAATGACTCAAAACAAACCATTCAGAGAACAAAGAAACAAAAATATCACTGCTTTTAAATGCCTACCCGCAAAATCATTTGTCATGCTCAGAGGCTTGTTAGTCACGTGTGACAACCAATCCAAAAACTAGTAAGACAACTATCTCAGACTGACCTCTTGTTAAACATTACCACATGGCTTTAACCAGATAGTGAGAGGTGGATTAATATCAAAGCGATTAATATCAGCTTTTTAATAAGTGTCTATATTTTAAAGGACTAAAATTGTGTCTTGTCTTTCGATACAAAAACAGCATGAAATGTTTTTTTTCACCCATCAAAATAACAAAATACTTCCTTCCTCCAAAGTTTTGTCTGTTTTCCACAAATTGACCACTGCAAACATGTGTGAAATCCACAAAAACAAGCAATGTGACAGCCAACCCTGGTCTACACTATCGGTCCAATTGTGCTAGTATTAGTCTGATACTATAACAGTGTTATAAAGTGTCCAGACACTTTTCATATTTAATTTCTGAGGTAGCCTATATTTAGTTTCATTTCCAATAAAATTAAAATTGAACACAATTCAGTGGGCTGGCCATAAAGCATCTGTCCTCTCATGCATGCATGCATTGATCGGACACCGATTCCAGCATTGGTTTTAAAATTCTCAAGATTTGGATTGATTTCCTCCAGCTCTACTTGGTGAGTGTTAGACATTTGCATCCATAAGAAAATGATAAATCCAACAGGGACTGGAATATTGGATAAATATGTAATTTTAAGTGAAAAATCCTCATATTTTTTAAATTCCTCATTAGTTATTTGTGGGACCCAGATAAATATAGAAATCTACTTTACACTATTCAGAGACTGTTGATTCACGCTTTTATTCAAGAATCACGTCATGTTTTAATTTTTTTTTAAAAAGCTGCCTACTTATCTGGGGTACAGCTCCACAGACCTCCATTCATTTTTGCAACAGTGAGAGACAGCTCTGTCCTAGTTAACAAGTCTCCCAAGTTTCCCACAATGCCATGCGCACATAGCAGTTTTAGAATAAGTAGTTCACATTTATCTGTCACGCACAACAGCTTTGTGGTGTATATGTCAGTGATGTTTGCAGTAAAACTTTACCTTTTTTCATCAAATAAAATGTCGGGTTTTTGGGTTGTTTTTTTGCGTAAACCATAAGTGATCATACCAGTGGGAGAAATGGGGTCATTCTCTTAGCCATGCACTCGCCAGCACTCTTGTTTCTCTTCAGATCGTATAAATCTTTCGCCTTTTACTAAAGATTTCCGTGGAGCGGAACAACAAGAGTTTTACTCAATTTTTTGATGCCCTGCGTTTGTGGGGCTTGTTTTCCATGTAAAAAAAAAGTAAATGCTACATAAGTAAGATTTGGGTTTCTACAGTAGTTGGACGAAGGTCACTCCCAGGAACGCCCACGTGATACGGGAAGTAACGACAACGGTAGCTCTCCTCTATTTATAAAACTTGAAACTCGGTAGCAGTTTCACGATAGTCAGACAAACATGGAACTCAATATTACACCATTCAGAGACCGTTGATTATTTTATTCAAGAGTCCCATCATGTTTTAAACTGAAGAAGCGTTTAAAAGACACAGGGGGCGGGGTCTCCATATTCCCACAATGCCATGCACGCAGAGCAGCTTTATTTGTCACCCCCAATAAATTTGTAGTGCATGTATTATGGATATTTGTAGTAAAGGTTTGTCTTTACGTATCAAAGATAAACTCAATTTTTTTGAGTAAACTTTAAGTGATCATACCATTGCGCGAAATGGCGTCATTCTCTTAGCCGTGGTTTTGTTGGCAATTTTATTTATCTTCAGATTGTGTAGATATTTTGCGTATTATTAAAATTTTCTGTGCAGTGGAACAATAACAGTCCGAATTAATTTAACGATGCTTTGCATTAGTGCGATTCTCTTATAATGTTAAAGGAGAGAGCCATAGTTATAAGGTTAAGCAGTCACTGTGTCAGCTGTAATGCACCACTATGACCACTAGGATAAACACTAAGTAAAGCAATGATGTGGCATAATGCACACACTGCACAGTTTTGCAAGTATGCGTCTGTCAGAGCCGACACAAAGCCCTGTTCGCTCCGTGTCTACGGTAGCGCAAAGTCTACAGTGGCTGTAGACGGTTACGTCTTTTCATTGGCCCGGGGTCTGAGGTGAAGCGCTGAATCCCACTGTAGACTACCAATCTTCTGTCGACGGAAGTTGCGTCACCAAAATAACAACCCGCAGCGGGATAGCGAAGCAGCCGGTGTTGTGCCAAAAAGTGATTGTCTGCCAAAAACTGATTTCCGGTATTTGCCAAAAAGCGATTGCTCATATTTAAAGTGCTATAAGTAACTTGTTGGGCTATAATATGTTAAACATATGTCAAATGCATCCCTTATGGATGACATAAAGTCATCTTGAGCCACAAACAACATTCGTGTAACAAGATACAAGCCGCAATCAGTTTTTGGCAGCGACTTTTATATAACCTTTATTTATGCAGTAAAAAAATTCTCATTAACATTAAAAATGTATTTTGTAAGAGTAAGTTGCCCAACAGGACAGCAGAAATGGCAGCAAATATTACAATAGTTCTGTAAAAATATTTTAAGTGGGGATAAAGGACCGGATTGGTTATAATGTAAGTACAAGTTGTAAAGATACTTAAAAAACAGATAATTTTTTAATTCTTTATGTAACCCCTTTGTATCCCCTGTTCACCGAAGTCTATTTACGAACATACGTAAAGATATTACACATAAAAAATACACAGAAACACTGGAAATCAGTTTTTGGCAGACAATCACTTTTTGGCACAACACCGGCAACTCCGGAGTTTTTCTGGAAACTGGCATTTCTTTTACGTTTACGGTGAATTATTAACTCTAAGACGCTACTGGATTTAACTGAAATTACACGAGGCTGAATAGCTCATTTAAGCCTTTTACTTTATGGTAAATGTTAGCTGCGCGCTAACCAACATCTAATGTATTACGCCCATTTCTAGTCTTTTCAGTGGCTACAACTGATGATGGCGACACTAGAATATCGTGTTATAAATCCACATGCCCCTGCACCTCGTCAGCAGGCCGGGTGAGAAGTATGGTCTTCACCAAACCTCCACAGGACCTGCTCAGCCGAGTCGCTGCCTTCACTCACGCACAAAAGCTTCTTCGAGCAGAGGGTGGTGCTTTCGGCGTCTCGTTACAAACGATGTGAGATATATGAAGTAGTAAGTGTATCGTATATTTAATGTCATACTAGGCAGGTTTACTGCATTTCCATTTACAACACATTTACCCGTGTATGGCTATTGTCAGTATATGTTGCTCGTTGTAAAGTTTCTTTAAGTGACATTCATTTAACATTCACAATGATATTGTTGATGGTAACGTGTATGATTACAGCATATCTGACAGGCACTTTTGACTGTACACAGTTGATTTTGTAAAGCCCCTTGCATTACGTTCATAATCAAGTTCACTGATTGACTGTCCTGCAGTGCTGTTTTCATGTATTCCTGTTTCATCCACTTTAATAAAGTGTCATGTGTTACAGTAACAGTGCGTTGTGGAATCACTTAAAGAATCCCTAAGTTGGGCTTTAATCTGCCTTCAGCATCACAATAGTCCTAAGGTCACTGACAAAACATACAAGTACAAATAAATAAATCAGTTGGTCACCCCCAGAAACGCCCCTGTGATACAGGAAGTTGTGTCAAGGGCAGCTCTTCTCTATTTATAAAACTGTACTTTATTGAAACTCAGCAGCAGTTTCATAATAGACTCCGATAAACATATAAATAAATGTTACACCATTCAGAGACTATTGATTCTTTTATTCAAGAGTCACCTGATGTTTTAAAAGAAAAACAAGATATTTAGCCATTGTTGAGATGCTTAACAAAACACAGGGGGCGGGGTCTCCACAATGCGCGTGGCATTGTGGGAATACCACAATGCCACGCGCAAAGCAGCAGAATAAGTATTTCACATTTATCTGTCGCCCTCAATAACTTTCTGGTGCATGTATTAGGGATATTTACAGTAAAGGTTTATCTTTGCGCATCAAAGATAAACTCAGTAGTTTGTTTGAGTAAACCGTAAGTGATTATGCCAGTGGGAGAAATGAGGTCATTCACGTAGCCGAAATCTCGTCAGCACTCTTGTTTCTCTTCAGATCGTATAAATCTTTCGCCTTTTACTAAAGATTTCCGTGGAGAGGAACAACAAGAGTTTTACTCAATTTTTTGATGCCCTGCGTTTGCGGGGCTTCTTCTATATGTTAAAAATAATACTTTGTCACTTCAGCGTAATGTTCCAGAAACTCAAAGCGTGTCTTCAGAATTACCAATATGCGACGAATGCACCAATTACAGAGTTTGTTTGTCGCGCACACAACCTCACATTGTGACATGTGGTGAAATGCTTATTACTGTGCAATGCCCGATTATTAAACGACAGTAGAGTTTACAGTTTACATTTTATGATAAAATGTAATGATTAGAAACAACAAATTCTAAGAACAATAAAACAAAAGCACAAGATAAAATTAACAGTAAAAAAGAATGTGCAATTAACGATTTAAGAGATAAATTATAATCAGTGTGCAAATAACAGGGTGCGTGCAATGACCGTGTGTATGAGAGACCAGTCCTACACCTGGTACAGGGCCCAAATAGCCTGGGGGAAGAAGCTCCTCTTCATTCTCTCTGGTTTGGCCTTAAGGGAGCAGAAGCGCTTCCCAGACCTCAACAGTGAGAAAAGTCCATTGTTGGGATGGGAGAGGTGCATCATAATCTTCCTGGTTTTGTTCTTGCACCGCTTGGTGTAGACGGACAGCAGGTCAGTAAGATCTGATCGGCCGAGCGCACCACTCTTTGCAGATCTCGTCTGTCCTGCTTGCTGCTGTTTCCAAACCAGGTGCAAATGCTTCCCGTCAGGATGCTCTCGATGGAAGTTCTTAAGCACCCTCAGTGGCAGATGGAAGTCTCCAAGCCTTCTGAGGAGAGGCTCGTGAGATTTCTTAAACAGGGTGTTAATGTGACAGGACCATGACAGATCCTGAGTTATGTGTACACCTAGGTACCGGAAACTGTCCACTCTCTCCACTCCCAATATGAACACACACGAAGTAAAAGAATGATGTGACACAATGCAATCACTGCACAGCTTTGCTAGTATCTGCTTACGATATTTTCTAACTATCGCCTCACAGTGGATGTTAGAGCTTTAAAAAAAATTTAACCTGTGGACATCACATTTTGGGTTGTCTAGACCACAATACTAAATTTTACACACATAGGTGTAAACATGTTCCCACGGGGGGGGGGGAGTTTTAAGTAGCAGTTTTGGAACGAAATGTTTCGTGTTCCATGTTCAGAAGTCTTTTACTGTTCATTTTTTCACCTTTGTAACAGACATACGTCTTCCTGCAACTGTTAGCGGCACTTCAAATAAGCCATATTGCTGAAAGGGGCACAGTTGTTGTTTCTCATTTTGTTTTTGTACTCAGGAAAATAAAGAGTTTTGCACTTTTGTGACTTAGTGTTCTATCAAAATTTAAAAAGAATGTCCTCATATGTGGATATCATTTTTCTCAGAAACTATATCAGGTGAAAGATAATTCTTTGTTTTTCCATTCATCGGGTCCCAATCAGCACAAATAGCAACGAGAAATTAAAAATGCATGCCATGAAAGAGTTCGGAAGAGAAAAAACAAACTATCCGCTTCTTTCTCTCTCCGTCCGCTGGTCGGCAGCAGTGCGCATAGAAGCGGGTTTCCAACAACAAATAAAATCCGAAGAAAGGGGACGGCAAACGGAACTAAATGGCTGCTCCCTTATAAGCACAAGTTAACGAGAGTACATTTATTTAAATCTGTTTGTAGATTAAATGTAAACAGTGCGCGACGTAAAAGAGCGCGAGCGTCTACACGCGGACCTTTATTCCTGCTGTTGAGAAGTTTGAATCCCTCAACCGAGGACAGTCATGGTTGCAACTGATACTGTAAAAGCTGAAGTTTTTAATGACTGTGACAGTTGTGCTGATTTCACACACAGCACGCGGGGCAGCGGAATAATGAGAGCGCCATCTGGAAAGATTTTACTAGAACTAATGTTGATGCAGGGTTTATAAGAGGACTGAGCAGAGGTGAGGGAGTCACAGTGTTGTGCAAAACGTGACTTCCGGTGTTTGTTTTTACGTCTCATATAGCTGCTTACATTGGTAGATAGGCTGTACTCAAGCGGGGATTTACGAAGGTATCAACTATAAAGTAAGGAAATTACCTGTTACGCAAATATCATCTAGGTTATAAAATATCTTTATAGACCTAGTATGTTATATTTCTTGCGATTTCTGCTGCCGTATTGGCTGGATCTCTCCTAAAAACAGACATTTTTAATGTCAAAGAGACTTTTTAGCTGGGTAAATAAAGGATATGTAAAAGTCACGTTGCCACAAACTTGCAGTTTCTACCTTGTGACAATAGTGTTGTTTGCTATATCATATATCACATGATATCATTCATGAGCCATATGTTTGACATATGTTTGAGAAATTATACACCAACAAGTCACAACAGTTTAAATACAGTCAGTCAATTTTTTGCCAATTACAGAAATCACTTTTCTGGCACTATATCAGCATCTCTGATGATGCTTTGCACAGACCTTTTCCATATCCATTTGTGGAGAACAAATGATTATGCAAACTCACACCTCACTAAATGCTCCACACATGCATTCACTTCAGATACAAAGTCTCAAGAGAACTGCACCAGAGTGTAAACAAAAAGGAAAGCGGACCCTGGGAGCACCGAAGGCAGTTTTGTGAGTTGCACATTAATAATTGGAAGATAAAATTCTCAGCTGACTCCTACCTGTCTTGGATTGTCAGGGGGTGGATATGGTATACACAAGCCTATCAGTGCATTGCTCAGTATGAAGGTTCCTCAAAGAGTTCACACTCCTATAGAAGTCTTGCAACAGCTGCAGGACATTTGTTGAATAGTGGCAGAGCATGGCTCCACGCAGATTTACTGTTGAGCTCTTCGTCCCTAATAATGGATGCATCAGAATAGTGACAGGTGCTACTGAAGGGTGTCATGTTGTGGTTAGTGTAGACAGTGCTGCCAGGCAAATTACCAATACTGACAAACTGACAAGCTAAACTCAGAGATACAGGAGCAGAGTGTGCACAGATGGATCTTTGTGGGTATGTCTTAGCATCAGTTGATTTAACAGAGGCTATAGTCAAAATCCTAGAGCAAACTGAGGAAGTAACACATTCAGGATGCCAAGATGACCCATCTCTTTCGTCTGTGATTATGTGCACCCAGGCCCTTAGCGCTGCACTGACCAAACTTACAGTAAACAAGGGTGTGAGAGGTCTGTAGGAGACATGTTAGGTCATATTAAGAGCACTTCTTTATCTGAATTTGGTAATCCCATAAAAGTCTTTATCTGTAAAAATATTTATTTTTATATGTAAAAGTTAGGCTTTCTGTCTTGAAGTGTAACGCTCTCTTTAACTTATGTGCCACCAAAAAGCTTCCTTTTAGTAATTGTGATTAAATGATATGATGCAGTAAATATAAATAAAAAAATAATATTTTCACTGAGGAAAAAAGTTTCTTTATGAAACTGCTTATAAAAAATTTTGATTGATGGATTTTTAATGGCACATGACTTCAGGGAAGAGTCATTGCTGCTGACTACCCCTTGTTTTCGGAAATGGTCACTTCACGGCAAACTAATACAGAATACAAGCCATAGAAAAAATAAATATACCATTTATTCTCAGATGAGGTTTTATTTTCTACATTTTAAAGAAAGCATCACAGACAGTTCTTAAGAGCATTTTTGGTTTAATTCTTTAGGCACTACAAGCATTACACCCACTTAATTGTATTAAATGGTGCAAACACACTAAACAATTTAATGTATAGCACTGATGTTTTTTTACACAGATTTTTTCTTATCTTGGTTAAGGTTTTCAGAGTCATACATGTGAAATTATTTACAAATCCAATCAAAGAAAATTTTGCTCTTTTCAAACTTTAAATTAAATCAAACACTTGCATAACTACGCCGTTCACAGCAAAACCAATAAATCAGCTAAATGTTTCTTCATTGCAGGCATTAGTGAAAATGACTTTTAAACCATTATGTCAAAGGCACAGCTATATTTAGCTTTTCTATTAGTAGTAAATGTAGAAAATCAGGACCTCCAGTTCTCGCTAATACTTTTCGTTATTATGCAATGGATTTTCCATTTCATATCAGGTTGATTAAGTCACAGTGATCTCCTGCAGCAGATCGGCAGGGAAGTAGCCCAGCTTGCGTCCAGTGCTGACCTTCAAGTAGCCGCCTTTCTCATCTCCTTTCTTCACCACAATCTGAAACACAGAGTGACAACAGATTAAGCAACCTTTTTATTATAAAGACAAAGAACTTTGATTTACAATTTGGGTCATAATTTATAAAAGACACATCTTTGTACAAAAACACAGTGGATTTCAAATCAAACAATAGAAATGTATTGAAGTGCAGACTTTTGACTTTAATTCAAGTGGTTTTACACACTTTTTTGCAGAAAAGAAAATGCACTATCTTATGTGTGTGCGCGCATCTTACTAAAAAGACAAAGTCTCACTGAAATGAAAAACGTCCTGACAGTGGGGGGCTCAGCAACAGCACTGTTGTCCCACACACACACACACACACACGCACACACACACACACACACACACACACACACACACACACACACACACACACACACACACACACACACACACACACACACCTGTCTGTGAAGGTTCTCAGTCATCCAGGTCATCGTAGTCTAAAGAGGTTGGAAAGGAAAGCGTTCCAGATTTTAAGCCCTATGGGAGTGTCCCCAAGAGGGTCACAGACCCCCTGTTGATCCTAAAATCTGGGACTCCATACCAATTGCTCTTAGAACTGAAGAAGCTTCTCAGATGAGAGGTGTAACATCTTCAAGGAAACTTAAAGATCCCAGATGCTTTTCTTTCCAAGCTCCTTAAACCACACACACACACACACACACACACACACACACACACACACACACACACACACATACTGAAGTTACCTGGTCTTTCTTAAGTGTAATTTGTCCCATCTCTCTGTTTCCCACAAAGGAGCGCGTCACCTTGTAAACTCTTTCTGATGCTCGGACTTTTATGAGGTAGTTGGCGGGGAAGTAGCCGGACTTCTCTCCCATCTTTCCCTGACAACACAGAGCAGAATTTGTGTACTCATCAGCAATAGCACAAACTGAAACAGCATTTGTAAACCTCTAAGAACTTTAACTCACTCTCCACCACTCTTCATTGGAGTCATCCAACACTGTGATCCGATCACCAGGGCTAGTAAACACATTCTCAGTAAGTGCTTTTGTCACTGGCTTTATATTAAAACTGAAAGTTGATTAAATTTAACAAAATAGAAATAATTATTCATTAGTGTTCAGATTTGATTGTGATTTTCTTACTGAAAGTCAAGGTCATCTTTCTCAATGGCCTTGAAGCGGTAGAGAGCCAGGTAATAGTGGGACTGGGAGAAAGTGCCTTTAGTCTAGGGACAAAAAAAGCATGGATGCTAATTTATATGGCAAATGTTATTAAATTTAAATTAAAAACAAAACATGCACGTATGGTGCTACTTAGCAACAAAGCGTTACATGTATGAAATAATCGACTGCTTACCTTGTCATCTGCTTTGTCTCCTCCTTTCTCTTTTTTATCATCAGGCTTCCCTGTTTGAGTATCAGACATCACACAATCATATCTTTTATGACTAACTTGCATATTTTACACCACAGAGATAAGCTCTTGCTTTAACTCTACCTTCTCCTCCCTCCTCATTCTCTTTGGGCTGTTGGTTCTCCTCTTCCTCCTCTTCCATCATCATCATCATCTAGAGGACACAGCAGTGTTAAAACAGCACTGATCACTGATTCCCCTCTTCCACAGATTAGGTGTCCTTTATTTCTTTTAGTTTGTTTCTTTTGTGTTCTTTTTTCATATTTTTGTTTGCATGTACTATAAAATTGGAAATAGTACAAAATAAAAAGTTTAAAAAAAACCCAGCACTGATCTCATATTTTATATATAAAACATGAAATCTGTTCTTAAAATGATTTCAAACACTGCATTTTCTTGATTACATAAATTGTATTTATTTTGTTTGTAGTGAGTCAGTCCCTGAAAACTGTTGAAATTCATAGATTTTATGTTTTGATTAAGATTATTATAAATGCTTACATTTTTCTTATCATTTTCATTCTTCTTACGCTCCTTATTTGCCATGATGACGCCAACCCGCAGGGTGTCGAAAACTGGGTCGTTCCGGTTTGGGTTGTCTGGTTAAGGACAGGGATAAACACAAAATCAACATGGAGTATAAGAATTGCTACACTGCACTAGATTGACTAGTCTATGTTTTCAAGATCCCGAAGAGTTAATCTAAAAAGGAAAACTATATTTACTCATTCAGATATTTCTAAACATATGCAGATTCCAAGATCATCAGTTCAAACAATTGTACATAAGTTATTCAAATGTGTCACCAGATTGCCGAGATCTGGAAGAAGACTCGAATGTCACCTGCAGAAGAGTGAAGGAACCCAGGAACCACTAAGATTCAAGCCTGCCATGAACTTGAAACTGTTCAAATACCAGTGTCACTGTCCACAGTGTAGTAACTTTTACATCACTCTGGACGGAGTGGGTGTTGACCAAGAAAGAAACCTCTGCTCCAAAAACACCACTTTCAAGCTTGGTCAAGATTTGCAGCAGCCCACATGGACAAGTCAAATGCCTCCTGGAGAAAAATGTTATGATCAGACAAGACAAAGATATAACTATTTGGCCACAATGACAAGTGGTATTTTTGGAGGAGTAAAGGTGAAGCTTTCAGACCTAAGGACACTGTACCAACTGTTAAGCATGGTGGTAGTAGCATCATGCTTTGGGGCTGTTTTGCTGCCAGTGGTACTGTTATAGTGTACAAAGCGGCCGGAATAATGAACAAGGAGGACTACCTACAAATTCTTCAAATTCACCTCAAATCAACAGCTAGATGGTTGAAACATGGCTGGTTGGATAGCAGGAAGCCAACAAATTTATACTAATTCTGCCAAGATGAATGGTCAAGTGTATCATTATGTCAGAAGCTCGTTGATGACTACCATTTTTTCTGGTCAGGTTATACCTTGCTGAGAGACACTGAACCAATTTTTAGTGGGGTTGTATGTATATATTTGAGACCACATGTATACTTTTGACCCCTGTATAGATTATAGATTATAAACTTGTGTACACAATTATTGTTTTTTTCAAGTCACTAAGGGTGTATACTGTACAATCATTTCCCCCTGGAACAAGAACAAACCAAAGAATTAAAATGCTAAAATTACCGTGACCATCGTGATAAATTCTTCTTCTTATTAAATCACTGATATTTAGTAGTTGGAGCACTTCAGTTGCTGCACGGAGGACCAGGGGAAATAACAAAGTGAAGGTAAGTGAATGTGAATTATGGAGGGAAAATAACCAAACAAGTGTTTGCTGTTTCACTTTACTTGTTTTTTTTAATTTTATTTTAGTGTTAACTAAATGTATGACGCACTGGGATAAAAGGATCAGGGTTATAGTGACACAACACATTCTGCTGTTTTTCTAAGAAATATTATTTCCCAACACAAAGGTCAGAATGTTGCTTGAACGTCTGCTTTGCACTGTCCTTTAAAAATGTTTTTCTTTTTAAATTTTGCTGTCATTAAATTAATCATTTCAAGCACATTTAAGTTTAAAAATCTTTAAATGCAGCTTGTTAAATATATTGACTGCAAGTGTTGCTAAAGAGAAAATGCAGACACCGTGCTTAGTTTCCTTTGCGATAGCAGCCTTGAATTTAAGGTTAAGAAATTTATATACACAAGAGATATATTGCCGTTCCAGATTCAGTGGACTCACTTGGGTCTGGTTGGTCACTGCTGTACAGAGGGGAGCTGTAGGCCCTTCTGAATCCAGGCGGCTACAGGAAAGAAGAAAAAAAGTTTTTTAAAAAAGTTTTAAAAAATATATCTCTCTCACTCTCAAGGGCAGTAAAAGGAAACTGCAGATGTTACAAATATAGTTTCATATTCAGTGCACATCAGCAAACTCACAATTTTGCCAAAACACCTCTGAAACTCAACATACGACTGACATGAGTGGTGGATGTTGGTCTTACAGTTTTTGCATCTCAGGCAAAATTTGTTGTTCACTGAAAGATGAGGAACCAAAATTAACAGTCTCAATTTTTAGAACAAATACCTATGGGATTATATGATGATTGATTATTTATATCATTAATATAAAAAAACAGCACTTACAGACTATCATGCGAGCGCAGACGTCACAAAACTTGGGCTTCTTGCAGTAGTGGTCCTTGAATTTGTGGGGTTTGTCATTGACCCGGACAAGCTCTGAAGGAGGTTCTGGTTCCTTCTCCTCCACCTCCACTTCCTCCTCATATATGAAATAGACCTACAGACCCAAGGGACATATGTCAGACAAAAAAACTCAACAACAAAGATGTGATAGAGTTGTTATATAAGTTGTTATTAAAGTTTTTAAATGTTAAACATACTGAGCTGCCAGTGTCAATGTCACACAGTGTTGTAAAGTATTACATTAGTGTCTTGCCTTGTTTGTTTATCAGCTGGTACCTGATCTCTGTCTTACATTTAGCTTTTCAGGACCTAGTGAATAACATTTCGATGACTAATCCAGATCAGCCAGCAGTGCTCAGTTTTTTTCCATAAGGTTGTATAAGACAGGGACACTTAAGCTCATATTGTTTCCAGCTGATGCTGCACTGCAACCATGTCCCAGTTGGTGGCTATTTTAAACAGCCCAAGAATTGCACTGCTAATGGCGGGGGGTTGACATGGTGCTGTCACTCACAGTGTCTCCGTCCTCCCTCACTACATTGTCAGGAGCTGGGGGGTTGTCATGGATATCCACAGAGTTTTTGTCATCGTCCCTAACACACACACACACACAAAGAAAAAACACACTCAGCCATGAGTGAGGTTAACTGGTGCGGCTATAGATAGTTATTTTGTTTATTCTCAACATTATGATCACTTTTAATTCTAAAGGAACATGTAAGCATATAAAGTGAGGAACAAGGTTTTGCATATAAACAATCTTTAAAAAAACCAAACACAAGTAAAAGTGAAACTGCCATTCCACCTTAAAATAGTAGAATCATGGCAATATAAGACTCAATTTGTTTAAGGATATCCTTGCCGCACATTCTTTCAAGTGGACATAGAGCTGCTTTAGACATGATGCTCTAGAATATTTTTATGGCATGGGCTAGTGCAGTATTTAGTAAACAGGAAATGGAATTAAGACTTAAATGGTAAACAAGTGCTACAACTAAGCCAATAAAATGAGTATCAAGAGGCGAGTATATTGATTTTAAGAATTATACTTACGGCTCCATGGTTTGATGTAGACAGCGTTAGTTCACCTCCACCTAGAAAGTAAAGAGTTAGGTGTTGTTTTTCCCCCCCAAAAGATTATGACACAATTTAATAAAAGTTATATCATGAGAGAATGTATTACTAATTATTTGTTTACTCAAAACTTTGAAATACTTAGCCCATATCCACTATTATGTCAAATTGTTTTCAAAGTAGGTGCTACTGAAAAGTTAAATACACATTTCTGAACTTCTTAGAGGGAAGTTGAAAGAAATATCAGAAAATAAGCCTGCATTTGGTTTTGATTAAAAATGTATTTAAGAAGTATCAAATGTGGTAATACAATAGAAAATATATTCCTGTGTCTGTGTGAACGCTACATGCACTTGCATATCCACGCAGTGTTAGAATGTGCTCGTCTTCTATACTATTCTAGGGTTGTGAAATTTAATCTCATCACAGCTAAATTTGGCTGCCTCTGTCAGCCTGGAAAAAAGCAACAAAAAATAAAAAAAATGTTATGGAAATAAAAAAAATCTGAGTTTGTAAAGTGACAGAGATAATCTCAGAGTTGGGGTTGTTTAGCTCGTGTTTTAAAACTAATGGAACTTCACTCAAATTAATTCAAATAAACTGAGTGATTATAACACAGGTCATGCACAAACATTTTTTCATTAAAAACATTCTTTAAACTACAGTATTGGCCTACCTTTTGTCTAAATTTGTACAGATCGCACTGAAGAAATCATAAATCCGTTGTGCTGGCAAAATCTCAGTGAATGGGTTTTCACCTGCTGGCAATGACCAGAGCCCTGTATGGTCAGTATGTTACAAAGCAGCTTCACTTCAGGCCCTCGGGATGCTGGGCTGTCAAAAAGTCTGGTCCCTCTGTGTTTTTTAGATATTTTCCAAAGTGACTTTAGGTTGTAGTTTGAGTGTATATCTGGAGATGTGTATCTATGATTTTGGGTGTGTGCTTGTGTGCATGCCAGGCTTAGCGGTCCTATGTCAAGCTGACACTTTGCAACAGCTGAGGACCTTGGACTGAGCACCGATGACGGGGGGAAATCAGATACAATTTCTCCTTCTGTCTTCAATACATCTCTTTCCCCTTGTCCCACTTGTTCAAATTAACAATGCCGGTGGCCTTTATAATAAACATATTTTTTCCATATCATGCTGTATCTGTGTGCATATGAATTATTATGATATGCCCCTTACTATGTTTTACTATATATATATATATATATATATATATATATATATATATATATATATATATATATATATATATATATATATATATATATATATATATATATATGCCTAGAGTATGTTTAACTTTTCATATAAAATTCGTGATGTGGGCCACAAATGCAGTGTAGACAGGCGGAAGTGAATCCACTATTGTCAAGTGAACACATGTTATTATTCTGTCATTATCATGTCCTCTGTCAAGGAGCTGAACACAGCTTCATTCAGGTCTGTCTGGAACACTACAAAGGTCCCGTTGCATGTCGGGTACAATATTCCTTAAGCGTCTAATGCGCATGCTCAACAGTAAAAACTCCATTATTTTTTGCTCGGAATTTGTGAGAAAAAAAAAACAGTGGGCAACTGTGAATTGGGGATTACATGGGCCGTTATGGTTGTGGGAATATACCTGAAAGCTCCACGGTTTAGCAGAAGAGAAAGCAAAGCAACGGCTGGATAGCTGCAGACCGGGAGCGGGACAGCCTTCAGTCTTGTCGGGACACTCCACGATCAAGTAAATTTCAGTCAGTTAGCTGACTGGCTAGCTAGCCTAGCTGGTTGCAGCGTTAGCTCCGAGATCCCAGGCGCAGTAAAATGAAGCGTTATTGCCCTTTGTTTTTAAGTCGGACTGGCAGACGTTGTATGAATGCTGAGAGCTGAATGCGCACACCGCTACGGGAATTGGATTACACAGTGACTTATTTTGCGCTCATTTATTAAAGTATCAGCCGTTTTCAAAACATTATCTGGCTAGCCCGTTTGCTAGCCAGCTAACTCTTGATTCTCCCGCGAGCAAGAAAAGCCAAGACTCCAAAACTTCGCCAACACAGAGCCTGACGCAGAGAAAAGGTTGGTAGGACCTGCTAATATTGACGTTAGCTAACGGATATCAATAAGTAAAGTGTGATGTAGGTATCCGATTTATAAGAGGTTTTTTCACAACGCGGTATTGTGCATGGGTCGTGTGTTGTTACTGCAGCTAACGGGCAAGAGTTTTGTATTGGAGTGTTTTGTGCGCCTGACAGCTGT
This sequence comes from Astatotilapia calliptera, assembly GCF_964374335.1. Lineage (NCBI taxonomy): Eukaryota > Metazoa > Chordata > Actinopteri > Cichliformes > Cichlidae > Astatotilapia > Astatotilapia calliptera. Next base: position 30,418,362 of record NC_137441.1, read on the forward strand.
CACGACAACACAGTACAAAGTAGGGTGGCTTGCTAGCTTAGCTGTTAGCCTGGACGCTAGCTGCCGTGTATGAGCCGTGTACTTTGTGGGATGTTTTTTTTTCATACTTTACGCTATTTATGATACAAAATTAAGAAAAAAAGGATACTTCAGTTCAGAGCTATATTAATTGCTCTTTCATGTGCCAGCGTGTTCGCTTCGGAGTTGGTTGTTGCAGCTGCTTATACTGTCGCTAAACACTGAGTAAACTACGGGCCTAGGCAAACACACCCTTCTACTTCAAAGCAGCCAGAGCTTACTCTGAAGTTCTTCTGGGGAAGACTAATACATCTGATGTCGTCGTTTTTCAAACACGCTTAGATCATATCAGTTACAGAATAGGTTTGTTGCACGATGTCTTTACCGCGGGGGTCGCTGCCAGATTACATAATCCACCTCCACCTTTCTTTGCAGGCTCTCCACCTTCACCCACATCCCTACTCTGATGTGAACTGAACTAATAAATCTGCAGAAGTCATCCTTCAAGAGAGGGATCTGCCTCATAGCTGAAGAAAGTCGAGGTGTTTGGGCAAGTCAGGTTTTACTGGCAGTGTGCTTCTAACCCACCAGCATGTACACTGGACAGTGGATACTCTAGCCAAAACAGATCCTGGCTTCCCAAAGATGACAAGGTATGCAACTTTCTTTTTGTTTGTCTTGGTATTACTTTTACATTGATAATAAACCAAAAACCGTTCTTTTGCTGTGGCCACTCCCCCTTTTCAACATGTTTACATCACATTCATTCTCTAGGGGCTTGTATTATCTTCATCACAGACATAAGAAAAGAAACTGCTGGGTACTTTCCCAGAACTTTTCGACACACAGATGACAGCTAAAAAGTAAAGGAAATTATGCTGAATTAGTAGAGTGGAATTAATTTGCAGTGCTTCCCATGTTCATGCTGCTTACTTTAGTTCAGATCTTGGCTGATTTCATCACCATGCATAGGGTACATTTTGTAATGTTTGATATCCGAGATGAGCAAAATTTATTGTAGCATAAGCATGAAAAATTGAACTATTTTTCTGGTTAGACTCCAACAAGTCCCAGATGAAAGGGTTGGGGATGAGTAAGCATCTGGTTCATAGAGGCTTTAGTATAGACACCCTTGACAACCCGTATAATGTAGAGATAGCAGGATGAGGGGGGAGGATAGATGGCTTGAAACCTAAAGTAGATGCTGAGACTAAACAACTGTTTCCCCCCTATAAGAGTATTTAGCATTGGATTTCTCTTTGTGTTTAAGTAAAGTTGTGCAGTAGGGGATACCACAATGGTTAAAATTTCGTTAGCAGCACAGTCCCTGGGTCCACTCTCGACAGGCTGAACTGTTACTACATGATACCTTCATGTTACCCCCCTCCTTATGTTAAAAGACAAGATGTGTTAACACTTCCTGCTTTTCAAGGTGCTGGCAGGCTACAAAATGATGGGAGGCAGTGATACTGTCAGTGGGGACAAGGATGGGGTCCACACCACTGCAATACACGTCCCCATCGGCTGGCAGAGGAGAGTGGAAGGAGGGCAGGTACTCTATGTCAGGTACGTTGGTTCCACACACATGAACTTGCTGATTTTTAATAGTTGGGCAACAGGTTTTGAAAGCACACCACTGAATAATTGTTACATAATGTATTCTTGAAAAATGACAGTACTGGTTTTGCAAACATATTTTGGGGGATGTTACCTGGCAGGATGACTGCGGTTTTGGATTAGTTTTTTTGAAGTTTGTTTCTAGCTATAGACAACAAAGAAGACAAGAAAATGTTTTATGCACTTTTAGGCAGTGCAAAGTGAGTAAAATTAAATGTGTTAATTATAATGTTCTATTTATTCTGGTGAGCACTTATTCTGGTTCTATTTATTCTTATTCTGGTGGTTTTAAATACTTGTGTTTTCAAGCATACTAGGTCTTAGTGGGGGCTCAAAAGCAAGTGACAGATTTAGGCTTTTTATATATATTATGTTGTTTCTACCAAAGAGAAACATACTTTTTTCTTTGTTATCAGTCGTTCATCCTGAAGATCACCTAAAGACTTCTTAGATTTACTGCAGTTGTGCTCCACTCCACACTTGCCCTCTTCTTTTGCTGTGAAAGGATTCCCTTTGCCTTAAAATACTGGGCAGCTGAGGCAGAGAAAAAAGTATTTCCATTTGGATAACAATATTTTTGTTGAGCAGTGGTTTGGATCATGCTTGAATTTAGACATAAAATGTGACATTGTAAATATGAAATTTTGTATTACTCATTATTAGCCACTGAGTTGGAAAGAAACTTGGCTGAAATTAACTGTTCATTTTTTATTTATTTTTTAAACTGTTCATTTTAATGTTAGCTATAACCTGCATTACTAACTAGTAACCTATCTAATGCCAGACACCCCAGCCCTGGAGCAAGACTCTGAAACTTTGCTTTTTGTTAGATATACCCTGATTGAGACTTAACGCTTCAGAGGAGGTTGTGCTATATGTTGCCAATTCTCCATGGAATATTTTTTAATTATTGGGCCAGTTTGTGCATTTTACAGGTGTAGAAGCACCACAGGAGTGGATTTGTGTCCTTCAGACTCTCGTATGGGTCAGCAGTGTTTGCAAATGACACTAGTGGTTTCTCTCATTGAACTGAATTGAATCAAACCTTTTTTCATAATTATCTTCTGCACATTTGTACAGTCAGCAGGGAAACTTTTACTCATGACTGGGAGTCTCAAGCATGTAGCTCTCTTGCCCTTCTCCATTAGCTCCCCATGGCTCTAACCAGGAAAAAAAACACAAACTGCATGAATGTTATGATGGAATTGAAAAATGCACAAGTAGTTTATGTTTATCAGCTGAGACCTTACTCCTAGTTTTGCTGAACCTCACTACCAGTGGCTAGTATGGATGTAGACCCATAAATGGCTGGTCTCCCATAAGTTGTTCATGAATGACTTTGTTGATATTAAAGGTTGGCAAACGCTTTCCTAGAATGAACAGTATACATGTCTCTGCTCTGAGAGCTGCAGCTTTAGCTTGAGCTCAAATTGATTTGGCTCAGTTGCACCATAATGCTGCCTACAAATGATTCTTGAAAGGAAAAATTCCTTCTGTGGCTGCTATGCCTTGCGATTATGTGTCACGCTCAATTTTCTTCTGGCCTTGAACAACTCATACATCATTGTCCACCCCTTTACACCCTACGCATAGTTGCATTTTTCTGACATTTTGCACTGGCTGGTGTTAGGTTCAGAGCCAGGGCAGAGTTTGTGCTTTAACTGTGTCTCATTTGTTACAGTTTCTCTCTGCCTTCTTCCTGTAGTCCCAGTGGCACAACCCTGTCCAATCTGGAAGAGGTCAAGACCTATCTGATGACTGATGGCACCTGCAAATGTGGCCTCGAGTGTCCTCTCATCATCAACAAGGTGTTGTCAGTCTGTCAGTTTGTTTGTGCTGTTGATTTGTGTGTTTCTAGTAAGGTTTGGCAATACACAACAGAGTTTTAGATTCAGTAAGCTCTGTGGTGTTAATCTCACTCTCATTCTTGTGTCACAAATATACTTGTGGATCACAGCTAAGCAGCTGTTGTACATTTTTCCTAGTCGGCATGGAGAATACTTATAGGAAGCATGTCTAGTTAGATTTGTCTGTTCAAGTAGTCACAACAAATTGATTGGGACACAGATGTCTGCACAGGGTCTCGCTTTCACCCTCTGATAACAAAATTTACGTCATCCTGACCAAAACAGAACCTCACATACTTAAGAGAAGCAAAAACTACTGTGTAACAGTTACATAAAAGTACAGAGAAAATCTATTTACATATTCTCCATAAAGTTTTGTCTGAATTTGTTCTAATCCTCCTTTTTGCTGTTGTGCAGGTTTTCAACTTCACAGTGGGTGTGAAGGTGGAACAGCACAGCCAGCCACTGGGCAAAGCAGAGCAGGACATGACCAAACTCTGTAATCATCGCAGGAAAGTGGTGGCAATGGCTGCCCTGTGTCGGAGTATGCAGGCTTCACAGCTGCCCTTTGCCAGCTTTCATCATCCAGGTAACCAAGGTGAGCAATGACATGCAGTAGGTTTGAGACATGGTACTCATTTATCAGTTTGCTCTTAGATAATATCTAATAAAAAAACATAAACATTTGAGTGATACTTTTTTCTTAATTTCTACATATTTCCTTAAAAAGAAAAGCTGAAAATCAGAAAATGCTGGGTTTTAATTTTTCTTTGAATAAAGTCTCTATGGACGATGTTGACAGGTTCCCCTCACAGCCTTTAATGTTGACAGTGTTGTGTGCACGGCAGTAACATCAGGTAAAGGACTTTGCACACATTTCTACATGAGAATACATGATAAGTATTACCATGATCGTAGAACCAATTAAAGATGAAATTTCATTTATGAAATTAAGAGGCTGTTATTAATAAAGTGTCTCCAAGTCAGCCTTCAAATCCAGTTCCTTCTAGCTCACCATTCTACTCTCTTGCACTCTGTTTCGATTAGTAGAATATCAGAGAAACTCTAACAGAATCCACAATGTTTCGATGCAATTTATTACACTTTAAGCCACAGACTTACACACATAATTTTGCATCCATATTATGGATCACATGTGTTTGACTGTGAGATGCATGTGGGAGTGGATTTGACCATCTGCATGAGTAGCCAGTGACTGCCGGAAATCCTGTGGGGGCTGGTAGGTGTAGTTTGAAAGGAAATTTGTTTCTTGTAGATCTGCATTTGTGTTGTTGAATGCAGCAGCTGTCAGCCACACAGAATTCAAACTGCTGTAGTATTGATGTCCTTTCACCCTAAGAACAGAAGAGATTTAGGAAAATGAAGATTTCCAGTTCTGGCGTGCTTTGTTTCCTCGAGTTTATTGTATCTTATTTCCACCCAAAAACTGTTTGTATTTTGGTAAAAATCAGTGTTGAGACACAACTCTCTTCAATTCTGTTAAAAATTTGGGTAAAATAGGAATTATTTGAATGGGTAGAGCTGCTCTGACTCAAGTCATGTGAACTGGATATTTTAGTATGGTGTTATTAGTGTTACCACTCCTTGTATACACGACAAGTTGGAGAGCCACATGGGGTGGTGAGGAGCAACTGTTGAACCAGGCCTTTCCTATGCACTCTGTGCAGTTATATTCCTTCATTAATGCACATCTGTGCATAATTCTCTCATTTTGGTTGGTTAGATAACTGCTCGCTTTTCTCTAGATTATTATTAATTTTAATTGGTTTTGGGATATTTTTGTATTGCATAGCTTGGCCTCCATTCCGATTATTCAGCAACCATTGGATAACAAAAGTAAAATGTTCTTTTTCACATATTAGTTATAATTTCAATGTTTGATTTTTAGAAAAAAACAAATTTCACACCATTTACCTCAATTACTAAAAATTGGTTGTTTAAATGCTTCTTACAGCCTTTAACAACAAATGTATCGAAAAACCTAAATAAATCTCACAATACTTTTTTAAGCAATTAAATTGCACAAAATTGACAGATGTAAAAAATTTACGAATTAAAAGTGATGCAAATTTATATATATATATATTTTTTGTCAGACTGTTCAATAAACATTCCTTAAAAAAGAATTTTCTGGCAATTATATCACAGTTCAGACATTAAAGGGACAAGAAATTATGCCAGACTTGTCTTTCACAATAATTACTCTGTAAACCATTTAGTGGGCTCGGGAAAATTGAGTAACAAGCTGTATTTTTTGTTCCCACTTCCAGAGATGAGCAATCGGGTGGACGGTCGTGATACAAAGGGCGAATCCACAGAGCGTGAAGAAGAGGACCGTGGCATTTTCTGTCCCAAACTCCATCCAGTCCCAGCTCGACCCCAGAACAACCTTCACCCAAACCCCTGCACCAGTCCTAAATCCTCTCACCATTTTATTTATCCTTACAATGGCTCCTCCTCTGTCCTTCACCCAGCCACAAACTCTCACTATCCACTAGATGCCTTGAGAAGACTTCACCATCCTGCTTTCTCAGCATCCTCCAGTTCTTCCTCCAGCTCATTTCCAGCGTACAGCACCCCCCAGAGGTCACCCTGTACTCCCACTCCTCAAAGCAAAAGTCAAAGTCAAAGAACACCTAAAACCCCAGAGACTCCTGTTTCTCCTCGGCTAGGACCCCTCTCTTCACCTCCCCCCTCGTCCCCTGTTACCCTTGGTGGAGGAGGAAGAGGAACACAGACTCGCCCTCATCATCCTCATGTTGTAATTGTGGGAGGTTCTACCCCACCCTCCCTCTCTCCCTCTGTCCATAACATGTCTATGTCTCCACACCAGCGCTCCTGCCACCCATCAGCTTCTCCATCCTCTCTGTCTGAGCAGGGAGGAGGCTTACCAGCAGCAGGAGGAACGCTGATGGGAAATAACTTGCCTCAGAGAAGGAAATCCACCTCTTCCTCTCCACACTCCCCACTTCCCAGTGGCTCTCCAAACCCCAGCCCCCAGCTTCCCAAATACAAGCTGGAAGACATCTTGGAGCAGTTCAAGAACTCAGGCAATAGCAGCACTAATAATCACCACCTCCTAAACCCTAATAATCCCTCCTTACTGACCAACCAAAGCAGTAGTAACCCTCATGGTCTTTCCTCAAAGTCCTCAAAGACTCCAACCTCCACTGCAGGATCACAAGTGTTTGGGTTGAACTCTGCAGGGCCCTCTAGTTTACCTCTGGGGCCATATCTGAACCACCACCATAGCCATCAGGGCAAGCTGCCACATCCAGCTTCTTTCCCTGCGAGTAGCCTCCTCTCTGCAGCTGCCAAGGCTCAGCTGGCTAACCAGATAACCCAGGGCCAGAGGTCAAATGTGGCCAGCAATGCAGTGAGCTTGGCCTCTTCTCTGGAGGTCCTGAAAGAGGCACAGCAGCAACAGGCATCAAAGGTAACAAACAGCACTTTACATAACAGCCACTCTCCCTCCTCCATTGCTTCTTCTAGGCTTCCCCATCCCTCCCTTGCAGCAGCCTCGACTGTTTTCTTTCCTCCATCCCACTCTCTGGTCCAGTCCCTGGCTTCCTCCTCGTCCCATCTGCCACAATCAGCAGAGCGTAACACATCGTATAGGAAGCGGCAGCGTCGATCTCCCACAGTCCTCAGCATGCTAACAGACACCAAGCAGCTCTGTAATGGGCTGCGGAAGACCCCACCAGAAGATGCTGTTTCTGCTACAGTTATCAATCTTTCCTCCTCGTCCACTTCATTCCCCTCCTCCTCCTTGCATTCTTCCTCTACCTCAGCTGTGCAGAATCAGAATGCCATCATGTTGGATAACCATCATCAACTCCTCTCTGGGCAGATGCCCAGGTTCCCTGCTCCTCGACAGACGGCACAGCTTTCCAGGCCTCTGCACCCAAATGAGGCCCTGGACTTCACTACAGGACCGACACCCACAGCCACCCCTCTTGGCTTGGATCCTCCAACCCAGCCTTTGTCTGCCCTGTTACACCTGCTCAGTTTGCAGAATGCGCAGGCCACAGTCTCAGCATCCAGCTCTGCCTTAGCTCAGTCTGGATCTGTGTCTGTTGAAGGAGGTGGACACACTAATAAACAGAGCCTCAAGCAGTCACCTTCATCTCCAACCCATCAGTCTAATGTCAGGGACTCGTCGACTCGGTCACCTTGCCGAACAGATAACACTAATTCTCCCCCATTGAGTCCACAGCCACTGTCTCCTCCTCCCCCCTCCTCTCAGTTCACATCAGCGCAGTCTCATCTTCATCGTCAGTCCACTAAGTCAACTCCTCTTCAAAAAGATTCTTCGTGCACAGTGTTACCAAACTCAGATTTCCACAACAGCAGCAGCCCATCTCAGCAGACACCCCCATCTCCCTTTGGCAAGCATCAACGAACCGATAATCACATTCCTTCAGTAGATCCTGCTTCCCATTCATCTTTACAGGTTGCCTCACCTCAGGGCACTGTCACAAGAGAGATTATTAGTAAGAACGAACCTACGTCAGTGGACCTTAGTCATCCTCAAGGCAGTGTTCCTGTAGGGGTATCCACCTCCCCAAAGCCTCTAGATCTTAGCAACCACGTCCTGGCCATTCTCGCAGCATCTTCTAATGTTCCCCAAGGGGAGGGCAACTCTTCCAGCCATACCTCTGATGTTGAGACGTCTTCCCCAGGAAATCAAACTGCAGGTGAGGATGTTATTCATGGTTTTAGTTTTACAAGTACAGCCTAAACTTGTAATTTTTATTGAATTAATTTGGTTGTCTACACATATAGACATCAGCTTTGTTTTTGTCATTCTTATTTTTAATGTGAGTTGTATTTGTAGCTGAATTCCCCCTTTAAATGGGCTTTACAGATTATTCTACACAAGATAATAAATACACAAATAAGGGAGCATCACAGTAAAACATGCCGGTTAAACTTCAGGAATATCAATCTGTCCAGTTAAGAAGTGGCAACCATTGTGAAAAGAAAATGGCACCAGTGGCAGGTCTGCCAGTTGTCGTGTTCTCTGGTGGTCCTGCTAAAGGATGGTAGGGACCTCATGCTTCTAGAGTCTCTTTCTGACAGTCTGTGGGGCACTGGACTTGGTCCTTTTGTTCCTCCATTGGTTTATGCTGTCTAACTGGAGAGATTGATATCCCTAAATTTTAACCGCTTGGTTATACTGTGATAAACAAATGGTTCCTTATTTTTTTGAGCAATATATGTCAAGAACAAGGGGTGCATTATTTTTTTTTCTTGTTGCTCTGAATCAGAGTGATAACTGATATAACTGATGCATACCATCCAGCACGAGATCCATATAAAAATGTGTTGAATGATTAGTCACTTTAAACAGATTTAAATAATTGTTGTTTTTCCCACAGGAACGGAGGAGTCTGAATTTGGGGACCCAAAGATCTTCACATTGACCAAACCTCCAGCCACCAGTCCCGGGCTCACTAGCTCCTCTCGTCAAGGAGAGAATCACAGTCCTCCTAACCCTTCAGCTGTAGGTGACTCAGCCACTCCTTTAAGTCTGGCAGAGGCCTTTCCCTTCATGAACCAAGAGCAGCTGCTCCAGCTGCTGTCGTCTACAGGAGGAGTACCATCTGTCCTGGACCCCACAGTCCTGGCTTCATTGCCCCTAGGGGGCCTTTGGTTGGGAGGACAACATGCACAAGTACCTCCTGCCAGTGTTGCACCGCAGCCACCACATAATCTGTCAGACCAGCAGTCAGAGCAGCAACAGCAGCAGTTACTGATAACACAGCAAGAAGATGCACAGCAGCAACACCAAGACCAACAACAAAAGCAACTGCAGATTAACAACAATCATCTGTTTCCCTTGTTGCCCCTGTTGAGTGGTGCCCAAGGGGAGTTCCCTCTGAACCTTTTAGGGCTGCTGAATCCACTTCCAGCCCCAGCGTCAGCCCCTTCTGCAGTGCAGGAGGCTGATTTGACAGAAAAACCCAACCTTCATGCTCTGCTAATGGCCTCCTTGTTGCAACAGCAGGCTTCCTTGTTACCTCTATCTGCGCTGGGTCAGTTGAGCCAGGTCAGCTTGGAAGTTCCTATTCAGCAGTCACAGCAGATCTCTACTACATTAGAGGGCCTCAGTCTGGATAAGACCTCTGGCCTGCTGGACCCATCAACCCTAACTGGGCCAGGGCTCTTGGAGGTCACTCAGGGCCTCCTTCCTATTCCTGCAGGAGCTGAAGGCTCTATCCAAGCCCTTCAGTCTCTACTCATTCCCGCCACTCTTCCTCCTCCCTCTGCAGCCTTCCTGCCCCTCAGCCCTGCCTTGCTCACTGCTGCCCTGAGCTCTGCTGAGCTCCACCCGCCTCCCAATACCCAATTAGCTCCTGCACAGCAAACCCAACATACCCAACCTCAGGTACGCTCCCGATTTCCTATAGCTCTTTCCTCTGAGGTCATCCTAGTTTCCCTTGGAAAAACTAAACTCATTTCCTTAACTCCTCCATTGTTTTTTACTGTATTAGTTTCCCAAATTTCTTTCCTTTTTTGCTACCCTGCTTTATAATAAAACCCTCACACTTTACAATTGGTTTTGGTTACTGTTTTAATGTACCCATTGGCATGTGGCATGAATGGATAGTTTTTCATCCTGTTTATAGTTCAAATATATGAACATAGAAAAAACACTCAACAGTAACTAAAAGAAGAAACGCAATAATGATGATGATGATGATGATAATGTGTGAGGAGTGGGAGGTGTTCCTTTCAGCCTTTGCAAAAATGCAATGTGTGCATTCTCCAAAACTTTTTTTGTTTAGTTTTTTTTTTATACTGAAATACTAAGTTAATATATGTGAAGAATTTATGTCTCCTGGTTTTTTCAGCCATACTTAATTTATTTTATAATTCATTGTCTGAAACCCCCAAACCTTTATATTCACTTCAGGTACCCACAGATGCTGGTGTTGACACGCTCATACCCGTATCTCTTCAAAGCAAGGACAACCCCATCCTCCAACAGTTACTCCCCACTTTGCTGAACTCTGCTATATTAGGTGAGTTCGCACACACCCTGTGTTATATGTCTTTCTCATTGTTTTAGGAATAAATATTATTTGCCTTTCAGTGTTAAACTTTAAACTCTGCAGGGACTCTATTGCAGTATTTTTTATACACTGTGTATTAGTGTATTTTTTGCTTTATAGGAGATCTTCCTGGCCTCACAGGCCTCCATAACATTGTGGGGATTGGAGCTGGTTCCATTCTTCTACCACCAGTCCAGGCCTCTGCTTTGGGGATGCCACTGCTACAGGGCCATGATGGAGCAATCAACTTACTCAACAACATACAGGTACATACCTAGCATGAAGTCTGGAGAACACAGCATTTTTATCCTTTCTTTACTGTACATACTAGTGTTAAGGATTTGCTGTTTTCCATAATAACCTTCCTCTGGCTGCAAACACCATGTTGCATTTGTTAAGAAAATCCTAAGTGGGTGAATGTGAATGCATATGTGCTGCACAAAATAATGTGCCACAATTTGAGAAATGGTGTTTCCTAGATTCACTAAAAATATGTTGTTTTTTTTTCTTTTCTTCAGTGAACTATGGTGTCCAAAAAGTTAAGACACTAACTTTTCTCTGGGAATGGCTGTAATGTTTCAGTTAAAGCTGCTGCAGATTATATCCGCTGCAACATCTGTGTCATAAAGCTTCACATCTGAGTTCTTCTCATATTGCATCAATACTTTACAGATGTTATCATTTATTTTAAAAAAGCCCTGTTGTGTTTTGATCTGGAAGCGTGTAAAAATAGTTTGTTTTTTTTGGGGGGGGGGGTTGTAAGTGAAAAATTAAATCCACGCTCAGACAAGTGTTACATTGTACTGACTGAATTCAGCATCATCAGATGTTGAAAGATTTAGATTTGTTTTCCTCCTGGATGCTTTAAGGAAATATAAAGACAATCTAAAGTTGAATGTTCATATATAAATGGAGGATTATATAATTTTAGGCAATTTTGCAACAAAGAGAAAACACATTTTTAATTCTCTAATACTTTCTGGATCTTTGAAAGTTACTTAACATATCTTTTTCTTTTTGCTCCTCTAGCTGAACCTTGCTCCAGCCTCAGAGGGAGAGAAGCCAGTATCCTTGCAGGAAGTGCAAAGCCCTGCCCCACAGGAAGACATACCAGCCAGTCAAATCACTCCTGAAGTGATCCCAAGTCCTGTTCCAGCTCTAGCTCCAGCTCCTGCCCAAGAATCCACTCCAGGCTCTCAGCGAGGATCTGAGGGCAGATCTGTCATTGATCCTTATACTTCTTTTATGGACACGATTTATACCTCTTTTCTTCAAGTCAGTGCTAAAGAGCAGGAAGATGGGGCCCATTTGGGGCCATCTGACCCCACTTCACCCTTCTGTGCCTTACCTCCAGTTTCTTTTCCTGTGGAGCACCATACACCGTCCACAACTGTCCCAACTCTGCCACAGGCAAGTGCCCCAGTTTCCCTTAGCCCACGGCGGGCTTGTTCCCTACGCAACCCAGACTTATCCCGACTTAGTCTGGAAGCAGCAGCCCATTCTCCAGCCCAAGGGACACCCAAACCCACTGAAGATGGGTCTGTGTCCCCCTTACAAAGGAAACCAGTTATGGTAGAGGGACATACTCACCCAGAACCTCCTCTTCCACCTATATACTTGGAGGAGGCCAAGACAGACTGTGCTGGGCCTGCTGCATCTATGTGCCCTTATGTAGATCCAGGTGTGGATAGGCAGGGGCATCTTCCCCAAGTAGGGTATCTCAGTCCTGGGGATGGATGCAATAGTAGGCCCACTGAAGAGACAACTGGGACATTGCTGCACTCTGAACAGGGAATGGTGAGTGCCCAAGTCTTCTGTTTCCTTTATACTCAAAGGCAAAAATGTTTTTGCTTCTTTTAGACACCAGAATGTGGACTTTAACAATGGTTGGTTATAGGCTTTTGATGAATTTAAGTAGCTGAAATGTAAAACAATGATGCATGATTTAATCATAATAACCTTGTAACATGATTTCTGGTTACACAAAGGACCAAGCAGGAGCAGCGGCTGGAGCCAGAAGAGGAAGGAAAAGGAAACAAACGTAAGACTCCTTTTAAGATGGTTAATTTCTCAGTTGTACTCGATACAGAAAGTTGCCTGGATAATTCAATTTCCAGTAAAAATCAGAGTGTCTCCCACATGCAGTTCTATAATAACTGTCCTGTCAGGTGTATTTGGCATACTGTAGTGCATACTAATGCGTTTCTTACTTTATCAGGCTTCAGAATGTGTTAGAAGACTTCAGAGACGTGGATGCTACAGCACTAGAGGAAACCAAGGCTACAGTAAGACTTGTCTCCCTCTCGATGACTTATGGATTTATTGTTCTTTAGCAGAAGGGCTGGTTGTTGTTTACCTCTCACCAGTTCTATTCAAATGTTCTTAGTCAGACTCTTTGCAGTCTTAAAGACGGCCCTTGTTTTCCCCCAGCTGTTGGTATTTGCTGTTGCTGTTACTTTTCCACAGTTTGGCATGTTTTAATTGACTATATGTGACTTGCATGTTAACACACTTTGAGGTTAACATGCATGGCTTCTGGTGAAAATCCATCAACAGCTGTTGAGTTGGCAGCACTGACACATGTACTTGTTAAAACAGTCTGTAGGGAAACCTGAAACCGGGTAACAAGTGGGTCCAGAGGCCTAATCAGACCCAAGTATCAACAAGGTGTTATATTTTTATTTCTTCTCTGAGTACTGCAGAAACAAAGTAATAGATTTCCTGTTTATTGATGCTATCTTAGACATTTGATCTCACAAACTGATCTCCACGAACATTAAGTCATTTACTTTGAAGTGAGATTTGACTTCAATAGAGTTTATGGTAACAGTGCTCGTTGCCAAACATCATTTGTATGTAAGGCTGGAAACACAAACAATCTTTCGACACCTCGAATAAAACTTAATCATACACTATATCTTTTCTTGCCTAAAGTCTGTATACTGTGGAATAGGCACTCAAAACCACACAGAAGAAATGGCATAAAAGTAAATCATGTATTCAGTTTTGTTTTGTTAGGTAAAGAATGGAAGAGAGGCACTATAATATGAGTGAATACAAAATGTAATAAAGTAAAACTATATAATGAGTAAAGAACCATTGATCGATAAGCATTCATCACAGAGTCATGGTACCCAGGGCTGTTCGATATAACGATATATCGGATGACAATATGAAAATCTTTCATATTACGCTATTGTTTGTTTTGTGGTGTCGCAAAATAAGCTGTTTACGACAATGTTTTTTCATCGTTTTGATAGTCACTGTAGTGGCTATATTAATTTCGTCAAATGCTCTCTTTCTCTTATATTTAATATAACCACACTACGGACAGACAGGCAACTGTTTTTATGCGTTGTTGTTAGCAACAACAACGGTAAAACCATCGCGTGGCTCCGCCGTCCGCTTGTTTATTTTCCACATAAACCTTTCACAATAAAGCTCAAGATCCTGTTGAGACGTTTCAATATAAAGTGAATCATGTGAAAGAGTATGCAAAGTGTTTACGGATGAGAAGCAACAAAGAGCCGTCAGGTGCTAAAAAATAAACCTTAGACTCAAACGTTAGAACAGGCTTTTCCCCGCAGCACGATGTGTAATAAATACACAGAACTTATGTCTAAAAATGTATAGATTCATGCATTGGTTCAAACATTTGACTTCAGGTACATGACTCCCAGCTAAAAACACTTTACGTAAGTCGAGCTGCCCGAGATTCACAGACTTTACAGAAAATTTTTACATTTTTGTGATTTATATCGTTGTCGGAACAATAGATGTGTTAAATCGGGATATGAGATTTTGGTCATATCACACAGACCTAATGGTACCGTTAAAATCCTTTGACTCCTCTCAAAGCTGCTAGCATGGGTGTAAAGAACAATGAAGCTAATATAATGCTATTTGACATCTTCATAGCATCAGATAGGTGGTGTGCAGTGAATCGAAGTATTTTAATTTTTTCATCCTTGAAGTGTAGAAATACCACATTAATGACAATGCGGCACAAGAAATGCCACTAACAACCAGCATTTAAGAAAAATATTCAGCACTCTGGTGTTAGGGCCTTTTAATGATATCACATTATGTCATATAATATCAGATAATATAATGTCAAGACATGAGGGGGGCTTGGGTTGTGCAAGCTTGCTGTGCAGGATTCAGTGTAAAGGATTTGCTGAAGGGAGCAGTTTCTGTTTGGTGCTGTGAGTCTTCTCAATGATTGTGCAGTTCTGACTGCAGTGCAAAGTCATTCCACCACTGGCAGCTGCAAAGATATGAGCCTGATGTGACTCTTCTCTCACACTCTCTCTCGTTCCAGACAGCACTGCTGAAGCCTGAGAGGTCAGTGCGCGGCAGGCGGCGACGAGGCGCCAGGTCTCAAAGGCAGTGATTGGTGGAGGGTGCCATCATTCAGAGCTGTTCACCAATGAAAGGCAACCAGATGCCTCTGTATACCCCTCCATCTCTCCAACCTCATCACTACTGTTTTAGACCTTAAAAAAAAATCAACTGCACTAATATGATGCTGTCATGTCAACCATTGTTATGGCAACCACTATGAACAGATAGGAGAAAGATCTAGTCTGAGTTTATTTCAAAAGGTGAAAAACATGAAGAGAGATTTTGTGGATACTTTTTTCACTTGTGTTTTCTCTTAGGTCACAAAATAATGGTTGCGTTACATTGTGAACAATGATCTTTCAATTAGGTTTGTGTTAGAATTATATTAATGAGAAAACATGAAAATAACAAACGAGTAATGTTTTCTTCTCATCAGTGTGTTACTGTGAGTCAGGACGAAGCCCATCTACTTGAACGATGCTCTCTGTTGAAAGTGTGTGTGTGTGTGTGTGTGTGTGTGTGTGTGTGTGTGTGTGTGTGTGTTGGACAACAGTGCTGTTGCTGAGCCCCCCCACTGTCAGGACGTTTTTCATTTCAGTGAGACTTTGTCTTTTTAGTAAGATGAACGTCTCTTTGTGCTTGTATTTTAGAGAAATGTTCCAGGTTTTCAGGCGGTGCTGAAAGAGACTACAGGAAGGAAAGAAACTTGACTTTTTCTCCCCCTTTTTTCAAAGTATGATATAATCTTTATGTGGGATAAACCAAGGAACTAGTGTGGTTTACTCAATCAGGTTTCTTAGGTAGTTTATATCAGTGGCTGATTACAAACAGGAAAGTTTTTCATTGAATATAATTTCACATGTCATGTGAGATGTATTGGTTTCCATGTTAAACCAACAGAAAACGTTAATTTGAAGTTGTTTTGTACAACCTTGAATCATTTTGCAATGCTCCAGGGTTCCCAGTGACTAACCATACTGATGTTTGTAAAAATTGCAAAACCGGCAACAAATCTAGTGCAACTCACGAGTGTCGTTTGTCATAATTTGACAACCCATTTACATTTCAGATGCTGTGTTACTTGACGCTGTGAAGAATTACATGTAGCTCTGGTGACTTACATGGGATGAGACCCAGGCAAGAGATAAGTCTATTTAAAAAAAAAATAAAAAAATAAAGAGGCTTAATTTTGAAGTTCAACAGGAACCAGGTGTTTACAGAAAGTACTGTATGTCCTTTGATTGGATGAATGGATGGCTGGAATACTTATAACACAGAGAGCGATAATGTCTTATGTGGATCTGTTGAGTCCGTGTGTTACTGTGGATTTGGAGTGATATCCTTGCTCTGTCTCCCCCGTCACTGTTTGAACTCTCCTCCACACACTGCCCTGCCCCTGAGAGTACTGGCATCTCTAGCTGTATTTAAAATAAAATAACAAAAAAAGAATAAAGAAAAGTGAAAAAGAAAGCAGATTATGCAATTTCTACACTTGGAGATTTGTACATATGTACAGTTAATGTGTTTTATTTTGATTTTATATTGTTAGAGACAGATGAGAGAAAACAATGAATTGTGAATTTTTTCTGGGAATTGTAATTAAGTATTTTTCTCATTCTACCCCTTGCTTTCAATACTTATGTTAAAAAAAGACGATTAAATTGTGGACTGTAGCTTTCTTTTTTTTATATGGGAGTCGTTTTTTATTTAATATTAAACTATTTACAAAAAATACATGTACCTTGTGCTGATTTGTGTTCTGAATATTTGAATATGATATGTGTTTAAATATTCCTTCAGGTCGCACACACAGTCCTGCCCTCGTTATAGTGAGAAATCAGAATTTTTTGCTGAATTTTTTGGAAAGACTTTCTTAATGTCCTTTAAAAAATTCTAGAGATAGATAGATGTAACATAAACATAGAAAAAAAAATATATATATATACATAAGCAACATACGTGACCACTCTAAAAGAAAACCCACAGTTCAATTTCAGTCTGTTTGCACAATACCAGAACCCTGCAAATAGCTCATATAGATGGTTCCTGTGTTTCTGCAGACAGCCCATATTTTATGATACTAAAACCCAACTCCATAGTAGTTGTATTTTCAGTGTTAATTACAGGTTTCTGACATTCAATGTGCTGTCTTGACATATTGCTGCATCACCCTGGCCTGTAATGCCACTTTAAGCTGAAGCCTAATCATCCCTTAATCAATAATCTCTCTTCCCCAAATGTTTCATATGGCTTTCCAAGCAGTACAGTCATTCCTTGGATGAGAGCCAACGACTATTTGTGATGTATATGATAACAAAGTTATTCCTCGATCCTCTGTTCAGATGTGACGCCTCACCTTGGGCCTTGGTGATGCTGAGGCTGTGGGTACCACTTTAAAGAGGCGGATGCAGACCACGCCCTTCCTCGGATTACAGATAGGAGGCGCTGTGGCGACCAAAGGAGGGCGATCAAGCAGCAGCTTTACCTCACTGCCCTTCCAGCAGCATCTCACCTTCAACCGGCCAGACGCACACCCACCGCCGCCCCTGCACGGGAAAGGACGAAACAACACAAAAGGAACCGACGAGCGAGAAACAAACAAGCAGGGGCAATCGATTCGCTTCAGAGCTCATTGTTTTAATGATGTAGGGGGTTGTTTTGCGCCTTGACATCCAATTTAGCTTGGCCGCCTCACTGCGACACGAAAACCCGTCCAGCTGCGCATAAATTTATTATCGTCTCTCTGAGGGTAAGAAACAGGCCGACCTATCCGCCATCCTCAGAGCCGCCTCGATATAAAAGGACCGGATCCTGCGCGCATCACTCAGAGCTTATTCAGACGCACAGATCAGGCCCAAGATCTAATCGCCTCCAGCGTCAGCAGCATCTTTCCTCTCAGCAGAAAGCAGCATCCTCCACCTTGAATCTGCGCAATGGCCGATGCCCCAGCGGAATGCAACATAAAAGTGCTGTGTCGCTTTCGTCCTCTAAATCAGTCGGAGATTTTACGTGGGGACCAGTTCCTACCCAAATTCCAAGGAGATGACACCGTCGTCGTCGGGGTGAGTAAAAAGAAGCCGCTTTGTTGTGCAGGAAGGCCCTCCATCAATAAATCATCAGCCCGGCCCATCTGTTTGGGTTGTAGATCAGCAGGAAAACACAATATTCAGGGGAGGAACGGGGACCCCCCCCCTCCTTTTTTACCCTTAAATTGTCTTTTCACCTAGCATAACAAGTACACATGGCTTTTATGTAGCTAATATTGATTAAATGCGCACTCTGGCCTCCTACATCAGCTGACTGAGGACTGCACCGTGCAGCTTATGAATGACACACATCAGGCCCATCATCATGCTTACTTTAGTTTACCATCATTAAACATTTTATGGTACATTTATAAAGAGGCATAGATGGTTATATGACATGTTCCAAACTGTATATGACATACACATTTTAGTTATTTTCCTATATACCGGTAGTTATTTTCCTGCATGGGAGATATAAGAGCCCTTAATTGTTAAACTGTTACCTGTATATAAATGGGAAATAAATGTAAAGTATTGCCCAGAATCATCTTTGCTTTTCATTTTATTTATTGATTTAAAATGTTTCTATTCTTATTTTTTATCTTTTTTTTCTTTTGCTGTGCTGAAGTAGAAAACGTGGCCTGTTTATATGCAAAACACAAGACTGAATTAATTTCTGTTGTGTTTATTACTCAGCAGATGCTCGAAGCAGTAGATGTTTCAGCTTAGAAGACAGATGAAGGGTTGTTGGGTGGAACCAAACCTGAACAAGCCGCATATCTCTCATTTGCTGTTTTCAATTTTTTTTTATTGAGGTTAAACAAACAAAAAATATGTCCTAAAATTATTTTTTATATCCAACAATGTCATCTTATGCCTTGTGCCTGCAACAACACTGCTTGAATGTCTAATGAAAATTACATAGTTTAAAGAAACCACTGGAAACTAGAAAGTTAACTGTCTGCCATATTCAGTATACGAGACGCTGACTTCAAAGAAATATTTGTGCTTTTTCAATGTATTTATGTAGTTTTAGTATTTTAATTAAAGTACAAATGACGTATCTAATATGCAGAGGGAGGAATCATGTTGAAATCATGTCTACCAGTAATGGAAATATCTCATCCTGACCTTCCTCTCTCCCCTCAGCATGATGCAGTAGAGCCAGAAACTGATCCCTCTAATTGCCCATAGAGATGATCAATAATCATTCAGTGAGCTCAGGCATCTCTGACTGACCTGCTTTATCTCCTTTCTGGCTGCACCTTTTTTTGTGCCTCCCATTCTGGCTTTATCAACTATCTCATCCCGCTTTGGTGTTTTTCTCTCAGTCTTTTGTCGTTACTGTCTCAATGCTCATCTCCATTTGTCCTCCCATCTCCATTTTTATGCCTCTTTGTGTGCCTCCTTCATCCCTCCCAACCTCCCTCATCCCGGGACTGAATTGTCTCTCTGTTCAATCATGCTGGCGTGGGGGTGGTCTGCAGATGAGTCAATTTGTTAATGACATTTTCTACGGCTCATATTCTGGCAGCATCATTCTGCGTTGCTTTGTGGACTCTGCCTCAGATGGGATGGTGACATTCAGGGTTTTATTAGCCTGGTTTCTGCAGCCGTGCCTGTCTGGGCTGAGTCACTCGTCAGTGTCTCACACAGTGACTGTGGATTTTAGGAGGAACCGATCTATCATGAGGACAACATTTAAAAAATACAAAATACAGACTCAATTTTAGACTTGTATAAACAGGATATGAGCTTCATTTGGATGATTTTTGTCCCTTGTTTTTTTACATTGTGTCCAGCTACCTGTTCATCATTAGATTTTATGCTTGCATTTATTTAATACCTTTATAATAAGCCATAAGATATGCTCCTGTTTTCTGTTTCAGAGTGTGATGAATCTCTGTTACCGGGCAGCAAACTCTGAGCATTTATCACTTTCAGCAATTAAACTGGAATTATTAACTAGAGTTTTGTTCCATTTAGCAGGTCGATGCTGAGGCTGGAGGCGAAACAGCTAGCCTTGGTCTGTTCAAACATTAAACTGTCAACTGTAATCGTCAGCTGTTAAGAAATTTGCTGTATCCAACCAAGAATTAATTTAGTACTTAACCCACTTAGAAGTTTTCATATTTACATTTTAGTTTTCGTATGTAGTACAATATACAGCATGATGCTAGAAATGAAGCATTTCAGTACGCCCAGCCAGTAATATGAAGATGCTACATCAAGGATGAAATATGTCTCTGACTATTTTACATCCACCAAGAGGCATTTTTACACAATTGCATTTCAGACTCTGTTTCACCTTTGATTTACACACGTACACCTACAGGACCTGATCGGCCAATGGAAACCCACGAAGCTCCTGGCACACAGTTTTGTGCTGATATTAATGACTTAGTAACTGCTCCAAACCTCCAGAGTGTTAGAGACTTTTAAGCACTATGCACCTCAGCACTCGGTGACTCTGTTATCTAATTTGTACGTGAGTACTTTAGAACATTCCTTCACAGATGTGGCCCAGTTATAGTATGGATAATGTCATGGAAAAAGCAACTCTTATTAAAGTTTTGATGTTTTAATGCACCATCATTCTTCCTTAATGCTTGGTCGGGAACAAAGGATGCATTCATTTGAACCATTAGTTGTACTTCAGTAGGATTTTATGATCTGTTTGTTCTTGTTCCTTGTCTATGCAGGGAAAGTCCTATGCGTTTGATCGGGTGTTTCCAACCAACACCACCCAGGAGCAAGTCTACAACACCTGTGCCAAGCAGATCGTGAAAGGTATGGATGAGCTGCTAAATAAATTACAATTCTTCAAATTAGTGAACGCATGTTGCGTAACCTCATTTTCTTGTTTTTTCTTGCTTATAGATGTGCTGTGTGGATACAATGGCACTATCTTCGCATATGGACAAACCTCCTCCGGGAAGACTCACACTATGGAGGTAAATTTTCTTTTAATGTTCATTTTTTTTGAGCATTGGGCTATTATGCTGATTCTTTGTTACATACCCATTTTCCCTCTTATGGATGGTGATTTACCAGAGAATTTATGGAAATTTAAAGGCATTATTATAATGAAGGA
The DNA here is from genome assembly GCF_964374335.1 of Astatotilapia calliptera. NCBI lineage: Eukaryota > Metazoa > Chordata > Actinopteri > Cichliformes > Cichlidae > Astatotilapia > Astatotilapia calliptera. Next base: position 30,439,387 of record NC_137441.1, read on the forward strand.
AATATATCAAACTAGAATTTACTGTGTGGCTGTGTCTCACATGTAATTACATGCACAATTTCCTGTTGCAGGGCAAGCTGCACGACCCTCACCAGATGGGTATCATTCCTCGCATCGCCGAGGACATTTTCAATCACATCTTTGCCATGGATGAAAACCTTGAATTCCACATCAAGGTGTCACATTTGTTACATGCGTTGATGTCTTATCTTGTATTATGTTTATGTTTTTGTTTCACTGTGCTATGCTTTGTTTGGACATGCCTTCTTTTAATAAGTGATTTTCTGCAGGGTGAAAACCCTCTTCAAACAATAATTCACTTAAAGGTTTTTTTTTCCCATATGAGGAAACTTTTTTTTCTTCTCCAACAGGTTTCCTACTTTGAGATCTATATGGATAAAATCCGTGATCTCCTGGACGGTTAGTATTAGAATAAATAACTCACGTCAATTTATTTTGATTTACCACTGTGATTAACCAGTGCAGCATTTTTTGTTTGCTCTAAAAGATCCTCCAAAAAAGTCATTGATTTTCCTTTATTTACTTTTTAGTGACAAAGACCAACCTGTCTGTTCATGAGGATAAGAACAGGGTGCCATATGTGAAGGTAGGTGTCCTACCTGAATATCTGTTCATGGGCTGCATCAGGTAAATGATAATATGCTTGTCTCCTATTCCTCTCCTCTCCTGTCCTTAGGGATGCACTGAGCGCTTCGTTTCAAGCCCTGATGAAGTTATGGATGTGATTGATGAGGGCAAAAATAACCGCCACGTTGCTGTGACTAGTGAGTCTTTATCTTTGCGTTACAGATGAGTAGTACAGTCCTGACTGATGTTTTCCCCCCATAATTTTTATATATAATACTGTAACAAAAAGACAAATCTGAATGTTTACTCTGTAACGTTTCTGATTTCTTACTGCTCCGTACCAGAATACCAGTTCTAGTTTCTCACTGTTGCTAATATTAGCTCTCAGGACTTGTTAGTGATGCATGAGATGGCAGCTGAGTTCATGTGGCCTGTTAATGTGTTATGTAATCAGCATGTTATTGTGCATTATCACAAAAAGCCTCACTCATTTTCGCAGAAATGAGGTTCTGTTATATGCATTTCATAATGTGATGCAATTGTGAGAGATGAAGTGGTTTGTATGACAATAACAAATTGGGAAAGAAAAAATTTATTTTAATAAAGTCATAACAAGCATCAGGAGCTGCTGCACTTTGCTCCTCCTGTAAATTGAATTGGTTTTCTGCAGGATTGTAAGTATGTCTTAAATATTTAGCAGTATAGATTTTTACCGAGCAATATTACAATAATAAAGAAACCCTGCTGATAAATATCGCTCCAAAAAATCACAACTGTGTGTGTGTTTGTGTGTGTGTGTGTGTGTGTGTTTTGCTTTTCTGTGGGTTGTGTGCTGACTCAGAGCTGAACTCCACTGCAGACTAAAAAAAAAGAATGAGGTCAGATCTGCTTTGGGATTCTGTGTCAAACAAAAAACATCAGCACTGCTTCACACTTATAAATCTCAGCCTGCACAGATCTCCGCCATTCAGAGTTAATGCATTTCGTGCCTCAGTGTGTGTGTGTGTGTGTGTGTGTGTGTGTGTGTGTGTGTGTGTTAGTACACACAAAGTCTTTCTGTGAAATCTTTTGAAAATGGGCTTTTCTGCAAAGTGATTGAAATGGATTTTTAAGCTACCACCTACTGCAGATCGTCTGTAGTTCAGAAATAAAGCAGTACCTTTGTATGTTGATCCATTAGTTTGCTGTAAATGTGAAAAAATCTGGGAGACAGCGTGGACTAAAAAAGCAGCCATCTTGTCTTGTTAAAATGGAATACTTGAAGTTTAGAAGTGATCATTTCCAACTTTTCAGGAGAACATTTGCCAACATTTTTCCAATCTTAGTGCTTTTTTTTTTAAAACAGAGAATATCAGTTAAACCGATATTATAAAGTTAATTGAGCTGTACTCTGGTCAAAAACACTTTATCTAGTGATGTGGAAGAATACAAATTCGTTCACATTTTAATCTGCTGTTCTGTCTTTTTTTAACATTCCTCCTTCCTAGTGTGTGCCTTTAATTAACTGCAGTCAGCCTTCTTTTAAATAGTAATCTGATGATCTCAGCATGTAGGTAGTGTAGCAAGAATATGAAAATAGGTCAGAGTAAAAAGTCCCATTCATCATAAAATAAATTAAATATGCCATGTGATAAAACAAATGAAAAAAAGGGTAAAAAAAAAAACAGACTTTCTATCATCTAACTGAAAAAATTCAGTTAAATGATAATTCCTGTAAAAACAGTAATATAAGAGGTCTGTGTATGCAGTTATCACAGATTGCAAACATGGTAAAATATTCCAGAAATCTAATTCACTCATTTTCAATGCTAATACAGAGGTAAGCATCTTGGGCCACTTTATAGAGCCCTGAGACGTCCAAAGCTTCTGGAAAGTCAATAAAGCTGAAGGCTGTTTGTTGGGGTGATAATGTAGCAAATGGACTTAAAAACCTCCATGAAAAAACAAATCAATAGTCTGATGCAGAACAAAAAGTTGTGCTGCCCTGCTCTATAAGCCTTTTCTCATCCTTTGTTTCAAAATGCAAAGTCTCTCCATTCAAACGGTTTAAATCATTTTAAGCTGCCAATATAAAAACAGGGAGTACATGTCAAAAAGCTAGTTTCTTGCTTTTTCCATAGTATCGACGGCTTCAGTCATCCATCCTTTGAGCTGATCTGTGAGCAGTCTCTTAGCAGACAGGCTAATAAAACACTGTCTGACCCGACACACACACTTTCCACTGACCTGCAGCTTGCGCTCTGTCAGAAGAGTTCCTCCACTCAAACAAAAAGTGACAAAAACTTGTTTTTTCCTCATTTTTTAAATCTTATCTATGTAGCATCCTCAAGCAGCTTAATAACAGCAGTACATAGTACAAGTTAAAATAGTGTGTGGACTTTCTATTGTTGTTTATTATTGGTTGTTTGAGGGAGAGATAATCAGCAAATTTCCTTATGAGGCACTTTAAATGAAAAGAATGTAGACATCAGTCATAGCAAAATATAGTGTGTCCACTAGTCTTAAAGGGTAAAAATGATCATTTATACCAATTTGTCCTGTAAAACAGCCTGGGTGGAAACAGCAGTGGACAGGACTTACTATAGCCTGTGATGCTGAGCACCACAGTGTTGTCTGCTTCCTGTCGATGGCTGCTGACTCACTGTGCTGCAGAACGGTGTGCTGATAACAGTTGGATGGGCCGACACTCAGCACTGCGCTGAGCTCATGCCCTCAGATATCATCTGCAGAGAAACCTGAACTCCGTCTGAGAGGCGAGAAGCTTTTAGATCAATGCTGTTTGATGCCTGTTCTCTGTGAAATGCTGATACCACTGTCCTGCAGTGATGGCTGGTCTGGTTGACAAAATGTGAAAGATTTAAGATCCACCCCTGAATTACTCTTTATTGATTGGTTATTTAAAAAATAAAGAGATGAGCCCTAGAGAATGAAATGCATTGAAATGCCTGAAGCGAAGTCAGCCTGAGAAGACAATATACAAATTTAGTATACAGTATACAAAATTACCAGAACTTTTTTGCCCATTGTTTGTAAATTCGGGCTATATTAATTATCACCAACAAATTCTTGACTCAGCAGTCAGTGATGAGCTTGGGTTCTGGGTCATGCTTGGTTTTGACAAGGTAGTTTTTAAATAACTGTTCATTCTTAGTCCTGCAGTGTTACTGATGGGTTCCTTTGCGGTGACTTTAGTGGCACTCAGTTGTCTAAAATGGGGTTTATATCATAGTAGCCATCGTGTAAAACACAAAAGTATTATTCCTTGACTGAGTTGCTGTGTTATAATAACATATAGCACATAATACACATTTTTTCTTGGTACAAAGACAACTTTTGAACAAAATGTTGGATAAAAATCTAGAAGCCACATTTTTTAAATTCATGTTGTTGGTCATTAAAGCATGATTAGGACTGAAGTGTAATAGTCTTCCATCAGCAGAAAGGATGAGTCACAGTATTGTAGTTATTAAATAGATAAAAAAATCAATTCTAGGACCTTTGTTTATTCCATTTTCTGCATTTCTACTTAATAGACTCAGTTAGTTGTAGTTAGTGTAGTTTGGTTAACTGCTGATTCTCAGTTGGTCGTAGTTGTGAGTGTGACTGGTTGGCTGTCTCTCTGTGTTAGGCTCTAGCCCTCCTGTGACTCTGAATTGGATAAGCGGAAGAAAATGGATGTTTCTCTGAATGTTGTGTTGTCGTTGTTTGTGTAGACATGAATGAGCACAGCTCTCGTAGCCACAGCATCTTCCTGATCAACATCAAGCAGGAGCACGTGGAGACGGAGCAGAAGCTGTGTGGAAAACTGTACCTGGTGGATCTGGCTGGCAGTGAGAAGGTATGAAAGACTTGTAAATGCTTGTAATGACTATTGTGTGATTATTTTACATTATTCTTTGTTTACATTGCAGTTTTAGGTAATGAGTAAGCCTGTTTTTCCATCACATTCTCCGTTCTTTGATTTCATTCGCTCCCTGTTTTTCTTTAATCCAGGTCAGTAAGACCGGAGCTGCAGGTGCCGTCCTGGATGAGGCTAAAAACATCAACAAGTCTCTCTCGGCTCTCGGAAATGTCATCTCTGCCTTGGCTGAGGGCACGGTGAGCTACTTTCACTCTTTCCACTATCTCCATGGGACGGTGTGCCTCAAAAATAACAGTTTGTGATTTACAGTAAAGGATTTGTATTTTTAAGCTGGGCTCCTGCTCCTTTGACTTCGATGTTAAACTTTTTTAGGAACATAGAAGAACGATTTATATTTAAGGAGTAAATTAAACTGAAATTTAAATACAGAGAAGAATAATTAGGTTTTCCACCAGTGAACCTTATTTTTATTCTAGAATTTAGTGACTTTAAATAAACTGAAACATGTGTAATTCACTCTCTACATTATAAAGTGTTTTGTTTACCTCATTTCTAACACACATGGACACCAACTGTCTGCCTGTTGACCTGCTCAGTACCCACACTCATGATTTTTCTCTTTCATTCCTGCCAGCTCACCAGATTTGGCCATGAAATGCCAAAACTATGCCTGCTAATTTTCAGAGTAGTTGGATATGGCACAACCAATCTGGCACGTTAAAAAGCAGTTCCAGTCCTGGTTAAGAATCCAAAAGCTGAGGGGCAATGTTTGCTGAATTTATGCTGATGAATTTTTGCACGATTAAAATTAAATCAAGAAGCAAAAGTAAATGAAGCAGTGTTCTGGCAGTTCCTTTGCTTTATGTTGCTCGGTTTTCTCTTGATCTTTTTCTCTTTTCTTCTAATCACCCTTTCTCATCATCCCTACTCTGTCCTGTAGAAAACTCACGTGCCGTACCGTGACAGCAAAATGACCCGCATCCTGCAGGACTCCCTCGGCGGTAACTGTCGCACCACCATGTTCATCTGCTGCTCTCCCTCCAGCTACAACGATACTGAGACCAAGTCAACTCTGATGTTTGGACAACGGTAGATGCCTCTGTGGATTTAAATCACACGTCATGTTAGATGTTTATTTCTAAACCACTAAAATGTGTTTTGCTTCTTCACATGCAGACATATTTTTTAGCATGAAGTAGTGTAGTTATACAACATTAACCCTTCAAAAGCAGCGCTGGAAAACATGATTTCAGCAACATGTTTTTATCTTAACCTACTTGATATGATATTCATGCTTGACTTCAAATGTAGATTTACACATGATAGTTAAATAGTCCAATCTCAGGTTCAGCAAGGAGTAGATAAAATAACAGGTAAATATGATAATTTAACTCCTAAAATAGCAGGTAAACTAGGAAATGTGTTTATACTGTGTTTATGTGTTGTCACATTTTTCAGCAGGGAAGATTATCCTTTAAAATCAGGGCAACAAATTATTTTGAGCATGACCTAAAAAAACAATACAGTCTCAGATACCTACTGATGTGGCTCTTGTACATTTGTTTTTATTCCACAAAGCCAAGGAAGGATCTGAAGACCAAATTATTACCTGATATTTTAAAAAAATGTGAAGCATTATTTGCTTTTTGTGACTGTTAAGTTTCATGTTACCTTGGGGTCATATTACAACGGTAAAGCTGAGTTTTTGGACAGTTTTTGGACTCAGTAGGACTGTTGAACATAACATAATCAGCCCTTTCTTTCTCACAGTGCCAAGACCATCAGGAACACCGCCTCAATCAACCTGGAGCTGACAGCAGAGCAGTGGAAGAGGAAATATGAGAAGGAGAAGGAGAAGAACAAGACCCTGAAGGAGACCATTCAGAAGCTCGAGTCGGAGCTCAACCGCTGGAGAAACGGTTAGAACAAATATAGGTGTTGGTGGGTCACGGGTGGGGTGTGGGGGTGTGTGTGTGGGGTGGGGACTTCAAGGCTGCGTACCTCCAACTCTTCTGTGCTGACATTACAAACTAAAGTGCAACATTGTAATGTGTCTTCTTTGTTCACTTTTTCCTACCATTTAGGAGAAGATGTGCCCGAGACTGAGAGGACTACATCGGAAATAGTGACCCGTATCGAGTCTGTGGAGGAGCGTCCCATTTTGGACAATGACACCTCCTCCATTGTGGTTCGCATTTCTGAGGAGGAGCGGCAGAAGTATGAGGAGGAGATACGCAAGCTGTATAAGCAGCTGGATGATAAGGTTCTTGCATACATTCCTCACACAGTGCCTTCATTCTGTTGCTTGTTGTTACTACCTGCATGGTAAAAACAATGGTGTACATTTTATAATTGAAACAAAATGTTTTCGGGGTCCTGTTCACTTCCATTTAATGTTTAATTATTGATTTATATATTGGAGACATCCAAGTGACAGAGTATGGACTTTTTGTGTTTATGATACCATCATGTGTGTGCAGGATGATGAGATCAACCTTCAGTGCCAGCTGGTGGAGAAACTGAAGCAGCAGATGCTGGACCAGGATGAGGTGAGATCACACAAACTCAGTCACACAAACATATCCACACTGTATGAGTGCGCATGCTGTGAGTGTGAGGATACTTGTTAATTCTAAAATTTAAGCTTTAAGCAGCTTGTTTTCTTTCTAAGATCTTACCTTAATGCCCACATTTGCCTCTATCTTCCTTGTTATCTCCCATTCTTTTTATTACCTCCCATTCTTCAGCTTCTGGCCTCATCCAGGGGTGATGGGGACAAAGTCCAGGCTGAACTCGGCAGGCTGCAGGTGGAGAGCGACTGCGCCAAGGCTGAGGTGAAGGAGGTGCTGCAAGCTCTGGAGGAACTAGCCATCAACTATGACCAGAAGAGCCAGGAAGTGGAGGAGAAGGGGCTGCAAAACCAGCTGCTGGCTGAGCAACTGTCCCAGAAAATGGTAAATGTTTGGAGTGCGACAGATTTACTGAGACAAACAGAACGGTGTCTGAATTCAGAGACAGGAGGTGGACCAGAAGGATCCGCTTGCTTCCTCATTGCACTGCAGAGACAAGCACCTGTTGTAGCAGCACTGTGAGGGGAAAACACTGCAGTTGTATAGGAGTCAAAAATGGTTTGATTTCTAAATCTAAAAGATTTTGAACAGTGAAATAATTTTTGTAATTATTCTCTGTACATCACCATAGTAGATGTAAAATTAAATAACCTAGTTGGCACTAAAGTGCAGACTTTTCAAAGCCTAGTCCCTCATTATTCACTTTTCTGATTAAATATATGGCGCTGATTCCAAGTGTTGAATTACATTTTATAGCTTTTCACTGGAACTCTCAATACGAGGTCCCGAGAGCTTTTAGTGCAAGTAAAGAAGGCCATAATTAGGCTGAAAACCCATGAAATTAACCATCAGTTAAAGTATGAAGGAGAGAAACAAACTTGTGATTCAGGCCACATCATATTCTCTCTGAGGCCAATGCTATGACTGCCAGTGGAACCAGGTCGCTAGTGTTTATTGATCATGTGACTGCTGATATCTGTAGCAGAATGAATCCAAAAGTCTACAGGCCTATACTCTCTGGTGATTGGACAGCCTTTCACAATACAAATGGATAATGACCCGAAGCAGCAGCTGAAGGTGAAGCTGCAGTAAAGACCTGACAGATCATCTCAAGGAAGGAAACACAGCATTTGGTGATTGGCTGGAAATGATTTTCATCCAATTATTAAAAACAATGCTTTGGTTTAAAATGATTTTAGTTTGTCCAATTACTTCTGAGCCTCTGAAAGTGGGGGACTGGATAAAAATGGCTGTAATTCCTAAAAAGTAAACGCAATGCTTTTGTTGAACTAGGTAAATTTAAGCTGAAAGCCTGCACTTCAATCACATCCTGATCATAATAACATTGAGTCATTATCCAAGTATTTATGGACCTTAATATATCTCACACTAAACGGTAGGCGGCACCACAGCAATACGATAAGTTTAGAGCTCTGTGGTCTTGAGTATGACTCATTAGTATTCCTCTCCTACAGTAAATCTTAATCTTAATCTTGACTTTCTCCCAAAGTTTTTCAGCCAGTCTGCTGATTTTTCATTTGTGTATTTTTAATGAAGGTCCAGATGCAATTAAAAGGCTTTAGTTCTCCTTAGGTGCTCACCTTCTTTTATTTTACAGGCCAGTCTGATGGAGCTGGAGGCAGAGCTGTCTCGTATGCAGGAGGTGAGCGGTCAGCAGCGCAAACGCATAGCTGAGGTCCTCAACGGGCTGATGAGGGACCTCAGCGAGTTCAGCTCCATCGTGGGTAATGGGGAGATAAAGCTGGTGAGCACGATCACAGAGGTTTCATTTAGAGTATCAAGCACCGATGGAGAAATTCTTGTTAACAAAAAAATATTGCTTTCATTTTCACTCTTAGCCAGTGGAGATCAGTGGTGCAATCGAGGAGGAGTTCACTGTGGCCCGCCTCTACATCAGCAAGATCAAGTCGGAGGTGAAGAGCATGGTGAAGCGTTGCCGTCAGCTGGAGAACATGCAGCTGGAGTGCCACCGCAAGATGGAAGAGACTGGAAGGGAGCTTTCCTCCTGCCAGCTCCTTATCTCTCAGGTAAGAGATAGGCTATGATGAGGCATCACAAAATAGAATGAAATTGATGATTTATGAGAACATATGTGGGCGTGAGATAAAAAGAAACAGACAGAATGTAGAAAATAATATATCTAAGATATCTGTTCTTGTTAGCAGAGATTGAGTTATTATGTCTCTGATGTCCTGGGGTGGGGCGACACTTGTCTTTTTACAGCATGAGGCAAAGATCCGCTCTCTGACAGAGTACATGCAGAGTGTGGAGCAGAAGAAGAGACAGCTGGAGGAGAGCCACGACTCCCTGAGCGAGGAGCTGGCCAAGCTGCAAGACCAGGGTAACACAGAAACACACACACAGAAAATCATGGTGTAAAAATATTAATATGTGACTAAAACCTTTGCGGAAATTGCTCATACTGGTTGAATTTGTTATTTTATGCTTCTATAAGATAACTCCCTGCTTGAGGAGAAGGATGGAGAGAAGGGTGAGACTGAGGATGGAAATGTGAAGGTAAGAAGCCTCCTTAGAAAAGAATTTAATGCAGAGCAGTGAGTACATTTCTGACATTGGGTCCAGTACACATTCAAAGTATTATTCCAGTCTGACCTGGTATTTTGGGACTTTTAGTGGGATCTATTATGGTGACCGCGCTCACTGTGCTTAACAGAGACTTTTTGCTCATTTTCAGTTTTTAATGCAAAGGTGATTGAAGTAAATATTGCACTCTCAGAACAGATGTGTTACTTTTTGTCCTTAATCATCAGCATATCTAGTTAAGGGCAATGATGTCCCAATTGAAGACAGCAGCACAATAATGACAATATAACACATGTTGTTTGTCAGTGGTCTCATTTCCTTCTTTCTTTCTTTCTTTCTTTCTTTCTTTCTTTCTTTCTTTCTTTCTTTCTTTCTTTCTTTCTTTCTTTCTTTCTTTCTTTCTTTCTTTCTTTCTTTCTTACTTTCTTTCTTTCTTTCTTTCTTTCTTTCTTTCTGTCTTTTATTTAAACCATATTTAGGGCACAGTTTAACACAACATGTGTGAATGACACAAACAGTGTGTGCAGGATTTTAACACATTCTTTTTGAAAGTGTGAGATTTTATAGGTCAGCATCTTTAAAGAGGCGCTCTTCCTTTTTTGTTTTTCCTTTTCCAGAAAGCTCCTCGTCATCAGGGAGAGTCCCACCGTGGTCTCCACCACAAGCAGCTGGCCCGCCTGCGGGATGAGATCAATGAGAAGCAGAGGATTATTGATGATCTCAATGAGTCTGTAGTCCTCTTTATTTGTTTTACATACATGTTTTTTATTTCTTATTCCTTACATGCTAACACTGTTAAAGATGACAGTTAAAACAATTCAGTTTGGTGTGTATTGATGAAGTATTTTAATGCTGTTTCCTGTTTGTCTTGCTGTCTCTGAACATGTGTTTTTTTTTCTTGTTTGTGTTTTTATACCTCATGCATGCAGTCGTAACTCCAAACTGGAACTGGAGCTGGCTCAGATCCGCGCTGACTTCGAACGCCTGAAGAGCCAGGACAGTACCAAGAGCGAACGCCTGGAGGAGCTCTCGTAAGTGTTCAGGGGTCATTTTGTTCTCAGATTCCTATAAAGTGCACTCAAAACAATACATCAATATGATTTGTTATGATAAAGATAAGACTTATTCTTATCTTTAATGATGCTTCTGCTTTTTCTGTCAGATTCCTGCACGAGCGCCATGAGCAGACCAAACAGGACTTGAAGGGTCTGGAGGAGACTGTCGTGAGTAAAACAGACTATCACTACCTCTCTGCTTCATATTTCACATCATCCACAGATGTCTACCTATCTAACCTCCTCTCCATCTGTCTGTCATCCAGGCCCGCGAACTCCAGACCCTCCACAACCTGCGCAAGCTGTTCGTTCAAGACCTCACGTCGCGAGTTAAAAAAGTAAGGCATCGAGTAATAAATGAAAGGAATTCTTTTTTTAAAAACACGCTAAGAGGGTTTTAAGAGGTCTGTGACCTTAATATTGCCTGCTAAACCTGAGTAGGAAAAACAATAGCATCCTTAATCCCTCTAATCCCCTTCAATATTTGATATGTTGCATGAAGAAATGTCCTTTCTGGGTAAAACTAGACACAAGCATTTAGTCAAACAATCAATATTGGGTGTCGCCATACGGAATGAACTGTTCATTTTTTTGGTCAGATCATGTAAATTTTCCGACTAAAGTTTGTACTGATTAAAAAAAATTCTTAAGCTTTTAAAAAAGCAGAACAGCTGGGACAAAAGGCCTGCAGAGAGCTGAGATCAGACAGCTTCAAACCCAATTTTAAGCTCTTCTTTTAGCAGTAGATTAACTAAAATTTAAATGAAAAACTTCTGTCAGCCTGCCTTAACCCCTGCAGGTATTACAGCCATTTGGGACAAAATAAAATCTCACCCTTTGCCTCCATTTTTTGTTTTCCTCTGCAGAGTTCCGAAATGGAACCTGATGATAGCGGGGGGTCTTGCACCCAGAAGCAGAAGATTTCCTTTCTTGAGAATAACTTGGACCAGCTTACAAAGGTTCACAAACAGGTGAATGACCCAGAAATGAGAGCAGTTACAAGTTTTACTGATGCAAACCTGCGCTGCAGACGGGCTTGGATTAGATCTCAGTTGCGGTTGTGGTGGTTTGATTCTTAGCCACAAAGCAGTTTTGGAAGATAATTAAAATCCTGCACAAGCTGCACATTCTTGTACAGAAACTTAATGCATATAGCATAGAATGCGATTTTGAATACACAGAACTGTGTTATGTCCAAAAGGCACAGTTTGTGAATGAATTAATCAGACTGAAAATTCTCTCCAGCTGGTTCGTGACAATGCAGATCTGCGCTGTGAGCTTCCAAAGCTGGAGAAACGTCTTCGGTCTACTGCTGAGAGAGTTAAGGCCCTGGAGACTGCACTGAGGGATGCCAAAGAGGGCGCCATGATGGACCGCCGTCGCTACCAGCAGGAGGTTGACCGCATCAAAGATGCAATGAGGGCAAAGAATGCCATGAGGCGTCCCCATGCAGCACAGATCGGTACTGCACTTCTTGATGCTTAATTCTGCAGCCCAGTGACCCAGTTTCCTTGCAGCTGTACCCTGTCTTACATCGTTTTTTCATCCCGACAGCTAAGCCAGTGAGACCAAAACAGCTGACCGTTTGCTCTCCCACCAACCCGTTCTACGCCTACATCCGTGCTACTGAACACGCCAACACCTACAGCAATGCCCTCTTCCAGAGTAACGTGACACCACAGCAGTCCACCAGTGTCAGCTGCAATCCCAACTCTGTCCAGAACAACACGTGGGTTTAAATCAGTTTTCTTCATCTTTTCCAGGCAGATAGTAGATAGTAAACACACATTATTATGATTGATTTTTAAGGTCACTGAGAATCTGCATTGATCTTAAAAATGAAGCATCCTGTTTTGTTCAAGTTTGCTGCTGAATGTGTGGCCAAATGTATAATTGTGCATCTCTATGGTTTCTTCTGTGGGGTTTTCCACAGAGTTTCCACAGCACTGGGCTACAGAGCAGGAAGATATAATGGGGACATACTGGAATCCTACCCACTCAACATTGACAACGGTAAGTACAATCTAAATGTGTGTGTGTGTGTGTGTTTGCCTGCACCTACTATGGCACTTCTGGTAGTTGTGCTTTAACACAATACAAATATTGTCAGCAGCTCAGTTTTTCTTATTTTTTATGCTACTGCAAACAAACTGATAAAACTATGTCTTGTTTCCAACAGGTAACAGCATCAGTGAAGGCAGAGACATTAATGATAACAGGTGAGGACATCAGTCGCAGTTTCTCTTGTTAGTTTGGCTGCTTTACTTATTTTTATTTAATTGTGTGTGCAGTTTGAGTGCAATCCATTTTCTTAACCTCTTATCGAGTACAGGATGGCTACTGTGCATCCCAGTTTTACACTGGGCCAGAATCACAAATTAACTTAATGTGGATTTTTGTGGATTGTTGGATGAACCAGTTGGAGTGATAAATGGTACATAAGGATGATATATATTTGGTTATGCAGTGTTGTTTTTGTGTATCTGCGTTAACAGGAGTGAAGTTCACTGTGGCAGCGAGGTGGATGATTCAAACAGGCACTACATGATTCAGCAGGAGACTGCTGCAAGTTAATACCTTGGTAACTAACAAAGTCTACTGAGTCATAAACACAATTTTCTGCAGACACTCGCTGACACTTCATTCTCAAATCCCCTACCTTAACAGTCATAACTCAAAGCCTCATCAGTATACTGTATTTTTGAGGGATTATGATAAAATAATCCTAGAAAAAGGAGGAAATGTCAGCATATGGCCTCCTTGCTACAACTGCACGTGCTTCCTAACTAGTCCACCACTGTAGATAGGGTAAAACCTGAGTATCATAGCTGAGAAAATCAGTCTACAAGTTTATTTTACTGTTTGTATAATAGGTTGCAGATGCACAATAGATGATAATCATATTGATCTAATGTGTTCAAACAAACACAACAAATGTGCTTTAATGGCAAAAATTCCTAAAAGTTAGTTCCTAATCATCAGTAGAGCTTTGAATTGACTTCTGTTTCTCTGAACTCTAACTTCCTGTTACTGTCTCTTTGCAGAAGATGACCAAACACTGTACCCGTCCACCGGACCCTCCCCCTCCCATTTGCATGCAGCCTGGCCCCCTCAACCCTGCACTGCATCACCGATAATGATGACAACCAAGATCTGTAGCCCTGTAGTCTTCTAATTAGTTGAAGCCCTTTCCTGCTCCAATGGTGAACACTTGCCCTCAGGTTTGGGGTCCGGTCCTTTTCAGTTCAATCAGGATTAAATCCGATATTTTTAATCAAGGAACGCCCCCAGGCAATCAATTTTTCAACACATGCCACTGATGCTGATCACCTCTCGGGGTGGTTGAACTGAAACGGGGCTGACCCCATATCTGATCAGTTAGTACACACATGTTGTAAATAATAGTGCCGTATACTCCAGTAGAGGTTTTTGACCAGCAACTGTTTGTGTGAATGCACAGCCTTCCCCACTCCCTGCACACATCTTCTTAAGGGCATCATATGGATGACATACTGTAGGCAGACATGACCTTTTTCTCTGTCATAAATAAGAGTATAGTATGCAACACCAGCTTGTAACAGAAGACTCACACACTGCGTGCATGTCACTTAGCGGGTTAGCTTTCCAATCTTTGCCTGTGTCATGAGTCCATTCGGGGAGCTGGTATGCTGTGAGTCAAGTCTGATCGACTTCGACAGATGTCAGAAAGAGAGAGCGGGTTTCCATTAATCCTGATTGTGGTTTCAGAGCTTTAGGTTATCTTTTGATAACAAAATCTGAGTCCAAGACGTTTTTTTGATGTTGTCATTGTGTTTTAAACACATTATATTGCAAAAATGATACCTGGATCCTTTCTTTTAAGGTAAGAGATGAGTAGAGAAAAAATATGTGAGGGGAAACCCAGCTCAATCAAACCGTCTGTAGTGAGAAATCCTTTTGTAAATGCTTGGATACAATGAGGTTGGAGTCTTTTGATGCACTTTTTCATTCTGGATAATGATGCCCACGTTCCATTTAATGTGGCCCCTTCCCCACGTCAAACTTTATGAGTCTTCTAACCAAGCCTTAATATGAATTGACTTCTCATGATCAAACTCACACACATTCTCTGCAAACATTTGTAACTACTACCTCTAGAGCTGCTTATTATATAAACTTATAACTTTATGATAAGATATCATCCTTGCAAATGCAGAATGAGGACGGATCTTAGAGTTTCTACAGAAAGTTGCAACTTTAGAAAACCCCACCTGTAAGTAGATTGAAATGTCTGATCAGAGCTGTCGTTATCTCTTCCATTCATGCCCATTTTCTGTCTCCATCTTGTCACAGGATCAGAGCTGGGCTAAAATAGGGGCTCGCAAAAATCATTTAGATTAAGATGCTGTTTACATCTTCTAATTTAAAGTTCTACAGGCCTTGTTTGAATTCGGATCTCTAAACGTGATGTGAAAACATATCAACATTTGGCAAATCCATGGATTCTATTTAGTGGTTCATTTTTGTTTCAAAAATCCAGCGGTTGGGGAGGTTTTGCAGGTGAGTCTCCAGCTGAGCAGCCACCAGTCTGGAGCACTTTGACAGGTTGTGCTGTTAGTCTTCTGTGAGAAATCCTGACCAGCCAATCAGGATGGAAGAAAGCAGCGTTGCTTTGGCGTGTAACGGACAAGTGGATGTTTTTGCATGAAGGTGAATCGCTGAATAAAACCAGTAAAAACTGAAAATGTTAGTTTGATTTTATGCTTTTAGCAGAATAAAAGGGATTAAAGTGAATCTGGTGTCTTTACAGGGTAATTAATCCTACATTTTATTTTAATTTATTTATGTTTTGTTTTTTTGTTTTTTTTTAATATAACCAGATTTATTCCCAATGTAAAATATCCAAGCAGGAGTGTTCTCATTTATGCGATCCCTAATCTTTCTCATGTTTGTGATCATTCGTGACAGCACCACTCAGCCTGATGCTTTTACCGGCATTAACAACATCTCAGGGCTTCACATTCCCAATCATAGCTACCGTGGTCCAGCCCCATTGTCTTCCTCCTAACCCTAGACTTAAAACTATATGACTGCTGATAAACAATCAGATCCGTTTGTCCTAGTGAAAGCTAAGCAAAGGAAGGGGATTAAAAGATAAATCTTACTCTAACATAACAGAATTGTACATACAACATCTCTTTTCTCACACATTACATTCAAAATGTAATAATCTCCTGGTCAGACCCTACTGTGGACCCTCTATTGGACATCATGTTTTAAGTGTAATAAATCAGAATTTAGAGGGGAGTGTGTACTATATTGTTACCTGTTATCTGATTTGAACATATCTAAATACATGTGCTATATATTGTTAATCCTGTAAGTACAATAGCGTGCAGATGACATAGTAAGATGCAAAAGAAATGCGCACGCTCTTTGTTCAGACAAATGTTTGTTTTATTTATTTCTGTATGCCTATAGTGTAGCGTCAACATGAATATGTGAAGAATCACCGGGCAAACATCTCTGTATATATCGACTCATCACTATGCTATATTGTATGTGTTGTAGTAAAAAGTTCAATAAACTTGTAGAAAGGAGTGTGTCGGAGCGAGTCATTTGGGTTTGGGAAGCGTGTGAGGCAGTCCCACACTGACAGACGAAAATGGCGCCACCTAGTGGGTGGAAACGGATCTTTAAAGGGGAATGAAAAGCAACTTGTTTTTTCACTGTTCTGTGTGAAAACTGAGATGGGTTGATGTGACTTTGAGTTGTTTCTGACCTGAAGAGGAAATGAAGTCACTGTGGAAGGATCCTCTGCCAAAAACAATGATATGAAAATGACGTTTGGAAGTTGGAAAAAAGTGGAGAAGCACTGATATCCTCTAACACCAAAACCATGCTCAGTGGAGTCATGGTAAAGTCAGTATAGATCAATTCGCTAACGACTGTATTGTCGTTTAGATGATATTCTCCGTATGAACCCGGCTTCACACACATTTGTCAAATTCTGTTCAAGTGATGGAAGCTCACTGTGCAGAGAAACTTCCTTTGTGGACTCCTATAATAAGCTGCTGTTCATCTTTCCCACGAGAAAGGAAGCAGTGATGTAAACAGCAGTGGCATGTGAAGCATCTTCAGACTGTACTGCGGGGTGCGTGAGAGAGAGAGAGAGAGAGAGAGAGAGAGAGAGAGAGAGATGTCCTTATAATAACACACCTTCAGTTGATGGTGAAGTGACTTTTATCTGCACCAGATCACATAAGATTAAAGTGCACTTTAATCTGGGAAATCCAATGGTAAACAATTACTCAGTGCGCTTTTTACTTGTTTCAGTTTGTGGAATAAAGGTTTTTTTTTTTATTGTTATTATCATTTGTGATATTTTCACCGTTTAGTGGGAAAACTAATGGGTGAATGACTGAATGTAGTGTAAAGCGCTTTGGGGTCCTTAGGGACTGAGTAAAGCGCTATACAAATGCAGGCCATTTACCAAAACTGTGGGGGGAGTGCTGCTGTTGGTGTGTGCATGCGTGCTGGGTCCTCTACAACCTCTGACCTAAAGAGGAAATGAATTTTCAAATGACATCACGAAAGGGACTTACCACAGCACATAGTGGGATAAGGGAGAGAGAGAGAGAAAAGATCGGGATTAGTATTATACACGATCTATAAATCGCCTTGTGAAATAAAAAGATAAATTCTCATGTTAATTGAAGGTATTTCATTAAATGCTTGTTTTGCATTTCATTTCTCTTTTTTGACGACTGCTTGTGTGCATGAAAAATAAAATCAATTCTAAATTTCATCGATTGATTATCCTTATAAGGACTAAAACCATCCACAGCCATTGTGGACAAGTGCTGCGCAGATAATCTTTTTTTTCCTTCCCACTTCTCATTCCCAGCTACCCTGTGCGCGTGCCCGCTGCGTGTTCTCGCTCCCCTGTGGATCAGTTGAGATTGAAGCACCAGGAGGACCGTGCGCTACTGACCCGGTCAACAGGAACCGGCAGGAACCCTCCACACCTCCAGGAGGATACGCAGAGACACCGACAGAGAGACAACTCACAGGTTCAACACCGCAGGCTGGACAAGCTGAGCGACCCCGACCCACAAGGTACAAAGCACCACATTCGTTAAGTTATTTTTTTTCTCTGGTTAATAGCCTGGTTAATATATCCTGTTAGTAATTTAGTTAATCTCAAAATGAAGAAGCAGACAGAATGCCACAATGAAATGAATTGGTTGAACTCTGAAGTTAGCACAGTAGTGACTAATGGACTTTTCGCCTGATGGTGTCAAGCTGAGTAAATACTATTTTACCCTTTGGCGAGCAGCATTCACACGCGCAATAAAACTTCAGTTTCAGATACAGTCAGAGCTCAAATTCATAATGTTAGCTATGTTCTACGTTATAGGTCTGGGTGACTTTACCTAAATCTGCACGTATCACAATTTTGATTCCAAAATCGTCTAAATAGTTTGAAGATTTATTTGACCTAAGCAGATGTTTGCATGGAGTGCAGTGTGTTGCTCTTCGAGGGTCACCAAGAAGACGTTTGAGTTTGAGCTCAGTCAATAATTGGATATAATTTAATCACACAGAAACAGGTTAAGCTTATAAGCACTGCTCATAAATGCATAGGCTACGTCTTATTTTTGAACATACTTAAGTACTAGAGGTGAACCGCTCGATCCAAGTATTGATAGTATAGATACCAACAGTGCCTTTGGTATGGATCGATATTAGCGCAATAGGATCGATACTTTCTTTCAAGATCAGTATATAGCCGACTGAAGTGTGTTAAACAAATTATTATTATTATTATTATTATTATTATTATTATTATTATTATTATTATTATTATTATTTTGAATTCTTTGAATCAGAAGCTCAGGAGGCACTGATAACCTCCCTAGCTGTTTGTTCTGGGGGTGCAGTTACATAAGCTTAAAACTGATGGTGTGATGACACACAGACACAGGATGAGTGTCACTCATGAATCAAAATTAGCATCTTAGAAGACTACTCCTCTTCAAAGGGCTGATACTCGATAGTAGCCTTTGCAACTCAAGTTTAGGCAGATTTGTTACTAAAGAAGTGATTTGTGAAAAGCCTGAACTCTTACATACACATTATTTTAAAATTTTTAATAAATGCATTTGTTGCATTTTCATCATCTTTGTCACTCGTCAAAGCAACGTAAAGATGATGAAACGGGGCCCAATGAAATTTTTCACTATCAATACCAAATATTTCAGTTACTTGGATCAGCCTGCATTTGTTTATCATCTGGTGTAAGCCAGCTGAACTGAACTAAAGAACTGAACAAAGAATTAATTTAAATTAAATCGCAATCATTCGCACAGAAGATCTTTGCTTTCATTCAGAACATTATTTTGTTGAACTGCAAATCTGCAGTGGATGCTAATCATTATTTTTCGATGGAAAACTTTTTCACAGCATACATTTTCACATAAAATAGTAGTTACCAGTGATATTATAGGTACAGGGATTTGTACCAAAATAGTGCAAACCTTCATTAACATCATTAGTAACACGTGTGTTTATCTACTTTTCATATTAAAATCACTGCTGTGGAATAGGCCTGTTATAGGTTAAACATTCAGTAACCACTAACCAGCTCTCTCAGTGTTACTCCAACTCCAACCTGAACGCTGTGGCCTGTAACCAGCTGTTACTGTCTGTCTGCGTGGCTGCGTCTTCCCTGCTCGGGGTCTTCTTCTTTGCTGTGTGGGCGAGGTTATAAATAAGAGGCCGGAGGTTTTTGAGTGCTCGTGTGTTGTTTAACCAGCTGCTGTGGAGGTTTGTTTGTCTCCTCCGAGTGCAGGTGTACTCCCTGTACTGACCTCTAGATGCTGTTCTCGGGCCTGTTTCAAGGTTCTCCGCCACCCTGCTAGCACTTACCACCTGGCTCCTACCTCAAGGGTTTCAGTTTGTTTGTGTTGGGTCAGCGTCACCTGTCTCATGTGTTTAATCTCTGTGTGTGTCTTTGTACCACTCTGTGGCATTTACCCTTTAAGTGCTTCCAAGGAAAGCAGAAAAAAGCTTGAAATGTGATGCACTCTTGTTTGCTTTTACTTTTGATATATAGTAGATATTTGGGGTTGTAAATTGTCCTTTATTATTGCGATGACTTGTAGAAATCTCGGTTTTGGAGGTTTTTCTCCTGAGTGAGTGCTGGACCCAGAGTAAAAAAGTATTTCCAGATATACTAACCCATATTTTGAGGTTTTTATGCTATTTCCGATCTTTGGGTATGTGAGATGAATTATACCCTATAAACATCTATGTATGTGCTGGCCTAGTCAAAAAGGAGCATGGGAAATTTCCCTTGTCTTTACAAGGATGACCACCAGCAGTTACAATTGCATACAGAGCTCAACTTGCACAGTTTTTACAGTGCAGTGAAAAAGTATTTGTCCCTTCCTTATTTCTTTGTTATTTAGTTTGTTTGCATATTTGTCACAGGTTTTAATATTAGACCAATGTAGCCCAAGTAAATACACAATGCAGTTTTTAAATTATTAATTTTTTGAGGGGACAAAAACTGTGCAACTTGGCCCAATGTGAAAAAGTAATTACACTCTTGTTAAATTCCGAATTAACTGTGATTAACCAGATTCTTTTTTGGAAGCAGAGTTTATTTTCATAATCTACATCCTGGCTTGATTACTGCAACAAAAGCAGTAATCAAGCCTGGGCCAGCAAAAGCATCACACCATGTCACAATATAAAGAAACTCAAGAACAGCTGACAAAAATAGTTATTGATGTCTGTCAGTCTGGAAAGCCTTATAAAGCCATTTCTAATGCTTTGGGACTCCAGCGAAGAGCCATTATCTACAAATGGAGAAAACTTGGAACAATGGTGACCCTTCCCAGCTGATACACCAAAATTACTCCAGGAACACATCAACGACTCATTCAGGAGGTCACAAAAGAACCCTGAACAAACTCTACAGAAGTGTAGGCCTCATTGTCTCAGTTTAGGTCAGAGTTCATGATTGAATAAAGAGACTGGGCAAAAATGGCATCCATGGAAGAGATGCAAGGAGAAAACCAGTGCTGCCCAAAAAAAACACAAAAGCTCGGCTCACCTTTGCGCAAAACATCTTGGTGATTTTCAAGACTTTTGGCAAAAAATTCTGTGGACTGACGAGACAAGAGCCTCTTCTGAGTACTCAAAGCGCTTTACACAACTTGTGCATTCACCCATTTACACCAGCACATTTTCTTAGTGCTTTCTAACTAATATTCACACACACATTCATACTGCATGGATGGATGCATCAGAGAGCAACTTGGGGTTGGTATCCTGCCCAAGGATATTTGCCATGCAGACTAGGAGAAGCCAGGAATTGAACCACCAACCTTCCGATCAGTAGATGGCCTGCTCATTAGTTTATCCCCTGAAGCTCAAGCACAGTTGGGTTCTGGTGCAGGACAATGATCTCAAACACAGCAGCAAGTCCACCTGTGAAGGACTCAAAAAGAATGAAATGAAGATTTCAGAGTGGTCTAGTCAAAGTCCTGACAGAAATCTGAGATGCTTTGGCATGGCCTTAAAAAGGCAGTTCATGCCTTAAAACCCTCTGATGTGACCCCTTAATAAATGAAATCATCATTTAAAAACTGCATTTTGCATGCAGTTTGTATTTATTTGAGTCATCTTTGTCTAATATTAAAATTTGTTTGATGATCTGAAAAGGTGAATATCCTAAATTCACAGCTGTTTTTTAATTTTTATTTTGTTTTTTGAATCACACAGAGATCTTGATACCATCACTGGGAGTTAATGTGTGTTTTATCTGATAGTGATGTCACTCATATTGTTTTTTCTCCCAGTTGTTGCATTAACATTGATTAAATTTTGGCATATTACTAAAATAAAATAAAAATAATCCTCTATACAAGTTATTTGATAATAAGAAAGAATTGAACAACAATCATGATGAAATCACACAGTTATATACAATTAAAGAAAAGCTGGTTGTTTCTATACAAACCTGTGCAGCTGAAAACACATCAACAATAAGACAAAACAAGAAGAATACAAAAAAAAGCTTTAAATGATTTCCTTTAGTTCTTTTTTCCTTCTAAGGATCCCAGACCAGAAAGTCATCTGTAACTTGCACATGACTTTACAAAACTCTGACTTGTTGCTCCTTATTGGGGAAGTCGCAGATGCTATATAAATTACATTGTCTATATTTTAGTATAATTTACACTTCTGTGCTGTCTTACAAAGAAATGCTGTATTTGACGAGCTCAGTACCCCTCTTGTGTGTAATCAGCTGCTGTTTGGTGGAAACTAGCAGGCTCTGCTGAAAGCAGGAAACAAAGAAAGAAAATGATTTTTCCTTTTGATTTTGACATTAATGACAAACGACTGCACCAAGTCCATTAGGCGTTTCTTAAGTGAAGCTTCAGAAAAATGCACAACAGGTACGTGTCCATCTGCATCTCAGCTGTGTGTCATTGGTGACTTAACAGTGAAAGTCAGCACAGTATGTGAATCATGTGGAAGTCAGTATTAGAGCAAGGTTGGGGGACGTGTACCGCATGACTAGATGTAAAGTCCTTAAAACGTTGCCAAGCAGGAAAGCTAAGTCAAGGCTGTACACTGATCTTGTTTAGTTTGGAGATTACAAATTTAATAACAGAATAGGAAGAATATGAACCCCCTTTTCCCCTTTTCATTGCTTTTATTTTCCTTTGTTGATTATTTTCTTTAATTTTCCAGCTTCTTATGCCATGCTGGCTTTTTTGTTTGGTTGTTCTGCTGCTATGTAAACAATAAGAAAAAAAAGTCCTCACAGTTCATTGTGACTGACACTAACAGCTCGTGGTAATTTGTGTCATTTCATGGTGACTGATGGGGTCGGCTCCAGAGGACACAGAGAGGAGTCACACAGTCAGAGGGATGACAAAGACGATGGAGATTTTTCTCTCCCCAACTGGGTCACTCCATCTGTCTCAGCCCAGAGCAGTCTCTTGCAAGCAATTGTTGAATTAACCTAGATCTCTGAGGCTTTTCAGTTTTTCTGTAGCTCAGTGTTTTGCATGGTTTAGACTTTAACATGGTTGAGGTGCTACAACATTAGCATCCAGTAGAAAACAGACCAGTTTTTGTGATACAAGCACCTCATAACAGTAAAATCTGTCCTCCTGTTGAACCTTTCTGCACCATCTTTGTCTAGCACACCTCTAGAGTTGTTTTACCAAGAAGAACTGACCTAAAGCTAGAAAATGCATGGGCCTCAAGTACTACAGTACTCAGAAATATGCAAATATAAAGGTAAGCACAAAATACCCCTCTGTTGAAGCATTTATGGTACATCTAAGTGAAATAATCAATACAAAAGGGAAGTGAACCAAATAATTGGGATTTCAGCTTGTAAAGAGATCAGGGATTTTATTTTTGTTTCCAGTGGTTTATGTTTCGGATGCTTCATCTTAAGGCCCTTGCACTTTGGATTCAATAATCTGTTTTGGTGGTTAAGTGAGCTTTTGCAGCCGATAAACCATAGGGTTTTTTGCCAGTTTGTTGCTGCTCCACCAACCACAGAATACAGATGAAAACACACCCAAGGAATGAAAGCAGTCTGAATGTGAGTTTCAGTCTCATGTTTTTTCTTTTCTTTTCTTATATCAGCTTTACTCATAGAGCTGAGAGACTATAATAGCATTTCGTGTGATGCTGTGGGTACTTTAGTTCTGTCGTCATATCTTCAATAATACTGCTAAACTGAAACATGAAGAAATTGGGAGCCTGGTAAGTTATAACTTGCGTAATTTTGGTGACAGGTGTTCAGTTGCTTGCTCAGACTGTGTTGTGAGAATAAAACTTCCAGATTCTTCATTTCACTTCAGAGATAGTTTTTTTTAGTGTCTTTTACTGATGCACATATGTTTTTGATCATTAGATGTAATAAAGTGTGTTTAAATAGCTTAAAAAAGAAAAAAAATAGAAAACTTCAGTGTCTAAAATATGAAAGCTCAATGTATTCACCTGACAAAAATTCCCCTTTTTTTCTGAATTAACAAGATATATTTATATCCTAAAAGAACATCTGCTAAATTAAACGCCTCATTTGATGATTATAAATGCACTCCCTCTTTAGCTTAACACACTTTATTTTTGTTTTACGTTTGTTTTAGTCACCACCTAGCTAGTAGTTTAGATCCATTGCCTTATATCTTAGAGCCATAAGAGTTCAAGTGATCCTGGAGAAATCCTGCAGTATCAGTCAGGATCAAATGTATCACTACAGTCTGTCAAGCGAAAGCACTACACCCCCTTAGCAAAAAGAGCACTCACTGTCAAAAATAAAAATAAACTTCTGTTCAGATTTCAGTAGATGACCGAAATGTACTTCACCTGCTTGTGTAGGATTCACACTCTCGTGTCGCTCGTGTCATAAACCACCAAAGTTTAAGAAACCGAAGCAGCCATCTGATCATGAATCCTCCGTTTATACGAACCTCTGACCCCGACTTACTCATTGGAGGAAATCCATGTCCAGCGATGCTAACTGCTTTACAGAATGGTAATGAGGTGTTAGCTGCCCAAGCCAGAGCCTGGGACGATGCATGCTTGAAGTGCTGAGGATACTGGAGGCAAAAATAGAAGGCTAAAGCTTGAGGTACATTTGTTTCCGTCCCTGCTTGGGATTAGCGGCCTCTAAACACGGCATTCCATTCTGAACACACACACGTTTAAAAAATTGTTTTTTTCAAATATGCTGACACTGATAGCGCTGCTTCCAAGTACAGAAAACGAGCGTTACATTTGGAGTGACAAGCTTGTTTGATTTTGTGTGTGCAGCTGTTAGTATTGCACAGACATTTGCAGTGAGGATGACTGAGTAGAAAGATGTCAGGCTAAACCAAGTACAAGGTGCAAATGCTCTTTGTGGTATGTCTTATCTCATGGGAGATGTCACACATCAAACCTTGAATATCCAGCCCACATATTACAAGCTCACTATAAACTATGAAAGTCTGTCAAATGAAAATATCTACTAACTCTAGTTCAGACTCACCTGCCATTTCCTGGTTGCAAACGCTATGCACTTGATGTAGAATTTTATTTTAAAGCCGGTTCTGTTATTCTAATTCACAATGGTGCCCTGACAAAGAAGCCCGGGAGGAGGGGGAGAGATTCAGGATTAAGTAAAATGTCCTGTTTGTAATATGCATTGCTGAATGAGCGGAGGGGATTTTGAGGGAGAGAGTGAGGAAAAAGAGAGAGAGGGAGACGGAGAGATGAGGACAAGGGCGACAAGGCCTTGGTTGCGACCAGTTGATTCAACGACTTCTCTCCTCTGGCTAGGACATGCTCACTCTGTTCAAGCCTAATGCCACAGACATGCTGACACACACACATGTACACACGCATGTTTTTTTTTATCCCTCATAGCTCCTCTGTGCCACTTCCCCCCATTCTGCCTATCTTTCTTTCAGTGTCCTTTTTTGACTTTTGCACATTCCTTCTGTCTCCCAGTAGAGTGGGTGCATTAATGGAGCTGGAAGGAACAGCAGAGGGAGCGAGACAGAGAGCAAGGGGTAGATCATGAGGACAACAATGATAGCTCAAATGTACGACAACAAAAACAAAATAACATCACAACACTTGATCTGTTGGAGCTGAAGCACAGGGCACGCTGCACTCCGATAGCTATGGTGAACAAGCTGTTCTGTTGCAGGCTAAGATACAGCCGATGTTCTCTTAGATTCCTGTGGTTACGCATTGGCACTCTTTGCTTCTGAGCAGTGTATCCGCTTGCATTGCATACATGAGGACTGGTTTGACAATTTTTAAGACAGTGAAGACGACGCCCTGCTTTTAGTACAGCTTGTGCTAAATGTTTTTCACTTAATTTGACATAAAATGAATAACTGTTCCACTGAAGTCACGTGTGAGGATTTGTTGCTTCTCTTTGCTTTCTACATGTTGGAATTCAGTGTGCTGGAGTTCTGATTAAAAAAAACAAACAAAAAAAAAACAACTATATATATATATATATATATATATATATATATATATATATATATATATATATTCATGTTCACTTTTTTAGGTACACCTGTTTAACTCCTCATCAATACAAATATTTAATTAGCCAATCAAATGGCAGCAACTCAATGCATTTAGTTATGTTTACAGGGAAATGTACAAAAAAGACAAAATATCCAGTGAGCACCAGTTCTCTGGGTGAACAGGACAAGACTGGGACAAAAAAAAATCGTCCCACCATGATTACTCAAACTAGCTGCTGGATAGCACTGTGGTAGCGCTATTCACCTTTGAAACTTCACGTCTATGATTTGACTCTTGATTATATATAAAGCGTACGCATACTCTGTATTTATCTCCTTTTGTTGGATTATAGATATTGAAACAGGGTTTAATCAGGTTGATACAGTTGTTGTTGGATCATTTCTTAGTTACACCTCAGCGTGTGACAATAATTAAAAGCTACACTTTAGCTATTAACAGTGGCTCATAGTTAAATCAGTCATTTGTGTTACCTGATTTGTTGAACCTCTCCCTTTTTAATTATGTTCCTCCATCATTTTCTTACCATGTTAATTTAATCTTCCTCACTGCTCCACAGCTGGTGCTAGCAGCAGCAGCAGCCTCTTGTGAGTGTGAGGAGTTGTGGCTGTTCACAGTGCAGCAGTACTGGCAGCTAACATGTCGGTTAATTTGACTATTGTTTCCTGTCAGCTTTTCGGCTCCATTTTTTGCCACTTCTTCCACACTAAACTTTTTCTACAAGCTGCCTGAGCAAACAGAGGTGTAGCCTGTCGCATTAAGAGATCTGATTGGGCAATCCAGTGTCAGTAATGAAAATGAACAAATGGGCTGCTGCCAGAGCACAGCGGCTCTTCAGGCCGATCGATCAGCCCAAAAGTGTGTCGGCCCACAGGGAAAATGTCCAGTATGACAGATTGCCAGTCCATCCCTGTGGGCGAATATGCCTCGTTGATGCTTCGAGCTGATAGGAAGGAAACAGTATCTCAAATAACCACTTGTTACAGAAGAGCATCTCTAAATCCACAAAATGCAAACCTTGAAGCAGAGGGGGGCAACAGCAGTGTCAGCTAAGAACAGGAAACTGAGGCGATATTCCACCTGGGCTCATCAAAATTGGACAGTTGCAGAAATATTGCCAGGTCTGATGAGTGGTGGTGGTGCAGCTGACATCTGTGTTATACTGTTGTATCCATTGGACCAACATTTGTGAGAATGTCTTATTTAATCTGCTCCATGAAAAATGAAAATGATTCTGAAGACTAAAGGAGGTTCAACCTGGTGCTATCAAGGTGTAACTAATGAAGTGGCCGCAAGTGTATAGCGAAGCAAACAACATTTCACTGAGTGAGTGAGTCCTTTGTCTGTGCTGCACACTAATTGTAACCCAGGTTGTGGCCTTCTGATGAAGTGAGCCAAGTGCTGAAAAGGGAATGCGCTGCCTCACACTCTGGGTGAGACAGCGAGAGAGAGATTTCACTGTCCCCGTCTCTCTCTGTCACTCTTTGTCTCAGCTTTGACAAGCAGGTCAGACATACACGTGTGAGATATTCTTGCTACCATTTCCCGACAGCTGCTGCCAACATGGTATGTCACCTAGTAGCATTGCCTTTTCCACTTTCCTCCTCATGTCTTCACTGTTCTCTGTTCTCTGTCTTGTTAGTTTCAACTCCCCTCGCCAAAATGTCTCGGTACTATATGAGTCTGAAGATCCACATGAGTGTCTCAGTGTAAACTGTGGTTTAAGCTGTGTGTTGTGATTTGCCTTTGAATGCAATGACATGTTTTTAAATATCCATTAATCACAATGTTGTATTTATCTCCCTGATCTCAAAGAGCAATCATTGTTGTCACCTTCCGTTGTTGCACTAATTGAAATTTTTCTTATCTTCCTATATTTTTCATTTCACATTGTCACATCTTATCTCGTAGTTTGTCCTTAGGATGGTCTTGTCATATGTGGAGTGAGGCGGTGGTGATTCAGCGGCCACAGGCAAAGCGTTGTGTACAT
The DNA here is from genome assembly GCF_964374335.1 of Astatotilapia calliptera. Lineage (NCBI taxonomy): Eukaryota > Metazoa > Chordata > Actinopteri > Cichliformes > Cichlidae > Astatotilapia > Astatotilapia calliptera. Next base: position 30,467,083 of record NC_137441.1, read on the forward strand.
CTGACTGACGTTATATAAGAGAGTAGCGAAAACTGCATTAATAAATGATTTGCATACTTTAAATCTATAAATCTAAGAAACACTGCTGCATGAAGATATAATACAAAATGATGTACAGAGAACGGTAGGAATGATTTTTCCTCAAAAGATAAGCTGAAAGCCCCACCAGCGTCTTATAATTGATCTTAATGCTTTTGTTACTGTATCAGTATTAATCATATGATATCAAGTGTAAAGTTTCCAAGAGTTATTAGGTGATTTTGCTCTTCTTAAAATAAAAGTAATATCAGTAATAAAAGTACTATCAGCTTTTAGTCTCCCAGTGAGTACTTACAGAAGTGTATTTCGCACACAGACACACACATGCACACATGTCCCGTGTCTTTTGGTTTCGACTGACAGTGGCTGGGTGGCATCAAGGATCAAGTTCCTCTTTGGTATTATAAGCCAATTATGACTGTGATATTGAGCCCTCTCTTGCTCACTCTCTCTTTCTGTCTGTGTGTGTTAGTGAGTGTGTGTCACAAATACCACAGAGGAAAAGTAGGAAACAGCAACTCGCTCTTGCTCTCTCACCGCTTCTCGTGTTTGGCCATGTTTCCTCACGCAGACTAACCTGGAACATAACGGCCAGCACTTGAGGTGCCGCAAGAGGCAGAGAACAAACACAGAGACGGAAAAACAGATGCAGAAAACACAGTTTGCGCTGAGAGAGAGAGAGAGGGAGCGATAACAGGACAAATCACAGGCTGCGTGTGGACCAGCTGAATACTTGACCAATGCTCATCCAGCTTGCTTGAGGTTGTCCTGAGCCACTCAGCTGTGAACGAGTGTCTGTGCAGAATGGATTTTATTTTGGTTCAGCAGACAGCGTGCGGGAGCAGCAGCTTTGTAGACGATTCCCGCTCCTTTTGGATTATCTCAGAAATTGCCGATGTTGTGACAACCAGAAAAGGCAGAACCCAGAAAGGAAGATGGTAATGTGAGAGTCTGCTGTTTGTGCTGTTTCTCATCCAGAGTGAACATGTGAAGAATTAATCTTAAATGTTTTATGTACTCTACCTAAGCGCTGATGAAGATGAGTTGTTTCCAGGGTCTAATATGTGAAGATTTGCTGCGTTTCTCAATTTTTCACTTGTAAATCTTTGGATTATAAATTGGTTATCAAAAGATTTAATCAGCTAAATGACTGCTGGTAGCAACTCTAGTATATTTTCCTTTTTAACAGAGTTGAAATGAAACACATACGGTTTTCTCTCCTCACATATAGATAGACATGTAGATAGGTAGAGCAATGTCTCGTTTTTAAGTAGTATCGCCAAGTTACATATTTATTATGTCCTGACAAGTAGCCCTTTATGCTGTAACATGCATGTGCTCTGAGTGTGTCTAACGTATAGCATAGCTCCCATAGCATGCACTGGCTGCCGCTCTGCCTCCGTGTTTCGACTCAAGGTGAAGGTCTCAGGTTACTGAGCATTAAGGCAGATTTCACAAACCAGCCACTGTATCTGCCTCCTTCCACTCACTGGTATGTGAGATGTGAGTCATGCGAGCACCGAGAGAGCAGACAGCAGATCTTTTGAACCTCAGAGGTGCGATGGGATAATGTAAGAGTCTCAGCTTGCATGTCTTGTAAGCAGAAGTAAATGAATGAGCGTTGTCACGTCTCTACCTGGGCTGGAGAGAGGGTGTGTCCAGTTTCTAAAGTGGATTTAGTTTGGCACAGACCAACAGCACGGATGTTATGCAGAGAGCTGAATTTTAAAATGCCCGCCCAGCTCTCCTGTAGGTTTTATTTGGCAGGCCTCTGCATATATGTGTGTGTGTACTACTGTGATTTTCCCGCCCTCTTTCCTGCATTTTTGCCATGTCATTGAAGCCAGAGTCCATTAACCCGACTATTCCTGTTTAAGGAGTGACCTCAATGTTTGGGTATTTGTTCCTGTGTTGACCAGGTTACACAGAGCATCTTTTTTCTCTCAGCTGAAAGACGTCTTGTCCTGTCCTGGTGACTCAATGGAAAATACGTAACAGTCAGTTCAACAACTCTGTTTGCAAAACTACAAATCAGCACCACACCTTTACCTGGGTAGCCCACTTGTATGTGTTGCTTTGGCTATAAACACAAAAACATTACTGATGATACTAAAAGACCACTAACTGACAGAAACTCTGAGCATGTTGCCCCAAATTTGTCTGAACATCGGCAGAGCTGCACACACACACACACACACACACACACACACACACACACACACACACACACACACACACACACACACACACACACACACACACACACACACACACACATTAAGTCCCATTAAGTCTTCAGATGTTTGTTCTGCATATGTGAAAGAAATCTTTGGGTTTAATTTGGCATTGTGTGTTTTAATGTTCAGTGTGGTTCATCCATGTTTTCACCTGTTTTAGAATAGAACAGAATAGAATAGAATAGAATTCAACTTTATTGTCATTGCATATGTCACAGGTACAGGGCAACAAAATGCAGTTTGCATCCATCCAGAAGTGCTTTAGTGATATAGATATATTACAATATATATTAGCAATAATATAGATATGTAAGTATATTACAGAAATGGGTCTATTATGGTATGTAATATGTACATGGTATGAAGTATGTGATGAATATGCTATAACTATAAGTATGTACAGGCTGTAGTGAGTACAAGCTATGTACAGGCTATGAACAGGATATAAATATGAAAAACTATACAGAATATGAAGTAAAGAACTATACAGAAATATGAGATATACAGCTATACAGAAATGGGAACTATGCAAGTTGTAAACACTTGTAGAATTAAAAATTATCGTATGATTATTTACACAGAACTATACAGTAGTGCAGTTAAGAGGCTATATAAAGTGCTAGTGGTTGTGAGTGGTGGTTCAGTCCATGTTATTATTGTGTGTTTGAGGGTACAGTTGTCCATTGTGTGTGTGTGTGTGTGTGTGTGTGTGTGTGTGTGTGTGTGTGTGTGTGTGTGTGTGTAGGTGGTTGTGGGTGTGTGTATGTCCAGTCCATGTGTTAACGTGGGTCAGATGTCAGGAGGCAGAGTTCAGGAGTCTGACAGCTTTGGGGAAGAAGCTGTTCCGGTACCTGGTGGTCTTAGTCCGGAGGCTCCTGTAGCGCCTCCCAGAGGGCAGGAGGGTGAAGAGTCCATGTGATGGGTGACTGGGGTCTTTGATGATTTTCCCAGCCCTTTTCAGACACCGCTTCCTGTAGATGTCCTTTATGGCAGGAAGTGGTGCTCCAGCGATGCGCTGGGCAGTTTTCACGACCCTCTGCAATGCCTTCCGGTCCGAGGCAGAGCAGTTCCCGTACCAGACTGTTATACAGTTGGTCAGGATGCTCTCGATGGTGCAGCGATAGAAGTTCACCAGGATGTCTGAGGACAGGTGGTTCTTTCTCTGTGTGGTCATTTCTGGATGTTTGTTATGAAATCTGCTGGTGTGAGTTACATTAAGCGCAGCTGTGAGCTAATTACAGATGAGACGAGTGTGTCAGTGAATGCTAAGCCACACTTTGATATAATAACACACCTCATGTGCACACAGCACAGACACGTCAACTCACTTGCGATGAGTTTAAGGACATGCTTAAAGTCTCAGCTCATTCATAAACCCCTGACGTGTTTTTAATGACTTAAACACAGGTCTCGCTGCCTCCTGACTGCTACTTTTACAGCCACCTTCATGCCATCCTGCTTATCAAGGCTGTCATGATTGGTGTTTGCCCTCCACAAGGTCCGATTTGCTGATCCCGGTGAGGGCTAGTAAATATGATGTCTGGCCATCTCGATGCCGTAGTGGTCGTGTATTGTGATTCCTTTAAGGCTGTGTTTTTCTCATTAATCTCATTGTGCTTCAGCTCAGGTGTCACTGTGTGTTGAGGTAGAGAGGAACGATATGTCACACTAGGTAAAAGAACCTGTGTGTGTGTGTGTATATATATATATATATATATATATATATATATATATATATATATATATATATATAATAAAAAAGTTAGCTTTTCTTTTCCTTGTACCTTTTAGTGTCAAGGTGCAGCTTTTACACTAAAAGGTTCAACAGTTTACCTTTTAGGTACGTCCATTTACTCCTAAAAGTCAGGCTGCTCTGACAAAGGATGGAATTTGGTACATTTTCTCTGAGTAAACTCTTTTTCTGCTTCAGATTCCCAAGCTGTAAATAGCATCAGATAATAAATTATTAATGCAAACAAATGTTCTAAAAAAGACCAAGAGATGCTTTTGTGCAGCAGGAATAACTTCCTGTTTTGTACGAGACAACAACAGTCCAGAGCAGCTACAGTCTAAACGTGAGCATCCAATTATTTAAAAAGCAAAGACATGCTCTTCAGACTTTTGGCAGATTTACGTGCATCGGTAATTTCAAATGGAGACGTTGTCAACAGTCAATTTCAGTTTCACAGATTTGCAAGATTTTCAGTTGCAGGTCATTGCTGAAAGATAAAAGTTAATTTATCATAATTTAAAAAACAAAGAAAGAAAATAGTTCTATTTAAAGGGAACTGCTTTCACAAGGACACTTACATTCATGACCTCACATTTTGTCCCATGGCTGGTTTGAGCCTCTGCTGTGTGCCATCGATTGTTCTGGTGGTGTGTCACGGCACAGCTTCTGCGTCAGCGCTAATCTATTTACAGCACAATTGAATTGTCCTTAAAATGACTAAATATGTCAGGTTGCCTTTCTTTAAAAGCATCTGTTGGTCAGCCTGAGTGTTTTTGTCATCATTCACTGGTTTGTTATTTTCAGTGAATGGGTCAACAGAGCTGCAGACTGAAGACAATTTTATCATAGCGTGACGTGAGCAAGGGAGCCCTTCCTGCTGTAAAGAAACACACAGAAAGCACACAACTACATACAATGAGAAAGAAATCCAAGAAAATTCCCCTCCTGATGGACGGTCAGCTGACAACCAGATAGACAGGATTCAGCTGCCTGGAGAGTTGGAAATTTCTAAAATTACGAATGGTGAGGTGAAAAGCTTTTCTTTGTGAACCATTGGTAAATGTTTATTGTTAAATACACCCATCCATCTTCTTCTGCTTATCCGGGGCTGCGTTGCGTGGGCAGCAGCCTAAGCAGAGAAGCCCAGACCTCCCTCTCCCCGGCCACCTCCTCCAGTTTTGTCTGGGGTAACACCAAGGCGTTCCCAGGCCAACCGAGAGATAAAATCTCTGGGTCTGCCCCGGGGCCTCCTACCAGTGGGACATGCCTGGAAAACCTCACCCAAGAGGATCCCAGGAGGCATCCTCGTCAGATACCCGAACCATCTCAACTGACTCCTTTCGATTTGGAGTAGTGGCCTCTGAGTCTCTCCCGGATGGCCGACCTCCTCACCCTATCTCTAGGGGAGAGGCCAGCCACCCCTCAGAAAGCTAATTTCCAGGGCTTGTATCTGCAATCTTGTTCTTTCATTTAATTTCGGCATCAATCCATCTGTCGATCTCCCACTCTCCTCTCTCCTCAACCATGAACAAGACTCCGAAATACTTAAACTCCTCAACTTGGGCCAATAACTCGTCCCTAACCTGGAGTGGAGAGTCCCCCCTTTTCCGTCGGTCAAGTACACGCTTAAATGTTGTCAATTCTCCACAGCAAGTCACAGACTATGTACAGGAGAATATGACTGTGGTGTCAATAAGAATTTACTGACCTCAGTTTCTCACTGATTCAGCATCTAGTATCACTTAAGATTGTTCCAGCTGGTTAAAGATCCCATTACTGAGCTTTCCTGCTTTCTCAGCTTTGTCCTCTGCTGAGGCATAACAGGAGGACACTTTCAGCTAGCCCAAATGTTTTCTCCACAGAGTGGACTCAGTGCATATCAATGCTTTGTACTGCAGAAGATGCAACAGAAGGTAAACATTGCATATTAAAGCATAATAATAATAATGAAGTTGTGCAGTAATTAATTTTTCCCTGTAGGCATAATTAACTGAGCTGCCAAATTTTGATTTAATTTTCACTTTCAAACACAGTTTAAGGTGTGACAGAAATGTTTTCTTGGCATATTACATGAATGTGGCCCACTGTATCAGGGGGGGAAAAATCCCCTGTGATGATATAGAAGTCTCAAAAACTCATGTATCAAATATGATACACTTACACTTAGCCATGAATGGAGCCACACATGACTCGTTCTGACCGCTGCTTAGGCAGCTGGAAAATTATATGTTTAGTTATCTGTTGTAGTGGTGACGCCTCTTTAAAAAACACAGTTTCACAGCATCTCCAGGAGCTCTAATAATGAATTGGAATGAAAGATCTCCTTCTTGTTGGGAATAGACAGGAATCCACATTTCTCCCACAGCACTTCTTATAACTGGCAGCACTAAAACCATTTTAAATAGTTCGTGCAATCCAGAAGAGAATCTGTGTATATCAGCTTCGATGAATAACCGCAGACATAAACACAGGAAATTGATTCTTTTAATGCTTATTTAGAGGTCGTGTCAGTGTCTGCAGAGACTTTGAGGTTTTGCTATCAGAGACGCCGGACTTGTTGGGATTCACATAGTTCTCAGGCTCTTTGCTTATAATGTATCACAAAAAAATGAATATTTGAGTGGATAATGATAATAGTGTTAATGGTTGACTGTGTTAATAACAAGAAAAGATTCAAATAAATTTTCCAAGGATGTCAGTGTTCACAAATACAACATTTTCTTGTTGATTTTCAATTTCTGTATTCCTTAAAGTCATTGTGCTGAACCTAAGAATAAATATCTGCATGTTTTCATTCATTCCAAGAAATAGTTTGTTTATGTCAGTCAGCAGGAATAATGGATATTAATGATCCAATCTGGACACTCTTTTTTTTAAACTGGATTTTCATACAATGGCACAGTTGGGATCATGCTGGTGTCCTAGTTTAGGGATCAAAGAGGGACAGCATGTAATTGCATTGTCCTTGGTTCAAATCCAACCCTAGACTTTTGGTGCATTGTATTCCCTTGTTCTTCATTTCTTGTCCCTTGCCACCAGAGACTACTGATGAAAAAGGAAAAATTCCCCAAGAAGCACATGGACTACAGGGATGTCACTGTGCACTCTTTTCATTCTTTAGTGTTAAGTATCTTCTTTTTGTCCAGACAGGAACCTCCTTGACATCAGGAATGTTCAAGGACTATTTCTGCTTCATAATGATACTGGACATAAATATTCAAACTGTCCTCAGCTCCAGCACTGGGACATCTTATCCACAGTAATGTGAGCCTCGTTATTTATTTCAGTGGCTGAGTGAGAAAGATCCGGGTGTGTATATAGAGCCATGTGAATCTGCCTAGCCAGAGAGACATGCCTGCGCAGTCCGCTAATACGCCGCATACTGGTGGCAGGCTAACCAGTAAACACATAAGTTAAAAAACACGCATTTTAAAAATTGCTTAAATAGGCATCTTTGTTGGTGCACATGCAGTAAATGGTGATTTGTCCTGCTTCTCACAGCTTACCCATCACCAGCAGTGCAGGCACAGCTTGAATCAGAGGCTTGTATATAGACCTCCACACCAGCATACCCTTTCACTGGCATCATTTAAGAGTTGATGAAGCTGGTGTGCTTTTCTTGGTGATTAAGACAGGAAAACCCTTCATTTAAAATGTATGTGCTATGAGCTGAATTTGCTTACACTTCATAAAGCGCTTCAGTCTGTACCCATCCATATCTTCTCTCATTTAGCACCCACCACCACTTTTTTTAAACACCCCCTTATCCTTTTCTTTCTTTTTACCCCAGTAGCCATTGTTGTGTTGTATCCCAGCAGGATGTGTCAAAGCTGACTAAACAGCTCTGAGTCACAGTGTTGTTTCTGAAGCTGTAGGCGCTATGGACTGGTGGAGATTCCAGCGTTCCTTGGATGATAATGTAAGGGGATGAGATGAAGAGGGTAGATGGCCACATGGTAAATGAGAACAGGCAGCAGCAAAAAAATAAAATAAGATGAAACCTTTAGGCACGTTATGCATAGAACTGAAAAAGTCACTTTTGAGAAAATGCAAATATGAATGCGTTAAACTGCTTAATGAAGACCAAAAGTGCCGCACAGCCCTTCATAGAAGTGGCAAGAAAAAGATACAGAACACATGATATCTCTTGCCTGTTCTCATTTACATGGTGGCCAATCCCCGAGCCTCATTCTGGTGGAGGTTTCTTCCTGTTAAAAGGGAGATTTTCCTTCCCACTGTTAAGTGCTTCCTCATGGTAGGTCATCTAATTTTGGGGGGATTTTCTGTATTATTGTAGGGTCTTTACTTTACAACTTAAAGGGCCTTGAGGCCACTGTTGTTGTGATTTGGCACTATATAAAAATACAACTGAACTGAATTGGTTTGAACACGAGACAGCGAGCAAGTATCAGTGTCAGAGGCGCTAATTCATCACACCAAAACACGTCTATGTCTCCATCTCTGCTTATCCATGTCTGTCACTCCAGCTTTGAATCTTTGAGCTGAGTGGTAAATAATCTTAATGAAAATATGCAGTGGACAGTGACTTTTACATTCTGGTTTGGCATGTATGAAAATGTGCTTTTTTCTTTCTGGCAAAACAACTATGCTCACTATATCCAGCTGTAATAAGATCCAACTTCTGCATGGAGATTCACACATCACTTTTCTTCTAAGCCATATAGCCCCCATGTACGTGTATATACTGTATGTGAACCCCAGAGGTCTGGTGCTGTGGCCTTTGCTGGTCTAAATAAAGAAGGGCCTAAAAGTGGGTAGTGGGCCATGAGTTCAGGTCAAAGGGAATGTGAAACTATAAACCAGGAGGCCTGTGAACCTCGGGACCAGGCATCACACACTATGTTTGCTTGGATGTTTGTTGTCAGGCCGGCTGCCTCGATATTCATTGATGAGCCTGAGGTGTTTGTGTGTTTGTGAAGCTGTTCTGTGAGCATGAGGACAAGGCCTCTGTAATTTACTGTGGACAACAGGCAGATGGAAGCAGCTGACTCCTGCTTTACTGCTGTTTAGTATTACTTTGCACTGCACTAAGTAAATATTTTATGCGGTTAACGTGAAGTCACAGTTTCGATACCTGATAAATTGATCAGTTGACTGTCAGAATATTTTATTAATCAGTTATCAAGCAAGAATCCCAGCATCTCAAAGGTTAGAAATACTGGCTAGCACAGATTTAGTCTAAATATGATTTCAGATGATAAAAATCAAAAAAGTTTAAAATTTTATTTTTAAATTGAGAATGAAATATTGATTGCCTGCACTAAGGTTCAACTTCTAAGCAGCTGAATGAATATATGTAAAAATGATGGAGGTGTTTGATTATTTTTTTTGTCACTGACATCATGATGTAATTCGGGAAATCAGTGGTATGAAGTTTCAAAAACTTGTTGCTAAGTAACATCTGTAGCTTTCTGCTCTCTCTTATGTTTCCAGAACTTTGATTCTCTCGAGGGATCCATCCAAAACCTTCTGTCTGTGCTGTTCCCGCCCTTTGAGGCCACCGCCCCCACGCTTCTCAGCCAGCTCTTCCAAGTCATCGACAATCATTATCAGGGAGACGCCCTTCGGTGCTTGCTGGACTTTCTGGTCCCAGCCAAGCACATCTTAGACACCGTGCAGCAGGCTGCATGTGTAAGTCATTGTTTGTAAACCCCAGTGGGATGCTAAGCTAAAGAGACTTTTATGTACATTCAGCACTTTTGTTAATATAGAGCAGAATACTGAGTACACTTCTTTCTGTTGCCCATGTCCTGTCCCCTTTAGGCTCCATACTCTGGTGTTCTTTTCGTCTATGAGGGCTGGCCTCTGTGCTTATGTGACCAAGTTGTCGTCCATCTTGCTCCCATCGACCCAGTGCTACTTCAGCCGGGTGATTTTTATCTCCAGGTGGCACCATTCTGTGACCAATCAGCTCGCATCGTGGTTTGCAGCCTCCTGGAAGACGAGGACTTATTGGAGGAATTAGTAGAGGAAACCCCAATTCCTGAAACTTCCTATCCTTGCATATTCAGCCTCGACTGGTTAGATGAGCTCAACAACGGCCGCCAGGGAACGCCTCTCAGCCGATGCCTGCTTGCCACAGAGCAGGGCGTGGTGAGGTTACCATGGGAACGGGTGGCCGTGCCTGAATTTGCCGACAGGCCACACAGTGCTAGGAGTAGTATGGCCTCTGCTCCTCGCTCATATCCTGCTTTGCCATCTCCGCTTCCTCTCCTTTCACCTCTTCCTAATTCTTCATCTAATCAATCTTTACCACTTATTCCTTCAAAGGAATCTGCACTCAAACTGCTTCCTCTAACCATTCAAAATTCAGTTTTAACATCTTCTTCACATCCCTCTCCCTTCTCCGTGGAGACCAGAATATGTCCAGCAAAGCACGGTATTGCTGTGTCGCTTTGCTTGGTTGATGTTAGTGCTGCTTCTTCGTCAAGGCTGATCAGAGTTACAGAGACTGAATCAGAGCCTAAGCCTTTAGGTTGGGTGTCCCCTAACACGTGGGATAGCCGCTTTACTGGGAAAGGTACAAGCACAAGACCAAGCACTGTTTCAGATACGTGGACCCCTACGAATACTGATCTAATTGTATGCAAAGGTCAAGATAAGGGTGCTGAAATCACAGCGCAAGATAAAGGTAAAGATAGAAACCTTCAAGATACCAGTAGAGGTGAGCCAGCACCCATTGTTGGTGCAGAAGGGGAATATATTGATATCCTTCAAGCCACTATGCTTTTCGGTAGAGCTCAGTCAATTAAAGAAGAAAAACAAAAATCAGAGGCACAAATCCAACCACATGCACAAATTCAGGGACAAATGCAGAGATATCTGCAGAGACCTGCACAAATCCAGCCACAGGATTCACACAGGCAAACACAAGGGCAGACGGCAACACGGATGCCACCTCCCACACAGTGGCAAGCACCAGTGCAGCTACCTGCAAAACCTCAAACGCAAAGTCATCTTAGACCCAACGAGTCTGCAGAAAAAGGACCTCCATCCACTTTCAGTCCTTCCCAGCCTCACCACCCTCACTCTGACTTCACTGATCCCTCTGAGTGTATCCGGACTGTGCATTTCTCAGAGAAACCCTGTACTCCATGCATGAGAAGAAAACAGGGCGGAAAGGTTTCCAGGGCTCAGGAGCTGAGGTGTCGATACAGGGACTCCTACCAGGCTGCGCTGCAAAATCCCGTCACATTTGGAAAGGAGAAAGAGAAAGGAGCTGCATTAGCTGTGGTGGAGGAGGATGGTGATTTCTCACTGTGTAAAAACAGACAGGGGCCACTTGAGAATGAAACAAGGGATCTGTGTTTTAATTTTCAAAGAATGTATGGTGACTCTGGGATGCAAAACCACCGTCCTCAAGCTGTTTGTAAGGAGTCGGGAGAATATGACACAGCTCCGTATTGGAAACCAGGAGATATAAACATCACCCCCTGTATGGATTACAGGGGAATAAATGCTTGTCACTTTGGTGAGCTACCAGAGCAGACATATGATAGGACCACAGTGCCATTTAGGGAACCACTGGATGTAAACTCTGCCTATGGCAGTACACACAATGTGAATGGAACAAATTCAACAGTAGAAACACAGATGACTAACGCTAAAGCTCAGTCGAGCTCAAATGGACAGTCACGTGTCTCCACCAAACACCACGGATTACTATTTAGTTCGAATGAAATTTCTGGGAAGCACGTGACCCTCAAACCCTGCGAGCAGCTGCCAAACAGAACAAGTTCTGCGGGGAGCCCTTTCACAGCATCACAAAACACACAAGTATGCACATCGAATAAAAGGTGTTCATCCCTCTCCACTGCTGTTGTGGACACCTCAGAGAAGTGTGAACTGGTTATCGTCGATGGTAAAAATGTCAGGAGGAAAGAAAATAGCAACTCCTGTGCAGAGATTCCCCAGCTGCATGTGGTTAAATGTAAAAACAGCACCGCCTTCAGATTAGTTTCACCAAAGATCAACAGGAGGAACATGGCTGTTCTAGGTACATACTTAAGTCATTCTTCTCTGTAGTTGTCTTTGCGGTCATTTTGGTGTTGTTAGGTTCATTTTATTTTGTTTTCAAACTTTGTTCAGATGGTGATCAGCCTGGCAGCGCTTCCATAACTAGTAGAAACAGCCAGCAAACACAGAAACCATCACAAACAGATACACCTCTAGTGGCAGGGACACAGAAGACCTCCCGGCCTCCCTCTGTTCGTCCTAGACCTGACCACTTACCTCTAGGATCTCCAGACCCCGGAGCCCACCCCCTCTATCTGGGAGTAGCATCACTTACAGGTAATCAATTTGATATACAATAAATAAAATAAAAAGCTATCCATTAATATCCATGTGCACTGATTGAAGAATCATCTTGGAACATTGTTGCTCTTTCTCACAAATACCACTGTAAAAAATACTCCACTGGCCTTATGCAAGTATGCTCTCTGAGTACAGCATGCAGTATGCGGCACACCAGAAGTCCAGTAGCTAGCTGTGGCTTTACTAGACTGTTGGGTGCAGTTACACATCAGACTGCTTAATGACCTGACTGCACCTCTGTTGGATAAAGTCTAGAAAGGTTCAGAGCTGCAGTGTAAAAGCATCAATATAAAAATCTCATCTGCTATCTAATATATGACATTATTTCAGTGTGAGAGTCTGTATCTGTGATTTTATTTATTTATGAAAATAAATATTTTATTGTTTTTGCGCTCATAGAAAACATTTGCTTTGCAACATTTGCTGTGAAATTCACTTATAAAGTGTTGTGTTTAACTTGGAGGCATCTAACAGTGTGGTTTCAGAATTCAACCAAGTGAATTCTACAGGAAAATGTGAATGACCTTGCTCGGGTCTAGTTTGTTTGTCTTTGGTTGCTGCAATGTGTTGTTGGACTCCTCATGTAAATGTGAAGCAGGCGACTCTACTGACCTGTAGTTAGAGGTCATTATGCAATGATGAAATCTTAAATATGAACACTGCTGCGTAACCCATTACTCCTAATAGAAGCCTTCACTACTATGCATTGTACCTAGAAAACATTGAACCATCTGTTTGCTTCTCTCTTTTTTGATTATTATTATTCTAGACTTTGGTCCTCACTATTTTGTCAGCTGCAGTATTATTTTGCAAAGTTTTTCTCACTTTTAAACTTTTGAAAATATATCAGCTCGTTTGTGAAAACCCTCCTGCGTATGCAACATATTTTATTTTTATTTTTATCCTCATCTCTCCTTTCTCTTACCCCTCCAGGCGGCAGAGACAGGACGGGCAGGGCAGTAGTTGAACTGTATGGTGACCACCCGGGATGGCGAACAGCTGTAACAAGCCAGGAGATCTTCCAGATGCTGCTCTACTTCCACTCTATTACCAGGTAAGAAATGAATAAATCATTCAACCAAACACTTAAAATAGACCCTCTCTGCATTCACAGACCTGCTGGTAAGCAGGAGTTTTCTCATTTATGTGGTTGTCTCTGTTTTATTTGTGGAAATACTGTGTGCTAGTTGGAATGTTTGTTTTTGTAGGACAGAAATCAGAGACAGTGGGATGACACTAGTGTTCGATGCGAGGAAAACTAATCCTCAGCCGCACCTCTATAAAGCTTTGATGACTCTTCAGGTATGAAGCAAACAAACTTTCCTTATTACAGCTTGCTACAGCTGATCACAGGTAATTGATGTTTTATGTGTTAATCTCTGGCTGAGTGCTCCTGTTTGCAGATCATAAATACTGGGTGAAAGATCAAGTCCTAAAATGCATCAGCACCCTGCTTGTTTGCAAGAGAGCAAGAGATGACATTAGTTTTCAGTATACATCTGTTGATTTATTTGTCATGATTAGCTCAGTGGAGTGTTAAATCCTTGCAGGAGCAGCGCCCTCAAGCAGTGAGCAGTTTGGTTATGCTGGTGGACAAAGAGAACAACTTCAGACCAGAAAGGTGTCCAGGGATACAGGTCAGCTTTTTCACTCTTTACATCCATTTTTAAAAGAAAGCCCTCGTAAAGCAGGGGAGTTAAACATTAGGCCCAGGGGGCAGAATCAGCTCAGCACAAACGCTAATTCAGCTCACTGAACATCTGTGTGTATGTATTACATGCCATATATGTATATATTATGCATTATTTCTAAGAGTGCAAAAGCATGTGTGTCTAGCCATGCAAATATCTTACATCTTGAGACTCTTTGCATTTACAGTCCTGTTCCCCAGAAGACAATTTCTTTCTTTTGTGAATGAAATCTAATCTCCTATATGTGTTTGCAACTGAACTCTGCCTCCTGACATCTGACCCACGTTAACTCATGGACTGAACATACACACACACAATGGACAACTGTACCCTCAAACACACAATAATAACATGGAGTGAACCACCACTCACAACCACTAGCACTTTATATAGCCTCTGTAGAAATTATCCACACCCTCACTTACCTTAACTGCACTACTGTATAGCCCTGTGTAAACAATCATTCTGTACATACGATAATTTTTAACCCTACAACTGTTTACAACTTGCATAGTTCCCATTTCTGTATAGCTGTATATCTCAGATTCCTGTAAAGTTATTTATTTCATATTCTGTATAGTTTTTCATATTTATATCCTGTCCATATCCTGTACATAGCTTGTACTCACTACAGCCTGTACATACTTATAGTTATAGAATATTCACAACATACTTCATACCGTGTACATTATAACATACCATAATAGACCCATTTCTGTAATATACTTACATATCTATATTATTGCTAATATATATTGTAATATATCTATATCACTAAGCACTTCTGGATGGATGCAAACTGCATTTCGTTGCCCTGTACCTGTGCATGTGCAATGACAATAAAGTTGAATTCTAATTCTAATTCTAATTCTAACTAGCAACAGCTAAATATTTTGTTAAGAGAGTAAAATATGTCATATTGCATGACTATCAGCTGTTGAAGGAAAGAACAGGTCTTTAATCAAAGATAAGTTTTCTTTATCAGATGTTTTGTTTTCAACGGTGTATAAGATGAACTAATTACAAAACTAAATAGATCAAAACGATCTGCTGTTGATCTTATAAGGACAATCATCTAAATCAAATACCAGCAAACACACCGAGAGGTCCAAAGTTCCAGTTTTGTCCGTGCACTAATTAGTTAAAATGAAAGCAAAAAATGTAGAATTTGAAGGATTTAATAAACCAGATTACATAAAGATCTACAATGTGTCTGCTAAAGGTGATAAGTGAACAATCTCCTGTGGTTAAATACTGAGTAATGACTTAAATATGTTCCTGGTAATTTGACAGACTGATATAGTGACATCAGTTAAATCGTTGCTGAAGCTGGTGGAGGTGAGTCAGCTGAGTTCACACCTGGATGGGACACTGTCTCGTGGTAACGTTGACTGGAAGGAGCTACATCAGGTGAGGCCGTCACATTATGATATTAACTGTTTCCATTTGTCCATGCCTGTCTGCCTTTTCACTGCTTAGCCACATCTTTTGTTCTGCAGAAACTCTTCCCATTTGTCTACGATCTGCATGTGGCCTCCAGCCTGCTCCTGAGAGCCATCAGCAAGCTCGAGGAGCCCCGCAGGACAGATACTGTACAGGTACTTGAACACTTGCCTTTGACTGGTTTTTCATTTTGTTATTTGGACCTTGGAAATTGAGGTTACCTTCTCCTCAGTAACTACTTCTTTGTTTGGTCTTTATGTAACAGGGTGTGCAGCAGTGCATGATAGACCAGAGGACTCTGATGAGGGATGTTCTGGAGGACAGCCGATTGGTCAGCCTGCAGAGAGAGGGTGGAGCTATCCTGGCTAGGCTAAGGAAGCAGAGCGACCTCAAATACCCCCACTGTGAGGACTTTAGGTAACCACGAATCATCCTAATGCTATGTTTGCAAGTGTAGAAAATCCCAGCTGTTGTCCTACAGTCTGATTCAGGTTTTGCTGTGAAACAACAAGTGTCAGTATCTTTCTATAACTGGCAATTAAACATTGTTAGAATAGCAAAGTGTCATCTTAACATCACATTTGCCGTAGTTTATTGAATATGAAACAACAGGTACAGGAAAGAACATGAGGCCAGACACACTGATTCATTTATAAGTAAGTGTTTTCCTACACTTTGAGTAGGTGCTGGCCTTTATCTTTTCAGGTAAGTTACATTAAAAGTGTGGTCTCATCTTCAGTGGGGGTGCTGGAGTACACTGAAATGTTTAAAATGACATTCACTACTTTTATCAACTTCTTTGTGAAGCCTTTGATGTTACGTTTTCCTCAATACAGTGATGCAGTGGACTCAGTGACAGGTCTGTACAACCACGTTGAGGAGCAGGCTCACGTCCTCGTGCAGCGGTCCAACGTGTCGCTGGAGCACCTGGAGTACCTGCTCCAACTCAGAGAGATGGAGGGGCACTTCACACAGGTACGTTGACTGATGTTCTGTTTACTAAGGTTAAAGGTTTCTTATTTGAAAAGGTATTTTTAGACTAAAGTTGGTGTAGGTCCTGTGATCCTGACATCACAAAAGGCCACTGATTCAGCAAGGAATTAGGTGGCTGTATTGAAGTGTAGAATTTCAGGATTTTTGTGTGTAAATAAATTGAAAGTATAATTTAGCTGTAATTGATCATATAGAATATAGTGTTAAAAAGAAAAAACGAGGGCTTGTGCAAGATTTCCTCTAGTTTGTGGCTTTTAATATCACTTCATTACAAATTTAAATCAGGCACTGATGGTAACTTATTTATGCTCTAAGTTGATATATATATATATATACACACCTCAGTGTGTATATATATATATGTGTATATATGCATACATATTATATATACATATATATATATTTATATAAACAGGTAATATGCAAACAGTTTATATTTTATTCCTGCTCTCTTTGTGTTATAATGCGAATGAACAACAAAAAAAAACTAGACACTAAAACATTTTAATTAACTCAGTGCTGCTTTTAACTGAGAAATGAAAAGCAGCACATTCAGTTTAGTTGCAGCTGAATATGCATATGCATATGCACACACTGGAGTCTGCACATATTCAGTTTTCTTATATGCTACATTACCAAATACATAACTTTTGTGTCTCCACCCCTATGTAGATTCAGCAGTGGTTTAATGAGGAGGGAGAGCACCATTTGTTGGAGGCAGAGTCAGTGGAGGACTCTGGAGACAGAATGGAGCAGATCCTCAACATCTTCACTGGTTTCCTAATTGAAGCTAATGTCAGTCTAAGATTTTATTTGTGATTGCCACTCTCCCTGTATTTGTGTTTGTTTGTGCAGCTCTCTGAGTCTCTCTTTCTGTCCCCCTGCAGGACCGACGGCACCACGCCATGTCTTTGGTGTCAGAGGCCGAGCGGCTTCAGCAGAGACGGATCTCCTACCCAGAGACTGAGGCGTTCAGGGATTTTGTCTGTACCTTCAAGTCAGGCCTGGAGGACTTCCTATGCCGAGCAGAGGCGTGTGGCAGAGAGCTGCAGATCATGGTCAACGTGTGCGATTTTTGTGAGCAGGTTTGTATTTGATACTTGTCGCTTGTTGCTCTCATACTGCATGTTTTGCCTGTTTGGGAACCCCAAACTTTCATACTTTTTATCCTGTACTTTGCATTTTTTAACATCTGACTTTCTAGGTTAGAACTACTCGTTTTTTAAAAAGTAGTAAGAAGTCTTTTTCATTTACTTTTATTTAAATAGACATTTCTTTTATAAACAGGCTACAGCACTGTCCAGTGAATGCATTGATTACCTGGACCAGTGTCAGTCCAGAATCCATGCAGTGCAGGACCTTGAAAGCGCCTCACAGGTTAAACAAAGAGACACTCTGCTCCAAAACCAAGACTCTAGTCCAAACATTGCATCCCTTTGTCAGTTTGACATCCATACAGAGCAAGGCTCACATCCAACCACGACCGGTGTTTCCCCCTCATGCACCGACAGCTCCATCCTCCAGGCTTTCCATGACAGGTTCCAACAGTTCAGCCCGGAGAAATTCCAGGAGGTAAAGGCACAGGCCAGCTTCCTGCAGGGCTCCCGGGGGATGCGTGTCTGGAACTTTGCCTGGCTGAGAAGTCAGGAAGCCCGGCAACAGCTTCAGGAGAGGATGCACAATGTGGATGAGGTTTATCACCAGCAACCAGATTCTAGCAGCTGGTGTGAAGGTCATTTTGTTGACGTGGTGAGCACTAATGTTCAGACAGCTTCTCCCGGCAGCCATAATTTGGTGGTACAATCAACCCCTGGGCCTCGGCATCCGCAGTGGGAAAGCATCATGTCAGGAGCGGTGGATTTAGGAAAGAGAAGACCGATCCTGGGCAACAACTGCGCTAATTCAACAGCTGTAGCCTGCTGTAACATCATCGTTAAACCTGAGGATTACAGTGAGGCTGGAATTTACCAGGGGTCAAAGGTCGCTCCACAATCTCCTCATAGGTAAAATAATTTCTTTGGTTGTCTATCCATCCCTCTTATTAAATATTTAACTCACTTTGATTTCCAAAGCAAGTCTCACACTCTTCTGTTAGATAATATTTGTAATATTTGGGAGAATTTCTCTGTGTAATAATAATTATAATCCAATTATAGTAATTGTAGATGCCCTGTGCATTATGTCATGGTATACAAAATTTAAACAAAAAATACAAAAAGTGTTTTGGATCTCCGCTGGCATAAAAAATAAAGATTTATGGATCTGAATAAACATTTAAGATGATTAAGAACCTTAAAGGCAGTTTTGAGTTGGTTTTCTGTAGCATGGCTGTGCTACAGAAGTAGTAACAGTGTCTCTGTGTCATTTTTATACAGGTCAGAAAGGAGAACAGAAAGAGAGGTGAAGAGGAGACAAATAAGCAGAGCTAGGAGCGAGAGAGACACTGCCGCTCTGTCTCAATCCCACACTGTCGGCTGCCAATGGTTTCCATGGGGACGGGGTTTTGGGGTGAGGTCAGCGAGTCAGGACTCATGTACCACACGAGTGGCAAAAGCAGGATCATCTACTCCTCCAGAGCAGCGAGTTCGAACCCCATCATCTTGTTCCCACCATGGTCAGCCGTCTTGTCGAATCCTCCAAGAAGCTCAGAAGTTTCAGATCTCCCGCCATGGGAGCTTCTGCTCAGAAGACTCCTGCATGAGCGACCACGGGACTGTGGGGGGTAAAGGGACTTCATGCTGCAAACACTCCAGCCTGCCCACTGGGAGGAATGAGGGGACCTGTTGTTTAGAGAGTCCACATGGGAGTGCCAGCCGCGCCCTGTAAGTCTTCTGTGTGTGGGTGAAATCATTATGGCCTATAGAGAATAAGTAATATTTGATGATTAACTTTAATTTGGCTCATCTTATGTGGCTCATGTGAGTCTTTCATGCACTCTTTTCTGTCTCTAAGCTGGCAATGAAGAGCTACAGGTACTGTCTGTTCACTTTCCCTCTGTTTTTTCCATCTTTGTGTCATGGATTGATGGAACGGGCTTACTGAGCACAGACTATCAGTGCTGCTATTACCTCACTGGAAATTTCGAATATCTTAAATACTGTGCTGAGAAACTTTGTTTGCAATAAATTTACATTTAACCCAATGCAGAAGAAGTTGGGGGAAAAATGTAGGTTCGTGGTGTAAATATTTATCTGTGCCCAGCGGGTTGTTTCCATAATTCACAAATGCTGGCTTTTTTTTTCTTACTATATACGTGACGGAAGCAAAATAATAATGTATCTATCTGAAATGGGAAAGATAGCTGATGATAAGCGTAACAACGAGAATGTACAGTACTGTGAAAAAGTCTTGGACCACCTCTCATTTCTTTGTATTTTTCTTCAAAGAAGTTTGTTGTATTTTTTTAATAACTAACACACTGGTACACAATCATTCATTATGATAACTCAACATTATTGAAGCAGTGTGAGGTCATCTTGACAGAGAATAAAACAAAAGGCAGCCAACATCCGAAAAAGAAAACACTTTCAACCTTTCAACCTCAGAACTGTACACACAGATTTTGCCTTATATACTGTATTCCCATTTATGTTTGCACATTACAATAAACCGCTGCACCTTTACCTATATTTGTAGGAAAATATAAAAAAAATAAGGGCCGGTCAAAGACTTTTACACAGTACTGTAGTTATCAGAAGATGTCTGCACTTTTTTTTTACCTGAGCATGTTAACATTTGTTTAGAATATTTTGTATGATTATATCCTCCTGTCACCAGGAGGCTGCAGCGTGTCATGGAGGAGTTGGTGTTCACAGAGAGGGAGTATGTCCGCTCCTTAGGCTACATCCTCACCCACTACCTCCCCCTAATGGACAGACTAGACATCCCCCAGGACCTCAGGGGCAAGCGAGGGGTCATCTTTGGCAACCTGGAGAAGCTTTATGATTTCCACAGCCACTATTTCCTGCCAGAGCTGGAGGCCTGTCCAAGGGAGCCTGCGATGATGGCCCGCTGCTTTCTCAGACACGTGAGTAACAACTCTGTGACTGCGTTATACTTTTTCATACAATATTTATTCTACATAATGTTTTTACTTCTTCTCAGAAAAAATTTTCACTTTACATTAAACTGTATTTTTCCACAGAGTGAGAGTTTTGGTCTATATGCTTTGTACAGCAAGAACAAACCTCAATCAGATGCCCTGATCCTGCACCGTCCCCATGACATCTTCAAGGTTAATTTACGCCTTCCTGTCAATGAAAAACTTTTAAAGCAGTTTTCTAACTTAATGATGTAAAGGAGATTTACTGTATTTATTATAACTCTAACTTACAACTCTAAAAGAGCTGAGTGATTAAAAGTATTCCACAGACAACGTTTTACCCCTCAGCTGAAGGGGCTGATGGGCTATTGTTGTTACCCACTTACCCCGTTACTGGCAGGTGGAAGGGAGGTGTGGAGACCCAACTATGTGAACATGATAAATCAAGAATGAGGCACTGTAGGATTTTCAAATCGATACGATTAGGGATGGGTATCGTTTAGGTTTTATCCGATACCGGTGCCAAATCGGTACTTTTGAAACGGTGCCGGTGCTTAAACGGTGCTCGAACCGGTGCTTAAAGAATGGAGAACACAAACTTTGTCCAAAAACCTCTCATGTTCAGCTGGGTTTTTTTGTAAAAAGATAACAATGTGTGCCTTTTCTGCAGCTATGTGGCATATATGGTATCACTCTTGGCTGGAAGCAGTGCTTAATCAATGGAAAAAACACAAACTTTGTCCAAAAACCTCTCATGTTTAACTGTTTTCCAATTTTTCTTTGGTCATTTTAGCCTTTTTGGCAGGGTGAAGGGAGTATCTGCCATCAAACAAGAAGACAGCCGCATGTAGCTATGATGATGTTTGCTAGTTCACCTTACATGCATTAATGTAATAACGTGGTTAGCCTACTCAACGTAAATTACACACGAACAACATTAAGCTACTCACGCAGAGAAGAACGGCTGCTGCTGCATCATCATCCTCATCATTTCTGCTACACTGGCAGGGCTAGGGGCCAGGACTCTATTCTTCGGGTTTTTGGGGTATGTTGCTCCGGGTCCGATAACTGGCAACCCACCCGACGTGCACGGTGTGAGGTCTCGCAGCAAGCTATCAAATACCGCGCATTTCTCGGCTTTAAAAAAAAAAAACCGCTATGCGTCGCCAGCTGTTTAATCGAATTCTTGGTGTTACCTCCTTTGACAGTATCAGCTTAAAGCACTTGTTGCAGGCTGCTGAGTTTGCATATTTTGCTGTGAAGTACAGCCAGACTTTTGACCGCTTTGCCTTGGGCATTTTTAATCTGTAGCTCTGCTCTAACAGAACGTACGTACCTGGCCCCGCCTACTATCCTCGGAAACGTAAAATGATTGGCTAGAAGTGTATCACAGCTCAGGAATAAAAAGCACCGAAATAAAGCACCGAAATGTGCGCTGCTTTTCCGTCTGGTTACTACCGTTTATGTCAGAACCGACACCGGTACCCATCCCTAGATACGATAGATGCACCTGGTAAAAACAAATTCTAATCTGTGTGACCTCGATCTCACGATCGGGGCTTTTGAAAGTTTCAGAGTTTTCTGAAAATCTGGTGTTTGCGGTAACTCAAGAAGGAACCTAGGCACCTAGGATGTTCAAACTTGTACCATAAGTGCATTTTCTAGGAAGCGTAGGGGTAGCAGTATGTTTAATAATGCACCCTTCCAAGGTATATAAGAACAGCTCCCACCATTGTCCAACAGCTACAGTAGGAGTGTTTGTGCCATGCTTTTACTTTTTAGACTTACGCTCTACCTTTTTTGTTCCTTCACAGAAGAAGCAGCAGGAGCTGGGAGACATGATGGACCTTTCATCCTACCTTCTGCGCCCTATCCAGAGAATTAGCAAGTACAGCCTTCTGCTCCAGGACATGTTAGCTTTGGCTGGCTCATACAGGCCAAAAGATATAATCCAGGATGCACTGTGCACTTCTAATATATGCGCGCAAAGCGTGTCCGGCCCAGCTGTGTATGTGCCTGACCTGACGAGCAGTGAGAGGGAGCGGGAGAGGGCCGAGATCCAGGCTGCCGCAGCTCTGATTCGATTTCAGATGCGTCATGGCAACGATTTACTCACCATGGATGCCATTCAGGATTGTGATGTAAGATTTTAAAACGGGAGGCCGGGTCAACTTAAATTACAGTTGTTGCATGACAGTGACAGTTGCGTCCCCTTTTTTCTGTCAGGTGAATTTGAAAGAACAAGGCCAGCTGATTCGCCAGGATGAGTTCACGGTTTTCTTCAGGAAGAAGAAATGTGTCCGCCGCGTCTTCCTCTTTGAAGATCTGATTCTCTTCAGCAAGACCAAGAAGACGGACATCGGAAACGACGTGTACATCTACAAGCAGTCATTCAAGGTCTGCACATGTCCTTGCTCATCAAAGGGTTGTCAGAACCTAAATAGTCAACCCTTTTTGAACCTTAAAACACAATTTACAAGGAATTACATGTCAATGCTGCTTGAATCCTCCAGGATGAGCAATTTCTACATCTCTTTCTATTTTCTTCTTCAGACAAATGACATTGGGATGACTCATAACTCTGCTATGAGCGCTCTGTGTTTTGAGATCTGGTTCCGGAGGAGAAAAAGTGAGGACACCTACACTCTGAGAGCCTCAAGCGTGGAGGTGAAGAAATCCTGGACCACAGACCTGGAGAGGATACTCTGGGATCAGGCTGCTCATAGTAGAGGTTGTGACAACATACTGTCTTTATTTAGCATTTGACCCAGTGCACGGTGCTTCACAGGTTTAAAAACATATTGTGAATCTACGTTTTGTTCCAGAAATGCGCATGCAGGAGAGGGTATTCATGGGAATGGACCGCAAGCCATTCATGGATATTCAACCCAGTGATGCTGCAATTTGTGACCGAGCTGTCAGCTGTGTTGTTACCGACAGAAGTAAGGAGCTGCACATACAACATTTTAAACTAAATTCCACTTCATCTATCAGATATAACATAACAATTCAGAGTTCTCTTGCAGTCTTGGTGTTATTTCCACCCTTTGTACTATAGTTTTAGTTTTTTCAGTTAATTAAAAGTTTAACATTTAATTCATCCATTTAACCCTCCCAAAAGGCTTGAGGTTGACATTAGGTTGTAATTATTATTGTGTCATGGCTCTGGGGATGGTTAGGAATTAATTGAGTTGAAAATCACTATAATCCATTGCAAAAAAAACAAAAAACATCATTCCTTTTCCACAGCTGATATGCTTGCAATTGGTGTAACACCACCAAAGTGTAACATTCCAATTGGAATCTTTACACTAGTAAAGATCCCCTGGATACAGGAAATCTGATCAAGGGCTGTGTCCTGAAACATATTTAAGTTAAATGTGACAATAAAGGCACTTTACGTGTTATTTGAAAAACTTTAACTTACAGTGGGGGAAATAATTAATTGATCCCTTGCTGAATTTGTAAGAATTTGTAAGTGTCATGTCATTGAATAAAATAAGTATTTGATCCCCAAGCAAAGCTTTAGCACTTGCTGGAGAAACCTTTGTTGGCAACCACAGCAGTAAGATGGTAGTTGGTCACCAAGTTTGCACACATATCAGGATTTTGGCCCAATCCTCTTTACAGAAACTCTTAATCCTTTATCTTTCTTGGCTGTCAACAGATTTTGTATATGGCTGAGGTCTGTGACTGGCTAGGCCACTCCACGACCTTAACATGCTTCTTTAGCCCGACAGTATGGGTATGGTATGGGGTGTGTCAAAGATTTTACGCCCATTGAGTCATTTACATAAAATGGGCTTGTTCTGCCCAACTGCCTTCAGATCCTCCATTGTAGTTTGGACTAATCCACCACCTTTCTCATTATCACTCCCACCTAATGAAGCAAGATCCTGCATGGAGCTGCAGACTAAGCGCAACTGATTGTCATTTGTATTTCTTCCATTTCCAAACAGTCACACCAGCAGTTGTCATCTTCTCACTAAGATTCTTGTTGATTGTCTTGTAGTCCATTCCAGCCAGCAGGCCTGCAATCTTGTCCCTGATGTCCTTTGCCAGCTCTTTGGTCTCGCCCATGGTGGGAGAGCTTTATACACATAACAATTTGAGATCAGGAGTATCTGTAATTAACTGATGAATACACTGATTGTAATCTGTGGGAACCACAAATCTGGCTGGTTTGTAGTGGATCAAATGATTATTTCCTCCACTGTGCATGTATCACTTACAAAGAGCACATCAAACAAAAGCTATTATAATTGAGGAAGCGCTGAAATACTCTCAAAAACTACTTTTTTGTATTTTTATAAAATTCTTTAATGAATTGTTTTTAATCAATTGCATATCATTTCATTCTTCTTGTTCTATCACATCACAGATAATTTTGGGGAATGGGGGGCTGTGCATCAGTTTGGTCTTTGTTGTACTAAACGTGTTATAAAGCGCTTTGAGGGTCTCGAAAAGCGGTATATAAATGCAATCCATTATTATTATAAACAAATTTTTATAGCACTGATTTTATTGATTGCCCTGACATTTGGTAAAGCCCACTAATCCAGCTACGGAGAGAATACTTTTTCATGTGCATGTACTTCAACAGTCCTCATTGCTCACTAATCAAGCCCATTATTGTCTCATTAATATCTATGTATGTCGTCAGTCCCTGTGGCGTGTTGTTCACACAGGGGTTTAGACTATCCCCGACCTCACTCCATTGGCTCTGGCAGCACCACCTCCACCACCCTCAGCCAATCGTCTTCCTCATCCGGCCGTGGCTCACTGCCCCCTGCCGGACATCCCGGGAACCTGTCGCAGGGCGTGGATGCCAATCCAGCTGTCTGGTCCTCCCCTGACGCTGTGACTGACAATGAACTCAACAATCATCACCTACATCAACATCACCTTAACTATGAGCAGTGCAATGATCGCCATCCACTGAGTGAGTTTATTTTAAGGTTTTTTGTTCCCTATAGAGAGACGTGTTTGTTTGCTGCTGACTTTTTAACTTACTAGTATTCAAACAGTAAATGACTAAATGATAAATCAGAACTAATCATATGGTGATTATCCTAACATAGAGCAGTAGTTATATTTAAATCCACTGGAGGGTTTAAGTTTATCTTTTAGTTTGGCCCAATCTAGTGGCACAGCAGTGTGAAAAACTGCAGTGCGATCTTTACTAGGTTTCTATTTTTTTCTTGAACATCACTATGAAATGTTAACTTATATCAGTTTGATGTCAAAAAACCTGTTTTCTTTCCGTGTAGTGGACAGCACCGAGTCTTCTGAGGAGTGCACGAATCTCTTCAGCAGCTCGGAGCACAGCTGTCTGTCTGCCATCAGTGGCGAAATAGTGGACGACTCCTCCTGTGTATCTCAGAATTCACAGACCCACCCACAGACCTGTCGGACACCCAGCCTGAGGCGAAGCAGCTCACCGACAGCTACCAGAAAGAAGCCAGGTGTAGCTCCCAAACCTCCTCATCTGGCTAATTCTCAAGTGCAGGTGAAGGTGTAACAAGGCAACCTGGTGAATTAGTAAATGAGCTGAAAATTATGGTCTCAGCGTTTCTCAGGTTGTTTTTGTAGCTCAGTTCATTAGCAGGTCTGATGCAGCAGTTTTCCAACATGACGATTCAGTGTCATTAAGAACTTAAGTTATGCAGTTATGTTTTGACTTTTTTATTACATGCTAATATATTTGAGTGGTTTCTTGTTTTGCAGGGTGATGCACTTATAATTGGAAAATCAACAGAAGTTTAATATTGAATCCCCAGCAGAAGAAAGGCAGGTTAAATTCTACATTTATGTCATTTTTCTGTGTTTTTTTATATTAAAAAAGGATACTATTCATGTGTATGTGGTAGTGCATATACACGGGGGGGACAGCATTTAAAATTCCTTAAAAAATTACGAAACCAAGCCCTAGCTTGAAAGACATACACCATAAAACTTTCTGTTGTTAAACCTTTAAATTTGAATAACAGCAGCTAACCTTATGTTGGTCATTTAATAGTCTTTGAAGCCTAAGGACACTTCTTAAAGAAATAGTGACAGATGTGGTTATATCAGTGGCACAGCATTCAGAATAATATGCGCTTTTAATATTTTTACAGATTGGACTTCAACTCAGGCTGGTCAGTCCTGCTGCGGTCACCCAGCAGAGATGGATGAACTATCAGAATGAAAAATATTATGTACAACCAGACTTTGTCATTTTAGAGGCGTTTGGGGTTTGCTTTTGCATGTGTCATACCTCAGTCACTCAAATGTGGTAAATTTGATCATATGAAGAAGATAAGGCTGTGATGCTGATGTCACACATTCATCATGAAGTGTGAAACGTAGCGCCATCAGTGGGAGTTTTTTAATAAACACAATCAGATATGTGATACGAGGTGTGCCTAGTCTTTTTGCCCATCAGAGTCGTCCTAATGCCCCCCAATGCAGGTTTTACCTTTATAAAGAACCAGGTATCTGCTGTTACAGCTGTGGTGGATTAAAACCATAGCAAAAATATGCAGTTGAATAGGAATAATTATACCTGCTGCCTCACATTAGGTCACCAAAAATTCCAGAAAAACATTCTCATGTCATGAAATATAACTAATATATATTTTAAAGTGTGATTTGTCTTTTCTGCTGATGTCTGGAGGCTGTGTTATAAAAGAGCCCCTTGGGGTGACCAGATAGCAAGGAGGCATTCTATGACTGCATACTTTTTAAAATATGATTTGTATGATCTTCTATCCTGTACAGCTTGTACAATTGTTGATTAACAGGGATCATAGAGATAATGTTTTATTTATGGCTGTCTTGAAAGGTAGCAGCTCATGTGAGACAAACACCAGAGCAGCATGTATAAACCACTCCAATCTAGAGTATTTAATGCTTTTTTTTTTCTTTTGTCAAAGTCAAAGCATTGCTTAGGAAGTAAATCGCAATCATGTATTTTTGCCAGCTTAACCACATTGTTCTGCCAATACGCTCGCACAGAGCCCAGTACTACTTGGAAACTCAGGCTTAACATGAATGGGGATAAACTGAGAAATGTGGATACTGTATGGATTGAAATATAAAATTAATTTAATTAATCTACAGTAAATAACACTCGTAAATACATTTCTGTTTCTTCTGTACTGTAACCTTTTGAGGGTCCTTTTACTGCCACTGTATTTTTAAACTGATGCTTTTTACCTGTATGCCTCTAAGTTTCTTAGTAATCCTCCACCCACCGATGTATCTGTACGGAGAGACTAGTCACTCGTGTGTTTTCATATCTTGATTTAAATGACTGTGTGTGTGCAGGGAAGCAAGAAAAGCTACTTCATAATAAGCAGTGAATAGAATAAGGCCTTAATCTTGCAAGCAGAAACCACTTACCGTCTAGGGTCCACTAAGCGTTACATCTGCTCCATGTACCAAGTTTCTCTTTATGAAAACGACCATTAAAACACATTTTTAAATGTGTTTTCTTTAAAGGTACCGGTGATGAGTGTCATGATTTTCTAAGTTTTGTTATTCTATGTAAATATAAAGAGTATACAAATCATGACAGGAAAAGCTAAGGCAGTAACACAGTAGCCTTTGGTTTGCATGTTTGTTTTTCATGGCACTCACCTTTTGTGCATCTGTATCCCTTTCCTTTGTGCTGACTTGCTTTCTTTTATACTTTTTATTTGTTGATGTAAATTAGTTCTGTTTCTTAATTTTTCCTATTCAAGGTCAGTAGGGTTGTGTTGTTTCTTTCCACCCTGAATTAAGGTCTAAACGACTCAGTCATGTGAGGAGCAAAGAGAGGAAATGCAGCCCTTCCTTATTACACACACAACATCCTCACAGATACAGACACTTACTGTGCTACCTACATACGTGCATGATATATTCTGATGACAGTATAATTTTGCAAAAACTAGATTTTTTTTAATGTTATGTTTCAGCCGTGGTCTTCTGTTTTGTCTGTTTGTTGTTTTTACAAAAGCCATTTCATATTGACCATCTGACCTGTAAGCAACATGAGGAAAACCTCATCAGTGCTTTTATATAACCTAATGTTACTGAGCTAAAAACAAACAAACAAAAGTTGGTGTTGTAATTACCTACCCTTAATTTGAAAAGTCAGTGGGATGTGTTCCTGTTTTACATTGTAAAATGTAATTTATACTTTTGTGTTCAACAATAAATTAATATATGATGTAAATGATTTGGGGAAAACTTGTTTTTGTTTTTATCTTTAAATTTAGTGAGTAAGTAGTAGTGTAATTATTTACTCACATCAACTGAGCCTAATTGCTATTACTTTGCTGAGTTAGCACTGTTTGTTTTAACACATGATTTACTGGTTTAGGTCGTGAAGAGAGTCTGTCACAATGCTAGATGCAGAATGAAAGTTCACAAAAAAGGAAGGAGTGTTGTCTCTCTGACCTTCATAACTAAAAACAGAGTTACTGATGTGAGGAGCAGACAGATGGGGGCGTCCCGATTAAGTTACACATGCTACAAATATCCCTCAGGAGCTGTTACACTGTGCAGTCTTTAACCAATAAGCAGCAGCAGCTGAAGTGTGATTTTGCAGAGTGAAAGGACACGAAACCTGCTGCAGATATGAGCCAAGGTAGGGCAGAAGGGGAAAAAAAGGGTTTTAACACCTGCAGATTAAGATGCAACTTTGTCATCATTTTAGGTGGGGGAACTTACACAATCGGTGGCTGACTAAATACTTTTTTGCCCCACTGTATTTCCAGTCTCGCTGACCAAAGTCCTTAAACACATTCAGAAATTCACACACCTCTTTTGTTACTAAACTACTGTAGAGCCCTTTTCCTTTCACACACACGTTCATGTCACTACTTTGTCTGCAGCAGCTTTATTGTTTTCCGCCTGTATTGTGAGTTTAATCTCTTAAGATTTTTCGGGTAGTATAGTTTTATCTTCCTTTGAAAAATCAACTGCTCTGCTGCCACTACACTCTTTCATGTTTGTGATTGGTCAGATGCTACCAATGCCACTCCTTACATGGAAACGTGCAGGGGAAACCCTGGATTTACTCAACAAGCTGTTAACTAGCTTTGTGATCACTTTTTTTTGTTGCAGATGTTAGGGTAAGTGAATCCAGATAACAGAGAGACACCCTGAGTATATTGAAGGGAGGCAGGCAGTGTTGGACCCTTTAATAACTCTGCTGGAAAACTGAACTCATATTTTCCAGCAAAGATTTCACATGTAGAAACTGTTTCTTCTCCATCAGTAGTGCATACAGCTCCCCCTTCAACTCACCATTCTTGGTTATCAGGCTATTTAAGCACTGGCAAGCCTTAAGTTAAAAAACATCTTAGCGTTTGTTTTTAAAAGGATTCCAACATCAAGGGGACCTAATACCAAGCACAACAGATATCTATTACTTTAGAAGTTGGCAAAATCACAGTGAAACTGACAGTAAAGTGTATTCTCTGTGCAACACTAACCCTGAAACACTTGTCTTCAGTATGCTGCATAGTTTTTAGAAATTTCCTGTTATCAAATTTATCAGATTTGTCAGGTGTGGTTGCCCTGATAGTCCTCAATTCCGCAAACTTCTCTCCCATTCAAGGATCTGAAAACCAAATCAACAATGAGGGACAATTTTATTAAGAAAGGTGGACTCAAATGTGCATTTAAAAGAAAAATATAATGGACAAAATAATGACCACTGCTAGTGCTAGTTCAACCTCTTAGTAGATGAATTTAAAAATCCTTAGTGGCTTCCTTCTTGCGTGATTCACTGGAAGAAAACTTGACCTCTGATTTTAAACCTTGAGATCAAGGTCAGCAAATTGTACTTAGATTTTTAGTAGATGTACCTATGGTATTAATTTGAAAATCCTACATCTTCTCATTCTTGAGTCATCACAAAGTTGGATGTCCATGCCGAACGTGTGGCCATCCACCACCCGCCTGGTGGGGTGACAACAATACCCTATCAACCGTTTATGACTGAAGGGAGAAAAGCAGCAAAGGATTCACAAAAGATGCCAACATTTAAATTTGAGAAAAAAATTATTTAAAAAAAAAATGAAAAAACAAAAGTCTCTGTAACTGACAGGTTTTTAACTCCATCCATCCATCCATCCATCATCCATCCATCCATCCATCATCCATCCATCCATCCATCCATCCATCCATCCATCCATCCACCCATCCATCCATCCATCCATCCACCCATCCATCCATCCATCCACCCATCCATCCATCCATCTTCTTCTCCGTATCCAGAGCCAGGTCTCGAGGTTTTTAACTCAATATGTGAAATCTGTTTCTATCATATTTAGAATTTTAATGTAAGGGGTCAAAATATCATCCAGCCTCTGTAAAATGTCTCTAGAGCAGGCAAACAGGTACAGCCCCAGTCAAATATATGCACACACCCGAGGGCAGGGAAGTTTCTCATTATCCGAGACAAGTCATAATAAAAACCAACACGAAACTCTTTGACTGTTTACACAATGAACATGAAGTCAGTGCAGGAAGCTTACTGCATCAATTTGGTTGATGTTCTTTTGTTGAGTGTTTCATTATAAAATATGGGAAATAATGAAAAATAAAGAAATACTCCTTTTTAAAAATATATTTGTTATCCTTTTAACAGCTTTATTTGACAGAAACAGTGAAGATCGACAGGAAAGGCATGCGGCAAAGGGCCACAGGTTGGACTAGTACCCAGGCCCGCCACTTTCAGCCATGCGGCATATGGTCACCTGCTCATCCAGCCGAGCTAAACCGGCATCCAAGAAGTACTCCATTTTGACTGAGTGTGTCCAAACCTTTGACTGATACTGTAAAAAAACAAAACAAAAAAACAACTTACTCGTCTCTGCTGGTGATATCTTTGAATTTCTCAGTGCATGGCTGCTTGGCTGCCTTGGCTTTGTGACGCTGCCACTGCAGGTTTTTCAGGTCTGCTTCAGCCACATTAAAAGTATACTTCAGCAATGAGTCTTTTCATAATTACAGTGTAATGAATTGTGATCGCTGATATGTGAAAGATGTCTGTGTAATCAGGATTTACTGGTTATTATTTTGTGTTGCATCTTACAAGCAGCTTTCAACTAAAATTATTTAAGGAAAAACAAATGTATTTTTATTCTCAGTTAACTTACTCACAAAAATTATTCATCAGTCAGCATAGACACTTGAAGAACAAAAGCTGGAGCTGCATACCTGTGTGATGTGTTCTCATAGATATCATACATTACAGCCACAGGCATTAGTGTGTGGAACACCTGTACAGATGAAGTTAAGAAAGGTACATCTATACAAAAATGTACACAATTGTTTAAAAACAATAAATTTTATGAATATAGGAAATGTTCCTCTTAGTGACTGAGATGTCCTATTGTGTTATAATAAAGCTTTGTCCTGATTTTTATTGATTAAGCAAAGCGTAACCCAAACGTAAAGTATTCATTAAGGTGTTTGTCACATAGGCATAATTCCATATGAAGCAAATTACAAACATCATAGGGTGTTTAGCTTAGGTAAAAATGTAGTTTGTTGTTGTTTTGGTTTATGAGCTTAAATTGTTTCATGTGTGTATTGTATATGAGTTTAGACTTGTATACAGTTAAAAATGTATGGATCGTTTAATGTCGAATTTGGAATATTGATTTGTAAACAATGGAATTTGAAATAAGAGGGTAGGAACAGAAAATGTGAAACTTCATCTTACTTCTTTTTGAGCATAAACATTGTGTAGACATAGAAATATTCATGAAAATATAATGTTTTCAAGTTTTTCATTCCTCTTGTAAATCTTGAAATATCTATGTATCATTTTCAGAGCTTCCTTGTTCTTGTTAGACTTCAGTCTCTCCAACCATGCAGCAATACACAGAAAGTCAGAATTGACACTTGAGATTCAACTGGTGTAAACACTTGAAACTTTTATGCACTGATTTACAAACGTAAACAATTTGTAAACCGGTGCATAAAAGTCAAGTTTTTATAACGCAGCTATATCTATATATGTATTCATGTAGTATTCATGATTAATGGAAATAAATAAATAAATAAAAAATTTTATTTGCCCCTTAAATTGAGTATTTGTTGAACTCTACTTCGAGTCACATGCAGTTTTCTGAAGTCAGGACTCTTCCTCCACCCTTACAGCTTCTAAGGAGCATGAGAAAGGGTCTGTTCCCCTTTCATCTTCCTGTGATTTTTTACTGACATCCACCATCATATCTGTAATATAATATTTAAAGTAGGGAATTTCTTAGATAGAGGATACACCAAACCCAATGAAAAGATCCTAGAAGGATAAGGTCCACTACTTAAATAACTTAAAATTATGACAGAAATGTAATTCATGGTCTCTAAATTGTGAAAAGGCCCGAGTTTCCTCACTGCATTAAATGAAAGGCTGGAAAACTCTGATTTGCACATATGACTTTATTATTATTATTATTATTTTTGTGTTATTATGTATTATAATTAAAACCCATTTTTAATTTAAGTAAGTATATTCGCATTATACTGAAATTATGTAAAATACACACAGAATTTGTTCAAATGGTTCCAGTTTATTGGCATCCACTGAATCACTTTCATTACAGAAAAAACATTACCCCTAGTGGCAGAGTCCTGGTAGTACAGACTGATTCTATAGAGAAACACATACCACACAGCAAGTCAGTAAGAAAATATCTAAGTGTTATCTACAGTCAAGCATATCTGGGTTAAAATTTTACTGAAATCTTTCCTGGTTTTGGTTTTTATCAGATGAACATGAATTAATGAAATAATGGCTCCGCTTTAATGTTCGACATCCAAAGTCCAAAGGTTTACTTTGATATTAGGGATCATGTTAAAGCCCAAACATCTGTTTTATGACCCCAGTAATGACTCTGACGAATGCATCCACACCTTTGGTTGAACAAACGCTGCAGAAAACTGCTAATTTTCACCTGCTCTTTGAAAGATTTGGTGGTTTCAGGCTTCCGGGAGAAGCCAATCATTTTACTGCAACGGTTTTCCATGAACAGCATGTCTCAGCTGAGCGTTTGGAATCAGCAGATAAGCTACAGCTTCTACAATCTTTCTTTTATATAAGGAAAAAAATCACCTCAGCTGTAGCAGCAGGAGTCGCTACGTGTTTCTGAAGACGCTAATGAAATGAGCAGTTTGTTAAACGTCTCTGATCTTTTTATCATAAACTTTTTCAATAAATGTTTTTTTTTTTGTGTGTATCAGACAACTGAAAATTAAATATCAGTTAAGCAAAATGACAAAATGGCCTTCTCGCAGAACTGCTCCTAAAAGGCTCGTACCAAAATAATGACTTTGGTAATTACAACTTTTCCTGACCTCAATATCTAAATAAACACATTTGTTACAGGATGGATCACCCATGAAAAGAGAAAACAAAAACAAATATGAAGGGGATGCAGGCGTGAACCTGTTGAATACTTAAATCGATACAGGCAGTTAGAACTGTGGAATATTTAATAATTATTTTTGATCAGTCCAATGTGTCTATTAATGTTGCTAAAGTAGAGAATGGTCAGTTCATTTCGCAATAACATATAATCTAATTAATGCAACTACGCTACCCTTTTATTTAACTTTTCCAAACATGTTGTGATCAGTATATCAGCAAATGTCGTTTTCTGACTCGTTTATCTTGACACTTCTTTTAATAACGGCTCAATCCTCCTGATGTCTTCATTTATTTTTATTTTTGCCTTCTTATCAATTACCTTTTCAAAAGATACAGCAATAGTATTTTTAGTTTTAGCATTTAGATGATCTTTTTTCAAACGTGCAGGATTTCATTAGCAAAACTCAAACTGTGCCTCTTTTCCACTAACGAACATAATGAGCTTCATCATATTTCAAATGAAAGCATGACAACAGTTCTTTTGAACCTTGTGCACCTTTGTATCAAAATAAGGAAAATCCTTACATACAGGAAAATAAAAAGTCCCTTGTCTTTAAAATTGCTGCCTGAATGATTGTATCCCACAAATCCCATTTTTCAGACTCTACCAAGTGTTACTTTAATGAAAGCGCTGTGTGTGGCGTCCGGTGAAACAACCAAAAAAGCAACACATACTGAAGTGGCCTGATATTTTTTCTAACTATACAAACACACACTTACACACCGTAAATCAACAATCTCTCTAATTTGTCGATAAAAACCAAGCAAATAAAAGTCAAAAAGTAAACCTAATGAATGGTACATCCTCTTCACAGTGTAGCCACAGCCTTTAGGAATTAAGAGAGCGGACAGACAGCCTTTGCTCACTGAATCCGAACTATAACTTACAGCCAGATGCTTCGACTGACATGTCCTGATAACCAGGTTTACGTCTAAGCTCCTCTTCCTAAATCACTGAAACTTCCAGCATTTAAAACAAAATAAAAGCAACAGGAAACTTGTTCCAAGCTGGTGAAGTGGAATCCTTGACGATCGAGAGGGTACGGGGGAAAAAAACTAACAAAATAAACAGGCTGACAGAGTCTTTATTCTCCTCTGCAGAGCATTCTCATTTTACCAAAAGCCTTCCTCGTCCTCGTCCTGCAGGTTTGAGTTAGCAGGTAGGGTGGCGACTGTTAAGAGGATTGACCACACGTGTCCTCTGGCTGGAGACACAGTTGGGAGTATTTCTGTAAATCCAACGTGGAGCTGAGATTGTCTGGGGAGGAGCATACGGGAGACTTCGTCGAGGCAAAGGGTTCTCAATCGGTGGAGAAGAGGTCGCCTGCTGAGGGGAGCGGGGCCAGACCCCCAGTTACGTTGGGCAGCAGCGAAAGGTCAGGGAGACTCTGGATGTGGGACTTGAGCTCCTTCCTCACCTGAGTCACTCTCGCCAGTTTCTGCTTATACTCCTACCGAAAAAATGACGATACGCACAGGTATGAGCAAATTACATCTTTTTTTAATATGAAAACATGTGAGGCAGGAAACAGAAGAGCAAGGCAGTAAAGAAGGGAGATGACCTCTAAAGCTAGATGCACCAAAATGTCAGTAATAAACGTCAAAATTGTATTTAAACATCCAAGAATAAACGTCTGCCAACTGTGATAACCAGATCTGTGCTGACCTTCTGACCTCTTTTATTTCTTGCCATGTCAGACATGCTCCCAGCTATGTGGGCATGTTTTTAGCCAATGAGTGCTTTCAGGGCTGAAGCATTAGCTGTAAACTGCTTCTAAACTTCTAAACAGCAGAAATAAACATGTTTGCAGCTGTTTTTATCTCCTCAGCTAATCTGAGTCACTGAACATGACCTCAAAAAGATGGGGGTGTTGTTACCTTTAGGTATTTTTCCTGCAGTTATCTGTGAAATAATATGGCATGCTGTATGGTAACTGCTATAATGAGTTCAGACATCTGTACTTAACTCTACAAAGTGTATTACAGGTATTACAGCTCCCTTTATTAATGAGACAAACACAAGCATTCAAACATCCTTTTCTAATGACTGTTGCGTCTGTCAAGTGCCTTACCTCCAGTTTCTTCTCTCTCTCCATGAGTGCCTCCTTCTGGCTGCTGATGTATTCAGTGAGCATACGTGCTAACTGCCGCCGGTCCTCCAGCTCTGCGGCCAGACGCCCGTTATATTCTGCCAGCAGCAAGCAGGCTTCATCCACAGTTTTTGAGAGCTTGTCTGCGGCTTCTTTGTCTAGAGTTGAGCCAAAGTGTGTTGTTAATCTCAGAGCCTTAATTTAAACTGAGGTTACTCCAGATAAACACGCTCCTCTGCATGCAGTACTTGATTGCTGTATATATGTTCTGTCCTAACATTTATTGATTGAGTGCGAGTCTTTTTGGAAGGAACAATTCTATCACACTGAAAGCAGAGATAAAACAATCTAAGCTCAAGCTCTACAAAAAGATCTCCTGAGGCTGCTCTCTCCTTAGCTTTCTGTGGTCAGTGTGGTACACACCATAGAAGACACCTGTGATGCTAATTACAGGGCACAATCTAGTTTACCTTGGCTCTTTTCCACTAGTACCGGTACCTACTCGGATCAACTCTACTCGTTTTGTCTCATTTTTCATTATAATCAACTACCATCTAATGTGGATGGGATCATTACAGCAATTTGGCTGAAACTGCAGGGTTTAAAGAAAGTCTGTTTTGAATTTTGTGAAGGAGTCACTCTCATGACTCACTCTCATGACACCACTGACTTGCCAATTGGCAGCATGCCGTCTGTTAGCATGACATTTTTGGATCGATTCAGCTCGCTTGGTACCAGGTCCTACTATCAAAAACCATAAAAGCCGAGTCGAATTGAGCTCAATAGGCACTAGTGGAATCAGTCTTTTCTAGGGGTACCATCATTTATAGCAAGGCCAATTTCATTAGTTGTTTAAAAAAAGGATTCTGCTGAACGACAATTTAAAAGCAATGTCTGATTTTCTTGAAGTTTTTTGTTTTAGTGTTATTACTTATCTCAGTTTCAAGTTATTATTTTAGTGACCACTGTAGGTTGTTCTTTCTTTGACAGAAGGTTACCAACAATTTTGTCCAAAACCGAGCTGAGCTGTCCAAGCCTTACCTGTGATCTTCTCCAGCAGGGAAACATCCTGGACTTCCTGCGGCAGCGAGGCAATCTTCTGACGAACAGCTGCGTCACCTGATGCAGCGTTCTCTAAGTCCTGCAGGGCTTTTACCAGCTCCTCTGTCTGCACGTGTGCCAGAGTGTGTTTAAAGACAGGAGACAAGGGAAAAAAAGGAAGTGGGGGAAACAGTAATAAGAGATCAGTAAGGAGGCCAGTCAAAAATACCACCATTTTAACATTATCTGGATTAAACGTTGGCATCTTCACCAGCTGAGTTGCCGTGGAATCTGCGTTGCGAGGAGAAGTGTGGCTTCTATAGTCGTTGTCATCATCGTCCTCATCTTCCTGGATCTTTTGATAGCTTCTTTTCACTGGCTTTTTTTCTTCTGCAGAGTGATGTTTGGAGATAACAGAACAGAAAAAACACATCATGAGGTCACTAATGTGTTTCCTTTAACACCTATGATGGCATACTGATGTCGACAGGATAAACCCGAAAATGTATTTACTGTTAGATAACATTTTGGGTACTTGAACGCTGCTCTTTCTGTTGTTCTGTGATACAAACTCAGTAAAAACCTGCCATTTACCTGCAAATGCAGGTGTGTCGACACACATGTTGTTAACAGTGAAAGAGTGAAAAGAAAGGCTTCCTGTTTGGAGAATTATTCAGTCGTAATCAGTGTATTTACTCAGACGCAGCCCACTGATACAGTCACCTCATAAATCATGACAGCTCTCTAACAAACGTCCACAAAATGTGACTTCTTTCAGTATTGGTGATCCCGGCCACGGTTTTAAAGTGAAATGCTGTGATGTCAAACGCATCGTATACATTTACATACACCTGTGACAACATGTTATGTAATAGTCATCTAACCTGAAGGCCTGGGGCTGTTTGAGTCTTCTATGGCGAGTTTGAGCTGCTGGATGAAGTCGCTTCTGTAGAGGTTCCTCTCCTTCCAGATGTTCAGCAGTCTTTCCATGTGCTTTTTACAGTTCTCGTCTGCATCACTGCAGGGCGACGAGAGGAGCAACAGATTTCAGCAGACAATAAGGGAGTAACGAGTTACATAAAAATTTTAAATTTAAAGACGCACAGGAAGGCTATAAAAAGATCAAAGCACATCCAGAGTTTTTATGACATATTTTCTAAAAAACAAAAGATAACGGGGGCTGCAGACGTCCAGATAGGATCTGCTGTGCTTAATAGATAAGCAAAAACACAAAACAAAATTCAAACAAATGACTTCCCATGCATCTACTTCCCCACACAGACTCACACACATTTACTACATTCAGGAGAGTCTAATTTGGAGCAGACTTAGAGAACACGGTGGTCACCGTTAAAATATACCTGGCAACATGGGAGCAGGCATCGACAAGCACAGACTCAAAGTCTTTGGTGAACTCGGGGCCTTTCTTCTTGCTGTTCTGGATGACATCATTAGCCAGATACAGGAATGTCAGCTTCCTGCTGCTTTTAGCTGCAACGTACATGAAAAATATCTCATTTTAAACGTTAGCTTTAACAAAATTAACAAGGAAAATTCACAGAGTGATTATCAGTTTCTCACATTCAAATTATTTTGAGTTTGAGTTGCAGTTTGAGTTTTAATTGGCATATTTTCCCTTCATCATGCCCATCTCCTTTACTTACTGCATAAGAATGAGGAAAAATACACTGTTAGTCGCAATAAAACTGGATTTACTAGTATTTCTATTCTTTCACACCCATGTAAGCTGACCATCTATAAGGTCTTAGGGCAGGGGTGTCAAACATAAAGCCCAAGGACCAGAATCAGCCTAGCACAGATTCCAATTCAGCCCACTAAACAGCTTTGGAAAATGTAGAAAGGTGCATAAATTTTGGATTACAGCTTTTCCTACTGAGAAAGACCTCCCCCTTGACTGTTCATACTGCACCAAAGTAATTAAGCAACAGATAAACAATTAACTGAGAGAAAAATAGTTTTTTCCCCCGTACAATGCAGTATAACAGTTTATGTTTTTGGGTTTGTTTGTTTTTTACAATAGGTCCACAGTTTTAAGAAAGGCTATTTCCTATTAACAAAAACAAAAACAAAAAACAAAAACAAAACAGTACAGGACAGACTGGGCTGTAAGATACCAGAAGTCATCCTACACATTTATTTCCTGAAACTAAAATAATGTCATGGATTAAATGCACAGTTAAACTTCTTTGCACTGACAGAAAGGGGCTTTGCAGTGTGCTGTACGTGGCTCACAGCGTAAAATGAGTTTACAGTCTGTGTACAGTGTCCTTTACTTGTTAGTTACCGGCTCTCTCTTTGGCTGCAACATACACACAAATGTGTGGGGGTTTTTTCAGGAGGGCAGTCAGGTCTCACCTTTTTTCAGCTCTCTGTGCCACACTTTGACGATGAGGGCCGAGTGTTTGCGGTGGTGGATGATCCACAGAGACAGAGTCTGGACGCTCTGCTGCGAGCTGCTCAGCTCCGACAGCTTCTTCTCCAGGGCGGACTCAGAGAAGGACGACATGCCGGTGAGTAAGTGGGCGCTTCCCTTGTGACCGGACCGACTCCGACCAGCGTTAACGCGACTGAGCCCCGAGCTATTTTGGAGAGACTCGCACTGTCATCAAAACTGAAGTTGTGCTGCTAACTTACTGACAAGTAGCATCAAACTGTTTCCCGCTCCTCCCAAACGTTACCTTAGCTCACAGCTTCCTGAATTATCGACCAAATCCGCTAAAGCAAGCCTGCGATGAAGATGAGCTCCTTTATCAGCAGCTGCTTCTTCACTCAGTCCAGTGTTTGTTTACAGCACCAGCTAACGTTAGCCAACCGAGCTAAGCAGCCATCTGCAGAGCAGTGCAGCCCTGTGCTAGCCTGCTCTCCAAACAGACTCTGGATACACAGAACTTCTGTAACAAGCCCGATTAATACGTGTCAACCCACCAGCATAAAAAACCCAACGACGAAGCGCTAACGGCGAAACTCACACTTTGGCTTTGGTCGCCTAACTCATCAAAAAGACTTCTTTCAAAAAATGGCAGCTTGCACTTTCACCTCGATGTTCGCGTCGCATGGTAGTGACGCAAGCAGACCGGGCATCACCATCATCATCTTTATCCGGGGATGAAGGCTATTTTGTTCATATCGCCACTGCTTAAATAACACAGATTTTTTTAAAGACAGTCAGTATCATCTATAATTTCACGAGAATTTTGGGAAATATATCTCAGTATTTTTGATGATTTAGACTATATATGTATATACTAGAACATGTAATAAGGCTACAAGGCTAAAAGTAATTCACTAAAGTTTTGTATTTTTGTTTATTTTTCACTGCAGTTCAAATGCATTAAAACATGCAATTTTACACTATCAGATCAATATTTTGATTAGATTGATAGGCCAAAAACAACGGGAAGAGGAGAAGATGATTGGAGCTTTAGTTATAGGCCAAACAGCCCATTGTTTTGCTATGTTA
Organism: Astatotilapia calliptera; assembly: GCF_964374335.1. Lineage (NCBI taxonomy): Eukaryota > Metazoa > Chordata > Actinopteri > Cichliformes > Cichlidae > Astatotilapia > Astatotilapia calliptera. The sequence continues at coordinate 30,507,626 of NC_137441.1, forward strand.
TGTCCAAAATGCCTCTCTTCAAATTTGCAGTTTGACCGGCTGATCTTTTAAAAGCTGTAAGACCCGAACACTTATGTGTTATTGCTCCAGTTCAACACAAAGACATTACAAACAGTTGTTATATAGGAATATAGTTAAATGTTGTACTACTTTTCTTTCTTTGTGTACCAAATGATTAATCAAAACGTTGCCCAACTTCAGTCTATGCTTAGCTGTTTGCAATTCACTTTGTGTAATGTTATAATATTAAAGAAGCATAAGAGTACATTAATAATGGCTGCTTTACACGTTTTTGGAAGGCTGAGAGGAAGAATTACACAGAGAGGAGTCACGTTGGTAAAGGTCAGAGTCTTACTCATAAACCTTTTGTCATGAGTAGATTTTTCTTGTGACTGTTTTCAAGCTATGATTGCTTTAACTTGGATCTATTACTCATGCAGCTCTGTTATTAATCTGACTGCAATATGTCATCAAAGGACAAAACAAAGAGAATTTATCCAACTTCCTGGCTCATACGGACATGTTAACAAATACCTTTCTGTTAAAAGTCTGCATATTGTGTGCATGCCATCAAATCTTTGTGTTTGTACAGGCATTTGAATTTACATGGCTATTTGACTGCATAATACAGCGGATAATAAAATGCACCGTATTCCTGTTCAAACAATGGTTTTTCCCTGGATCTAAGCAAATTACATGTTAGTACAACAGGTGTGTTTGACAAAATACAGGTCAAATATCAACCAAAATGCAAATTCTGGCACACCTGTACAGCCCTCATGAAGGATTTGCACATTACAAAATAAGTGTAGCTAATAAGACTAGTGTAACATGTAACATTATATACATTTAGAAATTCGTTATTTGTTTTTTTATTTGCTTTTAAAGCACCCTTGAGTGTTTTGAAAGAGCCAATTAATAAAATGTATTACTGTTGTTGTTGTTGTTGTTGTTATTATTATTATTAGTGGTAGTATTGTTAGTATTATTATTATTATTGGCTTTTACATTTTCTAAAATGTCCTTCTGAGTAGGACATCACTTTCAAATTATGCCTTTACAAGCTAACCTCCTGAGACCCTGAATCCTCATCTGGTGACATTAAATTTTGGCTTTCAGCATCTTATACTTGATTCTGCTCAATAAACCGTTTTTATATTATATTTATTAAACATTGATGACTTTATTTTTCATTCTATTTTTTTAAGGAAAAATACTTTCTCTTCAAAGTAGATTCTTAGTTTTTGTGCTGACTCAGACACACTTTTGAGACACATTATTTCTATGTAAAGTTTAACAGATATTTCCTGTTTTATGGGCAGCTGCTTTTTACTAAACACACATCATGTGGAATTTAACAAAAATAATATCATAAAATGTACTTACAAAAAGTATCCAGCAGCATCAGGTTAACATTTAACTCCCAAAACCTGTAATGTTGCCTTCATTTGTTGATAAATTCACTTTGTATCTATGTACGTAATGTATGTACATCACACTGAAATTGCAATATCATCTATAAGATTAAGATTTAAAATCCTTGAAAGCAAAGTCTTATATTGGAAAAGACTATCAGCCCTAATAAATGTGTTAAAAAGTGAATCTGCACTCACTCCATGTTAGTGGTCAAAGATTTATGAAAAAATCACTGCCTCTTCATGACTTTCATTTATGCAAATCATTTCAACGGGAGGAAAACTCTAATGACACCAACAAATTCCACATGCAAAGTACCTTCACTCAGTAAACATTTTTCAGAAGAATGGAAAATCCTCCCCTCTGCCAGCCCACACTTTTAAGAAGAGTTCCTGATCTGTTTTTGCACAACACACTGAGCTTCCACATGCAGATGTGCATAAGCTGACGCTAAAATACGAGCATGTCTGTTACTGTGCTGCTTTCCTTGGGCTGGTTAGTGCTGCAGTCAGCTGATGGGAATCTAGATCACACCACTCACAGCCAGGGGATGTATCTGCAGGGGGACTTCTCCTTCGCTGGACTCTTTCCTCTCTTCTATACTAATGGGCTGAGTGGTTTGCCTGCTCTGGTTCCATGCAGAGAGTGAGTGTTTCTGTTTTATTAGACAGAAACCTGATAGATGCATTTCACTTGTGGACCAGTTAATATTGTCAGTTTTTTCAAACTTAACACTCTTTTTTTTTCTTCTCCAGAGGCAGGCCCAACAAACATGGTTTTCATCTGTTGCAAGCTATGAGATTTGCTGTGGAAGAAATCAACAGCAAAACAGGGGTGCTTTCTCTCCTACCAGGAGTGAAACTCGGCTACCAGATGTACGATATTTGCTCAGTACCGGCCAGTATCCTGGCCACCCTGGACCTGCTCGACCAACAGTACAGGAACATTTCTACACCTGGGGCACAGAACAACACAGCCCTTAATTCCAGTGATGCTCAAACAGCTGTGGCTGTGATTGGGCCGGACAGCAGCAGCAAGTCTTTCACCCCTGCTGCTTTACTGGGGACCTCTCTTGTACCACAGGTAAGTTAATATTTGGAAGTCTTTGCTCGTGTCCATGAATTATTTTATATTCCACATTCACATCTTAAAAGAAACTCATTGCTCATTGCTCATTGTAGATCTCTTATGAAGCATCAAGTGAGCAGCTGAGCAACAAGATATACTATCCATCTTTTTTCCGCACAATTTCCAGTGACAAGAACCAGGTAGCTGCTATGATCCAACTCCTGGTTCGTTTCAACTGGACCTGGATCGCTCTCTTAGGCAGTGACAATGACTATGGGCTTCAGGCCATGAAGAGTCTGTCCCAACAAGCATCCAGCTACGGCATCTGCATCGCCTACCAAGGAGTCATCCCCTCAGCTACAGATGAAACAGTCCAGATCATGAGGAACATGGTAACGGACATACTGACAACCCACGTCAATACCATTGTGGTCTTCTCCAGCAAGACGAAACTCAGTGGCTTCTTCCCATTTGTACTCGAGCGCAACATAACAGATAAAGTGTGGATCGGGACGGAGGACTGGTCAGTGGCAACTCTTATATCAGGCATAAGTGGAATCAACACAATCGGTACTGTGATCGGTGTGGCCGTCAAACCTATATCCATTCCCGGATTTGAGGAGTTTGAGAAAAAGATAGTCGAGGCTTCAATGCAACGCGCCAACGCTAATGTTACCATGAGCTATGGAAATGACTGCCTACAGAGCACAGACCTGTACAGCCTCGCCAGAAATAATTACTCTCTGGAGGAATATGACATCGCCTCTGCCTTCAATGTGTATAAAGCTGTGTATGCTTTGGCTCATGCTCTGCACACTACACTTGGTTGTGATGCCGAAAAGTGCAACAAGAGAACCGTGCATCCATGGGAGGTGAGTTGATTTAAACTGATGTTTTGGTTTGGTTTGATTTGGGTTTATTCTTTACATAATTCTCATTTTCTGTCCTCCCCAGCTTTTTCAGCAGCTAAAGCATGTGCGATTTTCCCTGGAGAACACCTCTGTGTACTTTGATGCAAATGGAGATCCACCCACAGGATATGATATTGTTACCTGGATTTGGAGGGGCACTGACTGGTCCCTGAGAGTAGTGGGCTCCTTTACCCCAGACCCAATTACACTGACAATTGATGCAGATCAAATTGAGTGGTGCGGAAAAGAAGGTTCAAGAGCAGTAAGAGCAACATGGTGTTTGGGTTTGTTTTATAGTTTTAAAAAAAATTAAATATTACAAAAAGACCCACAGAAAATTAACCCTAACCCTAAAAAGGATCATTTTCATTTCTCATTTAAAAAGGTTAAACAAATATGCTTTTGATGTTGTGGTTTATGTGCATCTGTTGTATAGCATTTATTTCTTCTGTTATTCTCTGCTCTCCCTTCCAACCAAGAGCTAGATCTATTAGAGATGACCTGTTTAAATAAAAGCTAATCTATAATATGTCTTTTTCTTTGACTGTGTATAGGTGCCACTGTCCATCTGTTCACCACCCTGCCCAACTGGCCACAAGAAGTTGCTGACAGGGCAGCATAAGTGCTGCTTCGACTGCCAGGCCTGTCCTGCTGCCACATTCCTCAATAAAAGTGGTAAACAAAGAAAAAGGAAAAAGGAGCAGAGATAAATAGAAAACAGAGAGGCGGGCGGTGGAAAAGGGTTTCCTTGATCACATATTATCTCTATGTAGCAAAATGAGACTGAAAAGTGAATCTGAGATTTTATGATCTCATAACAAAGATTATATAAAATCTATCTTTTTATTATAAAAGCCAGTAATAAATATGTGTCGTTTATCGGCATCGTCAGAGGTGCTGATTGTATGTAATGCAAATACAAATCCCCCAAAATCATAAAGATATCCAAGAAATAAAAGTTAAGTTGTTGTGCTCCAGAACTCAATATAGAGTTCAGCTATTTAAGATTTCTTCCAGTGAACAAAGTGATCCACGTTGCAACAGAGCGCCATTACATTGTTGTGTGTAAAATTGTCCAATAGGTGGTGCTGAATGCACATTCTGACGCTGGAGCCAAACGACCTGAAAAAACCAAACAAGGGCCACAATGTTGAATAATAACAAATCACATATTATATGATTTCCAGCAAATGCTGTGTGTTTGACTTTAAGTTTCAGACTTGGGCTGGTGAATCTGAGCTCAACCAACAGTGGACACAACTGCTGTCCAGCTTTTATATCCCAGGTTTTCTTCAAGCTGTGCTTTTTCTCTTCCTTAGATCCTGTAATTTGCCAGCCGTGTCTGCCAGAGCAGTGGGCGCCCCCGAGCAGTGAGCAGTGCCTGAACAGGACTGTCCTGCTGCTGGAATGGGACGCCCCTCTCTCCATTGCCCTGCTCTTCTTTTTCGCCACCTGCCTTCTCATGATCTTTGGCACTGCAATAATCCTCCTGCTCAACCTGAACACACCCGTAGCCAAGTCTGCCGGGGGCCGCACCTGCCTCCTGATGCTGGCAGCCCTGACTGCAGCCACCATAAGCTCTTTGTGCCACTTTGGCCAGCCATCGCCTCTGGCCTGCATCTTCAAGCAGTCTCTATTCATGGACAGCTTCACTGTGTGCCTGGCCTGCATCACTATGCGCGCCCTTCAGGTTGTCTGCATTTTTAAATTTGCATCCAAGCTGCCGCCAGCCTATGACAAGTGGGCAAAAAAACACGGGCCAGAGTTCACAATTTTCCTAGTGTCTGCCATCATGCTGATCATTTCCGTGCTCCGTGTGGCCCTCGACACCCCCAGGCCTTCCATGGATCTTGAATTCTACGAGGATCGCATCGTGCTCGAGTGCAGCAAGACCCTCTCGGTCGGCTCTGGTGTTGAACTTGCTTATGTGTCCATGGTCAGCGTTCTCTGCTTCACTTTCAGTTACATGGGCAAAGACCTGCCAGCCAATTACAACGAGGCCAAGTGCGTGACCTTCAGCCTCATGGTGTACATGATCTCCTGGATCAGCTTCTTCACCCTCTACCTCATCAGCAGAGATTCGTTCACCATGGCCGCACAAGTGTTTGCCACACTCTTCAGTGTCCTAGCCTTCCTCGGGGGATACTTTGTACCCAAAATTTATATTATTGTGCTGAGACCGCAAATGAACACAACTGCACATTTCCAGAATTGTATTCAAATGTATACCATGAAAAAATGAGTAGTGTGGTGATTTCATTACATTAACAGCACTTATATTCAAGGCAGCGCAAAATAATAGCTTTAAATGCATTTTATTTAAACAATGTTTATCTTGTGAGTGTATTTGTGTGTTATTAGATTGTGCATTCTTTTGCTTAGATGTCCTATAATTTAATTTCAGTGTAATTTAATTGTCAAGTTCAAGTTTCAAGTGAGTCAATAGCAAAAAGCAGCTGGTTACAGAATAAAAGTTTGTTACAGCAAGTTGCAGAATGATACAACAACTCATTGCATGTCAAAGAAATCCCTAACTGCTTTGTCTCTCTCTCTCTCACACACACACACACACACACACACACACACACACTGCTGCTGTTAGCTGTTGTTTGAGAGGATAGATGAAAAGGCCTTTTGTGGCTGGGAGGTCAGCGCTATTGACCAGTAGATGTGTGAGTAGAGTCGGAGGTTGGCTTTCCCACAGTCTCTCTGTCCACTCACAGGCTAATACCCTCGGTCAACAATCGAAGTGTGCCATGGGTGAACAAGCAGGAGTTTTATTGTCTGTACACAAAGAAAAGGCGCGAGAATAAAAATTCAGGAATTTCATTTCAACATCGCCCAACATACAAACTATCCGTTTGAATCCATGCAAAGGCACGTTTACACCTCTACCTGCAAACTGCTGTGGCCAACGTTTCACTGTGCTCTTGGCCGTGTTTGTCTTTCGTTACACTAAAATCAACAAACCATTAAAGTCACCCGAATACCAGCAGAGTCGAGGTTTCATTTGGGATGTGGCTATCCACACATTAATGATATTTTGCCATGAAGTCAAAGGGACAAAAATGTGCACAAAAAAACTATGTAAATCATTGTGGTGTGAAAACTAAGAATTTGCCTTTTCCACACTAGCAATTAAATCTATAATAACATGTTTTCTTTCGGCATCTTTTCCCCTGACACCACCAGTGCAATGATGCATCCTGTTTAATTATTCCCTGGGTGCATATCAGGAGCTTTTGCCCACGTTCCCCAGAGTAAATGCAGGCTGAGATAAGCAGCAGCTCCTGATAAGAGATGGACGGCACTCCATTCTCAGTCTGGAATGGTTTTATCTCCACTGAGCCAGCCTCTGATTGCTTCACTTCTCAGTTATTGATACATCTTCATCTGACACAAACCCCAATACGGCTTAATTAACGTGCCTTTGTCATGCTAATGACACGCTATAAAGTGAAGAGCAGCTTCAGAGCTGATAGTGTCATCCAAAATGAATCTGATCGCTTCACCTACACACCCACGTCTCCATGCATCACCAACCACGCCTCCTTTCACTACATCACAACCTGTGAGGGGAGATAACAAAGTTAGCACCTCTGAGATTTAAACAGAGAGATGTGAATGAAATGCTTGAACAACAAAACCACCAAGACTAAAAATCATCCACAGTTAACATAAAATGTTCACATAAGAACATGAGCGTCCTTTTTTTATTTTAGGGAAGAAATTATTTGATAAAATACTAAAATAAAATAGAGGTAGCAGCAAACAGTGGCTTTGATTTTTCATTTCCAAGCATTACACTGTGCTGTTAGGAATACTGAGTGTTGGAAGCATGAATTTACAGTAAAACACAAGCTAGGAAAATGCTATTGCGATCTATACTTGATTATAAGTAAGTATATGTGTACACGTGTGAGTAATTGTGAATACAATATGTAGGCCATAAATCTGGGCACTGTGGAGAATGTGTGATTGTTTTACTTAGTAACATGGGGGACTGCTTTAGTTTCTAACATGCCAAGGTCAGCTGATTGTTTATTGTGCCTTTGCATTGCAAATAAAATACATCTTGTCGTGTGTAACTGACAAGATGCTGGCTGCAAATGCCAGCAACTAGATGCAATTTGCTGGATTTTTTAATGTGTTTTTCTGTTCACGTTGCTTAGCATAAATCAAAGAAATCCTATCACATTTCCTGATTATGAAATCTACAAACCAAACGAGGAAAATGTGTGTACAGCAGTGTTGTCAAAACCCATTTTAAGTTTGCTGTTTAGATATGTACAGACCCAAACATCCTTATATCTGTTGCCTTGTAGATCAAACCATTAATGACCATCCCTACATTCATTGTTGAAAAGAGGTGTTAAAATAAAAATGCACTAAAAGAGGCAAAAATAAAGTGGTATTTTTTTATATATATATATATATAGTACCAATGTGGACTTTTTTCATGAAATATATATAAGTGTAAAAGAAGTCAGCAAGCATTTTTAATGATTGTTTCTTTTTATTTTTAATTGTCGTACAAATGTTAGGAATGAGTTTTAAGAACCTTTACACAATAGCAGAACAGCAATATAAACATCTCAGTACAACATGTTAAAAATGTAAACCCATCTACACGCAAAACACACGCTTTGTAATCATACTGACACATCGAGTTTGGCATAGATACATCAAAACAGATGAGAAATATTCTCCACAGCAGCTGTCCATAAACACAGTATGGCAGACACATATACAGTAACATCGAGTAGTCCAAAGATAAAACTCCACTGGAGTAAACAACAAAACTATCAGTACTCAAAATCAAAATCAACCTCCAGCTTTAAACGCAAAGGGAAAGTACGTATTAAGAGTCACAGCGGGATCTTCAGCTACGTGTCAGCCGGTGCTTTTACTTGTCCATCAATGTGATGAGACGCTAAGGAAACCCATCAGGAATGAGCAGGCTGGAAAAATATATTTCCTACATAGTGAGGGAGAGTTCAGCACCCCTCATGTCTCAGTCTCTGCCTCTACCAAGGCCTCCACACGGGGCCTCTGCTCCCGCTGTCCTGCACTGTGGTGGGCCTGAGTGTGAAGCAGACTGGGGAGGAGCTGCTGGCTGTCTGGGCTTGAAGGAGTTTCTGGTCTTGCTGCTGCTGGAGTCCCTGCAGAGGGGCGAGAGAAGCCTCTGAGCCAGCTGAAAGGAAGTGCACAGGGTCCCTCCAACACTGAGAGTAGGCCTGGTTGTAGTCACTCTGACAGAGGCCTGTCTGCAGCTGCTGCCTCAGGAAGCTCACAGTCATCTCCAAGATGTCAGCCTTCTCTAGCTTGGAGTTGGGCTCTTGCTTGTGAAACTCCTTCTCCAGAATGACTTTCAGCTGCTCGATGCAGCTGTTGATGCGATCCCTGCGCATTTTCTCCACAATGGGTTTCCTCATCTGAGAAAGAGAAGGCAGACAAGTAAGTTCACATTTCAAGTCAGCAATGCACAAGCCAATCTAAAAATCTCCTGTGGTACTCACTTTAATGTTATCTTTCTCAGAGATCCTGATGTGGTGAACAGAGGAGTAGTTTGTTGAGTAAGGAGCCATGTCTCTGCAGAGGTGAAGTGAGCAGTGATGTCTCTGGAGGAGCCGCTCCTCATTTTATACTGGGAGATTAGCATAACAAAGTCATGTGGCTGAGGCAGGGCTGGGGTTCCCACACTCTGACCAGTGGGACTCCCAACAACAACAATGGAGGAGATGTCAATAACTCAGAGAGCATTTATCTCTGCTGGGCATGTTTCCCAAGATAAGCAACAGGCAATTAAGAGTTAATCAGAAGTGCTATCTCCGAATTTACATCAGCTGGATTGATCAGATTTTTTTTCTGTTTTTTAATTCTGATCAGAGGGAGTAAAATACACAAAAGAGAGAATCTCTCCAGGGGGAGGGGGTGACTGCAGTTAAGGACCAAATGAGTTACTGCAATAAAACAATATAAATGCCCCTTCAAAGAACACTTGAGCACTTTACTGCTCAGATAGCAAAGTGTGGAGAGGACAGAAAATGTTGTTTTTGGAATAATAAAGGCCTCGGGTATGACTCCAGGCAGTCCCATCAAAGTTGAGGACAGGACAATCAAAGAAGTCTTAGATGAAACTTATTCGTCTACCACCTGTTGCTTTTCCAACTCCGCCCCACTCAAGCCTTGACATTAAGGTTTCCCACGGGGATCGCGAGTGAGGGAAAGCTTCAGCAGTGTATCTCGCGCATATTCAAAGCTACAGACGACCCAGGTGTGAAAGGAGGTGAGTGGCGTAAGTTGTCTGGCCCGAGCCGGGCCGACCAACGCGTGCGCTTCAAAATGCCCAACAAGCGATTTTTTTTGCGCTTGTGTTGACGCACAGCGTGAGGCGTTTACTCAGCCTCTTGTTCCTCTTATTAAAGACAAACAGGGGCGGGCGCGCATATTAGCCATGTTTATATTTGCCCCCATATAGAAAGACAAACAAAGAAAGACCCAAAAGTGCCACCCTGCTGGAGAGAGTCACCGAGTCATGAATTTATTACGAAACTAATAAATTTAGCATATTTTGCAGATATCTTTATTACTGGTCATGACTTCTTTTGAAAAATTGTTGGCAGCCTTTAGTCAAAAGTCCTTGCCTCGCTTCCCCCGAGGGTCTGCAGACTCTGCTGTAAATGAACTGTGTCAAATTAGTGTCAAGTTAATGGCATTATGAGCGGGGCTGGCAGTGTGCCTCTGAGGGCCTCCATCATTGGCTGGCCCCAGATGTGAAGCTGGCCTTGTGGGCGCAGTGTGAGTAGTCCCATCTCCCCAGTTTCCCACCAGCCCCCAACATCAGGCTAAATGGGCTCCAAAAGCCATGCCGCTCCTCCACGCTCCGAGGAATGTTAATTGATCTTTTGTTGCAGCTCAAACAGAAACTCTGTGTCCTGGTCCATCTGGGAAAAATCAAGTCAACTGGCTTCACTGCCTGTCTGTATGGAGGTTTTGGTCTGTGCTTTCAGTTACCCATGTATAGTGCTGATAGAAGAACTAAAGGTTTCATCACAAAGGAAGAACTGCAGAGATGCAGTACTGTTAAAAGTCTTGGGCCGCCCCTTGATTTCTTTAGACTTTGCTTCCGAGGAGCCAGACCTTTCCTTTGTAATATTTCAAAGTGTCAATAGTTCTCCAGGCTCTCTGAAGGTTTTGGGACGTGCATCTTTGTAACCAATTTTGTTTTTGATTCTTGTTTGTTTGTTAAGCTAAACTATGAGTCATTCAATAATAAAAAGGCCCCTAATTCAAGTGATGAACCAGTGTTGTGTCTACACATAAAAGACACAACACTGGCACAACACATAGGCACTTTGTTACTAGGAGCCTGTTGCAAAAACATATAATATAATATAATTTAAACCTACTTCTTTATTGAAATGTATGAAAATTGCTAAAAAATAACACAGCTTGAGAGTCATAAAATAGTATATTTACACGAACAAGGTGATTCCCAAAGAGGTCTTAGTAGCCAACTTGGCATATCTCTGCCCATTTTGAAGTGTGTCTCTGCAGTGTCTTTACATCTATTTACATCAGGTGTACAGTATCTGAAAGTCATGTCTTTAAGAAATAGGAAAAATTTAAGAAAAGCTTTAACACCAGATCTGATGGATGTATCTGTCCCTTCAGTTGATTCATCTACTATTCATAAGCCTCATCAGAAGTGGTCTCAGTGGAAGGTTGGTCATAAAGAGGGGAAACAGAGAGAAGGCTGAGGTATGAAAAATTACACCAGAACTGGACTGAAAGTCAGACACAACAGGTCTGGTAGAGTGATGAATTCAAAGTCGACATTTATAGTTTGAGTCATGATCAATGTGTACAGAGGAGGTAAGGAGAGGGGTAAAGCTGGGTGAGCATACAGCCATCTGTGCAGTCAGGTGGTGGTGTTTGAGAGCTTGTCAAAACTGATGAAGTTATGAACACAGAAAAGTTCAGGCTGTGTTGTCACACCAAATATTGGAACTCACTAGATTATACAATTGTCTGTTTTTGTCTTATACACTATATTTCCATTTTTTCTTGCACATTTTTCAATGCCCATATTTCCCATTTTCATAGAAAAATCTAAAATAAATAAATGAGGAGAGTCTCAAGACTTTTGTACAGCAGTGAGTCCAGTCAGTGGCAGCATCCCCACCACAAGTCATGTAAAAGCAGCATCGGCACAGTAGAAAATGCTCAAAAAGTGCTACAGGTATTGAACAATAATTCACAATAAATCTGATATGAGAGAGATTAAAGCAGGTAAAAAAGGAAATCTCGGATCTCTGGAGGTAATGAGATAATTAAAATTCACTGTAATGGAGCCCTGTTTTTTTTCTCTCTCTTTCTCCTCTTACATCTGTGTGGCCCATATCAGCAGTACTACTTAAAACTGTTGTCATTACTGAAAAATCAAAAAAAATCCAGTAACTTTCAATGAGCCCAGCGCTTTTTAAATCTCTTTTTTTCTCTTTGTCATCATGTCAGTGCGAAGTTCTCCTCCTTTGGAAGTTGGTGTGCACTACATGGCTGCTGGGGGTCTTTGTCTACAAGTGTGTGGGAAGACGAGTCCCCCTCCCACCAGCCGCCTGAGAGCGCTGAATTCATGCCATAAAGTCTCGGCCATTGCTCAGACCTGCGGCGGCACAGAGCTGCTTCCCGTCAGCCATCTCTCTGTGAGTGTGGTATCTCCCGTTTCCCACACTCTGTGCCTATTCACTGGTCCCAAGATGGGAACAATAGAAGTGTGTCTTGTTACACATCACATTAGCTATGGTGTTTGATCTCCTGTTGAAGGGGGGGGGGGGGCAGCTTCAGCCAGACCATCTGGCCTGGCAAACTAGACCCTGAGAAAGTCCCACATTCTCCACAACTTCAGCGCACACAAATAATTGTGAAAGACTTTTGTGGCACTTGAGAGATAACTCAAGCACTGCACAACATACCAAGACAATCACAACAGAGAAAAGCGGCATATGTGGCCTGCTGGGGCGTCTACATACTGATTTTTGATTTTTTTTAAGCACCTGTTGATGATTACCAGGTCGGATAAGATGACATGTTAATGATACCTGTGGTAAATCTCAAATCAAAATTTAGCTAAACAAGACACTCTCCTGAATCAGTAAATTAACATTAACGATTCAAACTCTTTAGTTGCATTCTGCTCAAATTACTGTCACTTAAACTGACTTGAAAATGTAGTCATTTTGTAAGAATTATAATTTAATTTAAGCACTTGTAGAGTGCCACCATTCAGCTCCACCAGACCTGTGCAAACAGATGTATTATACACCTGGCACTATGGCAAGAAAAAAAGACAGACTTGTACATTTTAATCGGCATCACTCTTTAAATGGTGAAAACTTGCGTCTAGTTGGAGTTTCTGTTATATCGCCATTTTATTTTCCCCATTTCCTAAGTCTTTACAATGTTTAGAAGGTTTGTAGTGATGTAAGTGACTAATTACTGGAGCCATAGATGCATAAATGGTGATCAAACCACCAAATATTTAGCACTAACCTAATGAATCTTTACAAGAACCAGAGCTCAATTCTTACACTGAACTAAAGCTGCTGTCAGTTCTGACTGGATTTAAGTTTTTAGTCCCCCACTCCACCAGCTCCCTTCTCTGTCTCTCACTCTGGTGTACAGAAATGAATCAATCAGTAATAAGTCAAGACATATTTAGCACTGTAGTTTTCTTTAAAAGAAAGCACATTGCGATTACTTATATTTGCAGAACTTCATCAGAAGTTTCTCATTTATTTTTTTTCAATATCAAACTCCTCAAGGAAGCAATAAATCAGATTCTTTTTTACAAAGATTGATATCAGCGCAAAAGGCCTTTATAAAAGGCATTGTTATGAAGATTTTAAAAATCCATTATGAACATTACAAGTGGACAGGTAATGGTTACAGTATCAGTATCCTTCATACACAGGCCAAATGATGGTTACAAATAGAACAAAGTATAATCGTTATAAGATTTACAGTACAGATGGATCCATGGGATCTCTCTATGGCTTGTTTTTGATTCATCAACAGCAAACTGATGAAACACGTCAATCAGTGACACTCAGCATCAGGGACAAACAGTAAACACATCGATCAGTGTCTCGGACACTTAAATAGTTTCAAACCAACGTGGTTAATATAATTCAATGATGTTTGCAAAACAAACAAAAAGTCAGGAGCAGTTTTCCCACAGGGACAATTAACGCATTCACAGAATGAGCACTCCAAATAATAAAGCGTGTATCATATATAATACACTAAATCATTTCAGTCCTTCCAAAGGGGTACCGGCACATCGTGCTGATTTCACCACAAAATAAAACACTTGACAGTATTGAATCTTCTGCTAAAGCAGAAGAAAGCAGACTTCTCTATAAGTCCTTAACTCTCTGTCCATGACGTCCACAGACGTAGTTCTCTCTCGGTTCACAGGTGATCCCGCCTCCATGTTACCAGGGCCTCCACAGAGCACAGCTGACCTGGCTTACGCCCTTGCTGGAGCTGACCTGATGGAGTGGGGAGCCAGGAGGGGAGGGGAGGTTGCAGGGACTGTGACTGGTCCCGCTGGACGCCTGCAGGCCGTGAAAGTGGCTGAGTAGCAGCCTGTGGGCTTGAGTCTGGACCTGGCAGTGGGACAGGAAGCTGACAGCCTCCTGCACGCAGTGGGAGTAACCGTCGCTAGCTACCATCGGGCTAGAGGTCAAGCCGGCCTGCTTCTGCTGCTGGTGCCAGTTTCTCAGATATGACACAGCCATCTCCAGGATGTCAGCCTTCTCCTGCTTGGAGTCAGGCTGCTGCCTGAGGAACTCGGGCCCCAGCAGGGATTTCAGCTGCTCGATGCTGGTGTTGATGCGGTCTCTGCGTAGTTTCTCTACCATTGGCTTTCTCAGCTGAAGAAAAGAAGGAGAAAAAAAAAGGTATTTTAATCAAATTGAACATTGCTTTTAATTGAATTATTTGTACCAACACAAATCCAGTTATGAGACTTTTCTGAAAAAAGTATTTACCTTGTGAGCAGGGGTCAGGTGTTCCTTGTTTGCTTGTCCAAAAACAGAGGGAGCCATTGCTGTGGAGTCAGGGTCTCTACTCGGATTGAAGAGCTGGTTGGATCTGAGCTGCGTTCTCCTCTCCTCTGCCACTGCCCTGTATTTATACACCCAAATCTCCATATGAATGTGTGAGTCTTAGGCTTGATGGAGTTTCTCACAGTCCCCGGGCCAATGGGAGTGCTGGGAAGGGCTTTGAGGAAAGCAGGGCTGCCACATGCTCAATGAAGTGTTTATAGCCGTGGGGACAATGAGTGTGTCTCTGGGGAGCAGGTGGAGGAATAGACTGCAAGAGAAAGCCCGGGGTGGAGTGGGCAGAGGGAGGGGGGGTGAGTGGGGGTAGATGGGAGACTGACCCGGTGCTTGTGCTGATATGGGAAAGTGGTGACCCCAGAGGGAAGCATGCCGCTGTCTCATGTCATCTTCACCGCCACGTAATTGAAGACAAAGTGCCTCTGCCACCAGGCACACGTGGGTGTTACAGAGGGCCAAGCATTAGAGAAAGACCAACATGCAGCCACTTCCACCAGTGTGAAATGGCAGACTTTCAGAGCTGTGCAACAGGTTGAGGTTCCTCAAAGATTCAAAGAGAAAGAAAGCAACAGATTTGCAACTCAAACCTATTCAGCTGAAAAAGAAAAGAGAATATTTAGACTATGAATATTTAACCCTTTTTTCAGATAATCTGATTAAACTGTTATATGTTTATAAGGTGTTTCCTCATTCAAGGTTTAGTACAATTCTTGAGAGACAGCTGTATAATCTGACCAAATTACTCTCACAATATCCAGCCCTGATGAAGCTGAAGTATTAGTGATTAATCGCAGCTAATTTTCATTACGTTCACCAATCTCAAGCATTTTCATAGAGATTTGTGTGACATCTAAAGACTGTAGAGCTGATGCAAAGTGTACTCTCTCAGTTACAAAAAAGTACTGCCATTCAAAATTTGCCTGTTATAACTCATTAGCGACACGTTTGGTTTTCAGTTTGTCAGCTTTAATCTGATGAACGTGATTAGAGCTGTGTGTGAATTGTAAAGTGCTTCAGCTTTAAGCTTTCACGCTCCCAGCACATGCTGACACATCAGGCAACCCCCCACAAACTCATGCAGACAGCCACACTCTCATTCACTTTCCCTACCCCACACACACACTCACACACCCACACAGCTGGCTGACCTGCATGCCGCTGGCCACGTCTCAGTCACACGCTCCCTTCCTGCCTGTGTGGAACGTGGGAGCCGCTGTGGTCCCAGGCTTCCCACACTTCAGTGTTTAATGACTCTGAGGCCGCCTGCACAAAGGAAGTGTGCCCCATTGCACAAAGATTGAGTGACCAACCCCCCCTTCAAGCCCCACTAACAACACATGCACGCACACACCCAGGAAAACAGGGCTGTCAACAGGGCTTCCAGGCACACCATCTGGATGGATTGTATGCCATTGTCGGCCGATCAAGCGCGGGAGATGTTTACCGTGAGAATTGGAGAGGCTGAAATAGAGACAGAAAGTTAAATAAGAAGAATAGGGAGTGTGTGTGTGGAGGGTGGGAAACTTTCTGGATAGGATGATGAACTTTTTTTAAGAATCTGTGAATAAAAAGGTGCAAAACTCTTACACTGTTTGACACGAAAAGTTTAAGAAATTGAGAAAAAAGTGAAAACCACTTCACTTTCTCAGCTTGTTGCAACAGAAAAGGGATTATTCTATATTAAAGACTAATATAACAGGTACTAACAACACTTAGATGCAGATCCAGTCTGTGATGATGCTTTTTGTTGCCCTCACATAGATCACATTTCCAAAAATGTATCTAAATATTTAGGTTGCCTATCTGGAAACTCTGCCCACCAATGGACGACTTTCTCCTCCAGGAAGAACGTCCTCAGACAGATGTTGTCCTCCACGTTCCCACCACATATCATCCCAGTGGATACAATAACAAGGAAATCTCCCTCAACAAGGGGCAAGCAATGGGCCCCTCCCACCTGTTTGTTTGGATTGGGGCCATTGTACCCCAATGAATTCAACTAATTCATTCACATCCTATTGTCATAATGCTGGTTTGTGATTGGCCAAACACTGTGAGAACCAACATCACATTAAATCAGTGGGAAAGTTGGCATAAGTATATAAATGAGGGAGGTCTCTGTGGGTAAAATCATAACCCTGAACGTTTTCTTGTAACCCACGGGCCTGGACTCACGGGACGCCATCCGACTGCATATTCGCCATGAGGGATCAACACACAACGTAAGCTCGAATACAAGAAACTTCATTGTAGATCATCCTAGGCTTGATCCTAGTTTTGAACAGGCATCACAGCAATGTTTCTTCCACTATCTGTGAATTTGACTCAAAAGTGATTGAAAGTTTTTCCTTTTTTTTTTATGTTGAATGAATGTTACCAAAACCATTTCTACATGTGCCGTCAATATTTAAGCATGCTGGTATTTTCTCCTGGAAACAACCCATTTCTCTGCATCTACCATTAATTTGATGTTTCTCCATCTCCTTCCACAGCCTGTGTAAGATGATGATTTTGGAAAGGAAGTGCACAGACAGAGCAGTGAGGCTCCGCTCCACGTTAGAGAGCCATCTAAGCACTGGAATGAGCAGCTCTGACGTGTGGGACAAGACTGTCTCCTTTTTCACAGTGAAGAAGGCCTTCATTTTCCATAATGGCTACACCAAATCCTCCAGAGAGGCCATGAGGCTGTTCCCCTCACCTTCTGAGGATGTGTCGCCTTTGTGTTGCCAGTAAGAAGTGCACCGAAAGAGGGTTGAAATACGAAGAGGAAAACAAAATCTAGGCATTTTTATAAACTTTTTTCTCCAAATGTCTTCTTAAGCACAAATGGTGGAAAAGATGGGAGTTCTCATTAACTGTGACTACCTGCACCGTGATCCTATTGGTCATTGCACAGGCCCTAGAACTGTGCATGTTATGCCTTAAATCTAAGTACTTCTTAGAACTTTAAGATCATGTTATTACAGTTTTATTAAACTGAAAGTCATATTCCTTTGTATAAAGGGTAAAAGTTAATTTTATGCCAATGCATATTTTGTAAATGTTTAAGATATTGTCAGTCATGTATAAAATTTGTTGCTGAAAGCCATAAGTGAAAAGTGCAATGTGCTTTCCTGTGCAATTTTAAGTAAAATGACATGTTTTCCCATCATGTGCTGCTTGTTTTGTTTTCTAAAAAAATGGATTAAATATATACATTTCTTTATTTTGTTTGCTCCGGCACTTTCAAAATGTAAATGATTAAATTATGATTCTGTGTTGAGCCCCGAAAGGTTCGACTTCCATATCTTGCACTTTAGTGTCATAATCAATGTCACCCTCTAGTGTGCATTAATGCAACAACACTTCACATGTGATCCACAATTATTCAACCATAAATTCTCAGAGCTCTGCTTTAAAGCTGCAAACTTTTATAAAAGTGTTCTTAAATACATTTCTGGAGTTTTAACCCTCTGTGCATGAAAAGAGGAAGTAATCAGACTGGGGACTTGCCATCTTACACCACTACGCACATGCCTGCATTTTTAATGAAAAGTATACTGATTGATGTAAAGTGCTGCGCAAAAGGTCTCTAGCCACCCTTCATTTCTTTACATTATGCTTGAAAAACTTGGAAGTAGGTGCAGCAGTTAGTTGAAATGTGCAAATATATAAAGAGGAAAAACAGTGCAGTTGTAACAGTCTTCCTATTCTTCGTCTAAACTATTAGGGAGCATTCTTGTGATATACTTTAAGTAGTCTTCAGGAACAGCTCTCCAGGCTTCTCGAAGCATCCAGGATCCAGACCTTCAGAGAGCCTGGGGAACTATTTCTCAAGACCACCTAAAGAAGTTCTAAGAAAATGTCGCCTTTGAAGCAAAATGTGAAGAAATTAATTTTAATGAAACCGTCAAAGACTAAATCAATCCAATAGATATGAGATCCAATTTAAACTACACTTTCCACATTATTTAGAGTTCATTTGTATTCTGTGCATGTTTACAGACAGCAGTGTTATGAGCACTGTCAAAAGATTAAAGGAAACAAAGGTGCAGGTTTTAATATTTTTTCCCCCCAAATCTAGAAACCAACCGGAACAGAAGAGGTTACCCTGAATCAGATTTGGAATTATTACGGCTTTATTAATCATAGGCTAAATTCAAAAAGCAGACATTCAGCAACAGTTAAACATCGTATAGCAGCGGGAATAGGTGAATTGACGAGAAACTGGGTGAACTCCACACCATGCATTCAACTCTTGAGTACAAGGGTTCTGTAATAACTGTAAGTTCAAAGTTTGCTCAACTGTTGAGGGTAAAAGTGAGACTTTGCTTTCCAGAAATCTGTTCTGGAAACTGACGTGTGTGTTTCCAGAAATTCTGAGGAAAACCAAAACCTAAATTAAAGAGTGCAGAGAGGCTCAAGAGGGAAAAAAATAAAAATAATTAGTCAAAAGAGAAAAAGTGTAAAGGATATAATGTAGGTCTATGTTTATTATTCATTTAGACAAGTCTGGTGTTTCATTGCAACAGATGGAAATGTTTTCATCAATCCAAAGTTTACTTCATCACCAAGGCATAGCTTTGTGGAAGAAAATAAAACACTTCATTGTTCTTTCCCCCTCTTTGCTTCCAAGGTCGATACAAGAAAAAAATAAAACCAAACTGCTTTTTTGTTTCCCTGTCCGTCACTCAAATTCCAGTTAGACTCTACATGAAGATCAAACAGCAAAAGCCCAGAAGAAAAGGACAGGTTAGCTTGCAACCATGTGACAGTGAAACCTTCTGCCATTTTAAAAAACCCTTACCAAAAAAAAAACTTAAAGCACAACAAAAATGGAAAGAAAAAAAAACAAAAAAAAGGAAAAGGAGTTAAAATCAAATGCCGCTCTTCATAGGTGGTGGGTCAAATACCCAAAACATTTTAGTTATTGTACCCCAAAGAGAGGGGGAGGAGTTTAAAGCCAAAAGATAGGATCACAACAAAACAGAATTCGTAGGCTGTTCCCATCAACAAAAAAAACTATTATTTCTTCTTTTCACATGAATCATTAAATTCAGCTGGCCTTTTTTTGATCATCTATGGCATCATAAAGAGACAGATGCCTTGATGGTGACAGATGTGAATGGTTGTGGCTGGGTGGTCGGCAGAGCCCTGCTTCATTTTTCCCTCAAGCTTCCTGAAACAAAACAAGTTGTGATCTCAACTCTAGTCTGAAAGAGTTTGAATCAAAGTGTAAATTCTGTTTTGTGTGCCCTCCCCAACCTTTGACAGCACGGTGTTTCTGTGTTAAACTTTACAGAGATGGATCTTTTCTCTTTTTCTTTGTTTTTTTTAAACTACACATAGTTTCTGCTTAAAGATCATTTGAAGATGTCATATGGGAGTGGGAGTTAAGTAGGAAGCGTGGTGTATACACTGTGTGAATATCAGTGTGTAAAAAGTAAATTTTTGTTCAGCTGGTAGGTGTCCAGATGATAATTGCAGGGGCGTTTTGTGTTTGAGGGGTTGTGGTTTGAGGTTGGCCATTAGGGCAAAGAGTTCAACAAATCCTGCAGGAAGAGGTCCGGGTCTGGAATTTCAGAGAGGAGACCTGAAAAACAAAGTTTAATAGTAACATTCGACCAACACCACAGTTTATTATTCACACCAGAAAAGAAGTGTCGTAAATTAAAAGAAAAATGGCACAAGAGAAGACGAAAATAAACTGTGAAGCTTGTTTATACTTCTGCACTGAATAATGCAAATCCTCTTATTCACTGACGGCATTTATTTGAGATGGATTTTACTGAAATTTCACTACCAAAACGTTCTTTTTTGTGGGCTTTCTCTACCTGAGATGATTTATTTTGTCTAAAAAGAAGTAGTATCAGAATAGTATCAGCCAGAAACATAGGTGTGTGTGTGTGCATACTGACCTACAACATCAAAGAACTCTGACAGGGATTCAGCGGGCATGAGTTCATCCTGGAAAGCCCTGAGCACACGCTCGGAGGCCTCATAGATGGGCATGTCATTGTGACGGACATATTCTGCCAGTGAGAAGGACCAGCCGCCCTCTGTGTTGCTGGTTGGTACCTTCTGTAAAAACAAAATCAAGAGCAGAAGAGGGAATTACAGTATATTATCTATTTGTCTAATGTCAATGTTCCCATTAGATTGAAAATGTCCCTAAACACCCACCCCCCAAACAAACAAACAACATTCTGAATTCTGTATTTACAGGTAATGACTCCTATTTTTACAAAGCATCCCCAAAATTGAAAGAGCATAATACCATCGTTTTACAGTATCGACAGGCAAAATACTTTACCCTGAACATGTCGTAGACCAGGTCCACCAGGCCCCAGAAAAGAAGAGGTGAGCGATACACTGCATATTCCTTTGGTGTTTTATCTGTGAGCCTGAGAATAGATAAGAGAAGATGTGGATGAAGACCTTCTGAGATAAATAATGGACACAACATTCAATGGTTATTCCTTTTTCTTTTTAAATTTATAACTCTGACCTGCTTCACTGGTCAATACTCACATGTCTTAGATGTATTCAAAATAAAATTACACTAGTGTAAAAGTTTCCTGTTGGAATTATTGGCAAACAAATTAATAATTTGGTACTGAACCTGCTCCCTGCTTGAAGGATTTAATTAATATCACAGACAAAGGTGCCCTGCATTGAGTGTAAAACAAATGGAGACAGGAAAGGAAAGGTCTCATACTTGTTTGCACAGGCTGCCGAGACTTTACGGGCATGCGCAGTGCCCAGAAGTCTCCGCAGGAAGTACAGACGAGAACTTCTCCACCGTTCGGGTGGCATGATGTGCATGGCCAGGATGGTGTAATAGTGGGGCCCTTCAACTTCATATGAGCTTTCAACCCATTTCTCACATGGTTGCTCCTGGAAACTCTGCAGGTTCTTCTCCTCTCGGGACGTAGCCCTTGTACTACAGTGACAGAATTTGCAAAGTGAAATAAGGTGAGATGGGAATGAGAACTATGAGCTGTAAAATCAAACTTTGGATTTGTGTTTTATTTTAAGCCTCAACAGTCCCACACATGTATCACCTCAGCATCAATATTGAGTAAATGTCAGCAAGTGTTTTCTGTGCACATCAAAAATGTACATACGTGTTGAGGACATAGAGAACAGTGTGGATGATATAGGGGATGAGGTGGATGTTGCTCTCCCGACCTCCACCTCCTGTGTCCACGCTGAATGACTGCTCAGTAGCAAAGCGGAGGAACAGCAGTTTGGTATCGTGGATGTTGAGTTGGTATGTGGGCTCTCGCTGGCCTGTGCACTCCTGAAGATATGTGTTGTGCCTGTGCAGTAAAAGAGTTTGGTTGAAGAAATTGTGCCACATGAAGAAAATGTTCTCTCTAATTTATGCTGATTTTTTCTTTTAACCTTGCTAGGCATGTAGCAAAAGCTGATTCTGGCACATGTGGCCCCCACACAGGAAGCAGACCATTGCACTTGGTGTTAGCATTCTGGAGAGCAGCACTGTCCCATTCCTCTCGCCCACGAGCCAGCCTAAAATAAGTAAAAATAACAGGCATGTATTACAAAAAAAATGAAAAGTGGGGCTGCAGAAAGAATGTAAGGGGTACTCTAAACATCACCACAGAGTAAATGCCGGTGTTTGTAGCTACCTGACTGCTGCCAGATGGCAGTCATAGTGGACTATGTTAAAGTGCGACACAGTGCTGTAACCCTGCTGCTTGCGAGGCTTGTTTTCAAATTCCTCCAAGGCTACACGCTTTGTGAAAGTGTAAATACCCAGGACTTTGGTTGGCTAGTGAAAGAGAAACCAGAATGAAAATGAGAACTGAAAACAACAACAAATTTCAGCATGCCAAGAAAACCAGCAAATCAGACTGATAAGAGTGTCATTTTAATTATCTACAATTTGGCTACTGATACTTTAAATAGGATTCCAAAACCAGATGTCTTCAGTGTTAAATAATGTCAAACTTCCCTCAATCCTGTATGTGCTTTTATACCTGGAACTTGTAACCTTCTCTACAGATACAGCAGGTCAAGCCTGGTTCCTCTATCAGCTCTTCCATTTGCTTCAAGAGTGAAGTCTTTGTCACCACCTGCCCCTTTTCATTGGTCTGAAAGACAAACATAAAGCTTACAATAAAATCCACATTTCAATTCAAGTCTGTGGTAATAAAAAAAAAAAAAAAAAAAATACCGTCATGCCAAGAGTTCCCAGAGCCTTCTGCCTCATAGCCATAGCCATACGCTTTTTCTCAGCTCTGGTTTCTCTGCGGGCTGCTTCAATCTTCAAGTTGACGTCACTGTGTTCCCTCAGAGCCTCTAGAAGGTTCTCTGCTAGAGTTCCTATGCCTTCATCACTGGATACCTGCTCCAGCTTGTGCAAGTTTGTTATCGAATCTGTGCCTATGAGCACCTAGACAAAAGAAGATGACACTCAGCTATATTAGGGAGACAGGTTCATGTGTTTACAAAAAGAACTGTCTGAGTTGACTCCAGTTTAGTCTAATATTCAAAGCATTCTGTACCTGTGTGGGGGGATGCTGGGTAGCCAAACCACGGAGAAGTCTGAGAATAAAGGGTAGAGCAGGTCTAGAGAGGAATTTCTTCCAAACATCCGCATCCAGACTGATGAGAGATTTCAGAAAAACAAAAAAGAGGTTTAAAAACAAAAAATCTTGCATTTGTACTTGTATACAAAATATTTACCTACAAGAGACCTACTTTTTGGCATTTGGGATATGCTTCTTCATGTAGTCCAGTGCACTCTGTGTGATTCCTATTTGCAGAATAAGATCTTTCAGTTGATGGCCGTTGCTGTTATTTTTGATTCCAGCAGCGATTTTACAGAAGCAGTCCAAAAACACTTTGTCATCAGCACTATGCTCCTCGTCGTACCTTAAAGAAACACAACACAAACACAAAAATAAGAGTCAATTTCACTAAATTAACTATAAAAGTGCCCATAGGAGCATGGTTCTCCTACAAAGATTAGCCCGATTTATCCATTAAAATGTAAAATAATATCCCCTTTAAAGTCTTCATGTGCTTATTAGTAAGTAAAAGCTGAGTGCTCACTTGTCAAAGTTGCAACACGGTTTGAAGCGTTCCACCAGAATCCTCATCTTCTCTAGTTCGCCAAAAGACAGGTATGGAATAATGCGCAGAAGACCCTGGAGCACGCTGGGGTTGGAGCGCACAAACAGGGTGTTGATCTGGTCTAACAACATGACAAGCTGATCCTTGTCTCCTGTAAGGAGAAGGTTACCCTGCAAAGGACAAGACAGTTTCTAATTAAAAAAACTAAACAAAACACAAAAACGGAATTAAAAGGTCTTTTTGAGGGTATGATTTTATGATTGTAGCAGAAGATAAAATTAGCTTCAGATTGTTACCTTGTCCTCTGAAATCTCAGCATTGGCCTCATCCAGAATGATCTCCATGATGCTCAGGACTTGCTCTGCTATAGAGGCTCCACCACTATCCTTACTCTCTTGTTCTGCCACTAAGGCCTGAAGGAAAAATAACATAAAAAAAAATATTTCCCTCTCTCTCTCTATCCATCTCCATCTCTCCATCTATATCTATATATCTATATCTATATATTAGGGGTGCAACAATACTTGTATCGATATTGAACCATTCGATACAGTGCTTTAGGTTCAGTACGCATATGTATCGAACAATACAAAATTTTTTATTTATTTTATCAACTTTTCTTCTGATGATGCTGTCTGTGTTGAGCGCTCAGTGGATCTGCGTTTGACTACTCTGCCTAGGCTGCACTGTCGAGCGCAGATCCACTGAGCGCAGCGCAAGCTAGCAAGACAAAAGTTAAGCTCGTTGCAACATGGCAACTGCCTCAACGCTAGCCGAATTTGAACCTCCCCCACCCTCATTCAGATCTGGCGTTTGGAACTAGTTTGGTTTTCATGTGAAGTATGACCCTGATGGTAAGCGCGTCATGGACAAAAGTAAAACAGTATGTCGGATGTGCCACGCAATGCTCAATTGGTGGGAACTAGCGCGTTAGCACAGTTAGCTTGTTAACGTGTTGATGCCATCCAGCCCCACACACAGGGCGATCCGCGGTAACTCGTTAACGGAGATCTGCCGTGTTGTGGCGTTAAGGTCATTTCAACGAGATTAACGCTGACAGCACTAGTGGGAACACAACGAATATGACTGCACATTTACGCCGACATCATCCTAGTGCAAAGACAAGTGGAAGCAGACAAAAACAACAAGCACGCAAACTTTACCCAAATCATTTAGACAGCCGTTAGCACATGATTCTCCTTATGGGGACCTGATATGTTTAATATGCTGCTGAGAATATAGCCCAGAAGAAGCGTATAGTATAGCTTTTATTTTGGAAAGAGCCATTTCTCTGTAATAAACTCTTTTACAAAGATGAGTGATTTCTCAATCAGATAGATTTATTTATTTTTTATTATTTTGTTGTTTTGGCAACATTAAATTTAAAAACTGTACTTTTGAGTTAAAATATACATTTGTCATTTATTAAAATTATAAATTAAAAAAGGCATGAACATTTTTTGTATCGAAAAAATATCGAACCGTGACACCAAAGTGTGTGTGTGTGTGTGTGTACACACACACACACACACACACACACACACACACACACACAAAAATACAATCTAGAAACTGAATCACAACAATCAGCATAAGACTCACCAAGTTTAGAGTTCCCAGCATGACATTGAGTGTGTTCATCTCTGGTTTGACAAGCTGTTGCCTATTGATCTTCACTTTCACACAGTAACTGAACAGCTTCAGCAAAACCTGGGGGAGGAAAAAAAAAGTTTTAATTCTAATTTAGGGCACTATATGAATTTAATTCTAAATAATAATGACATATATATTCTAGATAACCAGCATTCGTTTTTACTAATTCAAAGAAGAATTCAAAATTACAAATAAATTACAGTTTACATTGATGACTGGAGAATAAAGAATGGTATCATTTCAAAACGCTTTCTGACACAAAAATACTGTCTTACGGTGAGCAGATGTCTTCCTTGTTTAAAGTCTTTGATTCCAGACAGCCGGTTGAGCATACACTCGAGTCCTCCACACTGTGCCATCACTCCTGCCATCTTGTACACTTCTTCATCATCCTCCTCCTCATCTGTAACGAGGTCAATTAAAACATTTGCATCTCATTCTGTGCATACAGGTACATATGATGGCCAAGAATACATACAGCAATAATTATATTAAGGGCAAAACCTGGTAGATGTCACATAAACGAGAACAAGCTTGACCCTAATTATGAAGACACACCAAGTTAAAAGCAAATCAAACCTGTAGTTGAATCCAGTGACTCTATGAACTCCTCAGTAGCATCTCCAAGTAGTCCTCTCATACGATAGATGATTCTCATTGGCTCACCCTTTTTGGGGGGGGTGGGGAGACAAGGTCAGTGGGCTCTCAGTACCATTAATTCTTTAAAGGACTGTAAGCATTTCATGACAATTTGTATGATTCCAAATGTTTGTAAAAGTGTAACTAATTCATAGAAAATGTGAGTCTCACCTCATTTGTAGGACACCACACCTTCTTATAGACCTCTGCCACTGACAAATCCAAACTAATGATTTTGTTGTTTACCAGAAGCTGAAAAACAAAAAAACCCCAAAACAAAACAAAAAACACATCTGGTAATTTTTTCTTGAACTGTGTCACCTTTTATAATTTCACAAGAAAAGGAAACCTTCAAAGCAACTCAAATGTAAGGTTACTTTACCTCCATGCCACTGTCATCTTCAAGAAGAGCCACCAGGTCGCAGTCTTGGCAGATCTTGTTTTTGATGTCCCTCATCAGAGGACCGATGCCGGGCTCGTTGCTGCTGTAGGGGTTTCCTGGCATGCGACCCTGCAAGAAGTCCTCTTGCTGAGGATCCTTTTCCAGCGTCACAAAGAACTCTGTCACCTCATTCTCTTCCTAGATAGTGAATGAATCAAATGCTCCAGATTAGGGCAGGGCCAAAAATATTTATCACGATATATATTTGAAAATTTGCGATAACGATATAATTGACACTAGACAAAATACTTTACAACTCCACAACTTTATTAGCGCAAAAAAAAAAAAAAAAAAAAAGTATTTTCACTTAAACAAGCGAGGGCTGGGCTATATCATACCGTTCACGGTAATACCAGTGTAATGTTGGGCAACGATAGGAAAATGAAATATCACGATAGAACATGTGTAAAACGTGCATGCGCAGTGCCTTTGTTTACATACGCACATGGCGGCAACGCAGAATGAGAAGAGCAAAAGGGGATCGTTAAATGAAACTGATGAGCCAGAATTTGTTTGTAAAAATGCTGCAACTTCAGTGGTGTGGAACTGGTTTGGCTTTCATCCGTCAGATACACAACAAAGCACAAAATCGACAGTGCCCCTTATAATCCCGTGTGCCTTATGTATGAATTCTGGTTGTGTTTACTGACCTCAAAACGATTTTATGTGGCACACGGCGCTCGAAAATCTGTCAAATGTTTCAGTACGACTTTGCTAAGCTACGAAGCCGCACCACTTGATGGATTGTCGGAGCATTACGGCTATCGTAGTCAGGAGCCTCGCGGAGTGATACGTACTGCGCTTCAACATAATATTACCGTATTGTGTGTGTATAACCTCTTTCAAGTTTTGTGGATATTATACATGGTTATGCTGAGGATATGTCGGCCAATTTCCACTGGAAATGCCTTTTGGTTAAACTGTCAGCAAGGAATTTGCATTTGCACTGTTAATTTTTTATATAACTTTAATGCACTTAAAAAAAGCTGTTTGTTTAAGTGAAAATACATTGATTTTTTTTTTTGCACTAATAAAGTTGTGGAGTTGTAAAGTATTTTGTCTAGTGTCAATTATATCGTCAGTTATATCGTTATCGCAAATTTTCAAATGTATATCGTGATAAATATTTTTGGTCATATCGCCCTGCTCTGAAACAAGCAGCTGTTTTTTTTATGTGCATTAAAGTTATATATAAAAATTTAACAGTGCAAATGCAAATCCTTGCTGACAGTTTAACCAAAAGGCATTTCCAGTGGAAATTGGCCGACATATCCACAAAACTTAAAAAGAGGTTATACACAAAATACAGTAATATTATGTTGAAGCGCAGTACATATCACTCCGGGAGACTCCTGACTACGGTAGCTGTAATGCTCCGACAATCTGTCAAGCGGTGCAGCTCTGTAGCTTAGTACTAAAACTGTACTAAAACATTTTTTGACAGGTTTTCGAGCGCCGTGTAGCACATAAATCAGTTCGAGGTCAGTAAGCACAACCAGAATTCATACATAAGAATTATATTGGGCACTGTCAATTTTTCAGAAAAATCAAAGGATTTTAAGAGCGACTTATTTACCGAAAAACACGTTAATAACAACGGCCTGCTTGCATGCTCTACAAAATAGTGCTTTGGTGTGCATCTGACAGACGAAAGCCAAACCAGTTCCACACCACTGAAGTTGCACCTATAAACCAATTCTGGTTCATCTGTCATTCAACGATCCGCTTTCGCCCTTCTCATTCTCCGTAGCCGCCATGCTTTTTCTGCCATGTGGGTATGAAAACAAAGGCACTGCGCATGCGCGTTTTACCCGTATTCTACTGCGATATTTCATTTTCTTATCATTGCCTAACATTACACTGGTATTACCTGAACGGTATGATATGGCCCAGCCCTACTCCAGATTAAAACAAATTCTGCTTCAAAACTGTTTCCAAAATTACACAAGCACGTCACTTCTTCATCTTTACTCACAACTCAAAGAATGAACGTTAAAACACAAACTACACTCAATCTAAATATATCTGTATATAATACAAATACTTGTATATAATATAACAATTTGTATATAATTACTTCTTATTACTTGATCATTAATCTCAAATGTCAAGAAAGCAGCAGGATGTTGCACTTGAAAGCCTTCAGTCAAATGAAAATTACTTGTATGACTTAGTGAAAATTAGTGAACATTATATTAAAATTTAAGACATTATTTGTTGCAGCTCTAATCGAGGTAAAGGCAACTCACAGGGTAGATGATGCTGCAAAGTCTCTCAAAAATGAACACAGGTGTTCTGTAGTCATCCAGGTTGTACCGCTTTGCAGTCTCTATGCACACTGCCATAAAAGCTTTGGTTTCAGACTCGGTTCCTATAAACAATACAAGACATACAAATAAAAAAAAATATTAAGCACAATTTGTACAATATTCAGTTGACCAAATAAGAATATTATTATCTTTTTAAAAAAATAATTAAATTTATAATTATTGTCAATGCCCACCTGTCGTCATGTCTTCCAGCATCTCAAGTAGCATATCCTGAGTTTCATCAATGAGTTTGGTTCGCTGAACCACCAACTTCCTCAGGCACAGATAACCATTAAGAACCGTGCCGACCAACCTACTTTTGAAATGCCGCTTAATGGACTCCACTTCGACAAAAGATGACAGCAAACCTAAAAAACGCACACAGAACCAAAAAAAGAAGATTCAGGAAAGTCTGAATTAGCTGCAACTTTACTTGTGATATAAAAGTAATTTGTACCACTCAATCTGTATATATGCTGAAAATCTAAAGATGGAAATTAACATACCAGTCAAGCTCTTCAGGGCGTAGCCTTGCTGCAAGTCTGTGCTCAGTGTAGCCTCCTCTAGAGCCAACAGATTGGCTATTTCCTGATCATAGCAATAAACAAGATAAGATACTGAAATAGGAGCACTTCTAATGGATCTAGTGACACTTCAGTTGTTTGAAATTGGGAAAGGAACAGGACTATGAAGATACTAACTTAAAAACACCAGTGTTTATCTGACTATAAAATTACATTCTTTGAACGTTAAAATAATACCTTGGTGATCAGGTTGCCAATGTAGGGCAGGACTCCCCGGGCAGCCAGATAAATCTTCCAGTGTGTTGGCTTAATCAGCTTCTGGTACAGACCCAGATACTCCACTGCACACTCTCCAGCGACACTCAGTTCATCCAGATAACTTAAAGAAGGACAGTTTTTTAATCACTTTAACAGTTTTCATCCTTTTGCTTGAGAAACTATGCAATAAGTGAGCTGCCTGAGACGCATTTTCTTTCATTATTAAGCACAGAATTATGTTCTTCTTTAACACTTTATCTGTAAAGTATTTAAAATAATATTATTTTTCTGCCCGATAATTCATTTTCCAGCAAATATAAAATCATGGAAATACATGATAAGAGCTATTCATCTTTAACTAGTTATGCTATATTGCTAAGCATATCCAAATTCATTGGAATTATCAACCTAATTTATGTATATGAAATTCAAAATAGAGCATGTCATGATTTGCTAGCTTTCTGTTGAGACTCGTACCTGGTGAGCAGGTCCAGGACCTGTTGCTTGCGGCTAGGGATTGTGGTAAGTGCCTCCACAATAGTGCAAGCTGCCTGTCTTGCAGCCTGGGTGGCAGGTGTGAAAAGAACCTGCAAAAGTAGAGCTAAAGTTAGCATTTTTTAAGAAATTGCATTTACCGGTTTGTGAACTAACCAACAAAGCAAACAACATTTTTCTGATTTTTTATTTTTTAATTATTACCTGTCGCAGCCAGTTGTTGTGGCTCAGTTTAAGCAGGCGCGGGAAAAGGCCTTCTCCTTTTCTAGACCTCATGAACTGTTTCCACTTCCACACATACTTCTCAAGTAGATACTGTTTCCGTAACTCAGCCTTCCCCTGAGGTTTTGACATCGTTTCCTGACCTGCGATAGACAACAATGAGAAGTTTGAGTGCTCCTATTTCATTAAATACAATAAATGAATAAACCTGTGACACTCAGATAATGTAAACCGTTCAGACACGATACTTACATCTTGCTGGAAGACACTTTTTCCAGGCCTCATAAGATGCTTTGGGATCTTTTTTGAGCCAGAGTTGGGCCTGGGCGTGGATTTCATTACTGTAGGGCCTGACTGTAGTCAGAGACTCAATGGCAGCATCCTTTAAACAGAAAACACACATAACTTTGTTAGGTGGCATAATACAACCAAGTGGTAACCGACACAACAGATATGCTTATATTTATCTATTTTAAACATGCAGCAAATTTTTTTTTACCTTGTTCTTCTTGCTAGTGGGAGCAGGGGGCTTAATCAGCTTTTGCAGGATTCTCAGGCACATCAGTGTGATGTTTTCCACCACTACCGGTGTCTTTATGTTGACAGACATGAGGAACAGGCTGAGGGCTACATATGGGGAAGGAGTGAGGGAAAACAAAACAAAAGATACAACACTATTAGTCGAAGACTCTTAACTGCTTTAATCCAACAAAACCTCTTTCAAAATAATATTAGAGGAAAAAAGAAGAAGAAGAGCGATAGTTCCAGGTGTCTAATCAATACCACCCTATGTAGACCGAGACTGATTTGGTCAGACAAAAATAACCAAACCAAAATAAATAAATAAATAAATAAATAAATAAATAGTTCTCTCAAAATTCCTGGCCAGGATTGACGGAGCTGGATGAACTGTTTATAAATTTAGAGTCCCTTAGCCCAGTGGTCCCCAACCCCCGGGCCATCGACCAGTCGTTTGGTACCGAGAGTTGAGGCTCGGGTGTGAAATTTATGGTTTTCAGGGTTTCTATCCGTTTTTAGCGTTAGTTCTTTAAAATAGTTTCCCTGGGTCTTTTTCTGTGTGTTATGAATAAATCTTTTTTTTTTGGGGGGGGGGGGGGGGGGGGGGGGGGTGTACCGGTACTGGTTATATTTTGTTGTATTTATCCGCGACACCTGTCCGTCCGCCAGTCCGTGAAAATATTGTCGGACATAAACTGGTCCGTGGCGCAAAAAAGGCTGGGGACCGCTGCCTTATCCATACAAATGATCCATCAATAGAATATATCATATGCATATTTTATTAATTTTATTTATTAATTAATTGTTATAGACAAACAATGCACAACATAATTGAAGTATATTATTAATGCTTACCACAACGCAACCGTAATTCCCAGCATCCACCCTCTTTTGAAATGGAGTCCGTTAGCAGCAGCATTTCATACTGCAAATTACTAACCTGATGGGGGAAAAACAAAAAACAGTGTGTGTATTTTAAAATCGGAGCTCTTTATAGTAAAGTTCATAGTCACAGCGACTCTGGAAAAAAAAACACCCCCCCCCAAAAAAAAAAACAAAAAACAATGTTTGTTGGGTTTAAATTATTTTCAGTATGACCTCTGAGACCTACCAGATCAGGATTGGCCCAGTGACCTTTGAGGGCAGCTGACACCTTGGCAATGATCAGATCGTTCATCTGCTGAGTGGCTTCTGGGTGATCTCTGAAGCAAAAGATAGAGAGACAAGGAAAAAAAACAAAAACATGTAAGGATACAGGAGACCAAATGACAATGAAACACCATTATATACAGCGTGTATTAACATAGAAAGTTAAAAAGCAAAAAGCTGAGATTTCAATGTTATCGTTCCAACAACTTACAATACTATCATTGCTTATATGTGGAACTGAAGTCAGGCAATTAATTGTCACATGAAAATATGTGAAGGAAAGGACATACCTAGTGAGGAGACAGACCAGCTGGCGCACCTCCTCCCTCATGGCTGCTGTACCTCGACGCAAGTTATACTCAAACAGCTCACGGATGAGACCCTGAAGGACTAGGATCTGCCGAAGGGCTGGATTGGTGGCCAGTGCGCGGAGCAGTGTGATGCAGTGACCTGTAACAGCTGAAGCACAGCCGTAACACTTGGTTGAGGATGTATGGCCGCAGCCCAGCACAGAGAGGGCGCGGTACTGACTGGCGGTGAAGGTGGGCTGGTGGCTACTGCTGCTCCGAGATGACTTAGTGGCAGCCTCTCTCTGTTGTAGGTCATACTCCAAGAGCTCTTTACGAGATGCAAGCACTTTCTGTAAACAAAGAAGGAAGGGGCACAATTGTATGAGAGCAGGAAGAAAACAAGGGTACAGATATCAGGAAAGTTAACTGCATTTTCTTCCTAACCTGTATAATCTTGGAGAGTTCATCAAATGAGGTCTTGCAATCTCCACTGTATTCCTGAGCCAGTTGCTGAATGTATCTGTTCACATTAGCAGAGGATGCACCAAGTCCTGCTCCTGCTCCAGTGTCATCCTGAAAGAAATAAAAGACAAGAGAAAATACTGTTAGATAAAACTGTAGAAATAGAGCTAAAAGAGAGACTGAAGAAAAACATAAATGATCTCTGCAGCATGTGCAGGTTGCATTAGTACAAGCTGTGCTTATTTAGGTCAAGTGCTCTTTCAGTCCCTCTTGACTGACCTGGGGCTTCTCCGGTGCTGCCTCATTGACTTTAGACAAGAGACTCTCCAACTGAGGCCGGTGACCCATCAGCTGGTGGTAGACCCGGTCAGCTTTGTCCAACAGGGTGTTAATGTTGGTCACAGCCTATGCAAAAAGGGACAAAACATTTTGTAGTCTGACTTTTAGGAATGGTAAGCCTATTTTTAACCAATTCCTTTAAATGTTTTTCTTGTCCTAGAAGAGGCTTCTTTTTTTTTTTCTACCTTTTTCCTGTCTTCCTCATTTTCAATAGGATCCACAGCACAGCATGGTTTAGCATACAGCATGAAGTCAAATCGGGCATATTTGCAGAAACCACAGGCGTTGCACAGGAAGGGGTCTTTTTCGTCATAATTGATAGACCTGAAAAGTGTCGACCATATAGTAAAAATCCAATAAATCTAAAAGTGTCTTCAATTCTTTAAGAACCGCAGAGGAAACACAGGGCTCACCTGCACTTGTGGCACTGATACACATTCTCACCGCAGTTGCCACACACACCGGGGTTGGCCGGTACGGAAGCACTGCAGCGTGGACACTGCAGGGTCTCAGTGGAAGCCTGGTAGTTCTCGTAGAAATCGGAAAACTCAATCATCAAGTTGGAAGCGACGATAGGTAAGGGAAGGTCAATCTTCACTTCTGTTTGTCCCGGGGTGAGCTGAACTTTCTTGGCTTTGTGCCAACGAGCAGGCCTAAAAAGAAAAGAAAAAAGACAGTAAAGTTAAGAACTCCTAATTAATGCCAAAAAAGTAAATTAAAATGAAACTTCCAAGTTGATACTACATCTTTGCACCTTAAAATTTACCATAATAATATGAAAACTAAAAGCAAGAAAGAACAGCAGCTCTTTGCTGACATACTTATTCTTCAGCTCCACGATCGCCTGGACTGTCCTGTTGTTGTAATAGAGATTGATGGTGCGGACCATTTTGGTGCGTTTGAGGTCACCAATCTTCACTGTGACTTTGCTGATGGTGTGGCTACCAATGAGCTTGACAACCTGTTGTGTGGTCGTATAGCGGGTGTCTACTTTGATGGATGACAGTTTTATATTCTGGTGGATGAAAATAAAATAAAAATTAAAACTATGCTTAAAACAATACTGAGAACTGTTTATACCTACGTTTAGAGGATGTTTCTATCAACATAACTGTATTTCATCATTGTTTAACTAACCAGCTATGTTACACAGTTAATACTAAGAGTTTTGCATTTGGCAGGGGGTTTTCAAATTCTGAAACCAATACCATCTCTCTTTAAGCCTTCCCCTGTGAAATTTACTAGTATGTAAAAATTATTTTAATTAGCTTGACTGCCTGTGCACTTTTTAAAAGAATATGCCTGTTGTGTGAGGGTGTGTTTCACTCACGGAGAAGGGAACTTCTGGATTGTTGCACACCAAGCAGGGGTCACTTTCCAGATAAAAGCCATCAAACTCCACTAATCCTGAGAGTGTGCTGCAGAAAAAAAAAACACATGTAATTTTATGTAGATGATGCCCAATAGTTGCATTCTCACTGTTATAAGATTGAATGTTTCGATTTCAGTATCTATCAACATACTTGTATATATTGGAGTTGGGGTGATTTGTCAGGATATGGTTCTGTGCTCTCAGGATTTCCACAGCCTTTTGGGAATACTCCTTCAGCTGGAGAAAAATACATAAATAAATAAGAGAAACAAAACAATTTCATCTTCTATCATAATGAAAGTGGTGTCTATGGTCTGTGGAGACAAATAAAAACACAAGCATCAGGATATGAACCCTTGTGTAATACTTTAAGAACAAAAACTAAATGTTTAATTGTAAATACTGAATTATTCCTCTTTGAATTGATATAGAAAATAGCCAAACTATAATTTTATTTTAAAAAAAAAAAAAAAACTGCATGAAATACAGAAAAGGATTTTAAAGAAAGAAAAAAAGAAAAGAAAAAAAATCTAACCTTTTTCTCAGTTTGAGGGGTTTTGAGTGAGAAGTAACCAAGTAGGTCGACAAACTGGGCAGCTTTACGGCCATATGCAGGAAGCTCTGGCCAGATGGCCCAAGTCAGTTCAAGCAGCAGCTCCTGCTGAGATTTACTAGAGTTCCTGCGGAAGTACAAACAATATCAGGTTGTCCATACATGTATTCAATTGTTAAAAAGTGATGCAATAAGCCTAAGCTTTTGTTAAATAGACTAATCTTTAGACCAAACTACCCAATGTACTAGGTGTATGTTTCTACAATACCTGTAGATATGCAGCGCCAAGCAGTGGGCTTGCCAGCGCACAGCAGATGAGTTTGACTCCAGCAAGAAACAGCGTAGGAACTGAATGAGCGTCTCCTTGTCTGCAAATTTGTTAAGCTGACTGACCAGAGCCATACAAAGCTGATCCTCCTGGCTACCAACACCATCCCCTGTGGTCAGTTGACAATATACAATTAAATTCAGGATACTCTCATCGACCAATCATTTTACACCACTTTTACATCTTGTTCAGGTTCAAAGGAGCACTGGAGCCCAGTTCAGTACCCAATATGTGTTTCTACGCTAGTTGATTTTCGAAGAAGTACAACTAGTCATTTTTTATTTTCTCACCATCTTTTTCTTTCTCTTTGTCTTCTTTTTTGCTCTTTTTACTAGAAGACTTGCTCTGAGAGGACTGAGAGGCTCCTGTCTGTCCAGCACTACCAGACCCTCCGCCTGAGAATGAGGATGAAGTAGAGGAGGAGCTGGCCAGCACCTTGCTGCCACACAGAGCACAGGAGAGGAGTTGCAGCAAAACTGGGGAAACGCCCTCATCCACCAAGAAACTGACTTGGAGCAAGAAGTACAAGACAGCTGTATGGAATAAAAGAAAAGCAAAGACAGAGACATAAATAGTTAGTACTTGTGTAAAACATTTGTTGCTTCAAAAATAAATAAGTAATCACAAACAACTTACAGTCATCCTTCATGCAGAACTTCTGCCAGTTGATTGTCCTTTGAGTGGCAATTTCAGCACAAGCTTTCAGGTGTTCCATCTACAAAAATAAATAAAGCAATTTACAGCAAAGCATAGCAAAGAAAAAAAAAAACCATATGTATGTATGTATGTATATATATATATATATATATATATATATATATATATATATATATATATATATATATATATATATATATATATATATATATATATATATATATATATATATATATATATATATATATATATATATATATATATATATATATATATACACACATATATACACACACATACACACACACACACACACACACAAAATAAAACATTCTAAAACCAATAAATTCAACACAGCACTGCAGCTTACTAAGACACAAAAAAGGATAAAAACACAAATAAACAAGTTCTAACTAAACCTGTTTTATACATAATGGATCCAGAGTAATGCAGGAGTGGTACACTGTCTTATCAAGACACTCACCAGATTGATGAGTGTGTCATACTGTAGGGCTGAGCCAGAAGAGGCAGTGACTACACCAGCCCGGAGGAAGATGCCCTGTTCCTCTAGAAGCTTTTTGATGCTGCGCACATGAGAGTCAAGAGTGTGCAGGTCTCGTAGCTGACGATATTTTTCCTTTGAGCCGCAAATGAACAACAACAGTTTTCTGACTTGCCTCCTGACGAATGGTGTCTGTTGTATCATCAGATACTGGGAAAAATTGGGGGGGGAAAATGAGGAGATCAATTTCTCTCTTTTGGAAAGACAAAAGAAAAAAAACATTTATATGATGGCTTACTTCAGATAGATAGTAGAACCAGGAATGATCAAATACAGGAGGTGGGATACGTGGGTTGGCGTCAGCAATTTTCTTTATCTGATATGGCAGCCGAAGCACCATTTCAGTCAACAACTGGGAGTAGGCTTCAAACACATCAGCAGCATGCCCCTGATTGCAAAAACAATATATTGAGTTAATGTTAAAATTTGAGAGATATAAATAGTCTTTTACGTTTTTTATGTTGAGATTATCTTACCTTAACATATTGGCGAAGGAAGAAAGGACTCATGTCAGGGGGAGAGGAAGCTGTGTGTGTGCGGAGGAGCTGGCTGGCAGTCACTGGCTCTTCTTCACCCTGTTGGCTCTTCCAAAACTCCAGGAGTGACTTGAGCACTTGGAGGCAGTAGTCAATAGAACCCAGGCTGAGCAAGGCGGTTGCTGTGGCATTGGAAATGAGGGAGGATGACTAGAAGACAAAAAGAGGGAAAACAGCTGACTTCAAAATTCATGATGTACAAAGTATAATCAAGTTGCATGATAGCCATGAAACTGTGAGCTTCATGGCACAAGTTATGTTAATAATAATATGAAACTTGAGCAAAAATGAGATGTGATGAATGACTGCAATCAATTTTGAGCAGTTGTTGAGAGAGGTGCAAACCTGGCTACACACTACATAGTGATTATAGTACAACTGTACCTCAGAGGAAGATTTGGATCCAGACTTTGTTCGAGACATGAAGACACTAAGCAGCCTCATGATGACCAAATGAACTTCATTTATGGAACTACGCTCATTCTTCTTGGAAACATCCTGCAGAGATATAACACGATTCAGTAAAACAAAAATATTCTGAGCCTGATACAAAATGAGGAAAGGACAAAACAGTAGTTACCTTCTTGTGCATGCCAAGCTCGGCAATGAGCTGTGCAAGCAGGTCATCCAAAGCACCTTTATCCTTTTCATCCTCGCCGTCAAGGTCAGAGGTCAACATGAGGATAACTTGCATGTAAGGGATAGCTTGGACTCCACCTACATTGTGGAGCTGAGAAAGGTGCTGAAGCAAACGCTCCAGTAGCATAAGACGAACCATGTGCAACCTAATGAAAAACATAATGACATTTTTTTACTGGTTAAACTATTAAGCATAAATCACTTTTCATGACAATGTAATAAAAAGTAAATATTATTATCTGTCTTTCTTATGGTCATGTTGGTATCCATAGATAGTATAAATGAGTCTTCAGCACATCACATGGCAGATGTTCATTATCATGGAGCCTTAAGTTAACCTAAAATAATCCAAATTCATGAATCTGACCTGTTGCTTGTATGAATGTCTCCTTCAGTCTCTCCTTCACCTTCTGAGCCTTCACATTCCTGCTGGGCTGTGGTGGTACTAATGGCTCCAGTGCTGGAACTCACGCTGCCTGGACCAGCGGGGTGGCCTTCCGCTGTTGTGTCTCCATATGCACTGCTGCGACCTGACACTATACAAATGCATGAATGAAAGCAACTAAGCAATATGGAAATCTGGTAATGTAACACAGGGAAGGATTAGGTTTTATTTTAAACTGAAGAGTCACGTTTGCCCCTCAGGACTTTAAAGCGCAACAAAATGAGGCATGGGAAAAGGGAAGGATAGGAAAGGTGACACACTATATTATAATCTGTAAACTTAGAGCTACCTTTCTCAGAAGGTTATTGGGAATTAGAGAAAATTAATGTCTAAAGAAGTTTAAAGTCTAATACTTACTACGGGGCTGAAAAGAATTGGATATAGAAGTTCCTACATATTTGAGATACTACCACTAATTCGGGGCATGCATATATAATGTTTTTAATATTAAACTGGCCTGTTTTACTTAAATCACCCACCACTGTGCTCCCCTGCTACAGAGTCGATAGCAGAACCTCCACTCTCTGAGCCCACGCTGCCGCCGTGCTCAGCTGGGGAGGTCCGCAATGTGGAACCATCAGTAGCAGCTGTGCTGCCCTCATCATCTGATGCCGGGGCTGAAATCATAGCAATAGCTGTAACAGTAAATACACCGCGGTCATCTGGCCAGGATACATGATCTTAGTTTATACTTGTGCACCAACAATGCAAAGAGCATGCAGTACAATCAAAAATAAGTGCTACCGAACCCATTGTGACCAGTGTGGCATTAAATTATAGGGGTTAATTTGACATTGGCCAGCTTACAGATATGAGCAGTACAACTACATGCTGTATCACTGATGAGCTTATGAGCTTCAAGTTAGAATAAAATTATTTAATGATAATAATTTCCTTTTATTTAATTTAAAAATAAAAAGTTATTTTATTTTTGGAACTTTAAAAAAAAGGTTTGTTTAACTGACTTGCAACAGTGACTTTGCAAGCATTAAAAACTAGCTTCCGGTTGAGCGTGAAGATGGTCTTATTACCTGATGCAGTGGTGTCTGACAGGGTGCCAGCATCAAGTGAAGAGGAGCTTGGGGCCTGGCCAGACAGGCCTAGACTCTGAAGCCCAAGAGCACTGCTGCTACTGCCTAAAAATGTCAAAAATTGTGTTTAAGGACGGACTTCTAGGAGTGCCCAAACTTCCATTAAAATGTGTCAGGGTGAAACATTAAGTTTTGCAGATCAGAACAATTCAAATAACGTAATCTGGGGGGGGGGGGGAAGAAAAAAAAAATTGTATTTTGTTGAATAACTTATGAGGGTTTAAATCACTCTGAAGGGTGGCAACTGATATAGACACACACACATACACACACACACCAAAAAAGCTTCGAAACAATTATGTAAAAGAAAAATTGTAAGGCTCTATGAATTTCAAGGTTTAAAGAAATTTAGAATAGTTTCAGCATAGACAGGAAAGACTAATGCTGAGTAGGACTAGTAATAAGTCACAGTCACACTAGTCACAAAATTATTACTTTATTTAGGATTTTCTGGTCACTTACCCTGTTGATCCTGCTGCAGGCTTAGAGCAATTGCCAACTCTACCATGGTTTCATCATCTGCATCAGGAGGTATGTCAAGCATGGGGGGGAAACCTTCAGCTCCAGCAAGCAGAGCCTCGAGGGGAGATGGATTTCCATTGTTGACATTTTCTGCTGTCTCCAGGACCATAGACTCGGACTGTGAAGCACAAAAACAGGCATGTTTTACCAAATTTTAACAACCATATGTAATTTATAGATAACTAAGATTTAAATTTGAAGATGGTCATACAAGCCAAAGAAAGGAATATAAGTGGCTTTTAAAAATGTTACTCCAGTGTATATTTATTGTCTATGTAGTGTGAGCTCAGAAAAACAATTTAGTCATAATATAAATGAACAGAAGTGAATTACAAACTTTTTGACATCGTCAGAGCTAGTTAGTTACTTTAAATATATCTTTGCGATGTTACAACATTATACTCTGCATCCAGAATAATTCAGGAACAGGAAGATCATTTATACTTTTGCGATGAGTGTCTCTAAACAGTCTAAAAAAAATGCTAGTCCAATGTCAGAAACAGCCTACAGCAGGGGTGTCCAACTCCAGGCTTCAAGGGCCGGTGTTCTGCAAGTTTTAGATCTCACTCTGGGTCAACACACTTGAATCATGATTAGTTCATTACCAGGTCTCTAGAGAACTTCAAGACATGTTGAGGAGGTAATTTAGCCATTTAAAACAGCTGTATTGGATCAAGGACACTTCTAAAACCTTCAGGACACTGTCCCTCGAGGCCTGGAGTTGGACACCCCTGGCCTACAGACTGCTGCTCTTTGTCTCACCACCATCTCAAAGTCGCCATGGTCCACTTCATTTTGTTCTTGGCTCTCCTGTCGACCCTCTTCTCCACCAGTCAACACTGATGACTGCATTTTGTCATCTGCATCGTCGTCGTCATCATCATCCTTGTCTCCTGATAAAGGAGATCAACCGCAAACATTTAGAGGATCCCTAAAGCCTTGTTAAAATGATAACTAATATGAGAAATCATATTTAATATTGCCCCCAAAAAACTATCAAATATTCATGTACATCTAGTAACATTCAATTAATACTTTGAATTAATTAATAAACATACCCATAGGTGTGTTGGAACGTGGGGGAGATGGAAGGGTCACATGGCGTCGCTTGTTTCTTGGTCTAAGCACTCTGATCAGAGCCTGCTTGCAAGAAAAGCTGACAGCAGTGTCCTGTGAATTGTTAAATATAGACTGGTTACCTCATGACTTTGACAGTGATCCATGCAAGAGCTCCTTCTAATTGCCTAAAATCTTTAATATAGGCATGCTGCTTATTATCACCCTTGTAAAGCCATGTAAAAAAAATCTACTGACAAGGTACAAACTACAGTAGTTAAAATGCTGTTCAAGGAGAAGAAGATAAATAAAAATGACTGATCAATAAAACTGATATACTTACAGGACACAGTAACATCTGCATGTAGATTTTGGAGGCTACATTGACGTAATCCAGCTCACATGTGCAGTATGCATGGATGATGTCTACCAAGGCATTTACTGTTGCTTCCACATGAGTTAGACCTTAAATTTAAAATAAATAACTCATTTCCAGACTAGGGTTTCAGAATAGAAGACAAATGTACTCGTGCTGTTGGGCACTACAATACGTGTAAATTGTTTACATAAGATTTAAGTGAATCAACATTACTCACAACACACATGTATAAATGCATATACATTTAACAATAAATGTTCTTGCAAAATGTTGGGGACCCACAGGGTAGAACTTACCAGGCAAGCAAGCAGGAGCAAGAAAGGCATTCTTTGGTTTTAGGGCATGAAGTTTCCAGAAGTTATTCATCAGTTGTGCAATAAAATTACAGTTCTCACTATCCACATGCTTTTGTCCATCCTCTGTCACCTCTGAGTTAGTAAGAGAAGAACACCAGTAAGTGTGAGAATTATAAGTCAGTTAACTTCCAAGCTGTTTCATTGTAAGTGAAAAGTAAAAAGTATCTTTTTCTGACTTTGACTCCAAATGACAAAAATCAAGTTTATTTGTTATATGCTCACACAAGAATACATATAAAACATTCTATTCTATGCCAACATTCTTCATAACAAGAAAAGCTTCTTACCCGAGTCATGGTGCAATGATTTTGTTTCTGTGAAATGCACCAAGTTGTTGGGTCTCATGATCGCAATGGAGCGGGCAGTGATTACAAGTCTTTGGAAGACATCAGGGTCTAGCTCTTTCCCTTCCCGGCTGCAACTATTCAGACACTGCACAGCATTGCTCAGCAAGGACTGGTCCTGAGGAGAACAGAGGGAGGGATAGTGGTTCGCGAGAGTATTAAGGTGTTTGGCTGTTAATGAAAATCAATACAACATTTTTCAGATTATAATGAGCTAAACATTGTATGAATTTGGCCTCTTTTATTACCTTGTGATTGTGGTAGGCAGTACGGCTTGTGTGCAGACTGGCAAGAAGCCCCTTTGTCTGCTGCTGCACACCTACAGGTGTTGGCATCGACAGAAGTAAAGTTGCCAACTCCAGTGCTGCAGCCTTGTT
The DNA here is from genome assembly GCF_964374335.1 of Astatotilapia calliptera. Lineage (NCBI taxonomy): Eukaryota > Metazoa > Chordata > Actinopteri > Cichliformes > Cichlidae > Astatotilapia > Astatotilapia calliptera. Next base: position 30,549,749 of record NC_137441.1, read on the forward strand.
TTTCTCCTATAGAGTTGACATGAATTAAAAATGCATCCTGAACACAAGCATGTAGATAACAGGGATTCATTTATACAGAATTATGCTTTTAAAAGTCAATAAAAAAATAAAGTCTTCACAGGTTTACCTTTTCACTGGATGAACCAACTGCAAAACAGCTTTCCAAAGCTTCAAGGGAGCTGACCACCAACCTGAAATCGAGAAAGAACATCAATTCTGCATCTCCTGTGAATTATTCTTTAAATAACCAATCATACAGGGGGAAAAAGCACTATTATTCTGCTGCTACTCTAAACGCCAAACAAAATTGAGTGCAAGAATAAATGTCAGGGGAAAAATGTTTCTGTTGCTGCACAGGTGTGGAAATGGTGCATGGCATGTTCGGTTGCAGGCAAAGACAAACAAGCTGGCACACATGCACAAAACCATACAAACAAGCAGAGAAAAGGCAGTTACTAACCGGTCCAATGTTGATAAGGACTCAGTTTCACAACTTTTTATTGTAATTTTGGGAGCAAAAGAAAAAGAACAAAAATAAGTGTGAGGATCACGGAAAGAAACAAGTGGAAATAAATGATTCAGTTGAACAAAAGACACATGCAAGAAAAGATGATCACAAGAGCCATGCACTAAAACACACTAAAGAGAGCTCACTGCTACTGCTCAAATTTCAGGATTGTGTCCAACAACCCATACTACACAGCTGTATTCAATACATGCTTATAAAATGTAGTACGAGTTAAAATAATTTTTAAAAAAAACATCACATCTATGGTAACATATGTATTGCGCTTTTCACAAAATATACATCTTCACACAAAACTGAGGAAATGTAGATAAAACAATGTTTTAGAAAACATTTTGTTGTCAAGTGAATGGACCAAAAAACAGTTATGATGAAACACTGAACCCAACAAATCTACCGAGAGGCTTTATATAAAGGTACTAGAGATGGACCGATCCGATATTACGTATCGGTATCAGTCCGATACTGACCTAAATTACTGAATCGGATATCGGAGAAAAATAAAAAATGTAATCCGATCCATTAAATATCACGAAAGCATCTCACAAAACTTGCAACACGCCGTAACTCGCCTCAGAATGTTAGCACGTCGGAGCAGTATGCATCACGTGATAGAGCGGCTGTGACATGCGGGACCTGTCGGTGGTCTGGATAGCATGTGGAGCTTCGCTAGCAACCCGGCATTTCATCTCCGACAAAGTTATCCCCGAGAGAAGTAAAGCAAGTGTGTAAGTCCATCTCTGAATGTAAAGCATTCCTGCATTAAGCTTAACAAGCGACTGCCTCTTCTTGCTGCTACTTCAATCATGAAACTGCTTAATGATCAGCTGGTTGGCTTTTCTGTCGCGAGTACGTCTCTCTTGTTTGTTTTTGGCCCACTTTGCACCAGAAAGAGGAAACCAGCGGCTGAACAACAGCAGCACGTTTAAGCTTGATAAGCTGTTGTTAGAATTTATTTAATATTACTTTCTACTCGAGGATCTTTTTCTACGTAGCTGACGGCTGGTAACTGTGCAGGGGCGGATCTAGCAAAGTTTAGCCAGGGGGGCCGATAGGGCATTAACAGGGAAAAGGGGGCACAAAGACATACTTTTCTTTCTTATTCTCATTTAATAAATAATTATCTGACACCCAAAGTTTTAATTTGATGTAAAATGAATAGAAGTCAATTACTGTATATAGTAACTATTAAGTCTAATATATATACCCTAGTAAGCTATAGTACTTTTTCCTTTGGGAAGGTACCATCTGTGCAGTCTGCAATTTTGTTGAAGAAAGATGTTGAATCTATTTAATATTTCTTGAAAAATAATTCATTTCTGTGCATTTTTTTTTCACACTGCATCAAATTAAGGTTGATTACGTCGATTAAGCATCATGAGGTGGAGCGTGAGGGGTGGTTCCCTATTTTTTATTTATTTATTTTTGTTGCTGGGAGTTGGAACCCTATTAGTAAGGTTGCTTAATATTTACGCTAAGCACTCTTTAAAATACCAGAATAGGGAGGATGGTGTAGGTTTGAGTTTATTAGATTGATCAGTATTGCTGAACTATGAAATATTTTTTTTTGCATACAGGTATAACAGAATAGCTTTAGTGTAGTTGTTGTTTTAAACTTGAGTATGAACTTATACAAAATGCAGCAAGATATTTAAAAAAACAGTTTTGTTGATTAAAAAACACTATATCGGATTCATATCGGTATCGGCAGATATCCAAATTTATGATATCGGTATCGGACATAAAAAAGTGGTATCGTGCCATCTCTAAAAGGTACTTAATAGATGATGGTCAACTTGCTCATCAGTTCATTAGGAGTGGTTTATTCAACCCTGGGGATAAAAAATGAATGCCAACAACTTGGGTTGACCTTTTCGCAGCCCAAATTGAAAAGCTCATACCTCTCTAATACAGTGCCATTAGTTGTTGTTGGGGTGGCTATGTCTCCATCAGAGGTCCCATTGCCCTGGTTGAGGCTGGGACTGCAGACATTGTTAACTGAGGCAGATGAGAAGTCTTCTGGTGGATCCTCAGGCCAGCCAAACTGCTCCTTGGTTTTTCCATAGATCTTAATTGAATCAAGCATGGTGACTCCAGCTGGGTCAACAGATGCTCCAACTTAAAAATTAGCAAGACAGTGTATTAGAAGATCTATCTAAACAGACTGAAGCATATGACCATATGACCAAATAATATGAACAGGTCAGCGCAAATTATTTAAACACGTGTATTGGAATATCAATACAGGCAACAAGAAAAACCATTAAGTAGTAAAAAAAAAAAAAAAAAACGTATAACCACTGCACAGTCTTGATCTTACTAAATATAGACAGCTTCTTGTCAGCCTGCAGGGCCTCCTCTCTCGTGAAGGGGAAGTCAAACCAGCGAGCTCTTGTCAGATTTATCTGCATGGTGCGTCCAAAGACCTCCACATAAGAAGGAGCCCTTTCAATGGCCTGGGTGCCCACCTGAACCCGCATACCTGTCATCACCATTGAACTGTTGTTGTTTACTGCCTCTACAGTGAACCCTCCAGGCTAGGATGAAGGAAAAGAGAAAGGAAAGCAAAAAGAAACATGACATTTGTTATTTTACATCTTTTTTTCTTGACTACAGCTGAAAAACATGTTTAGAATAGGTGTCTTCACTGTTTTTATTTAAAGCAGGGTCACTTGGATTTAGACTGGACATATACTAATGTACTCTGGTATAGTAAACTGCACAAATGTAGATGGCAAAGACAGCAAAGTCTCAACACAAGTGATGGCAGATAACATTAAACTACATTTACATAAAATTTAATTAACAAAGATCCCTCTGCTGCACCATGGTTATCAACTCAAGCACTGCTGACGCAGCAATAACCTGCATTACAAGAGAGAAGCAGAGCAATGTTTTTACACCTTTTCTAACACAGAACATTAAGGTACAATGCCTCTACCTTTGTGTTGGCCACATACATCCCTGTGGAGTTGAGCCTGTGTTTGATCTGCTGTCCGTTGTAGACCTGCAGCAAGTCATTACCCCCAAACTCCACCTCTGTCAGTTGCTGGTTGTGTTCAAAGAAATCCACTGGGAATGTCACCTGACTGGAAGTCCGGGTGGCTTAAAGTAAAATCATTACATTCAAATTAGCTCCCCAAAATTTTAGACTAGTTGCTTTTATTATTGTGTATGTCTGGCTACATGGAGAATGAACACAAGAAACATGATCTGAAAATGTGAATGAATTACACTTTGAATTTTAAGAAAAATTTAAAATAAGCAAACTTAAATCAGAAAACATACGGGCATTTATGGAAAAGGTTACAAATCTGTGTCATCAGTAACATATCAGCAAATATTAAGTAAGCAATAAACAGGTTAGTACAAGCTGTTCATTCATCATACATAACTGGCATTTACAAAATAACCCTTGTCCACAAACTTACTGGCAGCAGCGGCCTTGCGCTTGCGGACTGGCTTCATGATGCTTATGCCACAGCTGGGCTGCAATGAGGGCTGGAGCCAGTAGGAGGTGTTGTCCACATTTGCCATGTAGATTCGCAAGCTGCCATCCTCACATAGAAGAATCATGGTAGTGCGCTGCTGCTCATTACTGGCAGTGTGTCGGATAGCTACCATATCTTGAATCTGACAGAAACCGACAAATAAATGTTAACCTTAGAAAACAGTAAAATTAGGTAAACTCATGGGAAATAACTTTGCTTAGTAAACAAGACAACCGGAAAAGCTTTGTGTTTATACAGTTCTGTACTCCAAAATGGAATTTCCTTTTTTTCCTCCAATTACTGTTTTCATGGTATCCTAACCAGTTTCATGTCACAATAGTAAATGGTATTTACCTTAGCTTTGGCTGGCAGGGTTTTAATCTCTTGGATGAGGAAGGTGTCAGGTTTGACCATGATAACCAGAGGTATGCCTGTTGTCTGTTGCACACAGCACACAAGGCCTGGATGGTTCATGACCTCAGACCACTGGCACAGTGCAGGAGACATCTTACTGCTGCCACCATTGGAGCTTTAAAGACAAAATGGGAAAAAAAATATTTCTGTTCATAATTTTCTTTTCCAGTTACGATTATATTTGATAGGCTTTTACAGACTATTTTATTGTGTTACCCTTTCACATTGATGGCAAAGAGCCTCTGCACATCAGTTGTGCTGCGGCTCACTGTGGCAGCGAATGACTTCCCCTGGCTGTAGCTGAAGAAAAGCATCTGAAGGACATGGGAGTAATAGACAGAAACACCACCGCCAGCTACCTGTCCATTGCTATCCTGTGTTTACAAAGAAAGAATTTACCTCAAAACTGCTTTCTTTAATGTAGTTTCAAAAACACCTGAACACTGAATAAAGGTATGATGTACACATCAACCAAACATTCCCCCAAAAGAAATGAGAGCTGGAAAGTATGACAGAAATACTGTAGACCAGGGGTGTCAAACTCATTTTACATCGTGGGCCACATGCAGCCCACTTTGACTTTAAGCAGGCCGGACCAGTGAAACTCCCCTTTTTAGAATAGAATAGAATAGCCTTTATTGTCATTGTACAGAGTACAACGAAATTGGTCAGTGTAAAGAAGTTACAAAATTAGCCTGTAGTTAGCCTTTAATTAGCCTGTAGCCCCCACCCCTGATAATTCTATAGCAGAAAGTGAAAAACAGAAACATTTCTATTTTTCACAAAGTTACAGAGGTTTTATTAGAGACATAGCTAAGCATTTTTTGTACTCTGGCATGATTTGGCACACCACTAAACCTGCTGCTTTTGGAACTTCTGCCCCCTTTTCCTTTTTTCACATAATGGTCTGATCGCAGTCTGTCTTTGCATGTGATTAGCAGCATGGTGTGCCCATCAAAATAAAGTCCCACCCCTGCTTGCATGGATTCTCAGCAGGGCTGAAGATTTAGCTCCCCCATGCTGACGAGCCATTAATAACTGACGTATGAAAATACCTTGCAGGCCAGATATAATTGTATTGTGGGCCGAATGTGGCCCGAAGGTCGTACATTTGACACCCCTGTTGGAGACCATTAAGACAGCAACCTTGTCACAACATCAACTCATGTCAAATCCTAGTTACCTTCAAGTCTTCGTGGGTTATCTCCAATACATTTGTAACATAAAAAGGGCCATGCTGAGCACTGCTAGATTCATCCATGACCTGGGTGTACATGTAACCTGCTGATGACATGATGACAATAATGTTCTTCCCCTCTTCATTGAAAAGGAATGTAGCATCACGAATCTTGGAACTTGGGAGCAGGAAATAGTACATTGGACTCAGGGCATCCACTGACAAGTCATAGATCTGTTTTCCAAAGGGAACAAGCATTAAAAGGCAGTATTAAGCAATCTTTTGTTTTCCTAGGGCAGAAAGGTATATGTATAGTATCTATGGTTGTTTTCATAAAGAAATTGCAGAAACAAAATCAATTATGTTGCTTTAAGTGCAAAATATGTTTATTATTTTAATATATACCTTGACAAAGTCAGCAGTGATGATGGCAAGTTCAGTCTGTGAGCCTGGTAACCAGATAGCTTTGATGATAAAGTTGCCAGTGGCCAGTTGTGGATGCAACACCAGGTGGTCAGACACAGAACCTGTGCTGCTGAAAGTTAGTACATGGCAGTCCTGGGAAGAGATGAAAGGAAAAAAAACAAGATAGTTAAATTTAACGAATTCCTACAGCAACTGTTCTTTTGACTCTACAAGTTGTTTTACAAGAAGCAGCTCGTTTCTGACCTTAAGGCCACACACAGCCAGGTAGTCTTCATTACAGGGATTTCCTGTAAGACTAAGGACAGTGAATGGGACTGGGGCTGAAGCCAAACGGGTCAGTGTCAACTTCCTTTTGCTTGAGTCAGCTTGTTTCAGGAGAGTAGACAGCTGAAGGACTGTTATCTGCCAGATAGGAAATGGAGAAAAAGTCAGGTTGAGACATTTTAACAGTGAAAACACAGATTTCCCTATCTGTTCTTATTTCATAGTTTGCAAAGTATCTTGATAACATACCAAACAACTTAAAGAAAACTTAAAGAAAAAAGTCAAAGAGAAAAAACACAAAAACATAATAACATAGAAAGAGGAATGTTTTTTATTCTATTATTCATTTGAGTGTAGATTTTTTTCCTTGTCATGATGCTCCGTTTCACTGGCAAGTCTGAATCAATAACAATGCATATATTTTAAATAAGAATTCAATGAAAGCCCTTCTAATTGGACAAAGGAACTTATTGTTTAGTTTACCTTCCCCTTTTCATGGCTGACTGCCAGGTGCTGACGCCGTCCATGGGGGGAAGACAGAACACACATGGCAACACGGCGCAGGACATGTGCACTGATGAGCTGGCGTATAGTTTGCCCCTGGTCACCGCTGTAGTTCATTCGCACATTCTCAAAAGCTCCTTCCTGGGAGCCAAGTGTGGGGACCTGAAGGGAAAAAGTAGCCGTTAACAATGAAATGCAGCAGGTAAATAATAGAATTCTATTTTAATTAAGTTTTAATAACTTATCAATGAATTAAGTGTTTTACTGGAACAGGCAATCTATTTGGGTCATGATACCATTAACTGGTCCGTCATCTCCACAATTTTGTCCTGAGTATGCAGTTCATTGAGGGCTTGCTGTGCCCGGCTGCTGCTTCCCACTGCTGATGCTTGCTGGAAGTTGGTCTGGATAGCTTCCATGAGAAACATGAGCATTTCCAGTATGACTGCAGCAGTAGATGACCCCATCTAGCATGATAAAAGAGGGGCAAAAACATAAGTCTCACAACATCTTTTCACATAAAAAAGAAGAACTCTTAACGGTTTTAGGAGATGACAGATAAAAATAAATTAATATGTTCTCTCTAACCACTTGTGCTAGCAGCTCTTCTTGACAGCCTTCAATGCTCTTGCACACGCTGCTCTTCTTAGGTCTGTCTTCATCACTGGATTTGCCATCACAGATGGTGACCTTGCCCTTGTCAGACGGTGAGGAATTTTGGTGGCGAATAGCACTCTCAGGAATACGCAGCTCACTCTGGAAAGCTGAAGACTCTTTAAGAGTAGAGCCCATGCCGCTGCTGGGACTGCGTTTGACCAGGGCCTGTGAATGATGCAACACACAAAGTAAGAAGTGGAGAAAGTTGATATTAATATAAATGTATACTTAAATGATTCTTTATGCTCCCCTTTATGCATTGTAAATGTCAACCGATAATACGTATAAGTGCAGAAGTGGAACAAACATTTATAAAAAAGTGAACCAAACTGTTATGAGCAAATGTTATCACAACACTGATAGTGAGGAAAACATCGCACTAACAAAACAAAACAAAAAAGCTAAAAGCCTATCGTACTTATTACGCCGTAAACTAAAGGTAAGATGTAATTGATGGCTTGCTCATCACATGCACATAAAAAAATAAAAAAAATTTGTTAAAGTCCGTGTAAAGTGGTTACAAACATGTTTGTCACATCATAAAAAATATTTTATAAACCACACAGATAAAAAATATTATACGACACCTACAAAATTCAGTAAAAGATGGTTCAAAGACTTTTATATTTATACAAAGTAAACCTTGAATTATCTCTTTACACGGACTTTAAGATTAACTAGGGAAGCTGACCTGTTCAGTACACAAAAAGTTGACAAAAAGACATTCCTAACATGATTTTGCTCATTTTCTGGCCAAATGTGTGGGCTAGCTATAACCCTAATCAAATGAAATGACTGGATGGAGGTCAATGGGGGAATGACTTGCAAGCTAAAGTTACCGCTGTTGTTCTCTTCCCATGATGACCTGAGGTATTCGGTCTCACCTGGCAGCTGCCATCCTCTTTGGCACCGCAGTCACAGAAGAAAGAGCCATATTTGGCATAGGAGATCTCATGGTCTTTGTGACAGACCTTGGCGCACACTGTGCACACACCTACCCCATCCACCATCTTACAGGTGTGACAGTGGTACCTGCAGAATGAAAAGTATAGGCAATACTATATATAGCATGGCACATCACATCATGTGAGAAACTAAAGAATGACACTGTATTTCTCCATGTCTAAATGGATATATCACAAGAGAAGGCTATTTGATCATGCTACCACCTAAATATTCCCAGATAAATTAATTAAAAATTACTCATATTCCAGAGCTAACCAAGGAGATTATTTTCCAGAAGATTAACTCAGCTCAGACAAGCTTTAAATATGTTGCTGCCCGGTTAGATTTACACACCACAGAGGCTCTAGATGAATTAAGGCATTTTTAACCTTTTATAGCTGCCCTCTGTATCCTTAAATATTCACAGCAAGTCAAAAAACAAATAAAAATTCACATAGAAAATATTACATGTTGCTAACACACTGTTACTTTTTCCAGGTACATAACACTAATTACATTACAAATGTTACAAATGTATGCAATTTTGTCTTCCATCGTAATTCAGCAGTGTGGAGTCCTCCCGTTTCCACAGATTCGAGAAACACCATCAGCTTTTCTGATTCATAAAGGCAATCTACTAAATATATGAGTTTCTGTTTTTTGTTTATTCTTAGTAAAAAATGAATAATAACAAATGAAATAATCAAACGTGTACTGTATGACAAATCCATTTTTAGGTGTAATGCGGATGTATTTGGAACCAAAGGCTGCACTTAAGATTAGAACAAAATCACAATAAACAAACTTTTCTTTACCAGTGCTGGTTCATGAATTCCTTCTGAGTGATGGTAAAAGTGCAAAGTTTGTTGCAAAGTGAGTCTTCATCCTGTCAAACAATGACATACATGTTAAAAAGGATTGTTTCATATAGCAAACTGACAGAGATAAAAGCTAAGCCCAAAAACAGCACTGATGTATGTCTGTAAGTCCATACACACAGAGACAGACGAGAATAAAAGAACAACTTCTTACAGAGTCCTCTGCCTGGGAATCATCCTCCTCTACTACAAGTTCCTCCACCCAGTCTGAGTCTACTTCCATGGCCTTTTCCTCTCCCTCCATCAGCACTGCTGAGTTGCCTTGACCGCTGCTTTGACGCAAAGCGTTCATCACATCAGCTAGATAGGAGATGATGTGACATGAGCATTCCAGCATGCTGGCATGCTGAAATCAAAGAAGAAGTGCATATCAGTTGATATTTAGATATGTTAATATCTGAACTGCAGGGGACACATTTTGGGCCATTTTTCAAAATGTAATATATCACAGAAAAATACTTTGGCAAATTGGTACTTTTACAGTGTTTTCCTTTAATTGCCTAAAGCCAGTTTCATTATCATTCATTCTGATTGTCCAATATGGGGTATGAGAAGCACACAGACAACCAGAGGACATGATGTACAACTATGTGGTAGTAAATTCATAATCAAATCAGAATAGTATGATTTACACTTGATTTTAACCTTGAAGAGATTTTACATTTTCTTAATATAAAATGTAACAAAGAAGGACATCCTTTCTTTTTCCACAGAGAAAGTCCACAGATTGCAATACACTCCCAAAACAAAGAATACGTAAGGTCTTTAACCTTTAGAGAGGTGACGATATTATTCTCAAATAACAAGGCTGATCATAGGTCTACAACAAGTGTGGCATAATTAAAATCTCATTCTGTGGAAATGTCCAAAATTCACTTCAGTGTGTGAAAAACCCACCTTTCCATGAGACAAGTTTGTGCTCACTTTTTCCACGACATTCTTCTGTGTTAAATACTTTTTGCTGCAAAACAAAAAATAAGCTTTTAGGTCACAAGTTCTCCATTTAAATTTCTACCTAGATTTATACTCCCACACTGAATCTACAGAGAGCTTTCACTATAACATGTAATAACACAGCCAAAATGCTACTTGAGGCTCAGATTTCTGTGCTACTGAGCTAAATTTATTTGAATACTCCTACCAATGGAAATTGAACAACATCAGATTTAAGCTTAAATAATTAAAAAGAAATACAGTTACAAAAAGAAGATGACATTGCAATCAGCAGGAAAACCAATCAGACATGTGGAGATGTGTACATAAAGCCACACCCTAGGGTGTAGCTGCTGTCATAGCTGCTGGATAGATTCGTAGCAGAAGTATAAATTGAGCTTAAACCAAGCATTTTTTCCTAGCGAGTTTGGCTGTAGCAACTATATAATTCCACCCTTTAGATTTCTTTAGTGATGCGACTGAAACTTAGATCTCCATGCCTGTAAAATTCATTTCTTACCATCTAGTCAGCCAGTCTATAGCTGCCCTGTGCAGCTGGAGGTGGCCTGCACCCTGTCCCGCACTGGCAAGTGTGGCCATGATGACCATGAGCTCAGGAAAACCTGTTCCATCACCATTGGCCAGCATGTCTGTTGCCATGGGAATAAGTGTGCTGAGGAGTACAGTGCACACTCCTTCGCCCACCTGGCTATTGTCACGCACAATATGAGTGGTTAGCAGCTGCAGAAGCTGTCTGTTTTCTTGCACAATTTCCAGTTGTTCTGAGTCCTTTGGTGGGGTAGCAGTCATACGTGTCAGCCAGGACTGCAGACGAGAGGGCTCCACACAGGCCAGCTGGGCCAAAGAGCCACACAGGCCTAACAGGCTTGGGTTTGGGTTCTTCTCCGCTGGAGAAAAATGCATGATGAAACTTAGAGGGATCTACTCCAGCTTTAGCTCAAAGAGCTCTGCCTTGAAAAGCTTGAATATAACCAAACTTGGACAGTATAGTTTTAAAATTATTACAGACTTACTGAGCTGGAAAAGCTTGGTGAAGAATTTCAGCACTCTGTTACAAAACTTTGGAGACAGGTTTTCATTGGCCGTTGCCATCATAATTTGGACAAGCTCACCACTGAAAAAGAAGAAACCCAAAATATGTGAGGTGACTGAATGAATGAGAAGCCAGATTGTGTCATCAGCAGAGACAATACCTGAATGAAAAGAATTCTTCCATTGCCTTTCGGACCTGACTGCTTTCAAGTTGTTTTTCAAGGTACTGAAGGCATTCCTCAAGGATGGACTCATCCAAACCACTAAGTAATATTAAAAAAAAAAAAAAATGGGATAGATAAATGTTGAAGAGCAGCCCACAAAACAAACAAACAAACAAACAAAAAAAAGCATAAAAAGTAATGTTTTGATTGAATTTTAATATTTAACATGGTTCATTAAAGGTTAATGAAATCTGATACATATTAAAAATACCTGTTGGGATCTGAGTGATTGGCAATAATGTTGTAACATCCGGTCACCAAACGCTCGTAGATGCGGGCTAGAAAGGCCTCAGACTCTGATGGGCCAAGGATGCGCTCCAGTGAAGTGGTGCTGATCTCAGCTACACTCTCCGTGCTGCTCTCCAAGAGCAGAGGCAGCAGGGTGCTCACAACCTGTGAGGGGTTCAGCTCCTCAGTACTGAAGAGACAATAATGCAGCATTATTCACAAGACAATAACAGGTTTTTCGTGAGTAAAAACTATGCATGCAAAAGAGTTTATCAGTAGACGTTTTTTTAACTTACACAATGAGGTCTCCAATCAGGCGAACCAGTGAGAGAAGGATGTGTTTAAGAGAAGAGGCCAGAGGCAAGGACTGACAACTCAGTGTGCCCAGGTGAGCTGCTTGGATGGCACTGATGTAGCTCTCTGATGGAATGGTATCATTTGCAAATGCATTGCGCTGAAAAGATACCACCAGTTTTGTTATTTATGGTGTGGGAAAATACAGGCAAAAGCCAAGTCTTCAATGTTTTTTAAAATTATGCCATGTGTAACAAATGTTTTAATAATTTCCAACTTTAACCACATACCCATGAGCCAATGTTGGGAAATTCAGTGGTGTGGACACCATTCCAAGACTCACAAACTGTCTGCACAGCTGTTGGCAAGTTCTGCATAATATTATGACCTGTAGAAATTTAAAGTCTTGTTAGACCACTGCATAAAAGCTATTAAAGTAATCATATTCACTGCATTGTAAAATATTATTTTTCAGTATTTCATTTGGATACCAAGTATGTTGGCCTTGCATCGGGTGGAACCTATGGCCAGAACTGCAGCATAACCTTGGAGCTTGGCATCGGTCAGTTTGTTCTCCCCTTCCTCTGGGATGTTCATTAATAGGTAAGATCTGTTCAAGACAAGTTTCGTTTAATGATTAGATCAGGATGAGTTGTCATAAAGAACATCATCCACAAGTCTTATTTCTTAGACATGAAGTAGGCTACATTCCAAATCTAAACAAATAATTAGAAAAACTATCAAAGGATTTAGAAATATTTAAAAACATGTTATGATATATAAATTAAAGAAGGAATATTTAAGGTTCCTTAAGTTGTATTCCTTAAATTGAAGCACACATGCATTCTGAAGGTAACGGAGGGGTTTTGTTTTTTGGGGTTTTTTTTTTACTAAAGCTTTCACTAAAACTAAACTTTAAAAACAGCTTACATTAGCAATTACAGTCAATTCTAAATAAATTCAACATTTAAATATCCACATGCCAGTGTTGTTAGAATACTGATAAACTGTAAAAGATATATAAAGTAACAGATATATGGATACTAGAATTATGTAGCGTGCATGTAGTAGATGTGTGCTTTGCAAAATGTTGGCTTTGACGAATATGGTGGAATTAAAAATAATAATAATAATAATAATAGTAATAATTTAAATGTAACTTAAGTCACCAAAGCTATGACCTCTGGATTTTGTCAATATTTTGAGTATCTGTAACCAAAGAACTGGCCATGTGATTGGCCACATGATCATGTGATCTATCAAGCATTTCAATCACATTATTGCATTCCAGTCTACTAGATATAACAAGAGCTTATAACAACATTACCCTCTCACCTTGTGAAAGCTGAGTAAATGTCAGTGAGCTGTAGTGTGGCAGGCAGCAGATTTTTTGCGATCTCAGAGGATTTGTGGGTGTCAGCCTCAATGGCAACCTTGGACAAATGCTCATCTAAAGAAACCTGAATTTTAGAGATGACTGCATCCAGCGTATAGATGGCTTGTAGAGAGGGCAACTGATGAAGTGGTAGGATGACATGTGGGTCTACACTTGAGAATGTGGAAATCTGCAACAAAATAAAGTTGTCAGGAGGTGTCAATTGATTTCAAAACTCTGAACACCACCAACACAAGTTACTAATGTATCTGTCGTAACCATTACCTGTCTGGCAATGTACTCTTCTGCTAGCTCCACATCGTATTTCACAGTGCTGCATTTAGCAGCAGTCACTTCAACCAGAGAAGCAGCTTGGTCTGTTTTCATTCCTTGCTTTACCAAGTGTTCCTGTGAGTGATGACACACAAAAAACACCCATCAAAGACTTGAAATTGCAGAAATAATACAAAATATAAATTTTTCTGAAAAAGCAAACAATTTCCAGACCCCCCCCCTATGAATTAATCAAGTACATTATTCTAAGGTTTGACCAACAACAACAAACCCATCACACTGATAATACATTTGTAGGACTTTCAAGCATTAACTGACCTTGATCCAGTTTACATACGTAGCTACGCGGAGACGTGATGACCATCGCAGTGTGTGTAGGATGTCGCTCTCAGTGGGGTCACTGCAGCCAGTCTTTAGCTGCTCCATGAAGCCTTTGGAAGGTGGTAAAACGCCAAGGATCCTCCACAGTATCAGGAAGTAGTACTGAAGGGAGCAGGCCTCCTGTATGGGGCCCAACAGTTTGCTGCCATTAACCTAGTATCATTATGTATACAAGTCTCTAATGTTTCAGAAACTGAAGCTTAGCTCTTCAAATTACTTACACAACAATATAGCAGTTTAGAATAACATTTATTGTAGGTCCTGCCTTACTGCAGTGATGATATTAACTTTGTTTTTGGCCAATATTGTTAGCATGTGTTTATCATTTTTTTTTTGTCTCTAGAATTGCAGATAAACATTTCCAATGTGGCTTATTCTTGTTTATTTTGTTTTATTCTTATTGGTCTATTTTCAAAAATGTAATATGCATTTTCCTCCATCACCTGAACCAACTAAACCAGTCACTGAAGTCAACAGTAGCAGTGAACAATTAGAAAAAGGACTGCATCATTATAGAAAGGGTTTTTATATCACGTTTCTGTTTGCAGATCAATTTCTAAGTTAACCAGAAAGACGCACCAAAACACAAGCCCTGCAGCACGTGGGTGTTTAATGCCTTTTAGATAAACCACTAAAGCCATATGCTCAGTGGGATTATTTCAGCTGTTCTATTTCTTCATTTGGTGCTCTCACCATAGGAGTGATGGACTTGTTCTCTTGTCTTCTTGCTGTGTCAAACTGAGAGCCTGCAGCCAGGAGTGAGATGAGCCATATATACAGCTCATCATATTTCACTGCTCCATTAAAAAGCTTTGGAAAGACCTATGAGGACATGTTTAACAGTTAGGCATGGCAATAATTTTAATATTGTGATAAAATATTGTGATTAAAAACAGAAATACTGGTATTTACTAGGGGTGCAACGATACACAAAATTCACGGTTCGGTTCGATACTTTGGTGTCACGGTTCGATGTTTTTTCGATACAAAAAATGTTCATGCCTTTTTTAATTTATAATTTTAATAAATGACAAATGTATATTTTAACTCAAAAGTACAGTTTTTAAATTTAATGTTGCCAAAACAACAAAATAATAAAAAATAAATAAATCTATCTGATTGAGAAATCACTCATCTTTGTAAAAGAGTTTATTACAGAGAAATGGCTCTTTCCAAAATAAAAGCTATACTATACGCTTCTTCTGGGCTATATTCTCAGCAGCATATTAAACATATCAGGTCCCCATAAGGAGAATCATGTGCTAACGGCTGTCTAAATGACTCGGGTAAAGTTT
Organism: Astatotilapia calliptera; assembly: GCF_964374335.1. Classification (NCBI taxonomy): domain Eukaryota; kingdom Metazoa; phylum Chordata; class Actinopteri; order Cichliformes; family Cichlidae; genus Astatotilapia; species Astatotilapia calliptera. Next base: position 30,565,108 of record NC_137441.1, read on the forward strand.
GTAGCATGCGTGCTTGTTGTTTTTGTCTGCTTCCACTTGTCTTTGCACTAGGATGATGTCGGCGCAAATGTGCAGTCAAATTCATTGTGTTCCCACTAGTGCTGTCAACGTTAATCTCGTTAAAATGACATTAACGCCATAACGCGGCAAATCTCCATTAATGAGTTACCGCGGATCGCCCCGTGTGTGGGGCTGGATGGCGTCAACACGTTAACGAGCTAACGCACGCACTAGTTCCCACCAATGTAATTGAGCATTGCGTGGCACATCCGACATACTGTTTTACTTTTGTCCATGACGCGCTTACCATCAGGGTCATACTTCACATGAAAACCAAACTAGTTCCAAACGCCAGATCTGAATGAGGGTGGGGGAGGTTCAAATTCGGCTAGCGTTGAGGCAGTTGCCATGTTGCAACGAGCTTAGCTGTCTTGCTAGCTTGCGCTGTGCTCAGCGGATCTGCGCTCGACAGTGCAGCCTAGGAGGAGTAGTCGAACGCAGATTCACTGAGTTCTCAACACAGACAGCATCGTCAGAAGAAAAGTTGATAAAATAAAGAAAAAATTTTGTATTGTTCGATACATATGCGTACTGAACCGAAAGCACTGTATCGAACGGTTCAATACCGATACGAGTATTGTTGCACCCCTAGTATTTATATACAAAAAAATAAAATAAAAAGCATGTTTTAAGACACATTTAAACTGTATTGTCAAAAATTCATTTAAGACCACATAAAACAGAGTCCATGCCTCACCTTGCTATCTAGTCTGCTGATATCATCTTCAGACACCTCAGGAGACAGAACGCAGTAGAACTTGGGCTGGACATTGGAATCTAAAACAGTTGCATTTAATCAAAGATAAAATTCAATTTTCATATACTACAAACAGATTAAACTGAAATTTAGTTAAAAAAATATTTGGGTTTACCTGTCGAACAGTGTTTAGCCCAGTTCTCCTCCACCTCTTTGAATCCATAGTAAAGTGGGATGTTGCTGCGTTTTCCACCTTCCTGAACAGAACTTGCCCCAGTAGATGGTGGGGTAAGAAGGTTGTACTGCACCTATTTATAGCACACAGAGTAAACACTGTTATTGAGTCCCAAACACAATACTGTGTTATTAGAATGTTTAGCAAAAATTTACTAGGTATAGGACTTGGTATGTTTTATACTAAACTAGCCTTATATTACAATCATAATGACATCTTTATGTTACTCTGAACCCAGATTAATGCACTTGCAGGACGATATTTTACCTAATGAATGGAAATCAAATAACAAAGAAAAGAAAAAAGAAAAAGCTTTATTGTTCAATTTACCATATAAATAACAATTTGAAAGAAAGCATTAACCTGTTCAAAAAGATATAAAGGAGCCTTGGAGTAGTGGCGCAGCAGGTAGTCAAAAACCAGCAACAGGCGGGCCAAATTGAGGGGCACAGCTTTCAGCTGGGAGTCTCTGCTCTGTGCCACCTCTGTAATAGCCTGTGTGACTAAGGTGAGGACTGATCGACGACCACGCTCTGACAGATTGTGGAAAAGGAGCAGCAGCAGCTGGAGGTGTTCCACATTAAGGTCATCTTCGCCATGAATAGAACCCTGGATGGCGTGTTGCTTTAAGGTTCCCAAAAATCTGAGAAAGTACAGGCAGCAAAAGGGAAAAAAAAATCCAGATTAAAGAGAAATGTATGGAAGACTAAGCTAGACTACAACTGTGATGTTTTTGCAAACAATAATTCCATTGTTATTGACTACAATATTGGATATTTATACAAGTCGCCCCCATCAAGCCACCACCATTTTTTTTCATAAATGCCAACAACCATACTATCTAAGTTCGATTGCAGCGTCAAGGCATTTAAACAATTTGATCATAATAATAAATATTCAGATAAGAAAAACTGAATTTTTCTACCTTTCCCAAACTTTCATACACTCAGGAACATCCGGTTCTCCCTGCAGAGTAGCTTTGTGCTGCCATATGAGGAGAAGTCTGGAGAGCACTGATAATGATTGAGGGTGAATGTACAGAGGCCATGGACCCTCCGAAAAGGGTGCAACACCTAATTGCTGTAAAAGGGTGCTCTGCAAATAGTTAAGAGAAACAATATGAGAATTGAGATAATAAAAAAAAAAATCAATTTTAAGTTTGTTGTAGAAAGTAGTTGTTAAAAGATTTTTTCATATAGTGGCAAAGAAACGAAAGCAAAGCAAAACCTCTTACCTGCAATGCTGGGGAGGGAAGATCTGAGGTCACTAGGGTGTGGTTGAAGTGATACAGTGCTAAAGAAAAGACTTCATCTGAAGACCCTGTGGGGTAAAAGAAACAACAACGCATAACTATAGATGTTCACTGTTGTCAAAATACTCAAGTCTGCAGGGCTGCAAAGCAAATTATTATGAATTTAGGTAAATATTCTTATATTTGAATAAGTGCAATTTTTTTTGTTTGTTTTGGGTTTTTTTTGTTAAGCATACCTTTGATATCCTTGTCCACATCTTTGATGATACTGGCAAGTGTAGCCATGTGTTGTTCTGTGAGAGACACACTCAGGTAGTTACGGATAAAGTTGTTTCTGGATTTTAGCATCGAGGTGGTGATGAAATTCAGAATACTGGATGCTAAGCTGAGGAACTGCAGAAACAAAGATTTGAGATGATACAATGTCATAAGCCCTATTAAAAAAGAAAAAAAAGAAGAAGTATTGTATGCATTGTAACAGCAACAATCTATATGTTGTCTTCACCAGTTCGGGATCTTTACGGCCAGCTAAAATGTTGCCGTTCTCGCTTGGATTTTGCTTGCTGGGGCTCTTCAGTCTGGGAGAAGTCTCCAAAGGTGGTGGAGGGGGAGGGGGTGGAGGAGCCACTTTGTCCTTGCTTGGTGAAATTGTCTCTTCAAACCAAAGCCCCAGGATAGGTTCACTGTCATCATCTGTAAAGAATAGTTAATTATTTACATAAACATCTTGAGGTAAAATGCTCACACATTCATGAAAGTATTTGTGATGTAGCAGTGGTGTCACCAATAAAAGGAAAACAAAGCTTCACAATAGTTCATGGCAACTACACTCACTGGACACTGGCCATCAGTTACCATTTGTTTAAACAAACTTCAACCGCTCACACGGTAGAACTTAAAACGCATTTCAGTATTACCCCGAGGTTGACTGCTTTAGGTTAACTTGAGTAACACCATCCTCTCCCCATGGCCAATTTGCTAGTGTGCTCGCAGTGTATTTATTGACCATTTGGTCCTTTTGTGGTGGTATAATGGCCTTCTTTTAACCACACTATGAGCCCCTGTGTACTTGGAATTGTCATGATCTTAAAAATATGCTGCCTGACAACAATGTCATGTTGTTTGCCAGTTGCTTTAAAACAAACAAACAAAACATTACTACCCTGCAAAGAAGCAGTAAAACGTGTAGCCAGGCATGAAAATGTTATGTGGAATTATATGATGCCATGTCAATATGGACTAAAATTTTTAGCAAGTTGCTGTTTCCATGTCACAAACAATGAGGACATTTTCAACTTATTACTAGCAAGACGTAACTAATAAAGTGGCCAGTGAGTGTACAACACAGTGAAGGTGGTGAACAAGATCCAAAGACTGCAGTAAGAAGCAAACAATAACCAGTTCCCTCTTGATGAATATCTACATAAGGATGTTACACAATTTATCTTCAAAGACATGCACTTTTCATTGCTGTCACTGAGAATACATGAACATATTAATTTGTATTGATTTATATTTTTATCTTTGTATAAGACAAGTGCAATCCAAAGTGGAAGTAAATCTGCTAGTAACAAAAGACATGCTGCAGTTTGTCAGCTACCATAGATGGTGGAGAGGAAAGCCACAATCATTCCTTTAAATTAATTTATATTATTATGAGCTCCAAGTTGTGCTGCATTAGAATTTTTACACATTTTATACATTCTTGTGTGTTTCTAGCAAAAATAAGAAACAATGCTAGAATTAGCTGAACATAAAGCACACGTTATTCTCAGATTGCTTAGAATCTGAATGTGCTGAACAGAGCGTGAGGATGCATTATTACACCTTCTGCAGAAAACACTGCTACAATCAACATGTCAGTCGGTCAAAAATATGATAAAATATAAAATGTGCACACTTCTCTTTAAATGTTTTGGTGCAAAAATATAAGACTGACTGTCACACAGCCTAGAACTACATAATACTGTACATTAATTTACAGTGATAGCTTGAAAAATTCATATTCTACCAAATAAAAATTCACAGTAAGAATTTAGAAAAAAAAAGCACCTATATAACAAACATTGAATTTAAATATGAGGGGAAAAAACTCATTTAAATCTTGTGTTTCTAATAGGTCGCCAACTCAAGCTCAACTGCTTCCCTCACCTGCTGAGCCATGACATTTTCTACACTGAAAAATTGTTTCACAGGCATTTTGATTCTGTGTGCTCAGCCTGCAGTACGATACAGGAGTAATTTCTTTGAAAGCAGGTTTTTAAGACCTATTGATAATAGTTTCAGTCCAACGCTTTCAGCTTAACCACAAAGAAAGTTAGAGTCTCTATGGCTTCCTTACTCGCCATCTGATTTAACTCAGGTGACAGCTATGTTATTCCTTGTAGGATATGTAAACAGATGTGATCTGTTGATGACAAATGCAATCAATCTTCTTTTTTTAAGTGCACTGCTGTCAAGTTCGTGGCTCTTATTTATTGATACAGCATGCTTGTCAAGGACAAACCACAACTAACAGATGTCACAAGGTTCCACTAAGGTTCAGAATAGGCACGGCATTGCTCATAATAGTCCCCACTGGGTTTTCATTCCACTTTGTCAATGTGCGTTTAACGTCTTGATGCATTCTCAATCATCCAGGGAAGTAAATCTCCAAAAAGTTGATTCTGTTCATCTGGACGTAGCGTTTTGTGGGAGAAACGTTTCGTCACTCATCCAAGTGACTTCTTCAGAATAAATAAACAGGGTGCACCTTTAAGACCGATTGTCTGCATGATCAACTCGGTCACCTATAACATCTCCAAGTTTCTGGCTTCGATCCTCAACCCGCTGGTGGGCAGTTCTGAACACCACATCCAGAACACCCTGGATTTTGTTGAGAAGGTGAGAGATGTCATTATGGAGGCAGATGAAACCATGGTAAATGGCCTGTATTTGTATAGCGCTTTACTAGTCCCTAAGGACCCCAAAGCGCTTTACACATCCAGTCATCCACCCATTCACACACTGGTGATGGTAAGCTACACTGTAGCCACAGCCACAGCCACCCTCGCCTCAGCCACCCTCGCCTCAGCCACCCTCGCCTCAGCCACCCTCGCCTCTGTCAGTGCGCCCCAGGGCGCACTGACAGAGGCGAGGCTGCCGGACACTGGCGCCACCGGGCCCTCTGACCACCACCAGTAGGCAGGGTGGAGTGTCTTGCCCAAGGACACAACGGCCGAGACTGTCCAAGCCGGGGCTCGGACCGGCAACCTTCCGATTACAAGGCGAACTCCCAACTCTTGAGCCACGCCCTGCGACGTTACATCTATCTTCACTTGCATCCCAGTCACGGAAGCATTGGAGGTAGTCCGTAAGAGATTACTGGATGACTCCAACCTCAGGGCCAGGATCTCAGCATCGACCAAGTGTGTTTGCTTTTGGAACTGTGTCTTCATTCCACCTACTTAACATACAAGGGTCAATTCTACAGGCAGAAACATGGGAGTGCCATGGGCTCCCCAGTTTCACCCATCGTGGCCAATTTGTACATGGAAGAAGTGGAAAAGAGGGCTTTGCTATCCTACCCTGGAACATCACCAAGCCATTGGTTCAGATATGTGGATGACAACTGGGTGAAAATCAAATCTCAGGACGTACCACATTTCACGGATCACATTAACTCGGTGGACCGACACATCAAATTCACCAGGGAGGATATGAAGAGTGGCAGGTTAGCCTTCATAGACTGTGAGATTTCCATCAGGAATGGGGGACATCTAAAAGCTGACGTTTACCGTAAACCTACACATACGGATCAGTATTTAAGGTTTGACTCTCATCATCCGCTGGAGCACAAACTGGGTGTCATTAGGACGCTACAACACAGAGCGAACACCATCCCCACAGACACAGCGGCCAGGGAGGCAGAAGAACATCACATCAAAAAGGCCCTGAGTAAATGTGGTTATCCCAGCTGGACATTTGTCAAAGCTGGAAAGGCACCTAAAGAAAGCGCCAGTCGATCCAGGAGAGAAGGACAACCGCTGCCCAAGGGAAAACCTGTAGTGATCTCATATGTGTCAGCAGTATCGGAGCAGTTGAGACGCATTTTTTCTAAACACCGGGTCTCTGTGGCTTTCAAACCCCAAAACACGCTGCGCCAAAAACTGGTCCAGCCCAAGGATCGGGTCCCCCAACACAAACAGAGTAACATAGTGTACGCTGTTAAGTGCCAGGAGGATTGCCAGGATTTATACATCGGGGAAACCAAACAACCTCTGGCGAAGCGGATGGCACAACACAGAAGAGCTACCTCGTCAGGCCAGGACTCTGCAGTCTATTTACACCTATAGGCCAGTGGACACTCTTTCAATGATGAGGATGTACACATCCTGGACAGGGAGGAACGCTGGTTTGAGAGTGGAGTCAAGGAGGCCATTTACGTGAAAAGGGAAAGACCATCTCTGAATCGAGGAGGGGGCCTAAGGGTATATCTTACAATGCTGTGATTGCAGCCATTCCCCAACTGTCTGTGAATGGTACTCATGGCCATTGCTCAGTGGTCTTTGATCAGTGGGTTTTGGTCAGTGGTTGTTGATCAATGGTTATGAGAATTTGCATAATTAAGATTAAGGAACTGACCTCCCAGCCCATTGTTCCTTCAGTGGGCTGGTTTCAGTCATTATGCAAATGCACTGTTTATAAGATTGGGGAAACCTGCAGTCAGCTGAGACTGAAGAAGTCACTTGGATGAGTGACGAAACGTTTCTCCCACAAAACGCTAGGTCCAGATGAACAGAATCAACTTTTTGGAGAATGTGCGTTTAAGTTAACAAAACAAATTACAAATTTGACCAGTCTTTCCTAGACCCTGCCTTGGAGGAAAAAATTAGTTCATGAATAGAATAAGACGCATTCATCTTTGTAAAACTCTTCTGCTTAGCTATGGAGGAAAAAAAAAAAAAAAAATTCCTAACAGAGCAGCATTGACCTGGCTGGTTTCAGTGAACACTAATAGGTGTCTGACACCAACCAGCTCTAGCTAGGAGACAAATTAATAGCACCAATCTAGAGAGATGGTACTGCCTGGTTTAGTTTACATGGGTGTACCATCTATATTAGCTCTGGATCCTTCCCCATAATGTTTTTAAATTTATAGCCACAAATTTCATTGATTCATTGTGCTCTGTGCACTTACCATGCACAAAACATTCATATTCTTTAAAAAGGTGATATCACTCAACTACACTGAAAGTTTTCAAATACAAAAACAAGACAACTTTAGTGTTTCAAAAGAATATCACAATAATTTGATATTCACATCTGCATGCAACATACAAAAATGAACTTTTCAGGTGACAGCAAGATGTAGCATTGCGTGTTTAAGCTCATTAAGCACAACTTGAATTTATTGTATTTAAGAATGATACCACTGCTTTGATGTGGGTCTTGATTATTTTTGCATCAAGAGTTTTTCACTTTTTTTTTTTTTTTAAATAAGTTTTCTAACAATTTTATCCTCATTTGTGTTAAAATAGATTCAAGAGTCGGGGGTAAAATGGATTTTATCATTTTGTAGTATCACAGCCAATTTCAAAAATAATTTTCTACCATACTGAAAATTGTTTAATTTTAATTTCAACCACGACCTGAAAAGTCATTAGGCCAGCAATAAATGTTATACTTTTAAAGCATTACTATTAGCAGCTATCTTATAACAAACTTCTTTCTTTGGAGTCGCTGTTGAAAAAGGAAAGAGGCAGAAACTGGAAGACAAAAGGATGATAAAGTAATAGAGGTAAAGCTCTTAAAATAAATCACTGAGAAATGTTTTATGACTTCTGTCAGTAACTGTTAGTGTAATTATTCAGATAATTAACTAGTTTTAATGAAAGCTTCAGTAGTTAATAGTTTAAATAATATCCCACATATCAACACCACTGGTATTATTCTTTAAAACAACAAGCCACAGATGAACCTCTTTGATAAAACAAGTTTAATTTAGTTCATATGAATTATAAGGCAGAGCAACTCTGATAACAGGGAGTATTTTGTCAAAGACTTCATCTGTGGCTTTATCATTTTCTAGGCCGTTAGGATCAAGGCTCAGAGTCTAAATTGTGAGACATACAATAACAAAAATGAATTTAGGACAGCGGACACCAAGTCTTTGACCTGAGGACAGAAAACTGCTAACCTGAGACACAAGCTGCACTTGTCTTCTCCTGTCTTCTCTCTGCTGAAATAGTAGACACTGTCAACTACACTGGTATTATTGTGATGGACAAAATTTTTTTAAATCACATCACTGTGAGCGTATGTATGAGTTTACCCTTCGCACTGCTGTCATTACCTCACTGACTTAACCACTGACAGCACACTTGTTTCACTCCTTCAATTAAACCAATTTAAAAATGTTCCCAAATACTGAAAATACTGCATTTGTTATCTTATCCAGCTCAGCACTGACAGAAACTCAGATCAAATGGAAATGTGTAAAAATATATGTGACTTTACTTTCACCAATTGAATCCCCACTGTGATGCAGAGAAACCTGAAGCATACCTTGTAGGAATGAAACAACACTTCTTGGTCACTATGTTAAAACAGAATTGAGTCCTTAAATGGTGAGTTCATGTGTCTCCCCTTTACCTTTAAAGCTAGATGACAACATCTTTGTTTTTAATTGTCCATAAATGCAAGAAAGTTTGACCCTAAATTATCAATATATTTTAATAAATTGCATTTTTGTATATATTAATTGCAAAAGTAGAGTGCTTCATAATTACAATATAGATACATATGGTCATGCTAATGTAATCCCCTGTTTTTCAGTGGATTGTCTGTATTTTTTAAGTTGTTGCTTTTTTATTAATCAATCCAGGAGTAGCATAACAATGTCTGAATTGTTGAGAGTATCATCTGCATTCCTAAACCCAGGATTTAAGAAAAAACTGTCTGCAGCACACAGGGAGCAGTATGTCTCTTTATTTGCATAACTGAGCTGCTATGTAAATGCATACTTTATGTAACAAACAATTGTTTGAATCCAAAGAAAATAAATACCCTGGCTGCTGTCCTCCTCTGTACTGCTGAAATCATCCTCATAGTAGGTGTTTGAATCTGTAGAAGCACTGGCATCACTGCTGACTGAGCCCTTTCTCTGACGCTGGAGAACACAAGCCTAACAGCAGATAAATGAAATAAAAGTCAACGTTTAAAAGTTTGGTTGGGACACAGAAAGTTTCCAGGATTCACCCGAGAAGTCAGCTGCAGTATACCTACATTTGAAAATGGCTGGTTTCAATAAATAATCATCTAGACATCCACTAATTTTGTAAGGGATAAAAAAGGATAAACTACAAAGATAAAAATGAACCAGACAAAATCTGTTGCTTGTTTCTTTTGTATCACAATATCACAATTAATGTTCAAATCAATAAAACAGCATAACTGCAAATGCAAATTACAAATACAACTGACAGCACCTTTTTGTAGGAGGTGGAGAGAAGTGTGAAGAGCAGATTTGTCAAGGGAACAGAGTCAATGAGTCTTTGAACCCTCTGGCTGGAAGTGCTCTGTGCCATGATGTTGAGCTCAGCCGGTGGTCCATCACTTGCCCAACCCTTTAGATTTGGCAGAAGGGGGGAAACGGCTTTTAAGGAACACAAAATACTTTCAGTAATTACTGAAGCATACTTGGATGCTTTTGAATTTTTTATTAATTGAATTCATTTCCTACCCTGAAAGGGTAACAAAGAATGAAAATGCTAAAAAAAACCAAAAAAACCAAAAAAAACCCCAAAACAAACCCAAACAAACAAACAAAAAATACAACAACTTTCAAATCTGTAAATAAACATGCAATCTTGTAAAACAACAAGGAACTTATACTAAATATGAAGCCATGAAGATTTAACTGAGGTACAGTAATTTAAAAAAAAATTCTTTTGGTTCCTCAAACAAGAGATGAAGGCTTGAATGTAACTAGCTACATTAGTATTTAATTCAATTTTACAGTAGAGGGTTTAAACCTACAAACGATTGTGACATCTGAAACCAGCGATAGCGGTGGCAAGTACAGTATGGCTACAATGGCAGTTTTGTTTTAATGCAGTCACGTTTTTTTGTTGCTTCACTTACTCTGTGCAGAGCTTCAACCTGCAGATCCTGGAAAAGTGAAGTCAAAAGTTTGATTGCATGGTTGGCCAGGATAACAGACAAAACCCCAAAGCCTTGGTGTCTTGAGAGGGAAAACAAAAAAGATCAAAACAGAAAAAGGCAAAACATTAATGCACACAAATGACCTTTTATGCATAAGCATACCTACTGAACTAAAATTGTCTTTATTAAGATTTAAAAATACCCTTTGCCAGGACCAAGTTTAGGTGACCCTGCGCCATCCTTGGTGCGACTTGCAATATCACGGACACGCAAAGCAGCCAGGGGATCCTTCTCTTTTCCTTTATCTGCCAACGCTGTCGGGCTCAGGTTAAGAATCAGATACAGGCTGTTTAAGAGGCACCAGGCTCCAAGCAGTTGGAAGTTCTGATAATGCTGCAGAACAGAGAAGAGAGAATTTTAAAAATATCAGTCATAATACTTAACTTATAACTGACAGTCTAGGACTGTCAATTATAAATATATATTTATTCTTCTATTTGCGCAATATATCAATCAAAATTGGTACTCACCTCTCCTCCAGCTCTGCGAGAGTTGCTGATGGCTTGTCCGATCATTTCATAAATCTCCAGCTGTTGTGAAGACAAATATATGTCATCTTTTTAAATCTTGTTAAAATATACATGTTAGTAAGACAGTAATTAAAGACTTTTTAAAAGTGATTAGTTATAATACTTACACATTTCTGGACAATTGTGGCTGCATCATTTTCATAGTCCTCTTCTTTGGTACCAGTGGAGGCAGAGCGAAGTTGCAAGCCACTACCCACCTGTAGAATGGCCATGCAAGTGGCCACACTTACACCTAAACAAGTAAAAACGCATTGTAGATGTTTTGTTTTTTTCCTTAGTTTGGTTTTTGAATGTTATAGCAGCCTGAATCACATGGTATGTTTTATTTTAACCAAAAATGTAACCACCTACCAGCATAGAGACAGCTTAGAGCCAGCACAGTCATATCCAGTAGTCGTCCTGGTGTCAAGGGCTCCAGTACAGGCAAGGAAAGTGTGTCCAAAGCCATGGTCACATCTATCACCAGTGAGTGAAATCTATGTATTTTAAGTACAGGATAACAACTTAATGTTGGGGCCAGTGGTGAAATGGCCAGATGCCAAAATTAAACACAATTTCTTATTAGCCCAGTAGATTTAAAGAAGAAAAAAAAAAAAGAATACCCGTTGCGAACAGCAGTGGCATCAGCCACTGTGGCTGGCATGATAAAGAATGAGTTGGCTGATACAGCATCCTGGAAGCGGTTGATGTAGCGTAGAAAGTAGGGCAGGTTGAGGCACACTCGTAACAACTTCTCAGACCCACCTGGAAAAATTACATTAAATCAAAAATTTAATCAAATAATAACTCATTAAGTTTCATTTTAAATTAATTAATGGCAGGATTACTAAAGAAACTAAATTTTCATTGCAATTTGTAAAGGAAAAAGTGCTTTTACAAGGTTACGTATAATTTAGAGCTCAAGCGTGCTTTCAAGAGTGAAAAGTAAACAAGGGACCATCTGACATTTTGAATCAATAGGGGGGAAAAAATGTACATTTTCCACATGGATGTGTGGGGGAAAAAACAAACTCAATTCTGGATTACAGCCACTCACAGTGTATATATACACTCCTGTTTGGAAAATCAATTATTGAAGTATATTCATCATAGTGTGACTTAATGGTGACATTTACTAAACAGATATTTTTCAAAAAAAAAAAAAAAAAAAAAAAAAAAACAACCCAAGATTTCTAGTCTCCCATCTTTCAACAGCTGCGATAAAACTTTTAAACCCTGACCTGTATATAGTAGTGTCAAAGGTCCAGTCTCTTGGAACAACTACTTACCTAGTTCCTGTAAGCTTGACACATTCTGGGACACAAAGGCATTTTTCATTTTGGTCTGAACAGCTTGATCTGTATTTTGTTCATCGCAATCACTTTCAGCCTGTAATTAACAAGAGATGCAATGATTACAAAAGATAATTTTCAACAATACAGTGACAGAATATTATTTTAAATGCAGCTAACAAAATTAATTTAAAAGGAAAGGGGAACAAAAGCAGAAGCTGCGTAACTTCTGCTAATAGCAATCGAGAGTAGCTGGGTCATTAATACTTGCCTGCATGTGTGCTGCTGATGGAGAGGCCAAGATGGTGGTAAGGTCAGGGTTAAAAACTGATGTCAGCTGATTAAAGAAGTTCATTTGTACTTCTTTTTGTCGAAGCTCTGGGTTCACAGCACTGGGTAACTCCTTCTGATCTTCCACTATTAAATGAAAAAAAATGGCACAAGAGTTTCACCACATGTCAAGGCTGTTAATCAAAAGGGCCTCTGTGACAGCCCAGGCAGATAAATACTCACAGCTTCATTGAATAATTATAGTATATAGAAAACTAATAGACCAAAAATGTCCAAATCCTTCCAGTGAATGCAGTGAATTTCCAGTTTTGGCCATATAACTTATTCATGTTGTCTACCAGGACAGTGAAGCATTTTTCAGTTTTGTCCTTTATGGAGTCTTACCATCTGAAAGTGTCTTGACGGTTTGAGGCAACTTGGCAGATTTCATCATAGCAGTGAAAGTAATGATTTCTGTGCGATCTAGTCTGCTGCAGCCAGTGCACAGTCCCTTTATTAAAAGGATCAGGTGTTTCTAAAGAAAAACAATTTTTTTTTATTTCAATACATAATTCCATACAAATAGAAAGCAGAAAACCACCAGAAAATGCAAATCAGTGATAACTAGAAATGACTACACTAATGTATTACAATTGACTACACCCACCCTGCTGACTGTCTCACTTACCTGTGAAACTGCACATGCCTCATCAGGGTTCTCCAAGCGCAGCAATGAAAATTCGATCAATACTTTGCACGCTGCAGCAACTGACAGCAATTGATTTCTTGGTACTGTAGAAACAAAGAAAAGAACAAAAATAACATCTAGCAACAAAACAGTTTTCACTGAAAGATTCTGGCTCATTGTCAGTGAGTGGCAGTAATTTGTCTATTACTCTTAGGAGAAAATGAAATACACATACTTTGTCCACATACTGTGGTGATGTAATGTGCTGAGAGTGCCACGAATGATGAGTAGAAAGGTTCATACTGCTTGTCGTGGTGAAGAATGTCTGATTCACTGCAAACAAAGGAAATATGACTTTTTACACAACATTTATAGTGGGTTGTTTTAGTTTGTTTGGGGGGAGGGGGTAGAGAATACAGATAGGACAGTGACACAGAGTGGATTTGATCTAACTCCTCCTCCTTTCCTCAACTAGTGTCTTAATTCTTCCACGCAAATAAGAGTAAGAGGTGCAAAGATGGGAGTTAAAGTGTTCACGGGACAATCTCATGTTCTGCTGTGTCACATTAAACAGATGGCAACCTCTCATGATGTACATCAAATCAACTGCCATACTAAATGTCCAAGTAACAATAAAGAAAACAGCTGCTGACTGCAGCCTTACTTTTAAAATATAGACAGAATCAGCTCCATCTGTTGCTATGGTGACATTACATTGTGAATTGTGAAATTGATTCCTCTGAGGCACTGCAATTATGTAAACTTTGCTTACCTACAGTTTGTCCAATGTGTTTGTGCAAGAATTCAGTCTTAAAAATTAATTCAACTTTTTAAAACAGACTTCTTATAATTATAATTTATTATCATCCATCCATTAACATTTCTTACACATTTTGTCAACACAACCCTTTAATAAAATAAAAGAATAAAATGGTTTAATGGTTATTAAATGGTTTATAATCTGGTTAAAAGTTAGCATCAAAATAATTACTGTTCTTCAGTATACACCACCTCAGTGACTTAACTAATTAACATTTCTGATACATCTCCCAGGAGCATTAGTTTGTCTCAGTTAAAAAAATTTAAAAAAAAAAAGAAGATAAATTTCATATATCAAACCACAATCAATTGCAATATATATGCAACAAATAGTCAATATTATCAATAATTAATTGAACCTTCACAAAAAACAATCATGACCTTCACAAAAAAGCATTAAAATAGTAAAATGAATGCTATTGCTAACATGCTATTGACAAGTTGCAATAGCATGGCCATTCTGGTATCTGTGCTAGAGTGTGCTACAGTGAGAACACAAAATTTATAAACCTATCACCCAGCTTTACCAAACTCAGTATGGTCAAACTCGTGGCATGCCATTTAAGCTTTAGCAATTCAAGCCTACTTCTTCAATGTTGTCTTCACAGAATGAAATAGTTCTTTAGGACTTGAGATGTAAGGAAACAAGGTGTGTTTATGCTGTTGGTATTGGAACTGGCTTTTGGTGTGGTTGGAATTTTTTAAGTACTTTTACATAAGCACCTGGGGCCTCTAATAAGCAGGCTTGTTACAATTACATAACTGAAAGAAAGAAACATTTTATCCAATACTTACATAGATAATGGAGTCTTATTTTATTTTAATTTTTTTTATTATAGTAAACTGCACAATAGGATAATTCAACTACACAACACTACTTTCAATCCTCGTAATAGTTATGTTTGCATACAGCCTGTTGCACTGGAAAACGAAACCAACAGACATACTAGGAAGCTTTTTATTTCAGTGTACTAGCTTATGTTACGCCACAAACAGAGAATCAAGGGAAAACTACGGAATCAAATAAATCATTCAACAATACTTGCAAAGCACTAATATCACATATTCCTACTTTTATGAGAACATAAATAGGTGGGAATGTTGTAACGAGATAACAAGTTCATTCTGCACCAGCATCTTTGTGGTTAAGCAGAACCATTCAGCATTACCTAAAGTACAAGTCTTAGAAGCAATAACCCTAAATAACAATTTTACTAACAACAAGTTGACGGTAACCCACCATCACCTGATCAAAAATGAGTGGAGAGATAAGGTCCCCCGCCTACTTCCAGCCTAACCACAAGCAGATGACGTTAGGCAGACTGGCTATTTTTGCCACCCATATAATGCGTGATTTGGCTAATGACATGCCCAGATTACGCCTCATAATGCAAGTGTTGCTGAATTTAGCCCAATTAAGTCAGCTGACGTAGTCAAATATTACTCTGGCTGGGGCGTTTGAGGGTTAGCCAGTCCAGTTGGAAGGCCCCCCGAGTTAGCCTGTCGGCTAATGTTTGTGTTAGCTAGCTAATGATGAAGCAATTTTGTTAAAGCTTACACTGCGACACCGTTTAACGTTTGCACAGCGCTGACATTACGTTAAAGATAAATGTCCATCAGTCATAAGACGTGCGTTGTTTCAAACTCTGTAGTCAGCAGAAAGGAAACGCTAAATAGCATTTTGAGTAAGTTAGCTGTCATTAGCATATCAGCTAACGTCTGGAGCTGACTCCATGCCAGTGCAAGTTAAGCTTAAATAGCTTGCTAGCCGCTAACGTTAGCAAAATGGGTATCGTTTCCCATCCAACTATACTAACCAAGCTAGGGTTAGCAATTTAGCTAGCTAGCCTACGCCTAGGTGGACACAGGCAGTATTCAAGCAAATATGAACCTGCAATTTATTGACAATTAACCGGTTACCTGTTGATTATAGACCCAATAAGCTGAGGTAGCTCCTTCGTCTCAAAAGCAGTGTACGAAGCTGATAAAAGCGGCCGAACTGCCGCTGTCCATTCGTGTTCCCCATCTCCTCCGCTCGACGCCATCTTGAAATCCTAACAGAAAAAACTAGTTACTGGAAGAAGAAACTGTGGTGTAAGTAAATCTTGGGGGCGCTCTCACTCTGATACCAGCCCTGCCAACATTTCACTCGAAATGTTTACTGGTTTACTGTTTCTAAACCCATTTTAAATTATGTATAATAATATAGTTCCCATTTTACAGGAACGAATAAAGCGATGTTTTCCCCTTCATTCATTTGTGATATAATTACATATACAAGTAGTAAAACTTACATATTGGTTGTTTTGTTTTGTTTTGTTTTACCGCGTTTAACTTATCTTTTTATTGTTTTAATATTAACTTCATCAACAAACCAATAATCAAGTTTTTGACTTTATGTGACTTTCATCCACATATGTTAATATTCTTGTATAACGATAGATGGATATAGTAATACGACACCTTTTGATTCCAAAAAAGCCAACAGGACTTTATCCAAGATCATCAAGTAAGTAAAAAAAAAAAGAGTAAATATTAATTCATATAATAAATAAAATAAAATAAATATTTTATTGTCTAATTTCTCACTGCACCACACAAGGCCTAGAATGCACTGCTAAATAGATAAAATATATTAAATACACAAATCTTCTTCGTTTTTCTTTATTTAATTGGTTTTTATTTTTCGCTTTTTTAACGTGTCGGGGTGCAGCCTCTGTCTTCCACCTGAATCCTGTTATTATCCCCTGTGGTACCATTATTTTTAAATTTTATCATTTGTGTTTCTGTCACTTGATCCCATCACACATTTTCCCACACATGAATTAATCTCGGTCTTACACTATTTTTTTCAATAGTGATCTGCTTTCTTTTTTTTCTTTCAGTTTAGGATTTGGTTCAATCCATGAATATTTGTTAATCTGAAAGGTCACTACCAGGACCGACGCTGTAACCTTTACAACCTTTAGGGGGCAGCACTTCTCCATCGCAGAACAAAAAGGAAGTCGTTCGGCTTCCGACTTCCTCCTTCCGTTGAAGAGCAAGTCAGAGCTGCTGCAGCAATGGCAAAGCTAATTTTGCTTTGGCTTAAGTGTATCATATTATACAATGCTGTCGATGCTGTGTTTGAGGACCAAGTAGGAAAATTTGATTGGTAAGAGGAGTCAAGCGAACGATCAAATGTGTGCCGATTATGTTTTAATGTGGAAATGCTAATGTTAGCACCTGTCAAAGCAGCTAACTGCGAATCGGTGGACTTTGAATGAGAGAACAGGTCAAAACACATCAGAATGAATACAAACAAACAAATGTAAATTTGGTAGTTAATTTCAGGAGGTGTACATATCTCCATGGTTTATACATTAAGTAAATCATTGGTCCCACTAAATTCAGCAAGTGAAACGCGATAGAAAGTGATTTAAAGGTAATAGGAAAACGTTGTAGCCAATCTGATAATAATCAATAAACCAGTGTCATGTAGTTTCGGCTTTTCAGTTTGAGAAATATGTCTTTGCACCGGGATTGGATCCATGTGGTCATTAAAACAATGGTGTCACTATGATCATGGGTGAGCTGGATGACAGTCTGAGTGCTTGTGCTTTCTCTTCATGTTTCACAGGAGGCAGCAGTATGTAGGCAAGGTTCGTTTTTCTCATTTTGACACACATGTACAGTCATCCAAAAAGGTTCTTGTAGCAACAGAGAATAATGTTTTTGCCGCACTCAATACAAGGACCGGGGAACTCTGTGAGTATGTTGTTCCTTTGAAAGACGAAGTTCTCATATATTAGGTATAGTCTTTTATTGTCACTTTGTTATCAATGTCTGTTACAGTCTGGCGACATGTTGATAAGTCTGGACCCGAAGGAAACATTGATGCTCTTTTGCACCATGGACAAGGTGATTTATTTTTTTGTAATGATTCTAATCATGTATTTGAATTGCAGTAAAGTTTAAAGATTTTTTTAAAGTTCCTCCAGTTGATGAAACTGTGTTTGTGTCCTAGATGCGATCCTAGTGGTTGGCAATGGCCGCCTGCTGCGATCCTGGGATGTCAATGTTGGTGGTTTGAACTGGGAAATTGTGCTCGACTCTGGAAGGTGATTATTACCTTGAGGTTAAGAATGGTCTTTATTTATTCATTTATTTGATTAAATCTTACCTCGTTGCTTTTTATATGTTCAAGTTTCCAGAAAGCATGTCTAGTGGGACAGCAAGGCACAGTGAAACATGTGGCTGTTTTGGAAAAAAACATTATCTCTCTCCATTACCTTTCTAATGGCCATCAAAAATGGATAGAAAATCTACCAGATAGGTATGTTTTTATATTAATGTTAATTTTGTGTACTGATGTTCTCTGTTTCAATGAACATAAATCTACACAGGAATTCATTTACCACCTTAAAGGCTTTTTTTTTGTAGAAAATACTACACAGTGTTGCAAAAACAGTAGTTTTATTATGAAACGTTTGTCACCTTCTGTTTCTCTCCACAGTGAGACTGTGGATTACCAGACTGTTTATTCTGGAGGAAATGGTGAAGTTTATGCTTTGGGAATTGTTCCCCATTCCCACATTGTTATTATTGCTTACAGCACTGATGATGGAGAAATAATCAAGCAGGTAATCCTGTTTATTAATGATAGTATTAAAAAAATCAGCCTATGCTCTGTAAATTTAATGTATATAAAATAGGTAATTTGTTAAAGAACAAACTAACTTAAACACTGAACCAGTGGTCAGTATATAGAATGATTTTTGTGAGTTTCTTGTTTGTAATGTTTTCAGATCTCAGTTGAAGCTCCGTGGCTGTCCAACATAGTGGCCAGCTGTGCAGTGATTGGTCAGGGGGTGCTGATTTGTGTAGACTCTGCAACTCCATCGCTGTACATGTACAACTTAAACCCAAATATGGATGATTTACAGATGACCCAGATCCCCCTGCAGGTATGATTCTAACAAAAACCTTTCTAATGTACAAAATTGCCATGTATGTCCTCTGCTTTAGATTGGGTAAGTTTTAAATTCTGCCTCTCTCTTTCTCAGCTCTCCACTTCTGTGTTCTTATATGTTCCTTTGTAAATGCACAGTTTTTCTTTTACAGTCTTCTCCTATTTGTCTTCTCACAGTCACTGGGACTTGAAGTAGCTCCAGACTTTCAACCGGTCCTGGTGTCTCACCAGCCCAACTCAGCCCATCAGCCTCTGTCTGAGTTCTTCCTTCAGCTCGGCCCTGATAACTTCCTGCTTCTCCAGTTCAACAATGGTCAGATAGTTACGCTCAGGGATTTCAAGCCAGTACGTAAGCTTTTCTCTATATTTTTGTTTCATATTCAAAAACATTAGCCTGTCCTGGTATTGCAGTTGTTCTGCTATATCAGCCAACATCAGTAAATATCTGCAAAAATGTAAATGTGGCTTGGCATCCTTGCCAAAATATTTTATTGCCCTGGGAAAATGTCAAACATAATAACTGTTAAAAACGGCCAAATACGATCCTTTTTTTTTTTTTTTCCAACCTGTGACATTTTGTAGAATGTATTGTTTTTCTACAGAAACATGATGTCTTTTGTTGTATTATACAGAGCTATATCCTTTGTTTGTTGTAGGCCTTGCTGGTTTCCTTTGCAACCACTGGAGAGAAGACCATTGCTGCTGTTATGTCCCCCAAGAATAAAACTGTGAGTTAAAGTAATATTTCACCTTTAGATTTATGTGTGGGTTTTGATGTGTTTTAGCTGTTTTCTTAGTCATAAATGCATTTGATTTTAGAAGGCAGATGCGTAATACACATATTGATTTACTTAATGTAAAGGTTAGACTTGTTACTGTAAGGTTTTTTTTCATGTCTTTCAGGAAACTGTCTTATAAGTGTGTTTTGGGGTTTTTGTGTCTTGTTTTTTTTAAATAAAATTTTTTATTGGGAGATTATTATTTGTTTCTTTCCCATAGGCCTGCAGTATTAACCTCTTTAGTGCTGAAACTGGACGAAGACTTCTAGATACAACACTGATTTTCGTTATGGATCCTAATGGTGGCAAACCAGAGAAAGTGAGTCAGTTTTCTTTCCTGAGGTACTGTGGGAACTATGGCCTTTCAGAGCAGGCAGAGTTTTCTAAACACAGGTGCAGTCAGTTCATTTCAGTATGATGTGGAAAAAATAAGACATGCTGGTTTCTGGGCTTTCTTTGAAAATATAGACAGTACTTTTTTCTTTTTCTTTTTATGCCAACTTTAGTAGTAAATGTGCCCCGTAGTGTGTTAGTAATGGCTTTACAATAGAAGTAAATTATATTCTCTCTTTCAGATCTACATACAGCCATTCTTGAAAAAAGATGACTCTGTAGGCTACAGGGCCATGGTGCAAACAGAGGACCACACACTCACTTTCATACAACAGCCAGGTATGAGCGGCAAAAACAGGAAGCAAGGAAAGAGTGCTTTCAGGCTGTACTGATGTTAATGTGAGCAGAGCTATTGATGCTGCAGGACTTTTTTAATTATAGTTTTACTAAAGCTAACCAAAGTAAAATCCTTCTCATTGTACTCAAAAGAGCAAAAGAAGAATAGACACCCTATTTTTTTTCTGGAATGTGTTTTAGCAAGGTCAGACAGAGGGATGAAAACGTCATGAATATTCATACTGTGGTCTGACTGCGGTGGGTTTCTGTCAATCAGTAGGCAAATTAAATGTAAGTGAGGAGTCTGCGTGTTTGTTTAGTGTTGAGAACTTGGACATTTTTCCCAAAGCGCATAGACTTGTAAGCTGTGCAGTGCCTCATGATAATATTTTTGGTTTATCCCACCTCTTAATCATCATGGTTGCTGCCAACATCTGACCACGGTGTGGACAGATTTCATAATGTACCTACAGTCCTGTCTTTTCCACAAGAATGATGGAAAAACGCGTCTCATAATATAATTAATGGAAAGCGTCAACACAAACTGCATACAGCCGCAGGGTGTGGGAAATAGATTGAATAAACGATTGCAGAACAATAATGATTCTTGCTTTCCAGGGCGTGTGATGTGGACTAGAGAGGAGGCCTTGTCAGATGTGGTGACAATGGAAATGGTGGATCTGCCCCTCACTGGAACGCAGGCTGAGCTGGAGGGAGAGTTCGGCAAAAAGGCCGGTAAATGTCAAACCGAAATTTTTGCTGTATTTGAATGGAGTCATGTAAATCTCCTTTACAAAGCGTAAACTCAGCAGAACTGGATGGTGTCTCCATTAATGGTTCCATAACTTAGAATTTCTAATCATTTCTGAGGGTTGTTGCATTTGCTTTTGTCCTTCCTTAAACAACTCAGCTGCTTTATCAAATCGGCGAATTTGCTATATTCCAGTTTCAAACATATCTTTCGCATGTGTGTTGATATTACTGCTTTCATTTTGTTTGTTTTTGTCCTGTTTTTTGTTATTGCTGCTTATGGATTCAGCCATTCAAGGTAACAAATCTGTGCCTTTTTTCAGCAAAACTTGATTCCTTGTCTTACGGTTAGGACTTCCTCACATTCAGTGAACCATTCCTCTGTTGAACCCTTTGCTTCATTTTATTTCACTCTTGAAATAAAACCTGTATCCCTGTGTCCTTGTTGTTTCTCGCAACGTTTGTTGTATTTAAGATATGAAACATGATGTGGATCAGATGTTAAAAATTTGAGTCAAGTCCCCGGAAGGTCACTTAGCGGCATCTGTGCTCTTGTTTACGTTTGTCCAGATGGGCTGATGTCTATGGTGTTCAAGAGGCTGTCCTCTCAGCTCATCTTGCTGCAGGCCTGGATCTCTCACCTCTGGAAGCTGTTCTATGACGCACGCAAGCCTCGTAGTCAAGTTAAAAACGAGGTCACCATCGAAAACCTGTCCAGAGATGAGTTCAACTTGCAGAAGATGATGGTTATGGTCACTGCATCTGGAAAAGTATGAAACTAAAGCTTATCCTGTCATTTAGAAATGGTTTGTTAGCATTTCAGGGAGGATGAGCAGCGCCGCACAGTTGTGGTCAAACTAGATTTGGTTTATTTTGTCTAAAATCAGGCAGGCTTGAAGGGAATTGAAACACTGATAAATAAATTCAGATTAGTCATCTCACTTTTTCCTGCAAGGTTCATTCTTTTCTTCTTCTCCTTTTTTCAGCTCTTTGGGATTGACAGTAAGACTGGCAGTATTTTATGGAGGCACTACCTCAATGATGTCCCATCGAATGCAGCGTTCAAACTGATGGTACAGCGAACGACAGCGCACTTCCCTCATCCTCCGCAGTGCACGTTGCTCATCAAAGATAAGGTAACTTATTGCAAAGGCTCTGTGTTTGGAGATTCAGGTTTGGTGTCAAAGCTCTTATCTTGCAGGCTGACAATATGGATAAAGCTCAAATAGTTGGCAGGGGAAAAAAACTGACCAAATGGTACCTACAGTTTTCAACTTTAAAGACAAGACAGGCTCAGTAAAAGATAAAAGAAATCTTAAAGATACCCACTTGACAGATAAAGTACTGACCTGACCTGTAAAACGTGATTAAGGTTTATTTTCTTTGTTCTATTTTTGGTCATCAGGACACAGGGCTCACCACACTGCATGTGTTTAACCCCATCTTTGGAAAGAAGAGTCATGTGACTCCACCTGCTCTACCTCAGCCAATACTTCAGTCACTCCTGCTGCCACTCATGGACCAGGATTATGCTAAAGTTTTGCTTCTAGTTGATGATCAGTACAAGGTTTGTAGCAAACTGTATACATTTACACATTCTCACTATATTGCATCTCGAAGCCATTTCTGTATGAATACTCATCATGCTGCCTCATAACGACTCTATGTCCCATTAATTATACTGTTTACATATTGTGCATGACCACCAGGCAGTAGAACACTGTTTAACAATGGCATTGTGTGAGCTGTCAGTTACCTGCAAACAAATGATATTCATCTTGCTCGCTTTTTCCCAGGTTTCTGCATTTCCTTCTACGAAGAACGTACTGCAGCAGCTCCAGGAAATGGCCTCATCTATATTCTTTTATCTTGTTGACTCCAGCCAGGGAAGACTTTCTGGTTACAGACTAAGGACGGCAAGTGAAACTTTTTGAACGCATCATTTCCTGATTCTCACAGGAAACCGTCATGAAACTATACCCAAGTCACAGACAGAAAAAGTTCATGTGTATCATTTTGTGTTCTCAGGACTTGTCCACTGAGCAGATCTGGGAAGTTGTCATTCCAATGGAGATACAAAGGATTGTCTCTGTCAAAGGGAAAAGGCCTAATGAGCATGTCCACTCGCAAGGAAGAGTAATGGGAGACCGCAGTGTTCTCTATAAGGTACCGTAACATCCTTTTTAAAACACATTTTTTTAAATTTATTTTTATTTAACTTTTATTTATACAGGTAGTCCCATTGCGACTCAGTGTCTCATTTACAAGATAGATCTGTTCTAGACAAACATTAAAATTACAACAATAAAAGAAACAGTAAAATAGCTAAATTTGTCTAATGTACACAGTCATACCAAAGATAGGAACAAGTTCCCAGTGATGATTTCACAAAAACACTTGTATGTCTTTGAAGTATGCAAGTGAAAACAACTAAGAAAGCTTCAAATCCTTCTGGTTAAGCTTATATTATTGACTTTATTCTGGCTCGATTTTGGTTTGTTTTGGCTCAGTTTTCCCTCTTTGCGCTAAAAGACGGTAACGCCCCGTCTTGTGACGTAAACTAAAAACTCATCTTTCCAAGAAATCTTGTAACCCATGTCACTGTTTTCCCAGTGAATCACATTCTCCCTTCGACTGCCCTCTTTTAGTAAGAATTCACTGCTAGTACTCCTTACTGTTGCCTTTGTTGTGATTTATGAATCACCCGTGAAGTGTGCTCTTGCATTCATTATTTCAGAGAGTAGCACAAGAAGATGAGGATAAAAACACATTAGAAATCATTCACTAGGACAGTTTATAGCGGTACATCGAGTAGTGCTTGAGGTTTCCTAGAATTGTTGATCTGGATAGGCTGATGGCCAGCTGACTGCCATATTTGAGACCTTGTTGCAAGTATTTCCGGTCATATTTTTTGTAAGCTAGATTCCTGAGAAGGCAAATGTAGCTTAACATAGTCAAGAACCCTCGTTTATGGACTGAAAAATTTATTTTCCAACCTTTTTTCATAAATGAAACCAGGTACAAAAAACCCCCAACTTATTTCCCTACTACAAAGAAAAAGTCAGTGCGTTAATGCGGTCCTACTTGGTTGTAGTGGTTTGCACTTTACACATTTGCTTGGCAAGCAAATGTTGTTGGTTGGACTCCAGCCGGAGACACAAATCCCAGTTTGGGTTTGCGTCAGGAAGGGCATCTGGCGTAAAACTCTGCCAAATCAAACATCCGGAGTGGCCCAAAAGTAGCTTGAGTGAGGCTCTGCTTCATTTGACAACAAATTTATCTTAATTAACAAGATATGTACTTTTGTGCTATTATATTAATTTAAATGTCCAATTGTGTTCTAACTAATTTTTATAGTACCTGAACCCCAATCTACTGGCTGTAGTGACTGAGAGCACAGACACGCATCAGGAGCGCAGCTTTGTCGGGATCATCCTGATTGACGGTGTGACCGGCCGCATCATCCACGAGGCTGTTCAGAGAAAAGCCAGAGGACCGGTGCATATTGTGCATTCTGAAAACTGGGTGGTGGTGAGCACGCTTGTTTGCTACAGTCATGTGTAGGGATTGAAATAATTACAACCACCTTTTGTTGTCTTGCTTTTTGCATCGTTACAGTTTGAAGGCCATTTGTTCAAAGCACATAACTAAATGGAGGAAAAAAGGAGAAATATTGAGGGTTATATTTATTGTGTCTCCTTCCCCTGTGTGACTCCGCAGTATGAATACTGGAGCACCAAGTCACGTAGGAACGAGTTCTCTGTAATTGAACTGTATGAAGGAATGGAGCTCTACAACAGCACCGTGTTCAGCTCGCTGGATCGGCCACACGCTCCTCAGGTTCTCCAGCAGTCTTACATTTTCCCCTCCGCCATTTCTACCATGGAGGCCACGCTGACTGAAAAGGGCATCACCAGCCGCCATCTGCTCAGTAAGTGCTACTCGGTTATATTGCTGTTTTCTGTGGTTTTTTGGCTTTTAGTTATTACATAATATGTTAGAAATAAAAAGTATTTTCAGCACCGGGCTGCCCTTTTTGTAATATGTTTGTTTGAATTTGCTTTGTCATAGTTGGCTTGCCGTCTGGAGGGATTTTGTCATTACCAAAGATGTTCCTCGACCCACGAAGGCCAGAAATAGTATCTGAGCAAAGCCGGTCAGTCCTCAAGTCAGGCTTAGTGTGAAAATGAAAGTCAGATTTTTCTTTACTGTTATGTGTCTGACTTGTTAACTTGATCTTCAGTGAGGAGAACCTGATACCCTATGCTCCAGAGCTAATGATCCGTACAGAGTGGTTTATCAACTACAATCAGAGTATATCAAGAGTGCGAGGTATTCACACTTCCCCGTCTGGACTGGAGTCAACCTGCCTGGTAAGTCTGCCTTCAAAGTAATGAAAAGCACATGACAGCACAGTGTAAGATTAAAATAAAATGGTTTAAAAATCATTTACATCACATATATTTAGTTTAAAATGGTACAAAGACAACCTATCAAATGTTGAAATGAAGAAATTTTATTGGTTGAACAACACACTCATCGGCCACCGCACTGGGTCACCTGTTCAACTACTTGTTTACATAAACATCTAATAAGCCAATCACATGGCAGCATTGTAATGCTCAAACTGAGCATCTTAATGGGGTAGAAAGGTGGTTTAAGTGGCTTTGAATGTGGTATGGTTACAGATAATAATCTGAAAAACAAAAACAAAATATCCAGTGATCAGGAGCTCTCTATGTGAAAATGTCTCATTGATGTCAGAGGTCAGAGGACAATGGCCAGAGTGGTTTAAGCTGATAGGAAAGCAACAGTAACTCAACACATCGAACTTTAAAGGAGATGGACTAAAGCAGGAGTAGATCACACCAGGTGCCACTTGGACCAGAATCTCTGAGCAATGTTTCTGGCACCTTGTTGAATCTGTGCCATGAAGAATTAAGCCAGTTCTGAAGGCAAAATGAGGTCCAACATCGTACTAGCAAGGTGTAACTAATGAAGTGGTCAGTGAGTGGATATAACATGTAACTGTGGCAATCGGAGCATGTTTAATATCGTGTTGCATCATTTCTTCTATGGGGTTCATAACCGAGGGGAAACAAACGCTGTTGTTTTAAAAGTGAAGTGTTTTCCCATCCTTGGTAGATATATTGATTTCAGCTGCTCAAAAGTTAATGGCGTACTTTACTAGAGTTGTGATCCTGAAATAATTGATACATTCCCTGGAAAAAAGACTCTGGGCATGTTGCTCTGAGATTTTCATATCATTTAGTGCACAAGCTCTGTGCACGTTTTCTCCAACCGTATTACCAAGCTGTGAGCCACGCACTAAGAGCAAACCCACTGGTCCCTTTTTAAGCCTGTAGTATTCCAGGTTCATGGTTTCCAAAAATATTTTCATATTTTGATTTTTCATGCCACTGAGCAGTTTTTTTCCACTCTGCCTCAGTCCATCTTACATGAGCTTTGGCCTCGCAAATGTCCTGGCCCCTGCGTCTTGTTTATGTTTGGGGGTTTTTTTGGTTTTTTTGCACATAGTGGAGTTTTAACTTGTTTTTGTGGACGCAGCAGTGAACTATGTTCAGTAGAGCTCATGCACAATTTTCCACAATGGAATATTGTCTTGTTTTTTAACCAAAGCTTGGCTATTCAGTATCTGCTTTTGACTTTCTTCCCCACTTACAAGGAATTATTTGGATCCTTTAATATCATCTGCCATAGATGAGAAATTCCCCCAGTTTAAATTAAATTGACAGTGGTTTTAAAAAAACGTTTGCCCACTCAGTCTCTGTCTTTCGCAAATGGTGAAATCCTCGTTGGTTTTACTTCTGTGAGGCTCAGCTTCTCTAGGATGTTTTTTTTGTATAGCAAATCATGTTACTCAGTAACCTAATTAGTTGTGAGAATGTTCCACCGGATCTTTTTTTTTTTTTTTTTCTTGGTATAGCATTACGCAACTTTTCCAGTCTTTTTTTTTTTGTTTGTTTGTTTTTTTTGCCCCTTCCCCGTGTTGCTGACGTCAAATTCAAAATGAGTTCAGAACATTTTTTTTTCTTGTTTACCGTCCAATTTAAAGCATCTTCAAATCATTGCATGTACATTTTCATCACATCACTACTATTTGGAAACAGGGCTGTAGATGATTCCTTATTTGGAAATGTATTGCCACCACTTGGTTTTCCTCCCCACTTAAATAAAATCTTAATATGACAATTTTATTTTATTTTTTAGGTTGTGGCATATGGTCTTGACATCTACCAGACACGTGTGTATCCCTCGAAGCAGTTCGACGTACTAAAAGATGACTACGACTACATGCTGATCAGTAGCGTGCTTCTTGCCCTTTTCTTTGCCACCATGATCAGCAAACGCCTGGCAGAAGTTAAACTGCTCAACCGGGCTTGGCGGTAAGGCGACGGTTAAATTCCTACATCTGCCAGCTCTGTGGCTGCACGAAGGACCTCGGCTCCAAGAGATGAGACCGCTGAGGCCGTGCCTGTCCAAGAACACAGGTCAAAGTTCAATAAGGCCCATAAGGAACTGCAGGGGTGAGGGGACAGTGGGGAGGGGGTGAAATGAGGGGTTAGCAAAAAGTTTTTGTGTTTATTTTTTAACTTATTTTGCAAAAATGAATTATTTCATAGTAGAATAATTGTTCTTTTGTGAAATGTCATTTCGATTAAATGTTTAACACAGCTAATTATGAACCGATAAAACCGGCCAATTTATTAAACTATGGAGCTTGAAAACTTCTGCTCATGTGACAGTTATTTTAGTTTTCCTGGGCCTTTTTTTGTTTTTGTTTTTTGAGACATTTCTGCATCACTGGACTGATCTAATATAAAGCGATAACAAATGTGGAGCTGAGGGAATAGTCAGGAGAAATGCGTGAATGTGAGCATGAACTCGAACAGTACCATAGTGGAAGGGTTTGTTGGGTTTTTTTTAGCCTGCTGAATCACCTTGATACTCCAGTCCCGTTTGGATTGTTGGCAAATGAGCTGTGAATATGAGCTGTGAGGTGATAATGTAGCATGTACAAGAAATGGTTTTTTGAGATGTCTGAAAACCACCAAATGAACTGTTACACTGTTGCCACCATCACATGATGAACCAAGGGAATGGGAAGAGACAGTAGCCTTTCTTTTATGTACATCTCTCATCTTGTAGCTCATACTTTTATGAGAAATTTTCCACATAGCTACTGTTGATGCTCCATTAAAATTTCTCCCAAAACTCCATTCTGAGCGCTTTAGTTTGTTATTGTTGTTGTTGTTGTTCTTCTTCTTCTGTTAGCTGCTCCTTTTAGGGTTCTTCACAGCTGATCATCTGCCCCCATCCACCTATATTCGGTCACACCAACTCTCTGCTTTTGATTATTATTATTAGTAGTATTATAGTATTATTAGTAGTGTTATTATTATTAGTTCAATATTCCAGGTGCTTGTGACATGATCCACTCTAAATAACAACATGTGCTTTTTTATTATGTAGTGCCTGAAAGTTCAATTAGACATGGGATGGCAGCCTGGTTTCACCCTAATGCCATAAAAATATATATGTTCATAGGTTTCTCAGTTCCTCCATAACAGATCGAGGACTCATGGGAGAGATATATTCCCCACCTGGCTTGAGATGAACTCTGTATGAACTGCAAGAGGTGACCAGGGTGAGGGAAGTCTGGGCTACCCCTGCGACCTGAACCCAGATTATAGATGGATGAGACAATAAAGTTTATCTTATCTTGAAAAAAGGAGGTCAAACTTAGAGAAAGCTCTCCATATCATAGCTTGAGTGTGGAGAATGAAGCAATCCTAGAATGAATAAGTTATTTATTTCTATAAATAGATTAAAGACAATTTTTACAATTGACACAGAATTATGAACTTACAAACAGCCTTTGAGTGGGCCAAGTCTGATACAGAACCTTCATGAGAACTTCATAGAGGTTGGTGTAACAAAGGTAAATGTGGGCCTGCACCTCAGCAGTGTAAACGTAACATGACTTCCATGCCCACACAGTAAAAAAAAAAAAAAGTATACACAACATCAGATTTACATCATTAAAAAATTTCACGAGGATCAGCTAATGACAATTTTTCAGCTCTATTTACAAATGCAACAAGTAAAAACTTCTGACTTGCTCTTCATATGTTTAAAGACCTGTGAACATAAGTGTGACTGCAGGTTTTCAACAAAGTTTCTAATGAAAATGAATTAGAATCTAGCTTTAAATACACACTGATTAAAATGAACAAATTGACACTTTTCTGTAGTTAATGTAGTTTGATGTAAATTTCTAAACTTTGGGAGTGATAAGGCTATCTTATCTCAATCAGCTTTGTGATACTGAAATCATAAGCTAATTCAAAAGCGCAAACACCCAATATTAGCTGCATCGACTGTGTGTGTGTGTGTGTGTGGGGGGGGGTGATCTAACATGTTCATTTGCAAATTTACTATAAAATTTGTCAAGAATCTTTAGACTTGCACTTGGCTAACTCTTTATAATCTGGTATTTTTTAATGGAGCACTTTATTAAGTTTACCTGAAAAGATGCTAAAATATTCAAATAGTACTTTAATTATTTGGAAAAACATCAAATCTATCAACACATTATATTTTTCAAGCAGCATTGTGATAAAAAATAACAGACGTGGAACAGTTTGGCACAAGCCCAGCTTGTACATTTATAAAGACGTGCTCTCTTGTAAGGTATATGTTGCATAGCTAAGGCTGTTTTTAGTGGTATGAGCATACGACTGTCAGACTTTAAAAATTTATAAGTGATCATACTATTTTTTTTTTAGTAAGGAAACGGCAGTATCTTAGTTATCAAAAACTGACAAATGGTGATAGAAAATAAATATTTGTTCTCTATTTGTGAAAATACTATATTATTGTGTATTGTCGTTGTGGTCGAAGTAGAAGAGACGTCTCTAAAATACTGATTGGTAAAATGTTCAGTCAAAAAAACCTCGTGGATATTACACCAAACACATGTCAGTCAATGAAAATACCAATACGTTACACATGTGAGCAGATATTATCGCACACTGTACAGTTGTGTATCACAGAGTGATTAATAACGTCAGTCACCGTTTTGTACTCGTCTAGTTTCAGACATGGTGAGATGATTTCTACC
Organism: Astatotilapia calliptera; assembly: GCF_964374335.1. Taxonomy (NCBI): domain Eukaryota; kingdom Metazoa; phylum Chordata; class Actinopteri; order Cichliformes; family Cichlidae; genus Astatotilapia; species Astatotilapia calliptera. The sequence goes on from NC_137441.1 coordinate 30,595,429, forward strand.
TTTTCTGCCAGAAGCTGCTGTTCCCTGTCTTAGCAGGTTCACTCAGGAGTCTTTCTCTTCTCTCTGTGTTTGGCGGTCGGCCCGGCGGCAGCAGGATGTAGTGTGTCCCGCTGGCCTTTCTGCCATCCTTCAAAATCGGAACAATGCAGGGAGAAAACTGGGTTGCAGGTGGCTCACCTGTCATCTGTCTCAGCAACGCCTTGCTGACATATTTGGGGTTAGCAGCAAAACTCTGAGTGGCAGGCATCACTCCATTGATATAAATTGGAAGACTTTTAGGGCTTGGGGTGCGTGGTGGACAGGGTGGGACTAAAGGCACCCTAGGAGGGATTTTGGGAGGTTTGTCTTCATCGGTCCCAGTCTTTGATTTTGGTGGGATGGGGATACGAGGAGGGATTTGTGGCCTGTCAGTGGACCATGATGAGGTGCTGGCGTGTGGTTGGGTGGAAGGACCCGAGCCAAAAAATTGGATTCTAGGTAATAGGTTCTGCTCTGGCCGTTTGGCTCCAAAGGTATCCTCAGCTTCCGACACCACAGGCTGGTTTTCATCTGTCTGGTGACCAAGCCACCAAATGTCGGCCGCAAACCTGCCTCCTCCAAATGTTGGCCGGTCCTCTCTGCTTGGCCAAGAGAATGCCATGGATCCAACGCCAGCATCTCCAGCCCTCAATGAACTCTCTTGGTAGGCATAATTTACTTGGCCAAAGTCTTTGCTGCTGTTCCTGCAGATAGGCTTAGGGCAGCTCTTGGGCAAAAGGGGCCGTCGGTCACTGGTAAAGAACTCAACCTCACTATCAGCTGCTTCATCTGACATAAGCTCCTCGGGGTCTGGCAGAGGTGGCAAGGGTTTGGCCTCCCTCTGATCAACCCCGAATACTGCCTGTCTCTGGGAAGAAGGAACCACCTGGTCTCCCTCAATGGGCAGCAGCATGTTGTCTGATGCTAGGTGGTAGGAATCAGAAAAAAATGGAGGCTGGGAGAGAGAGGGGTTGGCTGCGGAGAGAAAAAGGGGCAAAAAAAGGAAATGTGTTAAAACACACAAAATGCTACGTTTGCTTTTATACTGAGAAAGCAAATTGTTATGTAAGGCTTTGCTATCGCTGTTGTCCCCTCCAGTGCAGAAACAACACTCAGAGGAAGAAACATGGAAAACAACTTGCTGCCCAACCGCCTTATAAAAACGTACTTACTGAAGATACTGTACAGGAAACGGGAGTAAAAACATCCTGAAAACACCAGCTTAACCTATCGCCTTCTTCGTCAAACATCAGCCACAACACCCTGATTAACACGGGAATCGTCATTATCTGCAGGGCAGGCCACAATCTTAACTGAGCTTCCCATAACCTTCTCTGTGGAAACATCCGACGTGCCCCAGACTGCAGGAACAGCTGGTGACTGGGGAGCGATAGCTTCCCCTCCTCCTACACCCCGATCTCTTTCCTCTGGTACACAGCTTAGTACTGTGATGGCAAACTCACTTGCATCCTGTCTAAATACTGTTCTACTAGACAAATGAGGTTTAAAGGTTTTTTTTTTTCTCTAATAAAAAAAAGTGCATAACTTCACCTAATTTAACAAACATAACTCTTCACATCCTTTCAAAATTTCAAAACAATGAAAAAAAAATTGCCAGAATTTCTACAATTTACAGTAATAGCAGATACATACTGATAGTGTTCCTGATACATACGAATTCAAAGCAGAGGAGCTTTGATAAAGTTCATGCATCCATGCTAAATCCGTTTCCTTCATACATGTAACACTAATATCTGAAAAAGACTCACAGTTAAACTCGTTGGCCATTTGCTGTTGCTGTTGAAGCTCCTTCAGGGTTTGCTCTGTGTAAGCCCTCAGGCCAAAGCTCTGCACTCTGCAAAGCAGGACAGGTTGAGAAATCCATACAGAGCTGTGCACGATGGTAAATCATTCCAAATCAGTCTTTATAAGACGAGCCTAACAAATGCATTAACAGGACATATGTTCAGTTGTCCTTTTTCTATTTGCAGTATAAAACAGTAACAAGTTACTGGATTTCTTTTCTGAGCCAGACTCTGTGTCTATGATTGCCAGACACTGTTATTTAGTTTCATATTATCTTGCTATATACATATATTATAATCCTGCATGACTACATGTAGTTGCTCATGCTAACATTTATCCCTTCTCTTATATTTCTCTTTTTTTCCTGGTCAGATTTACATGCTCAACATTTTGCAAAGCTGCCACAGATTCACAGATAATAATAACAGATTATTTACATTTTTTTTAAAAATTAGTATTAGGACTTGTGTAGTGTTAATTGTACCTGTTCAGGTCATGCTGTCTCCACAAATTATTCTGACTCCTGGCCATGATGTAGAAGAGATCGTGTTCTTATAAGAAGCTCTGTTTGATATCGATCTAAAGCTCCAACACAAGTCAGCTCCGTCAAACCCATCACAGCTTCATTCTAGCCAGTGGTAAGCTGTTGAAGAAACACTGACATTAGAGTGCAAGGGGATTCATCTGGCTATCTTTTACATTCACATCTGGCTTTTGCATTACATCACATCATTCAGGTCACACCTTTGCTGGTGTGAAATGCCCATAAGCAGGGTACAGCTGGATCTCATCACCGTCCATCACACTCAGCTGCACGTTCTTATCTTACCAGGCAAGGCAAAAGGCAGCAAACAATACAAGATAACTGCACATACACAAGCATACAGCATATATTACAGACAGATGGACTACTTCATGAAAATTGTATATAAAGCAAAGTATTTTACATTGAATAAGTAACATATAACAAAGTTCAAAGGATGTAACATTTCATGACATTCTTTATGTTTAGTATGTAGATTTGCAGGATTGTGAAAAACATTCATATCATTCACATTTCAGTGTAGTAAAAGTATCATTACACAACTATATCCAATAGCTTTTTCCTATTCTCAAAAAGGTTATGAAAGCAGGGCAAAAGAAACGTTTACATTTTGAACATATGCCACTTTTCACTAGACGCAGTAAACAAACGACTTGCGATACCCCGCATGTTTTAGGTGAGCCTTGAGGAAACGAGTAACAACAAAAGCCAAGAAAATTGCTTCAGCCTGCTCTCTCAGCCACCATATGTATCCAGTTTAAAGCTATTTGTCTGATGAGCAGGGTATTACACAACCTCTGGGTCAGATGTGGGAGGGCGACAGTACTCCTGCACCCTCCTTCGTCTCTGTGCAACGCTCCAGTATCTGCCCTCACAAAAGGGGCTTATTGTCCAGAATTCCTGTGATGCTGGATGACAAACTCCACCGCTGAGACGGCCCCAAAGCACCGCGATTATAGATGCACTTGAAGGAAAATTTAGTTTAAGTGTGACAGGGTCACAAGCCCTAACCTTGTTAGCCTACTGGCTGAGAACAAAAGTGCACTTAAAAAGTGGCACACTGCGAATGACTAGGAAATGTCTTACTGTTAAAATATTTTAAGGGGTTAAGGTGAGAGAGAATTTTGTGCAGACAGGCAAAGCAATGAAATAAGTACAGACTTATAAGTATAAGACTGTACGTGACATCCATGCTGATGATTAAGATTCTCAACTAGCATATATCTATAAAGATGATGACTGTTTCTCCTGATATGATGCACAGCAACTGATATCATTCCAGGGCGATGGACACTTGTATCAGGGCAAAGGTGAAGGTCATCCTGGTTTTTTTTTTTTATGATAGATGATGATGTCAACCTTGCTGTTGCGGTTTTGGCTTATGGTCAGATGTGCAGCTCAGGTTAAGCAGACCATCAGACAACTGAAGGAGTTTAAAACTGAGTGGTGCCCCTGTGTCTTCCCAGCAGTGACGCAGCAAAGCACCCAGCTGCATTGACTCAATGACATACCTCTAAATCTTTGTTCTCCCCATATATTGTACTTTACATATTTGTGCTTCTTCTTGCATTGAAAGCAACATTTAGAATTAAAATACAATAAGGCGGACACATACTGTGCTTATGCAATGAAATAAAAAGACCCATTTCACATTAAAATGAAAGCACCACACTGCCTGGAGGGCAACCCAAGGTCTCCATTCTACTATCACTGCAATCTTTCGCTTCAAAGACCTGCTTTGTTTCCTGTCCATGATAACTCCAATGCCGAAGTGGGAAGCAAACAATGCAGAGCATGCAAAGGAAACCCAACTACAAACAAAACAGTGACTCAAGCGTGGATTTGAATATTAATGCTATCCTTAAAACAACCAACTGTGGCGTCATTTCCACCCGTGAGCCTCGGAGATGGAAGACACAGACTAATTATGAATTCTACCGGCAATTACTCAGTGTCCATGAATGGAGCCACTCTCGGGCATGAATGGGCCTTTGTACCACTTTGGTGCACAGCGAAGCAAGCCTGAAAATACAAGTAAACTCTCCCATGAGGTTAGGACTAGAGATACGCCATGGAGACAAGCTGCCACGGCCAAGGTATGAGTCTGTGCCACAAAAAGTCCCCTGCGGGGGGGACTGCGTGTGTTGGCACAGTTGGAAGGACAAGCCAGAGGCTGGAGAAAACAGTTTGTTTAGTACATGCAGGGTCCTTGGTGTGTTGTCCTTGGCAGTCCCCACCTCAACTTTTTTTCAGGCAATAGACCATTCAGTGACCGGGCCTTCTTTAAGCACGAGTTGATTATCCTGATGGCGTGAAGTTTGCACCTTACACACACATACATACACACTAATTAGGTCTGCTAAGCTGTGGGACTAACTACAACACTGCGCGCCACAAAACTAAACAATAAAGCATTTGATTCAATGAGAGAAACCGTTTTAACAACAAGATCCGCAGCCCAAATACAAGTTTATTCACCAAACTAATCTAGGTTCAATGTGTGACTGCAGCTTTCAATTTTTTTTTTCCATTGCACTAACAAACCAGACCTTTAGGTTTATCTGCGTGTACTGATTTTTAATGGGTCACCAGGCGAAGGCCATGCTGTAAATGTGACAGTTTAGTGCAGTTCATTAGATCCTGACATTTCCACTGTTTAACTTCATTCACCTGGGGAATAAAAGAGGCATATGAAAAGATGTTTGTGATGATATTTAACTGAAAAAATGCAGTTTTAGTACTTGCTTTTTACTTACAAAAAATATTTAAAAAATAATAATTAAATAAACGTGTTAAAAATCTTTTGTTGTTACATATCTAATATTGTTACATAATATTATATATGTAACAACCTATCTAATATTGTTACATATCTAATATGTAACAAGATGGTAGGTAGACTTTATAGTCTACTTGCATGTCCGAAATGTTTTGTTTCTAATAAACTAAAGTCTAGATAGTGTGCAGAAAATGAAGATTTTCACATTTTTATAGTTTGAAAAAAGCGCAACTCCACCTGGTCATGGGCCACATCGGCATGTAGTACATTTTCACATCATAACTATTAAACTATATATTTATAGTTTATTTTATTATTATAATTAATTTCCATAACCCTTATTGTCACTTTCTGTTATTGGCCTTTATCGCACTCTATTCTTGATAACACCGAGTTATGTTTAACTCTGGGTCATGCGCTTTTTACTGTAAATTATTTTACATTATATTACTGACGTCACTTTTTTTTTACACTTTTTGAATGATAGTTGTGAACCAATTTTGACTCCCTCGTTTTGTTTTATTTTTGCGCTTTAAATTATACGAAAACGTCAGACAGACATAGAATTACTGGTTTACTCTTTATCGCCTACTAGTGGGTGAAAATGGAAGTGCCGAGCAGTCCAAGACCTATCCCGCCTCGACGTGACTTCCCTCGGCGGACGCGAGTGAAATCCCTCATTGAGTCAGAAGTACAGTGCGTTCCACTAGATAAATAACTTCCTCTAGCTGGTCTACTCACACAAATGTCCAGCTTACAAAATGCTGTCCACACACATCTGAACTATACAGGCTCTACTCAGAGAACAGACCTCAGTGATTTCTGACCGGCTCTTTTTCTTTTTTTTCGTGACGTCCCAGTGTGGAAAACACTCGTATACACTTAGTAACAGAGTAACATTCACATCACATACAACACAGCATCTGACCGTCCCGTGGTAAAGGCAAAGGCAACAAAAAAGAGCCAATGTTCATCAAACAACTTTTATGAGAACGTGATGAGCCTCACCATGCAAATGCTGCTTATCCGTCACGTACAGCTGGTTTCGTTCGATCGCCCTCAGTCCCAAGCGAGAAATGACACCCGTGAGGCTAAAATCCAGTCTGTCAGTCAACCCTGACCCATGTGCATCGACCCTCCTCTGTCAACAACACTGGGAGGTGAAACTCATTTTGTCAGAGTGACGCGGGTTTCCACATCTCCTTATAAAAGAATTCAACACCCAGAACGCGTTACTGTAACTCCACCCATGGCTGCCTTAAAGGGGAAAAATGCCTGTAATTCTTTTTACATCACTCTACTAGGAAATGCACTGAATACTTTACTAAGTTTACTTTACTATTTGATTTTTAAAATTTTAATTAAATGTATTTTTTGAGTATGTAGTTAGAACCCAATTCTGTCCAACATAGTTTTGACTCTATTAAATGTAACTGATAATCTGAAATTACTTTTCATATTACATTTTTACATACACATGATAATGTTATAAAATATGATTATTTGTTCTCAATTAAACTATACAAATCGTCTCCCTTTGACCAGGAATAACATTGAAATTGTACTTGCGCATTATGCTATCAGCAGTAATTCACGTTTCTCTTACGTTTCATCTCTATACTCTGTACGGTTTTACTCACCTTCCTGAACTCTCAACTGCAGTGTGAATCTAACAAGATGTTGTTAACCTGTCTGCGCAACTTTCAGGTTTCAGGACACCATTCACAAAATCTATTTCCTTACAGTCAGTGGAACTAAGACTCTGTAGAGCTTAAGGATCTATGCTTAAATCTATTAAGCATTTCCCCTCCCATTTTATTACATCGTTTACCCTACACTAAGTATGCCTCAGCAGGTCAAAAAGCAAAAATGTCCTTTATTTTATTTGTTCCCTGTAATGCGTGTACAGGAAATTGCATTTCAAGCAATTGTGGCCTGACTTGTGTGGGAGTCAGAAAGTGTGTGGGTGGATATTGGCGTGTGTACAACATAACACTGATAAAGAGTTACAAGCACTAGATTGGCAGACCAGACATGAAGGATGAGGACTTGTTTTGAAGCCTGCATGTCACAAAAGAGTTGACTGTGTGTGTGTGTTTGTCCTGTGTTTGTCCTCACCCACGCTGAGAGAGGCAGAAGGACAATATGAGAGGCCATTTACCAGAAAATAACAGGGAAGTGAGTGCAGGCTATTCTTGTTTTCACCACAGGGTCCAGACCACACTGAGCTTACAGTCTTCCCCCAGACTGCCATCTGATCTTTTTACTGCAGTGACAGCACAAATAAATCCTTAGGCAAAATGACCCATCAAATATTGTACACTGTATAACCAAATCGTAAAATTGTAAGCCAAGTGACCCTGTAACCTTTCTTTCTTCCCTTGGTGCAGATTGTTGAGTAGTTCCTCTGCTTGTACTACTCCAATAAAGCCCACATACAGTCATATGCGGATTAAGGAGTGCCTTATACCTATATACTGACTGTAAATCACAAACCCATAAAATAAATACGCCACATGTAACGTGCTTACATTGCTGCAATCATCAACCATCCCTCTCCCACTAACGTTAACTTGTTTGCTTAAAGGAATACTCATAGTTTCAACAAATAAGCTGTTATGTGTCAACTTTACATTGTGCAATGTGGAATTTCAAAGTGACACAGAGATGTCCAGTCACACCACTGTCATTCAGCTGTAAACCAAGCACACGTTTTGTGTTACAGTTAAGACTGTAAGACTAACAATACCAAACTATATAGAAATTAAATATACCACCTGCTGTCCCTTCAAAATCAAAATCTTAGTCTAATCATCTTTTAATAAATTGCATAAAGATGGCCATGCAAAATTCAAAGTTTTTGCCACTTTTACCAGCAGCTCTGCTCTTGCTTTGCAGTCCTCTGTGGGCGCTTGTGGTGACCCAGGATGCTCAGGGCTGTGGGGGTTTTTGCCAGGGTGGGCCAGTCTCCTACAGGGGAGGTCAAGTCATTTCCTGCTCTGAGAGACCTCCGTCCCTCACAGATGTCAGTGCAGTCAGAAGCCCACCTTCCACATCTGCAGCACTCCACCTCCCAACATCCTTATCAAAAAAGATAAAGAAGACTGCTTATTTTTAATGTTGCAAACATACATATATGTCAGACTTCGAGAGCTGGCCTGACTCAAATGCAGACTGGCAAAAAATGAGCAGGAATACCAGGTGGACTATGATACACATATGTGTGTGTGTGTGTGTGTGTGTGTGTGTGTGTGTGTGTGTGTGTGTGTGTGTGTGTGTGTGTGTGTGTGTGTGTGTGTGTGTGTGTGTGTGTGTGTGTATAAAAATCAATTGTTCTGTGGAAAAGAACAGGATTAATGCAAGAATGAGTAAAAAGTACAAGATCATAATAAAACTCATCAAGACTTATGGTTATATTAAACTGATCTATCAGTTCCCCATCTGTCTGAGAATAGAAAACTAAAACGATGAGTGTGTGTGCAGCACAGCGCTTAACAGTGTCTCAAGTTGGAAAAGGAAATGAAGTAGGTAGGTGTTAACATATGTTTTCTATGGTAAATACATTCGTGTAGGTTGATGTGCTGACACGGTGACACAGGGAATTCTCTTATAGAGGAACCAGCTGTGTACAAACATGTAATAGCAATTAGAGCGCCACTACAGGGCTGCTGTTTTCAAAGTCGCGGTTGACGTGTCTTGTGTTTAGGTTTCACATTCCTTGTTCCAGCGAATCTGTGTTAGAGGTTGTGATAACTACAGGCGCATATGGCGGCCATATTTATGAGCCGTATACTTTAAATATGTGATTGCATAAAACAATGTCCACTTGATGCTGCCATATGTGTAAGAGGTTAAAAATCAAGATTGTTCAGAGATGAGTAAACGATGGGTCACCAGAACTGAAAGAGCGTCGTCATTTAACTCTGGATTCGAGTTGCTGTAATTGAGAAAAAACAGAAAGATATTCTTATGAAATTCTCATATTTAGTGCATTGCACCCCTCTCTTGCCACCTACTGCTTCCTTCAGCCTGATTTGAAATATTTATGTTTGATGCTTTACTTCAAAGTAGACGGACAGTGATTAAGACCTGAATGTTGTGCTGCTGTGTGCAACGCTGTGTGTGATTTGAAACACACACCCCACACCTAGTCCTTGTTTCATTTAATGGCTTTACGGGTAGATCTGACAAGTTGGGAGCTGGGCTCCTCAAATGTCTGTGTGGGCTCACCACCACAGCCTTTGACCACATCTTAGCTTAGTTATCAAAGGAACAACAGTCATCAGGAGGAAGAGGAGGACAGATGGAAGAATCATGCCTCTGCTACCTTTTAATAATGGACAAATCTGGATGTGCACAAAGACTTCTGTGTAATCTAATCTGATGCTAAAGTGCTTTTTAAAAAAATAATAATAGCAACTGATATTTTCTGTGAATAAAATCCAGCTACAATGGAGCTTAATGGAGAGAGAAATGACACACAAACACACATAAATGAACACAGATTTCTTTAAAACACAGAACAAACAAACAATGAAGCAGCGTAGCTTTTCCCAGAGTACCAGCAGAGAAAAACAAAGCACAGTAAGCAGGCAAACTGATGGAGGAAGTACACCAAGGGATCAAGGGTTAAAGTGATTTAAACGCAGCAACATCAGATGTCATGGTGACAGTTTCAATGAATGGCAGAGATCTGAGCATGAAAGAAGAGCAATTCTTTTCCTAGGATACTGAACTGGACGCCTGGCCAGCTTTTCTACCCATTACATCAGGCCTCAGTGTGGGCAGAGCCTCTGCAAACCCAGCAGGAGGACTTCCGCAGCCCTGTGAAGTCCATCTTCAGTTCATTAAGAGCTTCAGTTGAAATGAGAAAAGGGAACAGAAGGCCGGAGGAGGCTCTGTGTAGAATCCAGATAAAAAGAATACAGAGAGTGCCTTGGACTGATCTTTGACCGTTATTTAACTCATCCGTGGCAGCTTTTCTTGATAAATCACACTTTTGCTGGAGTGGAAAAAAACATTTGCAAGCATCAATGCAAATTAGCTAACAAGGACATTTTGGGTAGAGAGAGGAGACACGAAGGCGCTGTCAATATTTGAATGTTTGCACAGTTTTCGCAACTTGTTCTGAGGTCGAAGTCTTTTTGCACAACTGCGTCATCCCGGGTCATCTTTAGGAGGACGGTGGAAACTAGTCAAATTTGGTCAAATTGTTGTTCTGATTATTTAGTGAGTGTGCGTGTGTGTGTTTGTCCACGTCATGGCTCTATTGAGTAGCAAGGCTGAGAAATGATATACGTATACAACCCACAGTTTTCCCCAGAAAGGCATGGTATGCTCTCTTATAGTCTGTTCCTTTCCCAAAAATTAACTTAGAGTCCTGAGGCAGTTTTCCTTTTTTCCCCCCTCCTCCTCACTGTGTCTCTCCTCCCACTCCAGACCTCCTCCTTTTCTTCTCTCACCTTACTTACGCGCACTCCATCATTTCCTGTTGAGTCACAGTCAGGCTGCACCATGTTTTACATTTTATTAGTCCCCCTTTTTTTTAAACTTTCCTCCTCCACTTCCTTGTTCACAAGATGGCTATCATTTTAAATTGAGGGGAATGAAACACAACGTCGGCCCACAACAGCCTTCCAAGCAGCATTTTGGAAAAGTCAAAGCAGATGTACAAGTCTCTTCCTGGCAACTTGACTGATTCATACAGTAAATGACTTGGAGGATCAAAGGATTATTAGCTCTACAGATAATTCACCACCTCACTTGCCACAACATGTCATCAGTATACAGCATTAATGCCAAAAAAAGTTTCCAGCAGCAATGAAAAACAAAAGATGTAGCCTTAAGAAATTACCTTAAAGCATCAAACTGTCTGTTAATATTGATCACTGAGATGAATTACTTCCTTGGAAATTAAGTCCATATTGCGCCTTGGTATTTGAGTACTTACCCTGGTCATTTGGGAGGAAGTGATGCTGTAGTGAGGTCAGCACTAGTGTTTAACATATTCAGTGCATGCCTGTGTGTTAGGCAGGGTTGAAGGCAGGGCTCTGAGAAATGAAAGGGCTCTGTGGTGGACCGGTTGAGTCATTCAGAAATACAGCTGCTGACTCAGTTTGCAAACTCGTCTCCAGAAGCACGTCGCCAGCCTATGTGGCATTATGTGTGTTTGTGTGCGTCCACCCTGTTCCTTTGAGGGACTAATATCTTGACTATGACATGAAGACAACTCCTCCCAGGTGATCATTGTCACTGTGAAAAAGAGAAGAGGAAAAGGTTATAGTACTAATAAAGGCTTCATTCTTAAAAAACTACAATTGTACTCCTTTATTCACAAACTGCTCAAAGAAAGCAGATTGCATCTAATGGAAAATGAGGCTTTGCTCGAAGGAGTGCCCATCACAGCGCTGCTGTAATCCCCTTTCTGGCACGAGGTCAAAGTTTTTCTGTGATTCAAGCATGTCGTCATCTCTTGAGTTTACTCTACACACCCTTCTTACCACACTAGTCTTACAACTGCCATCGACACAACGTGATCCACTGGAAGTATGGACTGTGGGACATGCTCCAGGATTAGTCATCTTGGATGTGTTGCAAGACCCAGAGCTGGGATGCTGTTGTTGACATTATTATGTTGAGAGGACAATTAAGGACACCTTGCTCCTTAATGGAATGCAATTTCCTGATAACAACTGGAGAGCTATTTTATCTACTATTATATCTATCTATCTGTCTATCTATCTATCTGTCTATCTGTCTATCTATCTATCTACTCTTTTACCCAGCACGCCCCTGCGGGCGGTTTTATCCTTCAAGCTCGGGTCCTCTACCAGAGGCCTGGGAGCTTGAGGGTCCTGCGCAGTATCTTAGCTGTTCCCAGGACTGCATTCTTCTGGACAGAGATCTCCAATGTTGTTCCCGGGATTTGCTGGAGCCACTCGCCTAGCTTGGGAGTCACTGCACCTAGTGCTCCGATTACCACTGGGACCACCGTTACCTTCACCCTCCACATCCTCTCGAGCTCTTCTCTCACCCCTTGGTATTTCTCAGCTTCTTGTGTTCCTTCTTTCTGATGTTGCTGTCATTCGGAACCGCTACATCGATCACTACGGCCGTCTTCTTCTGTTTGTCTACCACCACTATGTCCGGTTGGTTAGCCACCACCATTTTGTCTGTCTGTATCTGGAAGTCCCACAGGATCTTAGCTCGGTCATTCTCCATCACCCTTGGGGGCGTCTCCCATTTTGACCTCGGGACTTCCAGGCCATACTCCGCACAGATGTTATATATATAAAAAAAAACACCCAGCACGCCCCTGCGGGCGGTTTATCCTTCAAGCTCGGGTCCTCTACCAGAGGCCTGGGAGCTTGAGGGTCCTGCGCAGTATCTTAGCTGTTCCCAGGACTGCGCTCTTCTGGACAGAGATCTCCGATGTTGTTCCCGGGATCTGCTGGAGCCACTCGCCTAGCTTGGGAGTCACTGCACCTAGTGCTCCGATTACCACGGGGACCACCGTTACCTTCACCCTCCACATCCTCTCGAGCTCTTCTCTCACCCCTTGGTATTTCTCAGCTTCTTGTGTTCCTTCTTTCTGATGTTGCTGTCATTCGGAACCGCTACATCGATCACTACGGCCGTCTTCTTCTGTTTGTCTACCACCACTATGTCCGGTTGGTTAGCCACCACCATTTTGTCTGTCTGTATCTGGAAGTCCCACAGGATCTTAGCTCGGTCATTCTCCATCACCCTTGGGGGCGTCTCCCATTTTGACCTCGGGACTTCCAGGCCATACTCCGCACAGATGTTATATATATAAAAAAAAACACCCAGCACGCCCCTGCGGGCGGTTTATCCTTCAAGCTCGGGTCCTCTACCAGAGGCCTGGGAGCTTGAGGGTCCTGCGCAGTATCTTAGCTGTTCCCAGGACTGCGCTCTTCTGGACAGAGATCTCCGATGTTGTTCCCGGGATCTGCTGGAGCCACTCGCCTAGCTTGGGAGTCACCGCACCTAGTGCTCCGATTACCACGGGGACCACCGTTACCTTCACCCTCCACATCCTCTCGAGCTCTTCTCTGAGCCCTTGGTATTTCTCCAGCTTCTCGTGTTCCTTCTTCCTGATATTGCTGTCATTCAGAACCGCTACATCGATCACTACGGCCGTCTTCTTCTGTTTGTCTACCACCACTATGTCCGGTTGGTTAGCCACCACCATTTTGTCCGTCTGTATCTGGAAGTCCCACAGGATCTTAGCTCGGTCATTCTCCACCACCCTTTGGGGGCATCTCCCTTTTTGACCTCGGGACTTCCAGGTTATACTCGGCACAGATGTTCCTGTACACTATGCCGGCCACTTGGTTATGGCGTTCCATGTATGCCTTGCCTGCTAGCATCTTGCACCCTGCTGTTATGTGCTGGATTGTCTCTGGGGGCATCTTTACACAGCCTGCACCTGGGGTCTTGCCTGGTGTGATAGACCCCAGCCTCTATGGATCTTGTACTCAGAGCTTGTTCTTGTGCTGCCATGATTAGTGCCTCTGTGCTGTCTTTCAGTCCAGCTTTGTCCAGCCACTGGTAGGATTTCTGGATATCAGCCACCTCCTCTATCTGCCGGTGGTACATACCGTGCAGGGGCCTGTCCTTCCATGATGGTTCCTCGTCTCCCTCCTCTTTCTTGGGTTTCTGCTGCCTGAGGTATTCACTGAGCACTCGGTCAGTTGGGGCCATCTTCCCAATGTATTCTTGGATGTTCCTTGTCTCATCCTGGACTGTGGTGCTGACACTCACCAGTCCCCGGCCCCCTTCCTTCCGCTTAGAGTACAGCCTCAGGGTGCTGGACTTGGGGTGAAACCCTCCATGCATGGTAAGGAGCTTTCTTGTCTTTATGTCAGTGGCTTCTATCTCCTCCTTTGGCCAGCCTATTACCCCAGCAGGGTACCTGATCACGGGCAGGGCGTACGTGTTGATGGCCCGGATCTTGTTCTTACCATTCAGCTGACTCCTCAGGACTTGCCTGACCCTCTGCAGGTACTTGGTGGTTTCAGCTTTTCTAGCGGCCTCTTCATGGTTCCTATTCGCCTGCGGGATCCCCATGTACTTGTAACTGTCCTCTATGTCTGCAATGTTGCCTTCTGGTAGTTCAATCCCCTCAGTTCTGACTACCTTCCCTCTCTTTGTTACCATCCGACTACACTTCTCCAGTCCGAACGACATTCCAATGTCATTGCTGTATAGCCTGGTAGTGTGGATCAGTGAATTGATGTCTCGTTCACTCTTGGCATACAGCTTAATGTCATCCATGTACAGGAGGTGGCTGACAACTGCTCTGTTCCGTGGTCGGTATCCGTAGCCAGTCTTGTTAATGATCTCACTGAGGGGGTTCAGGCCTATGCAGAACAGCAGTGGGGACAGAGCATCTCCTTGGTAGATCCCGCACTTGATGGTGACTTGTGCTATGGGCTTGGAGTTGGCCTCTAGTGTTGTACGCCACATCCCCATTGAGTTCCTGATGAAGGCTCTTAGGGTCCCATTGATCTTGTACAATTCTAGGCATTCCAGTATCCAGCTGTGGGGCATTGAGTCATAGGCCTTCTTGTAATCAATCCAGGCAGTGCACAGGTTGGTCAGTCTGGTCTTGCAGTCTCGGCTGATTGTTCTGTCTACCAGTAGCTGGTGTTTTGCGCCTCTGGTATTCTTGCCAATTCCTTTCTGTGTCCCGCTCATGTATTGACCCATGTGCCTGTTCATCTTAGCTGATATGATGCCTGACAGGAGCTTCCATGTAGTACTGAGGCAGGTTATTGGTCGGTAGTTGGAGGGGACCGGTCCCTTCTTGGGGTCCTTGGGGATCAGGACCGTCCGACCTTCGGTTAGCCATTCCGGGTGTCTCTCATTAACTAGCAGCTGGTTCATTTGTGCTGCCAGACGCTCGTGGAGTGCAGTCAGCTTCTTCAGCCAGTAGGCGTGAACCATGTCGGGCCCTGGTGCTGTCCAACTCTTCATACTGGAGACCCTTTCTTGGATATCTGCCACTGTGATGGTTACTGGACCCTGTTCAGGGAGGTCGCTGTGGTCAGCCCTCAGATCCTCTAGCCACTGAGCATTGCCGTTATGGGTTGCATCCTTCTCCCATATGCTCTTCCAGTATTGCTCCGTCTCCAGCCTTGGTGGTGCTGTTCTCTTATTGTTCCCTTGCCACTGAGAGTACACCTTTGCTGGTTCTGTGGAGAACAGCTGGTTTATTCTCCTGCCTTCTATCTCTCTGGTGTACCTCCTCAAGCGGCTGGCCAAGGCTGTGAGTCTTTGCTTGGCAGTTTCCAAGGCCTCAGGTATGGACAGCTTGCTGTATTTCTTAGGCACCTTATTTGTCGCACCTTTCTGCAACTCCGTTAGTTGGCTAACCTCCCTCCGTGCTACTTTGATCTTGCCCTCTAGCCTCCTTCTCCATGGAGGGTACTGCCCCTTGTCGCTGTTCAACTTGTAGCCAAGCATCTCACTGATCACTGTTGCCGTATTGTAGATCAGCTTGTTAGTGTCGGTAATCGTGGTTGTAGGTATTGCCCGTAGTGCTGCATTAACATCATCTAGCAGACCTTCTGAGGGTACTTCACGTAATCTTGGTAACCGGCTACGGGGGATCCAGGTTTCAAGCTTGGCCATGATCCTATTTTTCAGGTCAGTTCCTCTCGCACTCAACGATCCTTCTCCTATCGCACTTGGGGCTATGTACCCAATCTCGGGTGGGGGTGATGATATCTCCCCCCTGACCTGGCGTCCTGACTCCTCCTTGCCGTAGCATTTGTGTTGTACCTCGTCAATCTCTAGCTGTGAGAGCAGTCCCTTCTTTCGAATGTTGGAACACTGAGCTACTAGTTGTTTCGCCGTCATTGTGGATGTTGGGTATCGAAGAATCCATAGGTCCCTCATCCTATTCATGTAGCCCCTTCCGCCAGGGTTACTTGCGTAGTAACATTCCAACAACGCCCTGTATATATATATATATATATATATATATATATATATATATATATATATATATATATATATATATATATATATACGTGAAGTACCCTCAGAAGGTCTGCTAGATGATGTTAATGCAGCACTACGGGCAATACCTACAACTAAGAGAGGGAAGGTAGTCAGAACTGAGGGGATTGAACTACCAGAAGGCAACATTGCAGACATAGAGGACAGTTACAAGTACCTGGGGATCCCGCAGGCAAATGGGAACCATGAAGAGGCCGCTAGAAAGGCTGCAACCACCAAGTACCTGCAGAGGGTCAGGCAAGTCCTGAGGAGTCAGCTGAATGGTAAGAACAAGATCCGGGCCATCAACACGTACGCCCTGCCCGTGATCAGGTACCCTGCTGGGGTAATAAGCTGGCCAAAGGAGGAGATAGAAGCCACTGACATAAAGACAAGAAAGCTCCTTACCATGCATGGAGGGTTTCACCCCAAGTCCAGCACCCTGAGGCTGTACGCTAAGCGGAAGGAAGGGGGCCGGGGACTGGTGAGTGTCAGCACCACAGTCCAGGATGAGACAAGGAACATCCAAGAATACATTGGGAAGATGGCCCCAACTGACCGAGTGCTCAGTGAATACCTCAGGCAGCAGAAACCCAAGAAAGAGGAGGGAGACGAGGAACCATCATGGAAGGACAGGCCCCTGCACGGTATGTACCACCGGCAGATAGAGGAGGTGGCTGATATCCAGAAATCCTACCAGTGGCTGGACAAAGCTGGACTGAAAGACAGCACAGAGGCACTAATCATGGCAGCACAAGAACAAGCTCTGAGTACAAGATCCATAGAGGCTGGGGTCTATCACACCAGGCAAGACCCCAGGTGCAGGCTGTGTAAAGATGCCCCAGAAACAATCCAGCACATAACAGCAGGGTGCAAGATGCTAGCAGGCAAGGCATACATGGAACGCCATAACCAAGTGGCCGGCATAGTGTACAGGAACATCTGTGCCGAGTATAACCTGGAAGTCCCGAGGTCAAAATGGGAGATGCCCCCAAGGGTGGTGGAGAATGACCGAGCTAAGATCCTGTGGGACTTCCAGATACAGACGGACAAAATGGTGGTGGCTAACCAACCGGACATAGTGGTGGTAGACAAACAGAAGAAGACGGCCGTAGTGATCGATGTAGCGGTTCCGAATGACAGCAATATCAGGAAGAAGGAACACGAGAAGCTGGAGAAATACCAAGGGCTCAGAGAAGAGCTCGAGAGGATGTGGAGGGTGAAGGTAACGGTGGTCCCCGTGGTAATCGGAGCACTAGGTGCGGTGACTCCCAAGCTAGGCGAGTGGCTCCAGCAGATCCCGGGAACAACATCGGAGATCTCTGTCCAGAAGAGCGCAGTCCTGGGAACAGCTAAGATACTGCGCAGGACCCTCAAGCTCCCAGGCCTCTGGTAGAGGACCCGAGCTTGAAGGATAAACCGCCCGCAGGGGCGTGCTGGGTGTTTTATATATATATATATATATATATACATACATCGGTAAAGTTATTTTTTTTTTAATGAACTCATTGTCTTAGTCACCATTTTGTCCTTTTCTTTACTGTTGTAACAACAGTTAAAGCTGGATATACTTTAAGGTATCCCTATCAGCTAGTCTGTTAGGTATTGTGGAATCTGGGCAAAAATGTAGGATGCAGAAATGGGCAAGCACTGAGGGAACAAATTGTCATGGTCCTGAGTCTCTGGACTCAGTGGTTTTGTCTTGATTGTTATATATTATCTTTGGTTTTGGTTCTGTACTCCCTCTGCTCCAGTTCTGTCATGTCTCTGTGTAATGTCTAGTTTTTCTGGATCTAGCTTCATGCTTTCTGGCTGTTTCCTCCTCGTAATGTTCATTAGGTTCAGCTGTGTCTCCCTCCTGTGTCTAGTTCCCTCGTTACCTTGTGTCTGTACAGATATGTGTGTCATATTGTGCAGGCACAAAATGCAGTTGCAAGGAAATGTAGCTTACCTCTGACCTAGAAGTGAATCTACGTGCTGTCTGTGTCTGTAAGCGTGTTTGCATTGACCTCTACTGCACTCTAAGTCACCTTTCACAATATGTCATCTGGACAGTCCCACCAGATGAAGCTTATGACCCTCAGAAGACTGAATGCTAACTCTTCATGAGCACATTTGCAATGTGTGTATAAAATGATCATCACTACTTATGTTATAAAAGTTTTCACAATATGCCACTACTAAAGCTTTGTAAAAAATGATGTATTTCCCACAACATATATATGTATATATAGTGTGTTGCCTATGCTGGTTGTCACTCCATCTGCATTTCATGGTGTTCTCTTCATTCGTCCTGCGTCTCTCTGGTCTTCATCTTGCTTTATTATTATTTCAGGTCTCCTTATTAGTTTTCCCAGTTTAGGTTTTAAGTAGTTCTCTCGTGCCTCATTTCCTGTTTTCCATTTTGTAAATAAACGCTCACCTGCATCTTGCCATTTCCTGCATATTGGGTCCTTTCTCAACAAACACCACATGGCTTGCCCCGGTAGCCGTGACACAAATCAAAACTCTAAAACTGAGACTGAAGTCTAACAAGAACAAGGAAGCTCTGAAAATGATACACAGATATTTCAAGATTTACAAGAGGAATGAAAAACTTGAAAACATTATATTTTCATGAATATTTCTATGTCTACACAATGTTTATGCTCAAAAAGAAGTAAGATGAAGTTTCACATTTTCTGTTCCTACCCTCTTATTTCAAATTCCATTGTTTACAAATCAATATTCCAAATTCGACATTAAACGATCGATACATTTTTAACTGTATACAAGTCTAAACTCATATACAATACACACATGAAACAATTTAAGCTCTTAAACCAAAACAACAACAAACTACATTTTTACCTAAGCTAAACACCCTATGATGTTTGTAATTTGCTTCATATGGAATTATGCCTATGTGACAAACACCTTAATGAATACTTTAAGTTTGGGTTACGCTTTGCTTAATCAATAAAAATCAGGACAAAGCTTTATTATAACACAATAGGACATCTCAGTCACTAAGAGGAACATTTCCTATATTCATAAAATTTATTGTTTTTAAACAATTGTGTACATTTTTGTATAGATGTACCTTTCTTAACTTCATCTGTACAGGTGTTCCACACACTAATGCCTGTGGCTGTAATGTATGATATATATGAGAACACATCACACAGGTATGCAGCTCCAGCTTTTGTTCTTCAAGTGTCTATGCTGACTGATGAATAATTTTTGTGAGTAAGTTAACTGAGAATAAAAATACATTTGTTTTTCCTTAAATAATTTTAGTTGAAAGCTGCTTGTAAGATGCAACACAAAATAATAACCAGTAAATCCTGATTACACAGACATCTTTCACATATCAGCGATCACAATTCATTACACTGTAATTATGAAAAGACTCATTGCTGAAGTATACTTTTAATGTGGCTGAAGCAGACCTGAAAAACCTGCAGTGGCAGCGTCACAAAGCCAAGGCAGCCAAGCAGCCATGCACTGAGAAATTCAAAGATATCACCAGCAGAGACGAGTAAGTTGTTTTTTTGTTTTGTTTTTTTACAGTATCAGTCAAAGGTTTGGACACACTCAGTCAAAATGGAGTACTTCTTGGATGCCGGTTTAGCTCGGCTGGATGAGCAGGTGACCATATGCCGCATGGCTGAAAGTGGCGGGCCTGGGTACTAGTCCAACCTGTGGCCCTTTGCCGCATGCCTTTCCTGTCGATCTTCACTGTTTCTGTCAAATAAAGCTGTTAAAAGGATAACAAATATATTTTTAAAAAGGAGTATTTCTTTATTTTTCATTATTTCCCATATTTTATAATGAAACACTCAACAAAAGAACATCAACCGAATTGATGCAGTAAGCTTCCTGCACTGACTTCATGTTCATTGTGTAAACAGTCAAAGAGTTTCGTGTTGGTTTTTATTATGACTTGTCTCGGATAATGAGAAACTTCCCTGCCCTTGGGTGTGTGCATATATTTGACTGGGGCTGTACCTGTTTGCCTGCTCTAGAGACATTTTACAGAGGCTGGATGATATTTTGACCCCTTACATTAAAATTCTAAATATGATAGAAACAGATTTCACATATTCAGTTAAAAACCTCGAGACCTGGCTCTGGATACAGAGAAGAAGATGGATGGGTGGATGGGTGGATGGGTGGATGGGTGGATGGATGGATGGATGATGGATGGATGGATGGATGGATGGATGGATGGATGGGTGGATGATGGATGGATGGATGATGGATGGATGATGGATGGATGGATGGATGGAGTTAAAAACCTGTCAGTTACAGAGACTTTTGTTTTTTCATTTTTTTTTAAATAATTTTTTTCTCAAATTTAAATGTTGGCATCTTTTGTGAATCCTTTGCTGCTTTTCTCCCTTCAGTCATAAACGGTTGATAGGGTATTGTTGTCACCCCAACAGGCGGGTGGTGGATGGCCACACGTTCGGCATGGACATCCAACTTTGTGATGACTCAAGAATGAGAAGATGTAGGATTTTCAAATTAATACCATAGGTACATCTACTAAAAATCTAAGTACAATTTGCTGACCTTGATCTCAAGGTTTAAAATCAGAGATCAAGTTTTCTTCCAATGAATCACGCAAGAAGGAAGCCACTAAGGATTTTTAAATTCATCTACTAAGAGGTTGAACTAGCACTAGCAGTGGTCATTATTTTGTCCATTATATTTTTCTTTTAAATGCACATTTGAGTCCACCTTTCTTAATAAAATTGTCCCTCATTGTTGGTTTGGTTTTCAGATCCTTGAATGGGAGAGAAGTTAGCAGAATTGAGATTTAATTTGCAACCATACCTGACAAATCTGATAAATTTGATAACAGGAAATTTCTAAAAACTATGCAGCATACTGAAGACACGTGTTTCAGGGTTAGTGTTGCACAGAGAATACACTTTACTGTCAGTTTCACTGTGATTTTGCCAACTTCTAAAGTAATAGATATCTGTTGTGCTTGGTATTAGGTCCCCTTGATGTTGGAATCCTTTTAAAAACAAACGCTAAGATGTTTTTTAACTTAAGGCTTGCCAGTGCTTAAATAGCCTGATAACCAAGAATGGTGAGTTGAAGGGGGAGCTGTATGCACTACTGATGGAGAAGAAACAGTTTCTACATGTGAAATCTTTGCTGGAAAATATGAGTTCAGTTTTCCAGCAGAGTTATTAAAGGGTCCAACACTGCCTGCCTCCCTTCAATATACTCAGGGTGTCTCTCTGTTATCTGGATTCACTTACCCTAACATCTGCAACAAAAAAAAGTGATCACAAAGCTAGTTAACAGCTTGTTGAGTAAATCCAGGGTTTCCCCTGCACGTTTCCATGTAAGGAGTGGCATTGGTAGCATCTGACCAATCACAAACATGAAAGAGTGTAGTGGCAGCAGAGCAGTTGATTTTTCAAAGGAAGATAAAACTATACTACCCGAAAAATCTTAAGAGATTAAACTCACAATACAGGCGGAAAACAATAAAGCTGCTGCAGACAAAGTAGTGACATGAACGTGTGTGTGAAAGGAAAAGGGCTCTACAGTAGTTTAGTAACAAAAGAGGTGTGTGAATTTCTGAATGTGTTTAAGGACTTTGGTCAGCGAGACTGGAAATATATGGATAGCCAGGAAAGCAAAGTGGCAAAAATGCTGTTTAAGTTAGCAGACTTAATATCACTGCTCTGTTTTTAAGGCACAGGGCAATTAGAAGGATTATTATCAAGTATTTCATTAAATCAATCTTTAAGAGACAGTTTTATCTGTTGAGCTGTGTAATGATCTGAAAACAAAATTGCTTGCAGGGGGTCAGAGGGATCTTCCAGGAATGGTGACACTATTTTCCAAAGAACTGAATGGTCAGTGGGCGGTGATTTTATACCTGCTGATCTCTAATTTCAGTATCAAATTTGGAACAACATTCAGTGCTTGGAGTGCTTCACACTAGATGGCTCCATCTAGTGTGAAGAATCAGGAAAAACAGAGGATGTTGCTGAACCAGAATGCTAACGATGTGGATCAGCACATCAAAGAGAAGCTCGATCTGAAACAAAACAATCTCCCATTACTGCAATATTCAGGCTTTCCATACACAAAGGATACTGCACACATCAACGAGAGTATACAGAAAAGGTAATGGTAATAAAGTTAAAGTTAATCTCATGACTTCAGCAGTTGGACATTTTCAGTGCTACTTGTCTGACTGTACAAAGTTGTATTATTCTGCTATCCCCACAAATGGTGGAACTTCTGTACATAACTAGCTGCTATACCAAAGCTACTTGGCTAAATTTATTGACTTTTCCTGTTTGATTTTATACCCTTTCCCACTTTGTTATATGTGTTTCACTATTAATGTTGCATTATGGTATTTTTCAAATGTTATGGTTCTGAATCACATGTTAATATATATATCCTACCACAGGAATTGAGTTCACTGATTTTCAGTCCAATTCTTGTGTTTGGCATACCTCAGCCTTTACTCACTTTTTCCCTTCCTTAAAATTGACTCCTCGAACTTTGAAACAAAGGACATTTATGATAAGGATTTTAGTTAAAATAGATAGGCCATTGCTGGATTTTTTTAAGGCTACGCTCTACACCATCCCCTCTGCGAATAGCTACCTTATAGTAGTGGAGGGGTTTCTGTGTCCCAGGGATCCCAGGGGCTGTGTTGTCCCGGGTGCTTTGGTACCCCGGCAGGGTCTCCCATGGCCAATTTGTCCTGGGTGAGGAACCAGACAAAGGTTCAGAAGACCCCTATGAATACAATATCAAGGGAACAGTTCACCCTGCCCAGGATAGTGTTACCGGGGCTCTGCCCTGGAGCCAGGCCCAGGGAGGGTGGCCGAGGGCGAGTGTCTGGTGCCCGGGCCTTAGTCCTTGGGACCCGGCCGGGGCACAGCCTGAAAAAGGGACATGGGCCTATCCTCCTGCAGGAGGCGCCATAGGGGTCAGGTGCAATGTGTACCGGGCGGCGGCATTCTCTACTTTGTACATTTGTCAATGAATGACCGCACATCATTGTGAGAGCGAGAGAAAAATGAACTAGCAATACAACAAAACTCATCAATAAACCAGGGCAGATAATGGTTTGAGCATGAGCTTTCTTTCATTAGTGGCAGTTTGCAGATTGATAAAGAAGTGAAACCATATTCTCAAAATCCAAACAATGAATTAGTTTAATGCAAACAATGTTAAGGCTTTACTGAATCTTTTAGCAATTTTTTATTAACCTTAAAAAACATAAAATAAATGAAAACATAAAACAAAACATTAAAAGACAGATAGGCGCGACCCTTTGGAAACATCCCATCAAATCAATAAAAATCTAAAACTGGTCCATTAGATTAGTTGGTTTTTATTTTGTTTGTTTTATGTCATAACATGAAAAGTCAAAATACAATATACAATATTAACATTAACAATTTTTGGTAGAAAACAATAAGGGAAGCACACGGTGGGGCGGGACCCGTCGGTGTCAGTCTGGACTCTGTAGTACCCGCTCCGGAATCTTTGGCGTTCCTGCTGCAGTAACGAAAAGGAACAAACAGGTTAAAAATGCTCCAGTCATTAGAGATCAGAGGACAAACATTTAAAGCTGAAGTGAATACATGACAGTATTTTTTTTTTCTTGAAATATCCACCACTGATGCTTACAGCATTGTGATTACTCACCTCTTCCTGGTCAGCCTCCTCTCTTCCAGGGTTGTAAAAAGAGGTAGAAGACTGGTTGGACCACATGATCTTCGTTTATCTGAAAATGCCAGTTTTAGAAACAGGTGTTTGTTTGTTTTTATCACTCACATCTTGTATTTGTAGAATTTAGAAAATGTTAAAACATGTACTTCTCTGTGAGCATACAATATACGTTCTATTCACCTCCTGATGAGCACCCACCTGTCGTCCATGCTGGAAGCCAGAGCTGGAGGGCTGAGGGCTGGATCTCCTCACTCGCCGACCAGGGGGTAGCTGTGAGATATCACTTGATGTTAAGCACCGAAAATGCTAACTATTATTCTTACGTTAGCAGTTTCTTTTATTTTTTTCAAAAATACTACAGATAACTTCAACAGAAGTCAGTTCTGTATGCACACTGGGGGTGGTAATTGGTTTGTGAATACTGAAATAGTTAGCAAAGTGCAACAAAATGTACCTTTATGTAACCAACATGAGTTCAAATATAGTGTGCTGCTACATGCTGCTAGTGCCAGAAGGTGGCAGTAATGTGCATAGAAGGGGTCAGAAATAGAGACTGTATAAGCCACTAATGACTGCGGGTATGGTGTGTGTGCAGCACAGTGAGATCAGACAACAAACATTTAAAGCTGAAGTGAATACAGTGAATACATGACAGTATTTTTTTTTCTTGAAATATCCACCACTGATGCTTACAGCATTGTGCTTACTCACCTCTTCCTGGTCAGCCTCCTCTCTCCCACGCTTGAAGGCAGAGGTGGAGTGCTGAGGGCTGGATCTCCTTGCTCTCCAGTCACGGTTCAAGTGTAAACCAGAGGTGGAGGGCTGGGGGATTGACCTCTTCACTGGCTGGGCAGTGTTTACCTGTTAGAGATGGAGTAATGTGTGTCAAAACTCTTGGCTTGTCTACAATGCCAGTTTGTATTTTTTCACCGCTCAGTTCTTGTTTTTGTAGGATTTAGAAGATGTCAAAACATTTACATTGTCTATGAGCTTATGAATATGCTTTCTACTCACCTCTTGATTGGCATACTTGGGTCGTCTATGCTGGAAGCCAGAGGTGGAGGGCTGAGGGCTGGAGCTTCTCGCCAGCAGAGCACCAAATGTGGTCCAATATGTTTTTTCGGGAGGGTGTTGGAGGGATTCAGGGCTGCTGTCCTCTAGCCACTTTGTCTTCATCTTTGCCTGTCAGGGACATTCAACAACCAGGTAAACATAAAGGGCAAACATACTCAAATATATGAAGTCATGGTACAAGTTTTGTTGTGATCTGCTTTGTTTTATTCTTGCTATTATTTACAGTTAAACCATTTCAGTGTTGATGTACTGATACCCATCAAAACACTGGTGCTGAATAAATGACAGTGACTGACACTGAGATCATAATTCTGATTGCCAAAGCTGCCAGACAGGATTCAAGATGTAAAAAAAAAAAAAAAGATTTAGTTGTATTTATTTCACTGTAAGACATTTTCTTAAAGAACTAAAAGAAGTTTTGTGGATTAAACAATAATGAAATGAAAAATATATTCTAGAAACCACTGTTCTGTTATTAAAATGTTAACTGTAGTGAAAAATATATTGTAGGTTTATGTTTTCTGTTTCAATACACATTTCAAGTAATTTTTTTTTATCATGATATGACACCACATTTAAAGGAAAAAGCAGAGCATTAGAAATATTTCATTTTTACATAGATATAAACAAAATGAAAACAGTTCATTTTATCTGAAGATTTAAGTTTTGTAATGCGTTTTTTTGTTATCATTATTAATATTATTTTTGTTTTGTTTTGCTTTTTTAAATTTGGTCAGTGGTTATTATTTTGTTTACCTTTAAAATTTTAAATGAGTCAAATTCAGTAACTGTGTGTAAAGGCTACAGCTGTGTGGAAGGAAGGAGATAGGTGCCAAATGCAGGACTTGCAGGACACAGAGGGATGAACTAAATGAGCTTACGCTCTAGAGAGCTGAAATAGGGGTAACAGAAAATAAAGCATAATAACTAGAAGCTAAAAAAAGTAAGGTCTCAGGAAACTGGAAAACAAGAAATTTGTGTCCCACAGTAAAGGCACAGAGAGACAAGACAGTGAACAGAGGGAAGGCACATTAACAAAAGGTAAAGACTGGAAATAAGGAGATGCTAAAGAGCTTACAGAACTAGAAATACAGAAACAAAAACCAAGAGACTAGCAATGAAAAATCATAACAAATTTAAGTTCAATTCATAACAATAATAATACAAAACACAAAACACTGGGTCACCGACCGAGGACCGTGACAGAGAGTCTGTTATATTTACCACAAGCTGCTTTAAAGGTTCAAAATAAATACAATAACTAAAAGATGCTTTTTACTCTTGTTACAACAAAACAGTGATTCAAAAGGTTTCCTTTCACAGGACTGCACAGAAAAAATGCAGGAATGTAAAAAAAAATTGTACAATCTTTAGATTTGCAAATATGAATTTCAAGTTTAAACACCTGATTCAAAAACAAATGACTTGAAGAACTTATTCATTTATTCATGCACTTACTTTTCCCATGCTGTCAGTCGATGGTCAGTGGTTTTGCAATCCAACAAATTTCTGCTTGCTAGTAAATCCTTGCTTTGCAACTGCTGTGATAGTCAATTTCTCTCCAAGCTCTGGATTGAAATGGTGAAGACCTTTGCTTGTTATGTTTCATATATGTTATGTTACTTTAAATGGTAACGATAGCAAAAATGGAATCACAACATAATTTTGTTACATGGAAACCTGCTGCCATGTGCCACTTTAAAATGTCTTTTTGTTTTAATTTTATAGTATAGAAATACTTTTTTTTATCATACAGCCTCCATTTAAAAAATTATTTTTAATTAAAAAAATATCACTTTTTACTGCACTTGGTGTTCTGCATCCCCAAAAGTTGATTCTGTTCATCTGGATGTAACGTTTTCATTGGAAGAAACGTTTCATCACTCATCCAAGTGACTTCTTCAGTGTCTTGGTGTTGTGTAAATAAGCTTTCTTGTTACATAAAGATCTGACAGAGTCGTGTGCTTGTGCCCGATCATTCACCCAATATTTCCCTACCTATTTGCCTCAATGAGCAGTTGTAAAGTGGTGTGATAAGTTGTGAAATTCATGTTTTCATTAATAACTGAGGTCTCATGTACTCCATTTGTCCTGATGTCAAAATGTAATAAATTATTGGGACCAAAAAAAAAAAAGATTACAGGTTTCAGAGCATCATACGCTTTCATCCAAACATCTTTTTTATGGAAGAGGTTTCACATTTCAGCAAAGCGATGGCAAACAGCATGTCTTACAATAGCATGGCTTTGGAGCAGAAGAGTCCAGGTGCTGAAGATTGGATGTGACACACAGTCTCAAAATTTGAGTGCGGTTGCCATTAAATTCAAGATTACTTTTTTCTTTAAATAGTACATATTTTCCATGTCCTACTGCCTCAAGACTAGTGTCAGGCTTTGTAGCGTGATAGTGTGTGGAAGAAAAAAAAAATGTGGAAACTAAAGACACAAGACTAAAAACAGATTTTATTTAGCATTTATTAAACCAGGCAGTCCCTTGAAATTAATATTTCTTTTTCTGACATGAATCAGTTATGTAATCATTTTAGGAAGTGAGTGTCATTGTCATTAATCATCATACGTTCTCAGGACATCTTTGCTTCACTAGAAAAAAGTTCTTGTTATATATGTCAGTGTGTGGATATAAATCTAGTAATTGACAAATGAGAAAGTTTAATAGTTTTGTTCAATAACTAACAATATAGGTATTACTACACTGATTTATTAAGAAGCTATAACAAAATATGCTAAAAAAAAATGTTGTAGGTATTTTTTTTAGCTCTGTTTAATGTCCCCACAGTGCAGCACTCTGCTCTCTAGTCGTGAGCGCTCAGCTTCAAACACCAGCAAATGACTCTGCAGTGTCTCCACAGGACCAGACCGTATCAGTGATGGATCATTGTTCTGTATGCATATAAAGATATATGAAAACAAAAATTAGCCATCACAGAGCAGATACACATAGATACGACACATGCATCCTTTAAGTCCTGCATCACAGGTACAAGAAAAGCAAATACAGACAATCTCAAGTGGAAGTAGAACTCAGCAACAACAAATCTTATCTAAAATTAGATATTTTAAAAAATAAAAAAAAGTGTAATGAGCACTCACTGCCACAGCAGAAATGAAGGCATGCATAAGGCAGTAGTCTGCTCCACCATGTCCACTCATACCGAACTGCCTGGTAGTGTTGTAGTCTGCTGTGTGCTTTCTGGATTTCTGGGTCAGGAAGTTGAACACATGGATCTCGTGGCCATTGCATGAGAGCTCGCCCTGAGAAGACCCAGTTCATTATGTAGGAAAGAGCTGAATTTTAGTAAAATACTTAACTCTATGTTTATCAAATACTAAAGATTCAAGGAGATATCATTTCATCAGTCGCACATCAGTAGTATGAATGATAGCTCATCGAACTGGTTTTATCAACAAGGTTTTTGTCTGAATATTGAAACTTTGTCCTGTTTTTGAGGGTGTCCAAAGCAAAATTGAAAGTATTGTAAAACAACTGAATCAGTTTTATCAAATAAGGAATTGCTAAAATATAATAGTTTTTAAATCAAATGGTCATAAAAAAAAAAAACATGGAAATACACAGATTTCTGTGAATGTATGACGAGGCAGGAAATCCCTAATTATAATAACATATCATTGTTAAACCATTTTTCAACATATTATGGAATGGGTGATTTTGGTCTGCGGTTCTGCTTTATGATGCAGAAGAGTGCCTTTGTCCTATGAAGTAAATAACATGCTTCTAACAGTTTGAACTGTTACAGGGTCTATAAGGATTAACAGTGCTGTGATATATGTTTCTTACCTGCTGTATCTGTAAGCATTCACACTTTTACTTTTATATAATTCATTTGCTAATTAATGTGTTTCTATGTGATTTTCTTCAGTCTCTCATTCTCATCTTTCCCAGAGACATTAATTACAGTCCTACCTTGCTGCCGTAAATGGTTGTTTTTCGCTTACAAATCTCCTCAGTGAATGCCACCATGGAAAAGGCTGCCGTCACACCCCCTTCAAACTCCATGTTGACAACCTGCTCAGGAGATCAGAAAAGTTAAAAGAGATAAAAGGAAAGAATCACAGACCAAATAAATAAATAAACAAAGTGCAGTCTGGGAATTCGTATGTCAGTCAGCTGATTTAAGCTATGGGGACAATGTCCAATATTTTGGGCAAATGCACATAATTACAAAACAAAAACTAATCTCAGCAACAACTAATGGTTCTGTAATTACAGTCCTCCAAATTCAACCTGTCTTTTAGTCTCACACACACCATCTTCCTGCTTGCAACAAAGCCTGCTTAAATATGAGAGGTACAGTATAGAACTGCAAAACGGCAGAAACCAGAAAGCTTCTTGTGCTAAAAAATAAATAAATGAATAATAAATTTCACTGTGTTTAAGTTATTTTAACTCATATGCAGATAACTGTTCGTTGAGATTAAAGAAAAAAGAAAGTACACATAATGAAAATGGTGCAGGTAGAAGTACAATATATTCTGTATATTCTAAATGCATCTTTGATGCCTGATAGGAACCTAATACTGCATAACTGAGTCAGAAAGGGTCAGTGCTGCAGATTTCACAGTGTTTTCTAACCTGGTTACTGCAGACATCATTGTCACACTCATAGACACAGCGGCCATACGGTCCAGTCTTCAATGCCTCTGTTACTGACTCAATGTCTGGGAGTGAATTGGGGCATATGACTGATACTGGCCAGCCAGTGTGACCCTAGCACACAAACATACAAAACACAAAAATTATTTATAAGAAGTATATAAAAAAAGTACATAAATGATGAAAGTAAATTGGTGAAATTTTTACCTTCTTCACACTGTCCAAGTAGATTTTGCATGCTGAGTACGGGCAGTCTTTTTCTACTGAGCAGTTAAGGCAGCGATCTGCAGCCCCTGCTGGCTGACACAAAACTAGTAACGTCACATTTTATATTCATGCTTAGTACAGAGATTTCTACCCATCATGGCTACTGATTATCTTCATTTGATCACTGAACAGACAACATACCTTGTTGTCTTTATTGAAGTGGCTGACGGATCCAAATGACGACACTTTCACACACCTGCCAAGAACAAACTGCCAGAGTAAATAATCAAACTACACAAAAAAACATCCCCATTTACCTCTAGTCCAACAAAATTGGGCTAAACATGTAGTTTTCTAGCTGTTTTAGGCCAAAATAAAAGAGAAAGAAAATCTTACTTTTGAACATTGAGCCTTGAGTTTAATCACTGACTACTGTCTAATGATATACCTGCGCCCTCCAGCCCAGTGATGTATGAGGTCAATGTCATGGCAAGATTTAGTGAGAAGAGCAAAAGAGCTCTCTGCTTCGTTTCTCCAGTTCCCTCTAACAAACGAGTGAGCAAAGTGATAAAACCCAACCTGGAAGAAAGATCGATTCTGTTTTTAACCATGCTGCAGAAATGTTAACATTGAATAACACTTTAAAAACCCTGAAAAAACCCAAAACATAACAAAAACATACAATGCTACAAAATTTTGTCCACAGGCCACAACTATGTGCAAATGTCTCCAAATTATGATTTTCTTAATGAATATGTTAATTATGAAACTATGTCTTATATTGCAATATAATATTAACAACAAAAGAAAAATCAACATGTGTCTGTTAAATTCAATTTAACAATGGTAATAATAATAATAATAATTTATTATTATTATTATTATTATTATTATTATTATTATTATTATTATTATTATTATTATTATTATTATTATTATTATTGTTGTTGTTTCTATCGTATCTGCCTGCTCACCGGTTCCAGGTGCTGAATATGGATCACTTCACCTATGACTCCAGCATCTATGAGCTTCTGTAAAAGACCATTTATTTTTATAAATAAAAAAAACAGCAAAACCCTCATACAGATTTTGTAAATTTTCTTTACCACTTTCCCAAGTATGAGAAAATTGTAGTTTTGACTTAATCAAGTCAAAACAGCCTCAGCACTCTTGATTAAAATGCTGTTTTTGATGGGGTTTTTTTTTTTGCACTTTCACAAACACAAAAGAGTGCTCTGTTTGCTTATTTTTCCTCAATCCTGCTGATTCTGTAAATGTGTGGCTGTTTTGAATGAGAAAGAGTTCCTATAGATTTTAGGCAGATGAAGTTTAAGTGTTTGAACCCACAATAGATTCCACTACCTGCTGAAGAAAACTGTCACAGCTGGATAAAGTGCACTAGAAAATGCTCACCTTTATCTTGTGGATGACTGGATCGTACCGGAGAACGTGACCCACGGACAGCATCACGCCGCTCTGAATGCAAGCCTCCACGATCGCCGTGCAGTCTTCTACAGTTGTCTGAAGTCATGTGGGGACATTAAAAGAGGGACGCTGTGCTTCAGTTTGATGTAAAATACTGAGGGTGTGTGGTTTTGTTAAAGCTTTTGCTCAGAATAGTGAATCGTGAAAGCAACTAAAACAAACAACTGTTGGGTCACTCTAGCTCAAATCAGCAGATTTTAAAGCTTTAAAGTTTGGACACGTAGAACAATTGCTGTAAAAATTTAGCTTCATGTATCAAATACTTTTCCAGATGTCCTTTCTTTGAAAAAAATAATCTGTTGACCCACTTTCAGAAGTTTTTTTTTTTTTGTACATTAAAGACCTATTTGAAGATATTTAATATTTAAAACACTATTCAAGATAAGCCTGAAATTTTCACTGGTCTTTCTTGCCATCTGTAATTTTGAACAGATACATAAAAAATGTCTAAGTATTAGCCAGTTTATGGTGTCCTGTAAAGTTCCATATTTGAGCACACACTAATAAAGTTCACATTAAAGAAAATTAAAAGAAAACACAGACTACTTTTAACATTATATTTTAAACTGTCTTCTCTAAATACAAATTTCAAGATAGAAGAAAATATCTTTGCTTGATGTTGATACTGTTGTTCAAACACTGCCTCAGATTTTAGAATGCTAAAATAAATGGTCTGAGAGAGGTTCAATGGGCCATTTTTCTAAACAATACAAGTTAAAAAGTATTTTTTTAAAAAGAAGCTAAAATCAAACTGTGTGTCCAAACTTCAGACAATAAAACTTTTGGTGCAAATCAGGGATTCATTATTACTGTAAACTCAGTTCATCAATAACATCCACAAACACTCACTGCCATTGGTTTCTCCAGAAGAACATGGTATCCCTTCTTTGCAAAGGCCACAGCAGGTTCCTAGGAAGCATAAATGTGATCACCATAATAATTAATTTAAGAACATCTCAAAGTAATTTAAACCAATAAATATTTGCTGCAGACAATGTTTACCTTATGGAGGCGATCTGGGGTGCAAATTAACACAGCGTCTGCAAACTTGTCTCTTTCAACTACAGCCTGCCAGTCTGGATAAAAGAGGACTCAGTAAGGACAAGGCAGATAATTATAAGGATTTGACACTTTTTCTCTCTTCCTCTCACCTTCAAATACGTTTTCCTCCACGATTTTGTGTTGTTTTTGAAGTTTGGTCCTTGCAAATTTCCGTGGATCAGCCACTGCAACAACCTGAGGAGGTCAAAGTGAATAAATCAAGGTACATACATATTACAACTTACTACGTGACATTGGTAGGAACAGCTTGCATCAATGACTTGAGCATAGAAGGGTTATAATTAGGAGACTAATTTCAGATTTCAGCTATTTCCTTTCGACAGACGAAGACATGCTGACGTTTTGACAAATGTTTCCCTCAGAAACACAAGCCTCTCCTAACCTTCATTCGTTCGGGATGAATAGACGCATACTGGGAGTAGATTTCACCCCGACATCCTCCTCCTACCACGATGGCACGGACAGGAGCAGTCATTTTGCCAGCCTGTGAACTTTGATACAAATTAAAGCTTGTAGGTACACCGCCACAAAACCGAAGAAAATACATAATCGTGAGATTACAGGTTGAGCAGTCCTCTACAGATGCACGATACTTCCCTTAATACGGCGATATGTAAACACGTTAAACCTACAGAGATAGGCACAAAATTGCCAATCATTTAAAAGTGGACTAAACTGAGTGATTATTGAACAGGGGACGAGAGGAACTTTGTGAAAGTCGCTAATCGACGTTTGTGGAGAATTTAACTTGCACGTTTATAAAGGCTGTCAGTACCTGTTTTGTCCCATTCAACTGTCACAAACGTCCGTCTCCCGCGTTGGTCAGACGAATACAGGACTAAAATTTGTCCAGAGCTCAGCATACAGTCCACTGCAGTGAAAGACTGACCACAAAAACGGAGACTCACTTCTTCGAACAAGAATATCAACCGAGAAAATGTCTGACACTCCCTTAACGCCCCCTGCAGTGTTCACGAGATCGCTCTGCTGTATTCAGTACACCTCGTAAACTACCACTTCGCACCGCCAGTAGAGGTGAATCTCTGTTTAAAGGTATAAAATCGCACCGCTAGATGTCAAAAGATTGCAGACTGCAATCAATTGAATGCTGATTTCTTACAGGAATTTTCTGACAGGGCAACATGATTGCTTATTCAAGCCAGAGCCTGATCCCATGTCTTCATAATGGATTCATTTTAAGTTTATGAGAACGCATCAATTTATTGGAAGACATAATTACACACTAATCATTTTATATTTGTGAGTACAATATAATTTTGAACAAATCTGAATTAAATGCTTTAAATATCACGAAGAAAGTGTATTAATTTATAACCTACAGTCTCCGCTACGGCAGGGGGCGTAGGAGGCGGTGTGCAGTCAGCAATAAAACACATAGAAGAAGAGGATGACTATAGGTCACGTGAAGCGATCTACTTTACAGTGGTGGCTCAGCGTTTTACTGCAAAGGACTTAGGAACACTTCTGCTACGAGTTATAGTTTTTTTTTTAGTTTTGGTAATTCATTTCGTTGAATTAAGGGGTAGAGTTATACTAAAACAGAATTTTGTAAAATATTTGTCTTACAGCTATAAATCGCGGATTTGTGGTGTTTTGCATATTTCGGTGCTAGTTAACCACGGTTAGCTCGTTAGCTAACGCCAACATGAACATGGACAACTTAAATCAGTCTGTAACAACAGGAGTGCCTTCTACCACATCGTCAACGGCAAGTAATTGCATTGCCAATGATAATACGACAACCAACGTGAGCAGCATCCCGTCGGTCACAAGTAATGGTAACGTAACGTGGCTTTGTTATTGTCTTTGTTATTATTCTGAGAGCATTTGATGATTTCATCTCGCTGTGGAAGTCGGAATTTTCCACGATGTACATTGACTTTGTCAACATTACCAAGCCTGACTGAGAGAAACGCGTACTAACCTGGCTGCCGTCTTACACTAAAGTGATTTAAACATATTTATTACAAAACCTACCAACTACCATGTTTCAGGTTAAGTCCGTATCACTAACTTAACCACTGTAGCAATTTTTTAGATTGTTAGTACAGTAATTTGCAAAAGTCTCAAGCCATCCATGATTTCCTTATATTTTGCCAGGGAAGATTGGAAATGGGTACAGTGTATTGCAAAAATGTTAGTATATAAGGTAAAAACAGTTTGTGCAATTCTCACAAGCTTGAAAATAAAGTGAATATTTGATATGATCACCTTTATTATTTAAAAGAGCTTGAATTCTCTCAGGCAAGCTTTCTTGTAGGTTCTTTAAGTCGTCACAGAAAGTTCTGATTCTATTTATCTGACTGTTGAGATATGTTTTATCACTCATTCAAGTGACGTCTTCAGTTTCAGCTGACTGTGGGGTCCCCAACCTTGTGAACATTACATTTGCATAAAGACTGAAACTAACACAACTGACTAACTGTTAGGTCAGTTTCCTGATTACTAATATAGAAATTGTCATGATCATTAATTAATGGCCATGGGTACCGTTCAGTGAGAGTTGGGGAATTGGTGCAGTCACAGCATTGTGAGATGGTGAAAGACCCTTTGGCCCCATCCTTAAGATAGATTTAATTTTTATGTAAAAATGGGAAACTACTTCTCCAAGTAGTCTTTAGCAATAGTTTTCCAGGCTTCTTGAAGGACATCTAAAGCTTCTTTGGATGTTGGCTGCCTTTTGCTATGTTGTCTGTCAAGGTGGTCCAACTATTCTTCAGTAAAGTTGAAGTTTGTTCTTTGGGATCCCGATCCATGAGTGATAGTGCTTAATTGTATATTTTTCTTTCCAGGTATTTTTTAATGCATTAGCAATATGTTTGGCGTCATTGTCATGCTAAAAGATGAAACTGTGTCCAGATAGTTTTTTGTGGTGGATATCAAAATCTGACCCTATTCATGTGTGTTTATAATTTAATCAAGTTTACCTAAATCCTCAACACCACTGGCCAAATAACCAAGCGGCAAAAGGTGCAACTTATCCTTTAGGTGCAGATGCACAGCTACACTCTTTTGATGATACAAATGTTCACATTTTGGACTGACAAAACAGATGGTTTGAAAGAGGAGTAAAATAGGCCATCTTTGCCCTGTGTCAACAAACATCACTGAACACAAGCTGCCACCTTCAATGCTATCTTGAGATCCCTTTCCAGACACTTCAACCCTTGCCTCAGGTAACCTCAATAGGTCATGATAGGGAGGGGCAAGGTCTCACTTTAATTTCACTTGAAACCTCTGGTTTAATGACTCATTCCCTTTTTTAACTCCTTGGCTCATGTCATGTCACACACGATTAATAGTAGGTCAACGATTATCTCCAAAGGTGACATTCTGCACTAGGGTTTAAATATCTGGGACTCTCCACCTTCGTTATTTGAACTGAAGAAGCTTTTGGATAAGACGTGAAACGTCTTCACAAACTTAAAGAAGTTCAGTTGGCCTCCTTTTGCCTAATTTTCCAGAGGGGTAAAGCCACCCTTTTTCCAAGCATTTAATAGACCCTTCTTGATGTCTCTTTTTATAGCTTCGTCCTCATCGGCTGTGGTGACACCGTCTGCAGACACATCTGTTTCCAATGGAGTGTATGTTCCTGGTGGCATCACCAATGGAGATGTGAAGCCTGCTGTTTCCACCACGCCACTGGCTGATTTCCTCATGCAGCTGGAAGAGTACACTCCCACGGTAAGTCAGTTAACCCTGCTACATCATATCTTCACATGTTTTTGACAGTAATGTTTCTTAATCAGTGCTTGATTGGCATATACATAAGTAGTTATTAACCCCCCCCCCCCCCCCCCCATCAGATTCCTGATGCAGTCACAGGCTACTACCTCAACCGGGCTGGCTTTGAGGCTTCTGATCCAAGGATGTGAGTACACTCAATTCTGGTCTAATGTCATGGACTTGTCAGTTTAGACATTAAATACAGCAAAAAGGCTCCACCTATACATGTGTCCTTTAAATAGACTGGGAAATTGTATACTAGGAACAGCTTTGTGTCTGTCAGTGTGCACGCATGGAGGAGTACATAATCCTGATATGAGTGTGACTAACAAAACAAACAGCACAAATCATAAGGCTGCTCAGTTGGTACATTCAGAGGTTTGATTGATAGCCACCAATTTACTTAACAAACCTATGACTTAAAAGCCTTTATGTAATATGAGTTCACCATTAAAAACCCGAGTTCAAGGCACTGAATGAGTCGGAAATTAATGTAATCTGGCATTGGGAACATGTTGAAGTCACAAATAGATGACTGTATTGTCAAATATTTCTATGCTCCTGCTTAATTTAAAGAATTTCCCAATGGTATACAGCATTTCTTATCTTAATACTGTATTAGTCAGGTAGCACTGTGCTTTCTGATATTAAAGGGAGTGTTGGCTGATTAGATTTGCTTAAAACAAACTGGCTTTAACCTTTTAACCAAAATGCAACATCTCTAACCTTGTAAGACTCTTTAATGTCAGCTTTGTGATCACTCCGAACAAGATCAGAGAAAATCTGAGGTTTATGTGTGTGGTGTTTTTCAAAGTAAGGATACAGATAGGCTGTAAACCATTAAGGGAAGAAGTCATTAATTATTTTCTTTTTTCCATGCATAGAATTCGTCTGATCTCCCTCGCATCTCAGAAATTTATCTCAGACATTGCCAATGATGCGCTGCAGTACTGCAAAATGAAAGGCACTGCCTCAGGAAGCTCAAGAAGTAAGACAAAGGTAAGCTTGTCTAATTTTAACAGGCACTTTAAATATGATGTACAATATTTAGAGAGCGCTGTGTGAGTGTTGCTAGAAGAGGAAGGTTTCATCTGCTTTCAGTTATTTTTGTTCCTGATAATTTTCTTCCTCCTCGTGTGTATAGGATAAGAAGTACACATTGACTATGGAGGACCTGACTCCTGCCCTCGCAGAATATGGTGTGAATGTGAAGAAACCTTATTACTTTACATAAAACAATTTCTTTAGAGCTTTTTGCTATTGCTAGTACTTATCTGCCTGCTTGCACAGCAGAGTTTGTGACAACCTGTATTGCTATTTTTTTTTTTTCTCACCTTGAGTTAGAAC
Organism: Astatotilapia calliptera; assembly: GCF_964374335.1. Taxonomy (NCBI): domain Eukaryota; kingdom Metazoa; phylum Chordata; class Actinopteri; order Cichliformes; family Cichlidae; genus Astatotilapia; species Astatotilapia calliptera. Next base: position 30,632,862 of record NC_137441.1, read on the forward strand.
AACTTTGAGAAATCTTTGCAGTCAATTTGCATTTGGTCATTTGTTTTGTGGCGCAGTCTTTGCAATTTGTTAATTTGTAAAAATGTTTTATTGTGAAAATAAAACCTTTAACAGAAACATTTTCCCACAAAGGTGTCAAAATTAGTTAAGCTAATCTTTTCTGTATGACTTTTGTTCCTCTGCCTTACAGTTCAAATTTCTTCAAATGTATTTTGCTGGATTCAGATCAGGGACATACTTTGTCATAACTTTCTCCTTTTTCTTCTTTAAAACAACTTTGGTAATTGTCGGTCTGTCTGGGATCATTTTCGTTTTGGAAACTTCCCCACTTCCAAAGCTTCTTCAGACTGGGAGCCTCGCTTAAGTATATAAGGTTTCATTTATAATGCTGTCTTAAAATATTGTCTGAACTACAGTCATGCAGCTACATCTCTATACATCCTGGCCGACACAGTTCCTCTTAGCCCTTGCTAGAGCCACATGAAACCTACTGCACCCATCAGACAAGGCTTTGTTTTTTGGTGAAGGTCAGATTATCAGTTTTCCTGGACTTTTGTGAACAGTGATTTTTTTTTTCTTTTTTTTTTTTTCCCTCCTTTATGGATGCGGCCCATGACAGCTTTATGTGATGTTCTTCACAAATGTCAGATACCAGAGCAGGACTGACACTCTGGAATTCAAGTGATTTACACCCCCAACATTTTCATTTTGTATTGTATAATTAGTCTAAATTGGAAATTTCACGTGTGAAAGATTTTTTGCTGCTGTATTTATAAGCATAGATTTGAGATTATAGATGGTATAGATTTTAATAAAAGAAAAACTAAGTTCCAGACCTTTACCTTACCAGTTGATACTCACTTAATGAATTTGATATGGAAAGGACTACTAAATGCAGTAATTTCGTTGACAGTTTTTTAGGTAGAAGTAAAGACAAATTCAGCCTTTTTTTATTTTATTTTTTTAAATAAACTTCATTTGTTACGCTGCTATGAGTAGGCATGTCGCCATTATCATTTATTTCCGTACAATCGCGCTTTTGGTGACGAAAGTCTTTTGTCCGCAGAAGGGATCTGTAGCACGTCTCTCGCGAGACGCCGTAGTTCCGACAGCGCAGATCGTGGTTCAAATGATTGCTGTGTAAATAGCCAAACGTTGCATTTTGTTGTCTCAGAAAGCGGGTAAATCACGACAATGTCGATTCAAGCCTCAAACCCCAACAACCCGGTTGTGTTCTTCGACATTACCATTGGAGGGCAGGTGAGTAGCATCATAAAGACACTTTGAAGCTAACCGGGCAACGTTACCGCGTCACATCAGTGGCAACAATAAAGTTCATAGTCTGGTTAAACCCTGTTAAACGACCTTGTTGTAAAACATACACACCTGATGTACATTATATACAATAAGGGAGGCAAAACATTTATAATCCTTTTCATTATATACGGGTGAGTTTGTTGAACTAATGTTGACGCGGACAGAGAAAGCACGTTGACTTCAAATCGAAGATATCCCGATGTTGTTCAAAAGAATAACCCTCGCAACTAAATGCATATCAGTATGGTACGATAAATTTGTTATGTGACTGTTATTCCTCTATTGACACCGTGGAAAAAGCTGCATTTGGAAAAATGACTTTTTGAAAACTTTAGATGTGTCTCTCACACGCACACATGTATAGACTTGGTGTGTATGTAAACTTGGGGATTATCCTGTAACAATGCTTCTTGGCCTATTTATTTTCACTTAAATGGTACCACATTTGTGATTTGAGAAGGAGAATTTTGTATGTGGGTTGTGCCCATTAAAATCTTTTCCAATGCCAAATATCTTATTTGCGTTTCACTTTTATTTAGTGTCATTTATCAGATTGGATGATTAAAATCTGAAGAATCAATACATCCTGGCAATTTAACAATTTATTCATTGAACAAACAGCAGCCTCAGTAGCATGTGGAAGACCCATACAGCCACACCAACCTGGCACCTCCACCTCATGGTGGTCACATACTGTTATGGTGACAGGTAAGGAAACGGTCTTCGTGTGGTCTTGTTGCCCTCAGATGCACACTTCGCCACCGTCTCTGTCATCCCCCATTATACGGATCTTGGCCTTCAACTTGGAGATGGTAGGGGGCTAGGGCTCACTCGGTATTGCTCACACTAAGTATTGCTTGTTTTGCAGAACGCCATCTTGAAGTTGCCATATCTAGAGCAGTCAAGCACAGCATGCTTGGAAAAGACAACATCTGATCACTGTTCTTGCTTATGGGTGCTTCTAATCATTTGCCCATGGCACCTGAGTGCCAGGACCTCCTTTACCTGAGAATCAAAACTAGAATCAATAGCAGAATAAGCTGTTTGGCATTGAAAAAGAAGACATACTCTACCTGCTGCTCAACCCACAAAAGCATTTTCCTTATAGATGTGGCACCATTTAAGGGCAAATAAACAGGATTTCTGACAGTTTAAGATTTAGTGCCAAAAAAATCATTACAACAAAGAAGTAATTGACCAATCACAAATATTGTTTGTGCAAAGTTTATATATGTATGCGAGTGTGTGTATTGAAATACAAGTATTTATAAATTTATATGTATTTTACTTCTTTCTGCATCAAGTGTTATTGGCATTGCCATTCAAGCTTACATTATGTATTAATGTATTTTTAGACAGATTTATTTAATATATTTTTAGAGTTTTAAAAAGAAGTAAATAGTCCTGAAAGTCAATATTATTTTTAGCTTTTTTCTGTGGTGCTTTATGAGCCTGCCCCTTAATAACTAATAGTTGGAAATTTGATCCCATGAGCTCCTTTAAAGACACCGCCCCCAGTTGCATAATGAAGCAGGAACAATGTAAAAAGAAATTAGAGAAAAGATAAAAAGACAAAAGCTATTTAAAACAGAGAGACCAAGAATTATTTTCTATGTTTATCTTTAATTTTTCATTTTGATTAATGATGGTTCATTGTCTCAGACTCTCGCATTGATTAGTCATATTTTTTTTTCTTTTTTTAATGAAAGTGACAGAAGTTCCCTTTAACATTAAAAATGAACCGCTATTATCATAACTTGCCTTTGAAAGCATTAAAATAATATACAGACTCTAAGTACCATATTATGTTAACATGTTAGTTAAGTCCTCTTTTTTTAATTCATTTTCCTGAATTTTCTAGTTGAAGATTGTTCCATATTTAGGTTTGCTTAAGACTTTGAGAGAAAAATATGTTAGCCTAAGAAAGGAGAATGTCAGTAGTGCTAGTAGCGACTGTTTTTACATAGAATGGTGGTGGTATGAAGTTTGAACTACGTGTACCAGCATATTGTAGTTTTTAGGACACATCTGTCATCTAAAATAATTACAACAAAAGAAAAAAGTCTTCATAAGACCCCTTTACTTATAATAAACAGCCTTATTATTATGATATGGTTAAGTAAAGAAAAGATGCATTTTAGTTACAGCCAATTACAAAATGCCACTGTGAGGTCAGTGTTGGTGTTGCAGTGCGTTCAGTTGTGTTATCTCAGCTTCGTCAGCAGATGGCGTCAGTGTCGGATTAAAAGCTTAGTTTTAAGTCAAGTTTAAGTTTATTCTCCAACTTGGAAATAACATATGATAGAAAAAAGATTACATCCATTGTAGCTGCTGATCATATTTAATGATGTTCATGAACATCCAGAAGAAACTTTGTACCTTTTTGATTTGTACAAAACAGTCAAGCAGCAGGAGTGGTAAGAGGGAAAAAGAAGGTATTGTAAAATAAAATTTTATGATGTTACCTGATTCTAACAGAAGAAGGAATAAATTAGAATCAATCATTCAGTCATAGCATCAGGTGTGTAACTTAGAGTAGAGTAGACATTTCCTGCAGCATTGACACAGGTGAAACTTTCTTAGTGGCTCATCACATCACGTTTCTTGTAGTGTAGACCAGGGGTGAATTGCCATTCATACTACACCAATTTACTAATAGATAAAGAAGAAAAAAAAATTTACAATTACAACAACTATTATGAAGGGGCTACGGTTACATAAAATAAAAAAGAAACAAAAAAAAATCCAAATACAAAAACCAAAAAAAGCCCCAATAAACCAAGAAGCACTCAGCGTGGAAACCGTCACCAAGGCAGCTCACACTCTGAGCAGTATTTACTTTTATTAGAATAGTATTGTATTTTGTGTAATATATTATTTATTTTTTTCTTCTTCTTTTTTAATTCTTAAAGTACTTGCTTTAAAACATAGTATAGTAAATATAATATAAACTTCTGGTAACCTATATCGCTTATGCTGGCAGTGCAAACAGTGGCTGTAAGATATTTTAAAACGGCCTTTAGCACTTTGACCTTCAGATGAATCTATTTACCTTAAAGATGATGTCAGAGGTCAAATGTGAGTTAGTTTTAACCTTTTTTGTTGTTTGTATATGTTTGCAATACACATTACAACTTTAACAGTCATAGTTTCTAAGTTATAAGTCTGTTTGGCAATTTTTGACCAATAAAACATTAAGCTGACCTTGAATAGCTTAATGGATATAAGTCAGATTTGAATAGATTGTTAATAGGACCTCATTCTAGACCCCTACAAAGTTTGCTATTCAAAGCTTTTTCAGTCAGTGTGTTTAAAGACAGAATGATGCTTACATATACAAACATTATCAAAAACCTAGACGGGGGTAAAAATGACATTTTCTTTGAATTAACATAAACTCTGTTTATAATTACAGGACAGTCTGACCAATGAGCTGCCAAAACCTTTCTGTAATGTTATACATTTCTTACACTTTAAGTCCAGCTGTGTTGACAGATTTCTTTTATTTACTACAGCAATATTTCTTTATCATATAGAAAAACTTGTCCCATGCATAGGGATTCGATGCACTTAGCATCAAAGTCTGCTGTATGTGGCCCACGTTGTACAATGAGTTTGACTTTCCATCTAGGCTTATGATGTCTGTTACTTTCAGGTTTTTTCTTACACATTGTAAGTATTTCTCTTCTCTTTTGATGGGTTGAGCTCAGGAACCATCAGCTCGGGTTGCATTTCTGTGCTTATATGCCAGTAAATGTGCCATGAGCACAGATTTTCTGGTAAATTGGTGTGTGGCCCTAGAGTCTTGCTCTTTACCCAGAATAGCACACCCAGCAGTAAACTGTTGGTGCATTCCAGCCACAACAGGTTAACAGAGATGTATGCAGGTACTCCAAGGCCAAAAACCAAACAGGCCAGAGACACAGCAAGAAAAGGCATCCAGAATGTGGCAAAGCCCAGTATTAGACTGATCCAGAGAGGCGGTCGATGGTGGATTGTATGTGTCAGGTAACTCTTTTCATCACCTTTTGTCTCTGGGCAGAGGGTTGAAGTGAGTAGCAAGTTGTTCCCCACCTTCTCTTGTTCTTCCACTGCTTCACAGAACTTGTCAGCATCTCTTACCCACTGGGGAATATGTGAGCAAAATGGTAGCAGTGCTAAAAGGATTGCAGTGAAAATCCCAGCAATGAAGTTGATCACCAGTTTTGACTCCTGCACTTCACACACCAGAGCTTTCTTCAACCTTTTGCCGCAACTCATATCCATCAGTTTAGCATCAGCATGGCTAAAAGAGCACATAAAAGCTAGCAGCCACACGAGAAGTGTCAGGAGTATATTTCCGAGGGTTTTTAAGAAGGCTCTGCCGTTGCTAAGAGCTTTGTCTCTTAAAAGGTAGTCCATTAAACTCAGGCATATCATGGGCAGTGGTAATGCTGCATATGTTGCTGAGGCATTAGTCAAAATGAGGCAGGGTGTAAATGAGTGGACAGGACCCACTAACCACACAGCTGCCATTAAAATGGTCATCAGCCAGTCAGCCAGTATGATGGACAGGCTGCACGCACTCATAAAGATGGTGTACCGTTTTTGACACCATAAATAAAAAATCACTGTTTCCAGGCCTGCTTTGGAAATTAAAAGTGAAACATACTTTCCAGTGTTGTCTGTGTGACTGGCAGACATGCCCTCCCATTCATGTATAATGGCCATCATTCTGAAAGTGTGGCTTGTGTCAAACAAAGATGGCAACTCTGGCAGCATTTGACTTGGACTGCAGTGTTCAGATGTTCCAGGAAATTCTGTGAAAGACAGCAGAAATTGTATAGACATGATGAAAGCTTATACGGGAGAAAAAACCCACAAAAGAGCTTTTAGCTGTGAGTGCAAGGTGAGAAACCACCTATTTTCTGACTCTTCTAGGGCTTTTGTTCTAGGGCTACAGCTATTGATTATTGTAGTTATTGAGTATTCTATCAATTAATCAAGTCATCTGATAAGAAGTACTTATGCCTTTATTAATGAACAATAGTAAATATTCACAAGAGAAAAAAACACTACTTTGATTTGATTTAACAGAAACGGGGAGAAAATATAATAAAAGATAAATATAAAAATAAAATAACATGGTAGTTAACAAAAAAGGAAAAACATTTTTTTTTTCATGCCATTGTATTTTTACTTATTTATCACAACCTAAACCACACACTTGGTATTTGGTAGGGGGAGCTGTGATGTCTGCCTTTTACTAACCAGCAAGCATACTGTCTTAAGCCCATGTTGCCCCTAGATAGCACAACAGCAGAAATGATGACAATGCTGTCATAGTTTAACGCAAAGAGTTGCGGTCGTTAGCGAGACGGTGAGCTCACGTGGAATGAAAGAAAACATTGTTCTGCCTTGCAAAACAGCAGCGCTTGTTCCTGTAATCACCATTACACCTTTACTAGGAAAAAGCTGGTGGGACTCTTTTCTGAAACCACTCAATAAACAAGTTTCAACATGAATAAAAGCGAACTTCGCCACTCCCGTCTGCTGCTTTCTTCAGTTAAAATCTACAGTAGAGCTACAGAACATAAAATACGGAGATGAACTGTAAAGTTAGTTTGATATAATCTTTAAACCAGGAAGCTCGCTGAAGGCTTTTGGCCGCTGTTCTACATTATATGGCAGCAATACCTGTAACAACCAGTGTGAGTCTAAAGGGCGTGGAGTTGGATCATATTTATTTCACGGTTTTAGTAGGATTATTTTTCTGGATTATATTAATATAAATATGTAACACACTGAGCCACTGACCCAGTGCTGCTAGGTTGGACACTGAAATATTATTGTTAATTATTAACATCTATAGCATCAAAACTTCAGTTTTGTACAGGAGGAAGAGTTGCATTGAAGCACAGGGCACGCCTCAGTTCTGAGAATGTCGATAAACTTGTTTATCTTCATTGCAGTCATGCATATTCATTAGATCGCTGAAACACAGGTTAATGTGCACACATGCACAAAAACACAGACACACACCAAGTTTGAAAAGATGAATAAAAATACTTGAGAAAGAAATCCTGATTCATGCATGACAGGGTTAAATAACGATAATTACAATGAAACATGCCATGCATCTATAGTAATATTAAACAACCAGTGGGTGGCAAGGTATGGAGTGACATATCAGTATCCAATGTAGTAGTTTATGTGCAAGTATACCATCAACACTGACACAAACACAATAAAACAGCCTTTGAGTAGCTGTCCACTGTAGTGACCACTATGCATGAAAGGGTTAATTGAAGGAATAATAGATAGAATAATCAGTAGCTGCAATCTTTCCTGCTACAGATGATCTCCTGGTGTAGATGTTAATAATTAATTGTAAAACATATTAAAAAATATTGCCTTCAGGATATTTTATAATTGAGTTACTGAGTAAATTGTTGCAGATCTATTTTATTGAATACCTTTGCTCCTGCCCCTATTCAGATTATCGTTGTATTTCTAAACTTTGATCATTATATGAAGAGGGTATTTTAGAGGTCTGCTTTAAGACTCCACCAAAGGGAATACATATACATTGTATGAATCTCAAGTTCATTAAACTATAAAGATAATTTTCTCCTGCAAGTTATAAAATGTCTTTTCTTGTTTACATTCAATTTCATTTTAGAAAACGTTCTCCTGATAATTACAGTATGCACCGCACTTGTAAAGTCTGAACAGTTAAGGGGTCACAGTGGACTGGCAAAATGCATTCATGTAGTACTATAGATATGTATCATTATCAAATTTGGTGTAGTCGTAGCTTAAAAGCTGTGTTACCCTGCTTACAGGTCGCTAAGACTGAGATGATTACAAACCATACAACCTGAAAATAAATTGGGGTGTATCCGTTTGATGCACTGGTAAATTATTAATATTAAAATATTAGATTAAAAGAGGAAACGAGATACCAAGCAGTGTTAAAAATGAACAAATGCAAAAATTCTCAGTTTCTCTCACAGTACTTGATGTGCATCCCAGAAAAAATTGTAAGGGCCTCATTGATTAACATGACCAGTCTGCTTATCTTGTATGTACCTACATACCTAAGAAAGTGGGAAATCGCTAATGAAAATAAGCATCAGTTGTTATTTTGGTATGGTAAACTCCTTTTATTGTAATTTTAAGACATGCTAAAGTGTTGTATTCAAACTGACCAATCAGTTTGCCACCGCAGAATCACTTCTGCACAATACAGCACACACATAAACTTTATGTTCCTTTAGATTTAAATCATGTTCTGCCATTGAAGAATCCTGTGTTTGTCATGAGAACGAAATAATAAATGGCTCTGAATTTACCTTTTTATGCTGTGTTGTATTAGTCCCGTAAGCTTCAGCAGAGGTGGATAACTCTTGTTTAGTAATGTAAGTCCTGCTTCTGACCTGACTGTTATGAGCAGGTAGGCAACTCTTCATGATCCTGCTTCCCCATTGTTGATGCACACACCTGATGAGGCACACCTTCTATTTCTTTTTTCCAAGAACTCTGCTTGTTTTCCCTCCCACATGTATCATGGAAGTGACGACTTCCTGGTGCATCAATTTGCATGTCCTGCAGCCACGACAACCAGTGAATGCTCACAATGTGTGTTTGAAACTACTCCCTTTAAATTATTTTGTTTGCCTACACCTCATGTATATCAAGTTACACTCGTTTCTTGGGACTCAAGATCCAGTGAATGGCCGGTTCACAGAAATGTCAACTCGTCTGTCTTTGACCACAATAGACTGGTGATTATTCCTGTTGCAAAGTTGATATGTGGACTATGTCAACACTGTAGCCTCGGGTTTGGCTTGATTAGTTTGCTGTGTGGTTTTATTCTCAGTTTTGGTATTGTTATTATTTTCTTTTACTCCTCCTGATCAGTTAATATAGGTGTGGGGAATTTGCTCGCTGTGGATTGGAAAATTTCAACATTGTTTGTTAGTTAAAGCCTTGGCCTTATGTCTAAGTCGGTGCACTTGAGACCTGGTTTTTCCAAGTAGCATAAATCCCTTGAAATGGAAATAATCTTGGAAAGTTGATACCCTAGTAATAGGATGACAACAAAAGTAGTCCACTGTTAAGAAAGAAAGTTAAAAGCTGTCTTACCTATTGTTGGGTACAAAACGTCAGGGGAAACCAGACTCCAACAAGGGAAAACCCTTACCAGATAAAATGTGCTGTGCTTGTTTGTTCTTTATCAACACAATTTCTGATTTCATTTCTTTGTCTGGAAACCTTAAGCATACTGTTTTATCTCTTTTATCTGGCAAGCACAGGACATCTAGAGGCCACTGTGGTTTGTCCACATGGAGTGGAGGACGAGTTGTGGAGTGATGTCATGAGGACAAACCGCTCCTTGTACTCCAAATGTTAGACTGTTCTCTCACACAGACTTGCACACATTGTTGTAACAGTGGGACACTTACATGAATTCAACAGTATCAGAGAACTGGGCGGAGAGATGGCCACACTCATTTACATGTATATATGTAAATACAAGGCTAAGATAATTTATAGTCCAGTGACGTTTTGCATCAAGATTGTAGCATCTCATTATTTCTGTTGTCACACCTGCATGACATCAAAACTGAGACACAGCAGAGCTTGTGTTGTTTAAACAACAGTAGTTATGTTCAACTTCGCCGAATATGTAAAGTGTTCAGCGAAGTCGACACAAATTAAAAACCAGAAGTAGAAAGTAGAAAGTGTAACTTCAGCTCCCTCTGAAAGGGTGTTAGTGAGTGTAACATTATCATTAGACAAGAATAACCTGTTTCTGTGTTCTGGTGCCAAATCTCCGCGAGGTATATTCTTTTGTGTGGTTACCCTTTGGTTGGTTAACCAGTAGTTTTCTTTACTGCAGTGTTGATTTTGACATGAAATTTAGATGTAGTTTTGTATATTCTTTTGACTAAAACATTATTTAGTTTAAGTCATTAAATTAAACATCTAAATTCTTTGTTTTTGTCTGGCTTTTGTTGCCTAAATGTCATAAGATTTTAGTAGACTAATTATAAACTTGATTCAGTTGACTAAAATATTCAGTATAAAAGTTGAAATTTGTCCATGTGTCTGCTCTTCTTTTCCTCCCAAGCACTGACATTTTGTTGTGTATTCATGACAATTGGGACCACCCCATCAAACTTATTATCTTGTTTTTGTTTTTTAAAAAAAAGTTTGCGAGAACTTTGATAATTCTGTTGATCAATTATTGTTAACTTTGCTTTACTGTTTGACAGGATGTTGGACGGATGAAGTTTGAGCTCTTTGCTGATGTGGTTCCAAAGACAGCTGAGAACTTCCGGTAGAGAACAAGTCACACAATCACAGACTGCTCACAGCCTTATATGATATAATCTTCTTTGTTGTTGTTTGATATACAGTATGTGTTAACAGAAATCAAACTTTAACAGTTTCATAATCTCTTACAGGCAGTTCTGTACTGGAGAGTTCAGGTAAGGCAATGTGTGGTGGATGCATATTTGCAAATACCACATCACCAATCTGTACAGTTATTGACATAACATTTACATGCTCTTCTTGAAAGCACTTGTTAGCAGGGCCGCAGTTATTGATTATTTTAGTGATCAAGTACTCCATCAATTATCGAGTAATCGAATAAGAAATACTATTGTCTTAATAATGAGCATAATATTCTTAAGAGAAAAGCAAAGGTTTTGCGAACTGAACCGCTCATTCGTTTGCCTTGATGCATGCTCAATCATCCGTTTAAGTAAATCCCAAAAAGCTGATTCTGTTCATCTAGACGTAACTTTTTCAGTGGGAGAAATGTTTCGTCACTCATTCAAGTGACTTCTTCAGTCTAAGCTGACTGCAGGTTTCCCCAACCATATAAACAGTACCTTTGCACAATGACTGAAACTAGCCCACTGAATGAACAATGGGCTATGAGGTCAGTTTCTTGATCATTAATATGCAAATTGAGAAACGCTTCTCCCACTGACATTGCTACATCAAGATGAACAGAATTAACTCTTTGGGGTGCTCATTGGTTTGCATTTTACAAATTCCACTGTATTTTCAGGCTGAAATGTGTGCCTGCGTGGTAAGTGTACTAGAGAAGGAGTAAGTATCTGGTGACTGAAGGAAGAAAAAAGCGCATATCAACATTATCAGAACTGAGGTGTGTCCTGTGCTTTGATGCAGTGTTTCCTGCTGCAGAAAACTTTGGGTTACTTGCATAACCCCAGTTCCCAGAATAGCATGGGTGAGATGTCTCACAATGGGATGTGCCTCCCTGAGATGAGCATTTATCTCATTCCACTAATCTTGATTGGCTGGTGATTGTAACTAGGGGTGGGCGATATAAACGATATACGATAGAAACAATATAAATTTGGCCAACGATAGAGATTTTGACTATACGCTCTACCGCAATAGCGCATGTTGATGATGTCATCCAGCTGCGCCTGTTTTGGTCGAAAGCATCGCAGCGGCTACAACCATTATCGTCTGCAAATTATGCTGGGCGACAGTCATAGCAAAGAGATGAAGCACTTCTGAAATATGGGGAAAGCCAAAAACTGCGCTTCCTCCACTTCCGTAACATTGATTCCTTAATGTTGAATTCTCTCGCAGCTGCTCTATTCCCATGTTGTTGCAGTATATTAATAACTAACCTTGTATTGTGGATGAAAAATCTCAGTTGTTCTCCTGACTGAAGTTTATAGAATCCTGCTATGCGATTGCATTTGTCCCTAACCGCCAGAATCCCTCACGTTAACTTTTATCGAGTGGAAAAAACGTTTGGCGTTCATCCTCCAGCTTCACTGTGCTAATGTTATGCTAACATAGCTGTGTCGCTAGCAATCACATAGCACAACATATACCAGGTAGTTCAACTTCAGTAACCCTGCAAAACGCCACTGCTGATTAGTTTTCTGTCTTCATTTATGTTGGAAGTGGTAGCAGAGCTGTACGTTTTAATTAGTTTCAGAAATTTCTGTCAGAACATGGTATGAAATGTTTAGGTGGAAACTAGCGAGCTAACTTCCTGTTAACTTCTAACTCCGTTAAATTTAATAAATTCTGTTTTCATGGATGCCTGGATGTTAAACTTAATTGTTACACCTGGTAAAGCAGCAACACTGATGATTTTATTAAAGATGAAAGGATTTAGACCGTTTTTAACTCTCAGTGTTCGTTTGACTTTGGGACCTGAACCCATGGCGTTTTGGACCCAGATTACTACGCGAAGCTCCTCACTACGGCAGCCGTAATGCTCTGACAATCCATTAAGCACTGCGGCTTACCAAAGTTGTACTAAAACATTTTTTAACAGATTTCTGCACGCCCAAATCGGTTCGAGGTCAGTAAGCACAACCAGAATTCATACATAAGGCACACTCTTGATTTTTGAGAAAATTAAAGGATTTTAAGTGTGCCTTATTGAAAATACGTTATACAGAAGAAAATAATATATCGCGATATATATAGTTACCGCACGTGCTTCAAATTATACGTGATATGGATTTTAGGCCATATCGCCCAGCCCTAATTGTAAAACCCACGTTGGGCAGAACCACCTATCCTTTAGTAACTTATGCTTACGTAGCTGTTATTCAGGATAAGCACCTCTTCTTGCCTTTCCTTAGCAAGAAGGGCTTGTCTATTGAGACATCTTACTCATTTTACTTTGAGAACTGGGGTTACAGAAGTAGCCTAAAGTTCTCATTCCTAGCATTTGTTTTGATGTCCCATTATGGAAAACAGAGATTCCAGATTCCACATAGGCCAGATTGGGCTTCAGTTACACCCTGGTCTGCCCTAGAGCAAACTGAGTGCACGAGGCCAGAAGACAGGCAGTAACTTGGAGTACTCTTTGATAAAATGGCAGGGGAATGTCAGGCCACACTCTTCTTTTTCCTGAGCTGCTGACTTACCTGCTATGCGGGTTGTCCCGGTGGAACTGCTGTCTGAGTTGTGGCTTACCAGCCCTTGTTTTGGGATCTTGAACTGAGTGGGAAGCTGGGTGACTGCCTGAGCAAAGGTCTGTCATAAGATAAGATAAGATAAGATAAGATAACCTTTATTAGTCCCACACGTGGGAAATTTGTTTTGTCACAGCAGGAAGTGGACAGTGCAAAAGTTATGAGGCAAAAATTAGAATACAATAAGAATAAATACAGTACACAACTGTACAGAATAGAATAAAATAAAATACTATATACAGTAGAATAAAATAAAATAAATATACAATAACATAAAAATAGAATACAAATACAAATACTATATACAACTGAGTAAAAATACAACGATGACAGAAAGGATTATTGCACTTAGTATTATTGCATATGTATGGATGTGTGTGCTTGATCAGTTAAAGTCTTTATTATGGAGTCTGACAGCAGTGGGGAGGAAAGACCTGCGAAATCTCTCCGTCCCACACCGTGGGTGCCGCAGTCTCCCACTGAAGGAGCTGCTCAGTGCTGTCACAGTCTGCTGCATGGGGTGGGAGATGTTGTCCATCAGGGATGACAGCTTAGCCGCCGTTCTCCTGTCACTCACCACCTCCACTGGGTCCAGAGGGCATCCTAGAACAGAGCTGGCCCTTCGGATCACCCTGTTCAGTCTCTTCCTGTCCCCAGCAGAGATGCTGCCGCCCCAGCAGACCACGCCATAAAAGATAGCAGAAGCCACAACAGAGTCATAGAATTTCTTCAGGAGTGGGCCCTCCACTCCAAACGACCTGAGTCTCCGCAGCAGGTACAACCTGCTCTGCCCTTTCCTGTAGAGGGCGTCTGAGTTATGAGTCCAGTCCAGTCTATTGTTCAGATGAACACCAAGGTACCTGTAGCTGTCCACAGCCTCAATGTCCATACCTTGGATGTTCAGTGGTTGCAGTGGAGAATGCTTGTGCCTGCGGAAGTCTACCACCAGTTCCTTGGTTTTACTGGCGTTGATCTGGAGGTAGTTCAGCTGGCACCAGTCCACAAAGTCTTGGGTCAGACCTCTGTACTCCTTGTCGTCCCCATCAGTGATGAGGCCGACTATTGCAGAGTCATCAGAGAACTTCTGCAGGAAGCACTGGGTGGAATTGTGGGAGAAGTCTGCAGTGTAGATGGTGAAGAGGAACGGAGCCAGAACCGTTCCCTGTGGGGTCCCCGTACTGCAGACGACCCTGTCCGACACACAGCCCTGAGTCCTCACATACTGTGGTCGGTCGGTGAGGTAGTCCAGGATCCAGGTAGTGAGGTGATGGTCCACTCCAGAGTTCACCAGCTTGTCCTTTAGAACCGAGGGAAGAATGGTGTTGAAGGCACTGGAGAAATCAAAGAACATGATTCTCACAGTGCTTCCAGCGGTCTCCAGGTGAGCGAGGGAACGATGTAGGAGGTGAATGACGGCATCATCCGCTCCAATGCCAGGCTGGTAGGCAAACTGAAGTGGGTCCAGTGATGAGCTTATTAGGCGCCGAAGCTGAGCCAGGACCAACCGCTCCAGGGTCTTCATCAGGTGGGATGTCAGAGCCACCGGCCTGTAGCTGTTGAGGTCCTTGGGGTGTGAAGTCTTTGGCACTGGTACAACACAGGAGGTTTTCCAGAGCTGTGGGACTCTTCCCAACCTCAGGCTCAGGTTGAAGAGGTGCTCCATCACCCCACACAGTTGGTCCGCGCAGGACCTGACGACCCTCGAGCTGATGCCATCTGGACCCGCTGCCTTCTTGCCATTAATCCTCCTCAGTTCCCTCCTAACCTGGGTGGTTGAGAGAGACAGGCTAGAGCCTTGTGTTGAGTGTGTATTGGATGCTGTTGTTGGGGGTGGGGGGGAGTGAGCAGGGTGAATAGAGGAGGTGTGAAGTGTCTGAGGTGGAACAGCAGCAGTGGGGGTGGGTGAGTCTGCAGCCGATGTTGCAGACTGCCTCATGGCTGAGTCAAATCTGTTGAAGAAATGATTCAGTTCATTTGCCCATCTCACATCCCTCATGGGGTCGGAGGTGGTGTCGGCTCAGTTTTCTGGGAAGATGGAGATTGAGACCTCATCCTCCTGCTTCCCCGTCTCACATCTATGCCTTATGGAACCCAGAACAGTCCTGAAATGTGGCTTGGATTGTGCAGCGTTGTATGCAAAGATAAATGTCTGTGATCACAGTGATCTCTTCCCACACATTAGTCAGTCCTAGTCGCATTGGCCTCACATAGACCTCTGCTTGGTAAGCAGCTAACATGGAGGTAATTTTCAGTGCTCCTACCGCTAAAGCCGCCACTTTGTAGGCCCTTTCATTCACAATGAAAATGTGGAACTCCTGGAGGAGCCCGTAGCCAGCCGTGGATGGAGGTGGGCTCCGACTTATCATAGGAAGTGAAAGTAAGCCATGCTTCTCTGTGCCCTCAAAATCCAGGGAAGAAGCCCCATGTTACATGAGTAACTGCTTTGCCGCCCTGGTGGCCTGGGGCAATTTCTTCCCTTCATAATGTGATCTGGTGGTCTGAGACCTGGTGTGTGTGTCCGTAATTGAAAATTTGTTGCCACAAACGAAGAGTAGAGCCCTAGTTTCTCTGCTTCCTCTGGTGTGAGGGGGAAAAAAGTGCATATCTTTGA
This sequence comes from Astatotilapia calliptera, assembly GCF_964374335.1. Lineage (NCBI taxonomy): Eukaryota > Metazoa > Chordata > Actinopteri > Cichliformes > Cichlidae > Astatotilapia > Astatotilapia calliptera. Next base: position 30,648,762 of record NC_137441.1, read on the forward strand.
TTGCTGGGATGTTTACAACAAAGGCAATCAGTTAGCTGGTGTGCTAAACTGTACAAAAAAAACCCCCGCCTTACTGAAAAGTAAGTGGTATGATGCTCGATCAGTGATGAAGTCTCGGGTTCAGGATAGACAACCATAAGGTAGCTAGCGGCCGGTGAGGAAAAGTTAGGAAATCACTCCTGTCTATGGACAGTTAAGATAGCTAGCCTAATGAGGGGTTGAGATATGTTAGCTTTGTACTTTGGGTTGCTGTTCTGTTGAAACAGGTTATCATCAAGGATGACTCTGTACAATGCTGCATTCGTCTTTCCTTCAAACCTGATTAGTCTCCTGGTTTGCCATAACAGTTTTGAGTGTTATGACAAAGGCTGCGAATACTTTTGTTTTGTTTTTTAAATGAATTTCCAAGAATAATATTTGAAATAGGGCTGTATCATAAGAAAATGTGGAACAAGAGAAAGTGCTGTGAATACTTTCCAGATGTACTATATTTCATGCTGGCCCATTTACTGTGAAAATCTGAATCACAAACATAGACAAATCTACTTCGTTTCAAGGAGACAGTTGACACAGTTTGTACATTAAAGTATTTTACTGCTTACTTCATTTTCTTTTCTCACTGACTCCTGTCTTTTTAGGAAAGATGGCGTTCCTATTGGCTACAAAGGTTGCACATTCCACAGGTACTCACATGGCAGCTTGACTTCTGTAGCTTACATTAAACTCTGGTGTTTGACTTATGAAGTGTGTACACTACAGCAGCAAAGCTGAGATGATATTCTGCGCTATAGTTACAGAAGAAATGTACCGTGTTAACGAAGGGTCTATGATGACAAGACTAGCACATCTGTTATGTGATTCATAGTGTCATTTAGAAAACTTTTGCAATGCTACACTGCCTCTTCGAAAATGGAAAAGAGCATACATTTGTGTCTGTGAAGGTTCTCAGTCATCCAGGTCATCGTAGTCAAAGGAGCTTGCAGAGAACAGCAACACGCTCAGACAAAAACTGGTTCACCCGAAAGACAAAACGCCAAAACACAAACTTAACAATGTGGTGTATGCTGTACAGTGCAGCGAGGAATGCTCAGACCTCTACATTGGAGAGACCAAACAGCCACTTCACAAGCGCATGGCACAACACAGAAGAGCCACCTCCACAGGACAAGACTCAGCAGTCCATCTGCATCTTAAGGATAAAGGTCACTCTTTCGAGGATGCCAATGTTCACATTTTGGACAGAGAGGACAGATGGTTTGAAAGAGGAGTGAAAGAAGCCATCTATGTCCACTGTGAGCGACCATCTTTGAACAGAGGCGGGGGTTTACGACACCAACTCTCTGCCATCTATAATCCAGTTTTGAGATCCCTTCCCAGACGCCTTAACGCCCACTCACATCCTGGGCCATCTGACCTCAGGAATTCGCATGATAAGGTGGGGCCAGGTTTCACAATGAACACACCCGAAACTCTGGCTGATTGGGACCCACACCCAGTTTCACACCTTGGCTCAGGCGATTAGAGGATCATCAGGGGGTCCTTTTGTCCCTCTGTGGGGGGACACTCCCACTAGGTTTATATCTGGGACTCTCCACCATTTGACCTTAGAACTGAAGAAGCTTCTCGAATGAGAGGTGAAACGTCTTCAAGCAACTTAAAGAAGTCCAGACGCTTTTCTTTGCAAGCTCCTTTGACAGCATACATTTGTAATCTGCTGTCTATTACAGTTAGACTGTAATACTTTTCATATATTTGTTAACTTTTGTGAGGTTTTCTTTAGCAGAATTGATATTTTCTTTTTCCATTGGTCATTGGCAGGGTGATCAAAGACTTCATGATACAGGGAGGAGACTTTGTAAATGTAAGTACATGGAAGACTGGATTGACAACACAAATATCCATAGTTTAATGGTTGTCTTTTGACTGTGTCTGGAAGATTTGCACAAACGCTTTGTGAATTTGAGAATTTGTTGATTAAATCTTGCCATGGTAACTATTGACTTGAACTGAGCAGATTTATACCACATTGGTGTTTCCCCCTCTGGTGGTTATGCAGCATATTACAACACATTTAAAATTTCCTAATCTATTGCTCTCTTTATGAGCCCCTACTTACTACTGTATGTACTATTAATCTTTTGTGCAGGGTGATGGAACAGGTATCTGCAGCATCTATAGAGGTCCATTTGCAGATGAAAACTTCAGAATAAAGCATTCTGCTGCCGGTCTTCTTTCAATGGTACGTGTTTTGATAAATCTACTTACATTTTATCTTGCAGTATAGTGATTGAAAATGTTACCAGTTGATTGGGTTAAACTCCTACTGGATGGCTTAATCTCCACGGATACACTTCAGGTAAATCACCCTAACCAAAATGTGTCTGTTTTAATATTGTATCATATTACAGGCAAACAGTGGTCCAGGAACAAATGGATGTCAGTTTTTCATTACCTGCACTAAATGTGACTGGCTAGATGGGAAACATGTTGTGTTTGGTGAGTAAATCAACAGTATTGCATTTTTTTACTGTATTGTCTGTGTCAGAGTTGAATTGTCTTACTTGTAATTATTACAGGAAAACTGGTTGATGGCTTGCTGGTCATGAGAAAAATTGAGGTAAGAACTTATCTTCCCTATAAATCTACCATATTTGTTTAAACGGACAGATTTGTATTTGTGGTTCTTTTGGTAGGAGTAAATTGACAGAGACATTGTACACTAAGCTAAAAAACTTCAAAGGGGGAGAATAGCCATGAAAAAAATTTAAGCTAAAATGTAGTATTACCATTTAAATTTAAGAAATTCTCACAATTCTTCCGCTCTCTTTCTGCACGTTCCTGTCTGTTTTCTGTTGTGCTATCTAATAGAGCCAAAATGCTCAAATAATAATAGTAAAATGAATAAATTCTTACATAAAATTAATTTTGAAATGCCTTTCTTTGGGAAATAAATGAACACAACCCAATAAAATGTTGACTTTTGTAAACACTCATCACTTTACATCTGTGATGTTTAAGGCTTCAAGACCTTTTTTTAAAGCAGGTATCCAGCCTAATACTAACACCTACAGTTTAATCTTTTATAACGTAATGTTTATGTAACAAATAATTAAACCTGTAACTCGTACAAGTCCATATAAATCACCGTAGTTGGATGTAGTGCTTAGATTACAGCTTTAGAGTGGCATTTTTGTTCTAAACGTGTGTCACTTTCTTCCTACAGAATGTCCCAACAGGGCCCAACAACAAGCCTAAACTCCCCATCGTCATTGCACAGTGTGGAGAGATGTGAGCCGACACGTGCTAAACACCATGCCAACATTACACAGCCTCTGTATACTTTTAATGTCTTAATTGTGACTTGTTACTCTTCAGAAAACATTAACACACTGATTCCTACAATGACCAGTAGTGGACATTGATGTATTTATTTGGTTTCAGACTGCATTTGTTTTAAATTCATTGCTTCATTGCTGTTCTTCTGTCAAGTCCAAATTAAGACTGTTTGTGTACCTTTTTTCTTTTTTTAATTGAACAAAGAATTGGATGGTGGTCATACTTTGTGTTATTTCCAATCAATAAATTTCTGTACATTTTTATAAATGCTGCAGATTTTTTTTTATATCAAATTATTCAAAAGGATTTCATTAAGTGTCAAAGGGTGTCAAATGTTGCAATACTGACCATTGGATATAGTCTAGAACAGGGGTCACTAACAGGCGGACCGGGGTCCGAGTCCGGACCCAGTCGCCATCCTATATGGACCCGGACCTATAGTTAACAAAATATTAAATTATATTTAATTTTGACGGGGCGATTCAATTTTAAGCAGTAACCTTACATTGTATTAGACCAGGGAACATGCTGTATTAGACCAGGGAACATACTAACCAATTGTGTGCGAGTTACGCCACCCACGTGACACTACTTAGCCAATCACATCTGCGCATTCAAGGCGATCGCAACGCTGAGTGCAGACACAGACAGAGGAAAGACATGGTGAGAGGTGAATGACAAGCGAGACGATTAACGATACAGTGAGACAAGACGTGAGCGGGAGTCACAAGAGGTAAAACAACTATGGCGCTTTCAAAAAAGAGAAAAGTAGACACCGAAAATAGAACTTTCAAGACTGAATGGACTGACGCATATATGTTCATTCTTCCGGCCGCAAGCAGCAAACCAGTGTGTCTCATATGTTCAGAAACCGTGGCACTGATTAAAAGTGGCAATGTCAAACGCCACTATGAGACAAAGCACAAAGCTTTTGAACAATCATACCCACCCAAGTCTGAACTCAGGTCCCAGAAAATTAGCAGTCTCAGAGCCCAATATGATCAGTCCACAAGGATCTTAACCAGTTCTTTCACCGCCCAACAACGTGCTCATGAATGTTCCCTCAGAGTTGCTTGGATTTTAGGTCAACACAAAAAGCCCTTTGCAGATGCAGGTGTTGTCAAAGAGTGCATGAGTTCAGTAGCAGAAACATTACTTGAGGGTAAACAAAAAGAAGAGCTTCATGACAAAATAAAGCAAATACCTATGTCAGCATCAACAGCCACAAAGAGAAGTGAATTATTAGCTCAGGATGTGCTATCCCAGCTGGAAGAAGCTATTCATAAGACACCATGTGTAGGCTTGGCTGTAGATGAGTCCACTGATGTGTCTGACAATGCTCAGCTGTTAGTTTATGTAAGGTTCTTCAACAATGATAAGAAAGAGTTCTGTGAAGACCTGCTAGGTGTAACTTCCCTTCACAGCACTACAAGAGGAGAGGATATTTACCTGGCCATTAAGGAAATGTTAACAAAGCGAGGAATAGAGCCAAACCAAGTGGTTTCAATAACCACAGATGGAGCCCCTGCTATGATGGGGAGAGAGAAAGGAGCTGTAGCAAGAATGAAAGAGGACAATCCCGAGCTAATCTCTTATCATTGCATTATTCATCAGTCAGTGTTATGCTCCACCCTGTCAGACGAGTATGCTGAGGTGATGAAAACAATGATGAAAATGATTAATTTTCTCAGGGCATCTTCTTCTTGTCAGCATCGCATGCTCAGGGAATTTCTCAGAGAAGTTGATGCACACGCTGATGATCTTCTGCTTCACAACAATGTGAGATGGCTTAGCAAAGGCAGGGCATTGGAGCGATTTTGGTCCATCAGAAGTGAAGTAGCAGCTTTCTTGGAAGAGCTGGAAAGTCAAAAAGCAACAAACTTTTCTCTCTTTTTAAATGATGGGAAAAACATGGATATTGTGGCCTTTTTGGTTGATATCACTTCACACCTAAATGAACTGAATTTGAAGCTGCAGGGCAAGGACAATTCAATTTGTGAACTGATGACAGCTGTCCACTGCTTTCAGAGGAAACTTGAAGTGTTCAAAGAAGACCTGCAAGGAGACTATGCACACTTCCCAACAGTGAAGGAACAGGCTCAGGGACAGAGAGATGTGTCCTCTTTTGTTGACTTTGTTGATAAGCTGATTGAAAACTTCAGCAAACGTTTTGATAGCTTCAGCTTTGGACAGCAGCTCACCATGTTCATAAAGAACCCATTTGCCATCACTGATGTCAGAGAGTTCTCAAAGGAAGTCACACAGCACTTCAAGTGGGCAAATGCTGGGCCTCTTCAAATGCAACTAATTGATCTCCAAGCAGATGTGGCCCTGAAAGAGCAGTTTGGAAGAACTGAACCTGCCACTTTCTGGCCCCAATTGGTCTCTGAGACAGCTTTCACAAATCTGAGGAAAGTAGCCCTGTACATCTTGACCATGTTTGGCTCCACATACAGCTGTGAGGCAGCTTTCTCCACAATGAACATAATAAAAACTAAATATCGTTCCAGGATCACCAATGAGCACCTACACATGTGTATGAGAATGGCCCTGACACCATTCCAGCCCAGATTTAAAATCCTAGTAGAGCGAACTAAAGCTCAGTTCTCTCACTGAACAACAGAAAGTTGGGACGTGGAATATAAGGGGGAAAGAAAGAGAAACTGTAAAATTGTTAAAATGTTTTGATGTTATCTGTTGAAAATGTATTGAGACTGTTTAGTCGAGATGTAAAATGTAAAGAAAAAGGGAAACTTTTTTTTTCTGAAATTAATCACTTTGTTTTAAGATGCACAATTTTGCCATTTTATTTATTTTCTCTAATTCATTTTAAACAGCAGCCCTATTTATAATGTAGGCCTACTGTGTGTTTCAGTGTTAATAAATTTTGTTGAAATGTTTTAACTTGTATTTTCATTGATTTGACAGTCTATTGTTCATACGTTCAGATATAAATAAATAAAAAAAAAAAAAAAAGGTTGCTTCTCTATCACAATCATAACGTAAGTTAGACATTATGATGTCCCGGACCTCTGCTTGAGAAGATTTTCTCCAACTGGACCTCCTCAAATTTTAGTTTAATACCCCTGGTCTAGAAAGTAGTGAAAGCCAACTATAAATAGTCCCTCTAATAATAATTCAATAATTCACATCTGTAATAATCAGATTTACCTGATGATTAAACTTTATCAACTTAATGTGTGTTTGAGAAACTGTAGCAGTGTCCAAACTTTGAAAGAACATTGTGTACCCAGAGTAATCTGAGCTGCTTTGGTAAGTGTTACTAGCTCTGTTTCCTTATAGTGCCTTTGATTAAAAATTGATCTTAACCTCAAAGTTATGGAGGAAATGAGAGGACCACTTTACAGTGAAACACATCTTCCATGGCAAGCACTCCAGTGCCAAGCACTCGTCTGCTGAACTTATGGCTACCTCTTCTATCTCAGCCATCTATACAGATCTAAGCCTCCACAGACCCCCTCCCCCATCCATGCTCTCCCTCCTCGGCCTTGGACATCGTTCCCTTGGCATAAAAGAAGCTTTTCAGATGGAGACGCTGTTCTTATGGAGGCAGGAAGGAGGCTTTCCCCCCCCCCATTTTTTTTGAAAGGGGGATCTCTGTTGGGAAGCTTTCTGGGGTCGTTGCTAAAGCCCATCTTTGTGTATGGGACAACGGTGCTCAGACATTAACAGCAAGCTCTTCACACATCGACCAGTGCTCGTAAACAGTGCCAGTGGAGCATTAACATGACAATGGAAGGGGGGGAGGCTGTGGTGGGGTTGTCCTACACTCAGTCTGGGCCCGGCTGCTCTGGAAGTGGGGTTTCTAAATTCACACAGGATGATGACTGGCTTTAACCAGTTAAAATAGAAAATTACCTGACTTACTTTGTCATTATTTCTGCTAAGATTTGGTTTAAGGTTAATAATTAAATGATTTACAGAAACAGCTTATTTAAACTGTGATGTAATTTTTGACAGTCAAAGATAATTATGGTGTGACTAAGGTAATTAAGATTTCCAGAAATGTTAAATGATTATTAGTTTTTTAAATGCTTAGGTGTAATAAGTAACATGGATTACTTTATCAGTTACCCCTCTTTTTATATATATATATGCACCTTTTTATTTTTAATTTAACTAGCGTGCACAATGAAACTGAAAATAGTTTAAACATTCAGGCATCGTTTTTCTTCTTAATGGACCCGTGATTCTAGATCTCTTAAGCAGAATATTCAGCTGTTGACTTTCCTTTGCCCCCTGTGCGATTAACACACGATAATCCTACTATTTTGGCCAAGTCTTTTGAAATATTTCCATGCAGTTTTATGTATTGCATAATGATAACTACAATTATATTTTAAACTATATGTATATTAGCTCCAGGTCCGTCAGCAGAACATGATTTTACCAAGTAGACACTGTTCCAAAACTGTCACGGTTATGTGGTCTGATTCGTCTGGCTCTGACATCATGAAGGGGTGGTGAGAATGGACAGGTACGGTTTCCTTTACCCAATCATTTTACCCAACGCGTTTCTGAAGCGAAATTGACAGTTGCTCAGGCTAATTGGAACGCGAGTGTTTCCTGTTACACTTTCCAACCAATTAGAATGGCAGTTGGGCGGACCTCCGAGTAGGAACGTTCTCCGGCACCTCATCTCATTCTGCCCAGTTCGATCGGCAACGGGAGCGGAAAGAGGAAAGCAGAGAGCCCGAAGGCAGTAGCCCCCACCACCGCCGGCCCAGGTTACCATCTAGCACCGGGAACTATAGCAAAGAGCCGCCGCCGGCTGAAGCCATTACCAACAAGTAACAATGAGCAGCGAGGCCGAGACACAGCAACAACCGCCGCCGCCTGCTGCCGATGCGGAGAGCCCATCCAGCCCGGCAGCCGCAGCTTCCGCGGGGGATAAGAAGGTCATCGGTAAGACTGCTGGAGCTAGTTAAGCTAACTAGATAGCTAACGTATTTTATGGCACAGGGGCAATGCGCAAAAGTGGTGGCAGGTAAGGTTGTCAACTCGATCCACAGCTCAGTATACTGTAAACTAAAAAACGTTCGTTAGACACGACCGTTGAGCCACACAACGTTAGCACATGTTAAATTACACTGTTACATTAACATTAGAGAAATTTTTATTTTAGCCAACGGGACCCAGTATATTTTTTGGTCCCTTTGGCTAAAATTATTATTTCATGGGCTGTGTTCTATTCAGTGTATTGGCTTTTACTAACGAGAAGCATTCTTAAAGTTTAATAATTTTCTTTTGGTGCCTAAAAACGCTAAACGTTTACGTGCTGGCGATACAGAATTAAAGTATCGGTTGGAAGCTAGACGGCGCAAGCTTTTTATAGTTTTTATAGACCGCTGCTTATTCATTCTTTAATAGCTAACACTTTGGCCTTCATATTAAAATAATTTTAGAAGACATGTGAGTATTCTTTTTAAATGAGGTATTTTAGACTTAATCCCTTATGTTCATTGGCCTCCTCGCGTCTAACGTACGCCATAGAATGCTCTGGTACCGGTCGGCCGTCACGTAAACTAAAAGGTTTCTGCCCGTTATCAGATTCTGTGTGTATATGCCAACGTCGGTGCTCCTTTTAAGCAGGCAGGAAATGGGAAATGATGTATTAAAGTGAACTTTAATGCCATATTTGTGGAACACCGAGATATCAAATGGCTTAACCGGTTACAAATTATATCGAAATCAAGCTAGCGTTAGCGACTTGCCATCCTTTGTTCGCACGAGTCTTGCTTCCCGGTGAAAGATAAAAAAATAATAATCTAAAACAGTCGAAACTATATTCAAACTTTTCACTGTTACAATTAGCAGCGATTTATATTTGGATTTGATCAGAAAAGCACCATAGCACAACTGTCAATGGTCGACTATTTTCGGTGGAATTGATGAGGTCTCAATGGGGCCTAGTGATCGACCGACGGTTGCTTGCGAAGCTATATTAGCCTAGCCAGCTAGCTTGAGCTATTTACATGGCTAAAGAGGCCATCCAAAATGTCCGCCGTGTATTCCGCTGATTTATTTCGCCATTTCCTTGGCTGTTAATTGAAACCAGTATAACCGTGGCATTTTTATTTTATTTTAATTTTTTTAACGTTCTAAGCATTTGGTCACAATAGAAGCTGTCCGATGTGTTATGTTCATTTCCGCCTGCTGGCAGTAATCCAAGCACATGGTTCAGACCATCTCAGCTACATAGCTATGCTAACAAGCCAGCTGGGCTCGCTAACATATCCGGGCGCGACTCTACCACGTGTGAACGCTCAGTAGTGCGTCTAAAATGGGGCGGTAGGTCTGCTGTAGTTAAAAGTCAATGTGTTTAGCTACAGCGGCCTGCTATGATGATATTGAAATCTTTGATTTGGGTGGCATTACAGTAGACGGGGACATTAAAAATAGGGGCAGTCTTGAAATTTACCCGAGAAGTAATCTAGTCGGTACTCGTTCGTGGTACTCGTTCATGGTGCTTACCTCACACCAAATGCAGCTGGCACAAGACACTCCTAAGCGCCAGGATCTATAATAAGAATGACAGTTGGGAGTTATATTTAACTTACACATTACAAATGTGTCACTTTCTCATGGTCTGTTCTTATTTTACACTTTGTCATTGTTAGAAGTCTTATTAAATACCAAGATGCATCTAAAATGATCAGTAATATATCATAATTTGTTTTCTTTACAGCAACAAAAGTCTTGGGTACAGTCAAATGGTTCAACGTCAGGAATGGATATGGGTTTATCAACAGGTAAGTTGACTCCACCCATCCCTTCTTTCCATAGACCCTGATAACAACAGTGTGAGTGTGTGAAGCAACATTCCCAATCCTATTATGGCTATGATTCTCTTACAAAGCTGCCCAGATGAATTATCTACACGTCTCCAAACTCTGGTTGCATGCATCTGTTAATCCTTACACTCATTCGCTTTGTTGTAGTCTGCAGAGGCATAACTGCTTTTTGTGGCTCAGTAGGATACTTCTAATGGTGTTCTGCTTCTTTTTTTTTTTTTTCTTTTTCTTTAAATTCATAGGAATGATACAAAAGAGGACGTTTTTGTACACCAGGTAAGCTTTGCAATGTTGTTTTTTTTCTTTTCACAATTTAAACCAACATCAGATGATTATGATGATTAGAAACATTTCAAATGTGAACCATTATGATTTCAGACAGCCATCAAAAAGAACAACCCGAGAAAATATCTTCGCAGTGTTGGAGATGGAGAAACTGTGGAGTTTGATGTAGTCGAAGGAGAGAAGGTAAGCTGTTCTTTGGTTAGTAATTTGGTTTTGTAGTCTGCCAGCTTCTAAAGAAAACATCCCATGAATGTTCTCTAGTTTAAAAAAATAAAAAACATCTTACTGCGGACACAGGGAGCAGAGGCTGCAAATGTCACCGGCCCAGGAGGTGTTGCAGTCCAGGGAAGCAAGTATGCTGCTGACAGGAACCGCTATAGGCGGTACCCCCGAAGGAGGGGCCCTCCCCGTGGAGGAGACTATCCAGAGAACTACCAGAGTGATGGAGAGGGTGAACAAGGCAGCGGAGGACGTGACAAAAGCAGAGAGGGTGGAGAGAATGCCCCTGAAGGAGACTCGCAGCAACAGCAGCGCAGACCCACGTACCCTGGCAGACGGCGCTACCCACCATACTTTGTACGTAGACGATACGGCCGCCGGCCCCCGTACACCAACCCACCACGCGGAGAGATGACTGAGGTATGCTGTCACAGGCTACTATCCTGAAACAGACACCCAGTTGTCCCTAAAGTCGGGACCGTAATATGATTATGTCATACTCGGCTCTTAACCCTCTCCTAACCCTCACGTGGTTGTGACCAATAAATCTTGGTGTATCGGGGGCCTTGCCAGTATTTTACAAACTGACTCTAATAGGGTCCCATGATTGTTACGGTGAACTACCCGGTAATGCTCATTCATCATTTCAATATTAACTCTTTAAGCTTGCTAGTTTCATTAGAGTGGTGCATGTCACTACTGAACTATGGTTCAGAAGGCGTTTGACCAGTTTGATCCATTTGCTTTCAGGGAGGTGAGGGTGATGAGAGCCAGGGAGGTCAAGACCAGGGCAACAAACCAGCGAGGCAGAACTACTACAGAGGCTTCCGACCAAGGTTCAGACCAAGGTTTGCATGTTGGCTTCACTGATGTAGGGCTGCAACAATGGGCGAATAAACATTTGGGCTGTTTCCATCCTGGTCTTGTGTCCAGCAACTAAGATTTCTCTATTTGATTCTTTTACTAGTAGTAATCTCCACATGTTTGGATAGAGAAGCTCTCCTTTTGTTGCAGCCTATCCACAAATTGCTGCTGAAAAGCTGCAATTTGTTAGTCACTTGAATCCTGCATCTTGTTTTAGTAGATGTATTTTTCTGCATGGTATTTCTGCCTTGTAGTTGGTACCCTTATTGTTTGCTTATAGCTTCTTCCTTTTTGTTTGTTAACTTTAGGGGTCCACCCCGTCCCAGACCGGTGCGGGACGTTGAGGAGGACAAGGAGAATCAGGGCGGTGAAGGTGGTCAGAATCAGCAGCCCCGCCAGCGCCGCTACCGCCGCAACTTCAATTACCGCCGCAGACGCCAACAGACTGGTGGCAAACCTGGCCAGGAAAACAAGGAGGCCAAGACAGGAGGTGACACATCGGCAGAGAAAACGTCCGCTCCCGAGGCCCAGCAGGGTGGGGCTGAGTAGGAAATAACCTGCCCACCGGCACCTACCATCTTTTACCATCGTCCGGGTGAGTCTGCTTTGACCATATTCATAATGTCGGATTTTACATGTGTTCATTAGATTCAGCATCTGGGACTGAAAGCAAAATAACTAGGCAGCATTACAGCAGTGTAAAGCTGAATAGCTTGTCCTATACACTTTTTGGCTCTGTAGTGGACAGTCCGAAAGCCTAATCTAGTGGATTTGATTAAGCAAACAGTCTGGCACCACTGAGCTCTATCACTTTTGTCTTTTGTCTGAACAGCATCTCTGAATAGTGTCTCTGGTGATGCACATTTTTAGGCATTTCATTATACACCATGCAAAATGTCTAAATCCAAAAGGCTAGGAATGTTTAATAAAAACTTACAGTGGACTAATTGCTAATTTTCTTCTTTTACAGTTTTTTTGTCAACAAGAAGAAACATCAAATAAGATCTGAGCAATAAAGATTTGACTTGACGATCGTCACAAGCTTGCACCATGCATTTGACCAGATTACCACCGATGGCCTGCAGAATCTATGCAGACTTGTTTTTTTTCCATTATTTTTATGTGACAGCTACAAAACGTTTTGGGGAAACAGCAAATGTTTTTCTAAATCTGTCCTAAGTTTTTACACCAAATGGTTTTTAAAGATAAAATGGAATTTGATATCTGGTCAGTTTGACATTTTTAAATAACTTTTTATGTATTCAAACATTTTAACAAAATGCAAGCTCAAATAAAAGTCCAGAACCAGGAAAAATGTTTGGAGTGGTGGCTGTTTTTTATTTCAAGTATACAGGATATGGAAAAAGACACAATCTTTCATTTACAGAGGACACAGTTTAAGGTTTTGTTTTTATTCCCCATTTCATATAAAGATGAGGGACTTAAGCAATGGTGTGGTTATCATCAACTATATTTACAGTGTTTAATCAGAACTTTGGTCACTTTTTCACAGCACAGTAATAAAACCCTTTGTAGACATTGACAGTGTAGTACCAGTATTTATCCACAAATGTGTTCTACATCTAAAGATCATTTTACTGCAGCAAGTAAATTAAAATGCAGCTTAAAAACCAGCTAAACAGAAAATGGCTGGAGTGAGCTGTACAAGGTGACTAAAATGTACACTTGGCCAAGAAGTCTTTATGCTGCACATTCGTACAGGTGGACAAAAATCCTTACTGTTCAATTGTTCCTGAAAGAGATCGACACAGTTTCAAATAATGTGTTTTGATAGCCTGATGGTAGAGAGAAATGGAAGGCACAAGGTAGAAATATGAACCTGAATCATTGCATCCGAGACCAGAGAATAGCATTAATGATTGGTTATGGTTTTCTCTGTGCCCAGTCAATGTTTTTCAGTCGATAATGGACTGCTGGACCACATCTACTATAATTGATAGTTTATGTTTAGTACGATTCATCAGCAGTGCAATGTCTCAGACGTTGGTCTCTTTGCGCAAACGCTTCATACGCTGTACGTTGCTCTCCATGGCGTCAGGGTTGGTGATCTCTGTGGCACAGCTATCAGGAAACCAGCCCCTCACTCCATCTCGCATTCTCTCCCCATAGCACCATCCTAGGAGAAGATCGCTGTTAAGGTCAACTTTAAAGCACCTTACATTTTATTTTGCGCTTTTAACCAAAAGAACAGCGACACTCTTGTGTTTGATGGTGTGAAATTTGCATTGTATTACAGATTGGAAAGAAGTTAAGGTCTCACCCTCTTGTTTTTGTAAGACAATGACAAGCTCTGCCTCTTTCAGGCCCAGTTCATCTGGCTCCTTTGGCATGTAGGATTTGGTGGCCTCATACTGTGGCAGACCTGAAAAGCACAAGGCAGTGAAGTTCATAAAACTATGTTGAACAGCTTACTGTCCTACAAATGAGTAGGAAGCTAACTTATATCCAACAGGGTGTAAAATTACACCAAAGTACATACCATAACTTCTTTGGAGTGGCACACCCTTTGATAACAAACCCAAATGTCAACAGCTATGCTTGCTATTAAACTACACAAGCTGCAACCCCACCTCTAATAGTTTTGCTGTCGGTGTGGTAAACGGACTGGTTCTTCTGGAACTTTTCATTTTTAAAATACCATTTTAATGTCTGTATCTATTCTGATCTTATAGCAACAAAGACATTGGTCACGCCAGGCCAGGTAATCTTTGAATGATTCGGCTACATCTGTGTCGACAGAAAAAACAAAATACTTTTACTATTTGATGCTTTTGAGTCTAAATGGTAGGAAGTTTGAATTATTGGAAGCTTTTCTTACAAGTTCTTTATGGATCAAAGGAAATCTAACAAGCTCAACCGAAGAAGAAATAAACACTGCAGCTGTGTAAACAAATAAGACAGCAAAACTGAATGCAAATCATCTGTTTTCTGTGCTGCACTGTGCTGAGGAGTTCATAACAAATGAATAACATCTCAGGAAAACAAACACTGTGATTAAACTTATTATTCTTTATAATAATACAAGCTTACCATCAGTATTATTGGAGCCAGCTGTCTCCTTGTGTTCTGTAAGAGCAACTATCCATCGTTCCCGGTCCACCCTTGGTGATAGAAAATTAAAAAAGCACAATTAATAAAAAAAAAAAAAAGAAAGAAAGAAAAAAAAGGACTACAAACCAGTGTTTTCTACAGTGAAATTCATAACATGGGAGGATCTTAGGCTGCCATTAAGATTCATGGCAGTAGAGAGCGCCAGACACAAACTATTAGATGTGGTCTTCGAGGTGGTAAATGTAAATGTGATTTTGAATAAAGAACTACTATCAGTATTGAAAGAAAGCAATATTTTAGAATCACATTGTGATATAAAGCATTAGAAGTTGTTAGACCTCTGGGTAAGTAAACTTTTCTTTGAGATATATATAGCTGAGCTTAAGAGGAGTCTGAAAGTCACAGTACCTGGACTCAGCCAGTAGGGAGATTTGCTCTGCTCTCCCTTCACTGTTCTTGCTCATCAGTAGTCTAAAAGAAAGGTAGCTGGAGTTGTTCTTGGGAGACGTAGGCGCCCTTTTCTCTCCATCCTCACCCATCTCCACCTCAATATTCTCTAAAGTAGCGTAATCCAACACCACAAAACTCTCCTCACTGGACAAACAATTGGGAGAAAACAAACAAACAAAAAAACAAAAAAGAAAGTCCATCACATGGCAGTTTTAAGCTTATTGTGTTGTCTTGCCAAACTTGCTGTGAAACCTAGTTTATGCATGTGTCAATGTACCTAGATCCCAAGCAGCTAAAACTCCATCACTTGATTGATAATGGTCTCTCCTAGATACTATCACTTGACTTAAAAAAGTGTCTAAATGACTCCAGTGTTGTTCCTCTGAGCTGACATTGTTTGCTTTCTCCCTAACTCAAAACAGAAAGCTGTAGTCAGTCGAGCTGACACGCTGAATGCAGGATCGAAGAATCTCAAGTATGCAAGCACCACATCCATACTCTCTCCATGCTCTGTCCCTTTCCCTCCTCTCTTCTGTTTCTCATATTCTGTCAGCAGCTGGATCTACTTCGTATCCACTACAGTCACAAGGAAATAGCAAGCAAGTGAATTAAACTGTTTGTGGGTTTAAGTGTTCTCTTCTCTTGCCCACTTTAGCAGATGTCCAGGCATGTTCTACTGTACTCTACCATTAATCTTTTAGGTGTCCACTACTTATGGTCCACCAGGAATCATCTTAAGATACATCATTTGAATATTTGTCATCAAAATCAATGAAAAAACTCAATCATTACACAGGGAAAGCCTTAAACTAACTCTGACAGTCATCTTCATACTCAGCTTCAAAATTTCCCACTGTATCCAGATAATAGTATTTTAGGTGAATACGATTGTTGGCACTCCACTCACCTCTTCTTCTTGGTGACAATCAGTACATCGCTGAAGACAAACAGGTAGTAGCTTCTGGTGCTGAAAGCCTTCCATATGCTGAACTCTTCAAGTGAGAGGCGCAACTCACCGCGCTTCTTCAGCCACCGCGATGATGACACCAGTGGGAATGCCTGTCAGCATCAACAGATTTATCATTCCAGGTTAGCAAAGTGGACTCAGGTTTTATATGAATTTTTAAATGACATTGTTATTTATTACTACAATCATTTATGATATTTTACTAATCAATGTAACCATATGTATGTATCAGTGTATTCTTTCTTGACTGTGTGGAAGCACACCTTGATTTTACCAAAATCCATTTGTTTCTCGATGGTGTACATCTGCTCAGTTCGCTCCATCCGTCTAGCTCCATCATTGCAGCTAGTGACCAGCTGTTGGCATAATAATTTTAACAATAGCAGCATAAATGTCCCAGTCTGCTCTCAGATGATAACTATGAAGCTGCAGAGTGCTTTACATGCATACTAGCTGAGGTGTGCTCAGTACCTTATTGATGTAGTGCAATGCCCAGATAGCAGCAAAGTACTGCGCTGTTCCTTGTGTAGTTTTCTGGCTGATTGTCTGAGGAGCAAACAAATACCAGTTACTCTCTTGTGTATTAGTTAACACTTAGTACATAAGAGTCCGACTGATATACTGGCAGGGCTGATATACTAGTATCAGCATTTATAATTCAATAATAATATAGTCAATAATTTAAATAAAAAAAAAATGTTAAAGAAAATGGATGGATAGACACAAAGACTTTGTAGAAACACCCTTCAAAAACGTTTGTCCACCAGAGGGCACTCTGCGACTATCTTGCAACGCTACAAAAACAATCAGCTGATCTGAGCAGAGAAGGGCAGAGCATAAACAAGTAATCCACAACTTGTTGAAATAGTAAACCAGGATTATTTTTAAACTGCATTGTCAGGCTTCTGTTTATGTTTCATGTGTCTGAAAGAAAAAAATATCGGCTGATGTATTGGATTTCTACCATAACCTGTGTCAGTCGGGCTCTAATGAATGTATGATTCTGATTCACTAAAAGAGAAAATACACACAGAACCTGCTGACCATGAACCCATATTTTTTTAAATGTCCCTTTTAAGTTGCTTTGTATGTTCCACTCTTAAAAAACAAAACAAAAAAACTTTTACTCATATAGTAAAGCAAATCTTAAACTGACATCCAGCAGTAGTGGCAGTCTGGTTACTCGCTGCATGGGAAGGATGAGAAAGGAGAGCATGGGGAGACCTCTGCATTCACTGTTCATTTCGATTTTCTTCAGGGTCTCCTTGAACGCACTGTTACTTGACCTAAGAGATGCAGAAAGACACATGTTCAGCTCATTTAGCCATGTTACTGGAGAAACTCAATAGCTTGCTTGTTCTTCTACTCACAATAACTTCTGGAGGGTCCTCTGCTGAAAGGTCTCATTGGAGCAGTAGCTAATGTACGGCTCAAAGTGGTTAGCAGCGTGGGTCTGAACAATGTCGCTAATGTCCATGATCACTGGGTTGTCAGAGTGACGTTGTTCAAGGTCCTCAAAAAACCTGAGGGAGAGTTCAGTAACAATTTAAAAGATATGTTATTTCTCCCACCTCTGTAGGACATATACAGAGGGTGTTCAGGCTGAACTGACTGTGACCACTGAAGTAGTTAAATAGTTAATGCACACCCCCCCCCACACACACTGACCAATGATTTATTCAAGCACAAAAAAAACAAAAAAAAACAAAAAAAACAAAAAAAATCACCTAATTCAAGGGTAGTACCAGTGTTTTATCCACACATAACAGACTACTTAGCAAAGAACCCATTTTAAACTGATTGGGCACTTTGTTACTAGGAGCCTGTTGCAAAAACACAAACTAAAACCCAGTTGTTACCATTTCTTTAGTTGAAGCAATGAAAAATACTGTGATGACACTGTTTGACAGAGAAAAAAAAATTTCCCCAACAGTGCAATTAGGGAAAAATTAGATTAGCTGTGATTGTCAAGCTATTAGCTTGATGGAATTATGAACACAAAAGAATGCCATCAGATTTTGATCCACCATGCAATACTATTTGGAAAGCATCTGATCAGCAACAACTTCATCTTTCAGCATGACAATGATCTCAAACACACTACCAGCGGAGTAAAAGCACATCTAGACAGACAAAGCCACAATGAAACACGGTCTTGGATTGACAGATGGAGTGTGGGATCATTTTGACAGAGAACGGAGCAAAAAGCAGCCAACATATTCTTGAACACTACTTAAAGAAATGAGAAGAAGAGAGTTCAGGTTATGTTGAAAAACTAAGGTGGCCATACTCAAGCTTTCCTTTCTAGCACATTAAAGTACAAACGGTTTTTGCCGTGTATAATGTATTTCCATGTGCGTACATGTTTCAGGAAAGAACTGCACAAACACCTAACTCTTCTAACAAAATAACAAAGAAGTGGCTCAAGACTTTTGCACAGAACTGTATATTAGTACAAAAAAAAAAAAAAAAAAAAAAAAAAAAAAATATTCCTATGACTTTCACACCACAATCTAAAAATCAAAAATGACCTTTAAGTTACATCAAAGTATTTGGGATATAACTTCTATCACTGATCACAGAAATAGTTTGTGGCAATGTTAAGCAACCTTAGTAACAGGAAGAAACATCTTTTGACCTTTGCCTCACCGGTTTCGAACAGATAAATAACAAACATCAACATGAAAAATGACTTTTAGCCCCACTCTTGAAAAGTGCATTTTAAACAAGCAAAAAAGAAAATGAAACCTGAAAACCGCCCAGCCAACAAATCAACTACAGGGGACACACACACACACACACACACACACACACACACACACACACACACACACACACACACACACTAACTGAGACAGCAGCTTCCAATACACGTTCAGTAGTTTCACAGATACTGTTTTACTTGGAAACCGAAGAAGAGGCTCAAAGATGAAAGGGCATTTCTCTTTGTTAATAAAGTTGCTTGCATTACACATAGGCTGGTTTCAAACACATTATCATTATAAAGCCTGGGAATACCACTCTGAGCAGATAGGCAGCAGAACCAGTTTGACTAGCAAGTTTTAACATGTTTATGGGGCCTACAGGACACTACAGAAATGCTAATGGCAAATGCTCTACCTGAATCAACCTTTTCCCTTACAAGTAATATGTTTCAGATGAATTCGACATCACTGCTTTCCCCAGAAAAAAATAAAATAAAAATGAAGGTCTTTTTGAAATTAGCAAAATACAGTAATGATGACTATGAGATCCTTAAGAGTCATGCGCTAACCTTTGACTAACGTCACGGATGACGGCAATATTGGAGAAGAGGTGGTGGTGCTCTGTGGCCGTCATTGTCTTCCTCAGTGTTTCGCTTTCCTTGAAGTTGCGTACTAGGATACCCAGGCTGTGCAGGTATGAATGCTCTGAGGTGATGATCTCAAAAATGGCCTATCAAGTGAAGACAACAAGTTACACAACCAAGTAAATCGGAATGAGCCATTCACTCTGCAACATGTACTTGCTGCTGTCAAGTTCTTTCACTTTAATTCACCGTGTTCCTTATTTCATGTGTGTGATGTAGTGAGTTCCTACATATCCCAGAATTCCTTTAGAGAGATAGCATCTTCTTACGGCATTCTGCTTCACTACATTACAACCAGCCAGAAAACCCAGTGTGCAGCATGTAACAACATTATAAAACATGAGCGTTTGCTGCTGTGCATTCTGGTTTATCAAGGCTGCTGTGGTTTTCAAAAAAAAAAAAAAAACCCCAGGCGGTTCAAAGGGAGCAATGCCTAAATGCAGTTTTAGTATTGCAGATATTCATCTTAAAATTCACAGAACACTGAAGTGTAATGAATGCAAAACCAGCAGACACTTCACCACTGCTTGATTAGTAGCTGTGTGTTTTCAGCTGTATAACAGAATAAACACTATGTTTTACATTATCTTAGTTTACCACTAGTGTTGTGGTTAGAACCTTGGAGGAACGAAGAGGTGGGAACGACACACCTTCCAGGAATGACCAAAGGGCATGAGCTGAGCTAAATCTAACAAGTTCTGACTTGAAGCTTGAAATGTCAATAAGTAACACTGCGTGCTGGACTGAGTAAAGATCTCTGTTGCAAGAATCTCAAATCTTCATTACACTACAGTCTATCCACAAGGAGTGCAGCATTTTTTATTAACCTCAGCAATCCTGAACTTCAATAAAATGCTTTCATAGTTCCTAAAACATGATTTGAACGACTGCAGGAAACTGGTTCACCATTTAAAGTAGACCTATGAGTTGACCAAAAGTACAAAGGAGCATGATAAGCACCTGTGTAGCCAGAGAATGATTACATTCACAGGGTGTGGCTTTATTCAGGGACTGTAGTGCATACAGGGTGGACCTTTGCTATTGACACAACAGCTGACATCTCAGATGGCTGGTGAGGGAAAAATCCACCCTGGGATAGTGTTACACTGCACAGATAGTATCAGTTTGTGATGTTTGTTGGCTTTTCAGAAGTTTCTGGAATGAAATATAACTGGATTTGTTGTTACATTAACTTCACACGAACCCACCTTAGCGGGATCCTAACCTGCTTAGAGAGCCTTTAGACAAATTCTCTGAGAACAGGTTTCCATTCAGGAAATGAATTCAGGATGAACTTTTTCCCCCTAAACAAAAACTCTGTAAACTATTGGGCTAAATCAGAGTTTTCTTACGAAACCTTCAGTAATCATGTTGTGCTTGAATCCATTTAATCACCTTTTTAAAAAAAAAAAAAAATTCCCTGTATGTCCCCAATTCTACTAAACTATAAAATATGATAATAATTATTGCATTAATAAACTGCGATCCAGTATAAAAAAAACTATTAATAGTCACTGCATGTGTGGGGGTTTCTTATTCTGGTATCAGTTTTTATTGAAACCACAGGCTGTGGCAGCTTTTCTCTTTATCTGAGTGAACGGAAGCAGCATATCATCATATCATCATATCATAGTTTTTTTCTTCTTCTCTCCATTCTGTCATCAAGAATATTCCTAAAACATTTTATATAGCAAAAAAAAGTTGTCATTCTTAATGTAAACATTTTGGGTGAAATGCTTTGAACTTGTCAAATGTTTTATGGTTGCATTTATGGTTTATCCACGGAGTTTTAGTGGTGTGCGGTTTTCTGTAGCATGCTGAAGCACACCACAATCCCTCTCAGAAAAGGGGTCAGTAGTACTTGGAAGATGAGGGAACCGGTAAATCCAGTGTTGCAGCGTCGTGGAGAGTAATGACTCACATGAAAATAACCAAATTGGTTTGTATTGTAATCATCGTGGACTTGTTTTCTTCATGGCCAGGCTTTGTGATCACCTGATCTGTACTGCTGTGACACAGAGGTTTACTGGTCTCTCTGGATTCATCCAACTGCACCATCCACCATCAGCTCATATCGTGGCTGTCTTTTACCCATACCTCTACTACAAAGACTGAGTTTGTGAAGTGATCGTAAGGAGCAGCATCATCTTAAATTTAAGCTAATGATGATTGACCAAATTAGTTCATTAATCTTTACCACAAACTACTCAGTTCCACAGCCTGCAGTGCACATTTTATTCATTGCTAAAGAGATTTCATTACATAAACCAGATACCTTCAACAAGACAATATGCACCTACCCAGTGCTTGCCATATTAAACGAATAAACCTACTCATACAATTTTTACATTTCTTCTGGTCCTTAACAATGACCATAATCTGTCACCTTCCTCTGTGTCATCTCTTGTTGACAACTTAATCTGAGATTTGTTACACAGTAAAGTTAACCTTACCAGGCCAACCTGATATAGTAAGCTGCTATGTAAGCACGCACACTCTTACCTCCTGTCGCTTTCGCTCCTGAGGTGTGACCGAGTCCAGAATACCGGTGTCCTTCACCTTTAAAAGTGATATAAAAAAAATAATCAATAGTTTGAAACTAATATTTCTTTGAATAATTTTTTTGAGACCGTTATATAAAACATATTCAGTACAGTAAGAGTAAGTGTTTATATCAGATAACTTTAATTCAAATTGATTTGAAAAAAAAAAAAACAATGGAAAAAAAAAACCCCCAGAAGGCAGACAGTGCTCTCTGCGGAAGGAAGTGAGGACTGAAAATGATTTCTGTACTAGCACGGTGCTTTATTGATAACTGAAGATTATTATAGACTGCTCTTAGCCTATACTTGATTCCCTCATTGCATTTGGACATGTACCAGCTGGCTCCAGGTGAGCTGGGTTGGTCGGTAGCTCTTTATCACAATGCCCTGATCATTTGCAGCAGGCTCTGCCACCACAGACTCATCAAGGGACTCATCTTGGTTGGTGGACTGCAGCCCCCGCTCACGGATTTCCTGGTAGAGGCGTGGTGTAGCTGAGGACAACATCAACATCAAATTGAACTCAGAAAATTTTATAGTCATAGAGTCCTAAATGCACAGTTCTAAAAGTATCTACTATCATGATCAGCTTACGTGTGGATTTTGCTGTTTTTCACTCACAAATGCCACAAAAATGCCAAAGCTGGATTGTGACACCATACTAAGATGGATTATTTGAGAATGAAAACGAGGGAGGTGAGAATGTATCAGTTAGGTGGACAGCCGGTAGACAGAGAGTGTGTTAAATGTGCAGGTTAAAGATCAAAGAGCAGGTTAAACATCGAATGATCCTCGAGGACTTAAAAAGAAGCAAACAAGCAAACAGAAGTGTTGTTTAGGCAGTTCTCAATCAGCTGCTTCAGTATCAGTTTTATAAACTGAGTTTTCTTCTCAATTCCACATAACTAGATCTCAGAGATTACTTTAAAAATCACATCTCAAAAAGGAGACGTCGCAGTGCCTGACGGTTCGGGACAACCTTCAAGGCCCAGCAAGTAGTTAACATGCCAGGAGTGTTCAGGGAGAACGATTTCCGTTTCGGTCCCCTCCTTTCCAAGCTATGGCATGGAAATTATAGCTTTCTCTGCATGAGGTTTTCATGACTGAGCATACGATTAATTTGCAATCTAGTTTCAAAATGTCAAATGTAATTGGTATTTTCTGAGTATTTGTAGCCCTTTAACCCAATTAAGAGACGCAGACAACGCGGCGCACGGGTGGACATACCATCTTTGAATGATCCACGTTGTCTCTGGTTCCTCTTTCTCCCCAGGGTTCCCTAGAGACAAAACAGCAGTGCAGCCTGAAGTTACTGTGGAATAAATGTGTGTCACTGATGCTGATATTTTTTCCTTTCTTTCCTCATTCTGCCTTTAACAAACTTCCTGAACACTAGTCTAGTCGATTGTGGAAAAACGCCATCATCTTTATTACTAAAGTTGAATGTTGCTGACACTATTGGGTATTCCCCCTGTCACCTATTAAAAGGACAAGACTGCATCAGCTCTGCTCATTTAAGAACTTTGGTAGCTACACCAGACTGAAAGAGCTTGACAGACCCAGTCGAAGTGTATGTGTTTAAAGGTCACAACTACACAAAGAAAATGATGCTGCACATGCTCCAAGTAATTGGATAAGTTAAAGTATGATTAATTAGAAGGACTAGCTCGGATGCCTGTTTTTCTAACCAATTCATAAGCTAATATCAAACTGTGACATGCATACAAGTTCTCATCTAATTTGCAATATATTTGTGGCAGATGGGCAGAGTAGAGCACTATCCTTAGACCCCCTGGCCTCAACTTATGTACCTTACGTCCATGGGTGCGAATTGGGGCAGGACTGGGTGCTCTGCCCTCTCTAACAGGTTTCAGTTCGGTTGCAGTTGCTTGTTCTGTCGCCAAAGTTTCAAAATTCAAGCTAATTATTGCCGCTCTGTATGACTGGTTCCTGCGGTTCCTCCTAATACCAAAACCTTCTCCATCACTGTCGTAATCGTCCCAGGACACATCCGAGCGACGGCTTTGGTTCGCACTGCTGGAGTTCTCCAGTCCTACTGGGAATGTCACCACGGTGGTGTGGTGTCGGTTTTTAGGCCGGCTGGACACTGCTAACTTCTTGGGGATCATTTGCTCCTTGCCAACCTTCAGCGCAGCAGGACTTGTTGTGCTCAGAACCACCTGCTGAGGCACCGCAAGCCTGTCCACTTTATCATCATCCACATCCTCCGCTTGCTCCTTGGGTGTGGATGCTTCAGGCTCGGGTGTTGCAGAGCCTGGCGAAGGGCACTCATCACCCGACTCGTATATATGGAGTTCTGTGGCGAACTGATTTTCCACGATCTGAGGGACCTGGCAGTCCTCTGACTGGCTCTGAGACATGGCGTCCTCCTGTCCTAATATTGGCTGGTCTGGGCTCTTCAGCAACTACAACAATGGACAAAGTACAGAATTGAAAGGAGTTATAATGTATAAAGCAGGACCTTAAACAGAAACAAGGCAACAGTCTGGCCCTAAATAATCTCCAGTGACCCACCTTGTGATCCAGTTCCGCTCTCACACAAGCACTCAGAGTTTTGATACCCTTCAAACTCATATGAAGGGACTTAACCCATGAGTCACCACTTACTCCTACGCTGGACTGTAAATCTGTACGCTGCAGTAACCACAAGAAAAGAAACTTTTTAATAAGCTGGCTACTCCTGTCCTGTTCTGTGAACAGTCCAGCGCAGACCCATAAGCCCGTTTTAATACATGCGTACTTCTTATAAACACATCTCTATTATAAATAAGCCTGGCGAAAGTCTTTAAGTGGCATTCCTACCAGCCAGTGAGAAATCAGCTTTGCATGTGGGTTTCAAATATAAAATCCCGCTGCTGTAAATCCACTTTAAGTGTTTTGGGGGGTTTTTTCCCGTGCATTTCGCCTTACTCGCAAATTGATTTCCAATAACTTCGCTGCCTGTAAGACGGATTAGGGTGGGAGAGGGAAAAAATGTCTGCCTCGCATTCCCACAGTTCAAAACAGCGAGATGACACGCAATGCAAGAGACACCGAGAGAGGTCCAACAAACTGCCCTACCTGAGTGAGCAGAGCTTCTGACAGCAGCCTCGTTTACTCGCTGACAGCACGGGTCAGTCCGCCGGTGCTTCCGGAGCTGCTGTCCGACGCGCAGAAAGAGTGCAGCTTTTATTGAGCTGCAGCTGTACTACTCCGCCGCTTTCTGTCACATTCTCCGTCTTTACTCGCCCACTTCCTCCTGTGTTTGCAGGCGCCCATTAAAGCGAACCCTTTACGTCACTACAGGTGAGCGTCAATCAATCATTAATAAGCGACCGTTTCGATGAAAGCAGGACACAGCTCGCGAGACAGCTTCTCACGGATAAGCAGCCTTATATTTAGCCATTCATATTTAACACCTGCCCCTGTGATGCTGGATTATCCTATTTACCAGTCTCGTCTCGGTCATACAAACCTTGACTTTGAAAATAAAAATAAAAATAAATATATATAGGCTATATATATACATTATTATAGAGCATCAAGTAGAATTTTGACATTTGAGTAGCTGAAATCCGTTTGCGCATACATAAAGACAAAGTGTTCCCTTTTGCGTAAACTTGTAATGACAAAAATTTTTTTTCTGATTTTTGTATACCTGATTGGTAACACATAGCTACGTAGCTCGTTGTTCCCCTCTAGTGACCAATAAGAGGCATGACACTGTGTTCATCAAGCATAAATCCAGATTTTCACAAACTTAACCACAAATGAGTCATTAATAAGTAATACATTTGTTTTTTTTTAAAATGATTATTATTATATTTCAGTCATTTTTGTGCGGTAATCTGTTTTATGTACAAATCATTTTAAAATCATCAAAAAAACAACTCTTGTTTAAGCCGTGTTTGAACTTGCAATTTCCATTTCATTTTCCTTGTAGATTAAAAATATCACCAGCAAATATCTCCACAAGTCACTAAAGCTGAGCCAGCCTCAGACTCATGTTGCTCAGAAAGTAGAGCATAATCTGAAGGCCAGTGGTTTGATCCCTGGCTCCTTCACCCTTTATGTCAAAGTATCCTTGAGCAAGATACTGAATCCTGAATTTCCAGGATTGCACCCACTGGAGTGTTAGGGTAGGTTAAAAGAAGTGCTTGCATGAATTACTTCAAGCCTGGTGGGTGAATGAGTCTGGAAGTAAAGAAACACTAAACACTCAAATTGAGTAAAGTGCTGTGCTGTAAAATACAGTGCTGTGAGGAAAAAACCCCAACACAAACACATTTAATATGATTCAAATGATTATTGATGATTTCATTTACTGAAGAAAAAAATCTATTTAAACCTACCTGGTCCTATGTGAAAAAGTAATTGTCTCCTTTGTTAAATCATCATGTATAATCATGATGAATCAAACTGAGTTGAATTTTACTAGACACACTGAGGCCTGATTGCTACCAGATGTGTTTAATTAAAAAAAAAAATCACTTAAATAGAACCTTACAGATAAAGTGAAGTTTTGGTTTTGGTACTCTACAGTGAGAGCCATTATGAGAAACCTGAAACAGTGCACACTGAAGACTCATCCAGGAGGTCACCAAAGAACCCACAGGAACATCTAAAGAACTGCAGGGCTCAATGTCTCAGTTAGTTAGAGTTAGAGTTCACAATTCAGCAATAAAAAAAGAGACTGGGCAAAAATGGCATCCATGAGAGAGTTCTGCGCTCTACCTGAAAATCCTGAAGGAGAATGCCTGGCTGTCAGTTCACGCCCCGTAGCTCAAGCATATGCAAAGGGACAACAATCTGAAACACACCAGCAAGTCCACCTCTGAATGGCTCAAAAAACCCAAAATGAAGTGGCCCATTCGAAGTCAGAACTTAAATTGGATTGAATGCTCAACAAGTCTCCAATGTGGCTTAAACAAAACAATCCAAAAGCTTCACCAACAGTTATCACAAATGCTTGATTGCAGTTCTTGCAGCCAGCAGTGGGACAACCAGTTTTTAGGCTTAGAGGACAATTCATTTTTTGTGTAGAGCCAGTGTGTTCCCGTCCATATAAGATTTTAAGCTTCTTCAAAAAAAGTATACATGACAAGTTTGTATGGGAATTAATTAGTGTTGCACAAGTATTATATTTTTTGGAAAGTAACACAAAAAACGAAGCACAGATTTTCTCTTTTTTTGGTAATTTAAGATTTAATTTCTTCAACTTTAACAGTCTGAAAATATGATTACACATTAACCAATATTCTATTCAAGCAAGGCTGAGACATGTATTATAATGCAATGTGGAAACAATGAGGTGACAAAATGCTGAGGGTCACTATGTACACAGTTTATATATAAAGAAAATCAAATGGCAATGACATTTACACCATCCTCAATTTCAATATCATATGGCATCCGATGAAAGTGAATTAGAATATATCCAAGTGATCAAACAGTCCCATGATATTCATGTGACATCGTGTGCATACTTGTAAAAATGTCCATCCAACAAAAATGAAACATCATGTTTTTAACCACCGGACAAACACAGCATGATTTAATTTCATTTAAGAGCTTTACTCTCACTTAAATTCCACTGTGCAAATGCGTGAACTGGTAAAACTTGCAGTATGTATGTCTCCTCAGTTCTGCCGAAAGTATTCAACACAGCTTTTCCAAATTTCTATTTGTTGGCCAAACTGTGCCCAACAGATGTGCGAATCATTAAGAATACTTGAAAAAGAAAAATCAGCTTTTTTGTAGTCACTGGTGTCGACTACTGAAACTGTCGTTTCACAAAATTTGTATCGTGACTATGTGTGTAAGCAGATCTGCTCATCAAAGATTTAGAGTCCAGGTTAGTGGGACAAAGACCGGAACATGACACAGGACAAAATGTTGTCTTTTCTCGAACTTTTGAAATATTTAGTGTGAAGATGACGACTGCTGTAAGTTGCCGATGTGCATTTCTTTTAAAGGCTATGCTCACATAGAGGATGCCTAGTAAGACTTTCTGTGTCTTTTCTTTTCTTCCTTTGAGAATATCCAGGAACCCCTGGGTCAAGTATGCTTAACAAAACAACACAACTTGATACGCTTTATGCAACACATGCACACAACATGTAACATTCGTGCTCAGAACAGCTTAAAGTTTAAAGTTTAGGTCACACACTGAAAAATCTCATTTGGATCCTTTTATCCTTTTCCAGTGAAAATCAATCTATATCATTTTGCATTTTCTTTTTGAAAAATAGGATATTTTATCATCTTTTGAAATCCGCTGAGAAAGCACGACAAGCTTAACTACGAGACGCTGATACGTTTGAGCAGAGATTTTGCTTTAAAAAATTGAAAAGAATTGCAACCGTGGCAGTAAAACGCTTCTATGAGACTGGTACAAAAATGTCATGACTAAGCCATGATGGAGATGTAACACTATCTACATATAGAATGCATTAGCTGCTTCATGAGTATTTTTTCCCCATTCATTACATAAAGGTGAGTGAGTCTGGCATATAGGCTTAAAAGTAGTCTCTTTCTATTATAAGTCTGTTAAATGTTCTAACTTTTGTCTAGTCTAGTGATTTGCAGGAAAGCGGATAGATGCTAAGTTCAGGACACATACATTTATCGGGTCACAAGAATCAGTGCATCTCAGAACTGTTGTTAATGTTAAAAAAATGAAGAAAAAAAACAAGATTTTGTGTCAATAAAACAGGTGCAGGGTCATCCCAAGCTGAGCCTCAGAGCCCGTGTGGACAGCAGCAGCCACAGCATGGCCCTGTGTGTCTGGAGGCCAAAGAGTAACACACAGTTTAAAGGAAGACCAGCTTTTCCCCTGTGGACCTGTGCAGTGTGGGATGCAGGATCAGGGAGGGGGAGGCATTGGTATAAGTTGGGGTGGGGAGCGCTGCAGGGCAGAGGATGGGGAGATGATCCTGTTTACTATTTGGGTATATCCCCTTTCTTCAAAATGAGCTGCCGCTGCCAGGGCGCCAGTTTGGTCTCGTCATAGCCTAGGTTTCGTATTCGCTCCAACTCTGTCTTCTCCTCGATCTCCTTCACCTTTTTGGCCTGCTCCTCTTCTTTTCTACGTGCACCCATAAAGGATAATTCACAGTAGTTAGAGTTGTACAGTAAATCTTCAGTTTATAGTTGTTACTTCTAACATATGCAAATGACCACATCTCAAGACACGAAGCACTCAGAAGCACAAACCACCACCAAGGCATCTCACTTTTTGGGCAGTATTTACTGTTAAAAGAATAGTACTGTATTTTCTGTATATTACATTTTTTTTCTTTGCTCTTTTTAAACGTAATTAAAGAAGTTTTTAATCCATTGATCTCAGACTCACAGCACCTAACAAATTTCTCATTCAACACATTTTTTGTTACGTGTTGTATAAAGCAGAATGAATAAAATTTTCTTACCTTTTCTGTTCCCTGTCACATCAGGAGATGGTGAGCACAAGAAGACAAGGTTTAAATATCTTAAACAGCAACAGCAGTTAATTCACAAGTTAAAGCAATTAAATGATAATTTTAACACGTGCAAGTGACAAAATAGGAAGTACACTTTATACTCTAAACATCAAGTTCAAATTGTTCAACAATAAATGTCACAAAGAAGGCTAAAGATCGCACAAATCTTGAGGTAAAGCTGAATTAGTCAATATATTTTTGCTTCCACTGGAGGAAAAAAATGAATGAAACCTTTCATGTAAAGTTCTCGACTCTTTTACTTCTTCCAGGCTCTGATTTATGGATTTAAAAACAGATACAAAACTAGCCTTTTACTTTTAGTGCATATGAGCATATGACGCACCTGCAGTTTTGATTAGGTCCAACATTTTCCCAATGCAAACACAAAAAATACATTTAGTAAGCTGGGTATTTCTGAATATTTGCAGAAGAGCAGAAGAGCTTCTTGAAATGCAAATAAACAGTAAATTAATAAAGAAGGCCTGCAATGGCAAGAATTTAAAGTGCTTTCCTGTGAAAAAAAAAACTCTCTAGTAACAAAACCCCCCAACTGGTTCGATGTTTTGGTGGCATCACAGCCACTAAGTGTTTTCTGCCAACTTATTCCAGCCCAGAGCGCCTTTATGTCATCCATTTGGGTTAAGCACTACTAACCTGCCACCAAAAATGAGATGTGCTGAGTAACACTGGCTACTCACCTCTCTTCATCCATTTTCTTCTTCATCATGTCTCTCCTCCAGGCTGGCATTGACGCCAAGCGTGCCGCCTCCTCCTCAGCCTGTAAGGGGACAGAGGGGTCCGGGGAGAGACAGAGATAGGGGCCCACAGCAGTCAGCAATGAATTTGTACTTTTAAAGTATCTTCTGTTGTGAGGAGACTTGTGTCAAGTTTAAGAGAAATCGCGAGTGCAAAATGTGTACTACATGTATTTGGTAAATGTGAGCAAGTTCTTCAGTCAGTTAAGTAGCTAACTCTGCTACAGACTTCACTTGCATCATCTTGTGTGCAACCTTCTTCTTTAAAAAAGTAGTAATCTCAGTCTTCACCTTTAGGTTAGCACACAGTCATGAACAGATGTGCCCCATGAGATCATTTTTAAAATATCTGGTTATAATACACCTGGATATAATAATAGATGTGTTAACATTTGAAATATTTGGAAATTACTATTGAGTCTATTATATTAAATTAAAGGTGATATTGAGATGATTTATGTCGGTAGCACTGCATAAATCATCACTAAAGCAGGCAAGCACCTGCATAAAGAACAACTGTAATGAAATGTTAGTCCAGTCTGTTTGTTTGTGCAGATTCTCAAATGTCAGTTTTAAACAAATGGCCTTTATGTAAGACTTAAGAACCTAAACAATGGTAACCCAATATAGTTGAAACTAATGTATGAATTCACCAAAACAAACAGATCTCACAAAATGTCTGCTTCTGCTGTTTGTTTAAAATGAAACAAAGCCTTTGAAAAGGACAGTGTTTTACAGGATATTCTCTGTGTACACATATGGTAACTGGATCCCTTTTTTCCCTTTCAGGCTGTAACTGGAGGTGGAGCGGGAGAGAAAGAAGGCAGCCATCTTGGATTTCTCATCTTCGCCCAACTAGACACATTACCCTTCTGCATTCATTTTACTGAAGGATTTCACTTGCCCTAGCCAGTGTGAATCCAGGTAAGATTATCTATGGAATTAATATTTAATGAGTCCCCTGGGAATTTTGCCTCAAAAAAAAAAAAGAAAAAAGAAAAAGAAAAAAACATGGAGAAAACAAACCAAAATAAACAAATTTACACCGCCCCCCACCAAAACTCTTCACCAAAAAGTAGCTGATAGTAGCTATTAAAGGTTTAAACTAAGTGTGATCAAGTCAACTGGCAGTTAAGTAAGAGTGACAGTTAAGCCAACCAATTAAAAAAGAAAAAGCTGCAAAATACGAATTAAGCAGCTCTCTTGATGGGCTTAATAAAGTTTTTTGGTTTTGTGGGCCATATTTGTAGTGTCAGTGGACATCCACAAGGGTCAGAACACACAACCCTTTGCTGTGCCTGCATACTGTTTGGGATTATAACAATTGTAGGCTATTAGATTTATAAATTTGGAAGTGTGAAAATGACATTGTATTATTAAGATGAAGTTATTGCCTAGACTTTGCTGTGCTAGCAGCTATTTCAATAATCAATAATAGTTTTAGGTAATTTTATTGAATCTAGCATTATTTTTTGTCTAATGAAAGAAAAATAAACAAATAAACTGTAGTTCAGTCAAGACTAATTCTGTTGATACTGTAATTACTACAGCAACTTGACCTCCAGTTCCATATATGCAAGAGCGCATTGTGCAAGCTCAGCAGATTACATCATAGTCTATTATAGTTTTGCCCATCTGTTAAGGCAGTGTTGTTACTAACATCACTCTTTACTGCATTGTGTACGTGCTCCAACTCTGCCTGAAATATTGTGCAAAGGGGAAAAAGTTTGATAGAAAGTGGCTTTAGGTTTACCAGCTGACTGCCTTCTCGTGCGACCTGCAAGTTGATAAAGATTCACTGTAACCTCCTTATGGCTCCTGTAAGCCACAGATAGAAGGACAGCAGGGGGTGTTAAGAGGGTTATTCCAAGGTAATCTTGATGCAATAGAACAGACACTATGAGAATAGTGTGCAGTGTGCGGTTTATTGCATCGACAAGCACTGCACTTGAGGATTACACATTGAAGAGTGTGTGTTTGACAGTTGCTCTTTCATTGGTAAATCAGTGTCGTTATGTAAGTTCTCAAAAGGATGGAAACAATATCTTAGGTAATCTATTGTTTTTGCCTTTTTGCCACACAGGTGCATCAGTGCAAAAACTCCAAATGGTTAATTGCTGCTTAAATCTGCTAATCCCCAAAAATGACAGTTTTATTTACTTATAACACCAACCTAGAAACCAATAAATAGAAGAACATGAAATCAATTATGGAAACTCTGAGCCAATATTTGAAATATACTTATATAATAACATAAGCAAACAATGGAATAAACACCATAAAGCAGTTGTAACATTTTAATGTGATGTTTTATTTAAGTTAAAGCTTTGACTGGTGAATACTTTTAAATATGCTCAGAGAAAATAATTGTAACTTTTGAACCATTTTCACCATATTTCACCAATTCTGTAATGTTTATTAAAAGGCACACCTTATAAGTAAATAATCCACTTGAATTTAAACAAAGACATTTGTGAACCACTAAGTAGTTCTAAACTTCAAACCCACTAAAGACTGAGCTACTTTCTCTTTCAGTTCAAGCAAAAAGGAACCATTTAGACAGTAAGGCCATTTTCCCCTTCACTAATTATCAAGAATGAAGGTAGAACAGAGGCCAGATGCTGCTCACTCGCTGTCACTTGCTGTTTTTGTGTGAGTTCACTGGCTAAAAATGTGACAAAGAGGAGAAAAAGGGACACGTTTGATCATGTGCATAGAAAGAAAGATAAATGGAAATGTAACTTTTATGTAGCAAAAACTGTGTGCAATTCCATGTCATTTTTTAAAGTCGGTGGAATATATGGATGTTATCTATAGACCTGAGTCTGTCACTTAAAAGTGAGCCACATCTTCTTATGCACATTACTAATACCAGTGCCAATTAATCACCTACTGTATGAAAATGAGATGGGATAAAACCCTCACATAAACGCAGTCTGAAATATTCAGTGTAAAACAACTATGCAGAGTTTTACTAATCATCCCCATTACAAAGATGACCCAAAGAAACAAACAGCATTGATTTTTATGGCAAATCTTTTCCTTTTAAACTTTTTTTTCCTTTGTGTTTTGTGGCAATCAATCATACTTCGTCTGAAAAGCTCTTGGTTTCACACAATATGTGCATCTTTTGTAATACAATGCATACTTTCCTCCACTTAAACATACAGAAGCGATAATGTTAGCACAGCAGCATGGATGCTCTTTGCTGCAGTTAAGTCCATTACGTGACATGACCTAAACATTAACAAAGCAGATTAGGTTCTCTTGTCAGCATGTTGCACTGTGCGTGCTAGTTTTCCACAATTGATCTTAGCAGTGAACCTTCAGCACAACCTTAGCCTACATAGCTATTAGATATCAAAAAGTTCAGCTTCCTTTTCTTTCCAAAAAGCAAAGCTTCGGTCAATGTATTTGATGATTTCCTCATTGCTGAACTCTTTAAGCTCATAGATGACTTTAATTGAATCTTCATTGGGTTCTTCTTTGGGTGGAGGTTTATCAACGTGGGGTTCTTCTTTGACTTTAACAGTAACAGGTTGGGCATCTTTCACTGGACATGGTGTTGCTGTGTCTGGAAGTGTCTCAACTTTAGCTGTTGCTTCAACATGTTGCACGCTTGCCAAGTCCTGCATGTGGTCCGGCTCTGAACCTTTCCCATTAGAAATTGCAGGCTTATTTAAACTGACATTCCCCTGAACACTGTCCTCCACTGAGTCCTTGGGGGGTCCCTGCTCCACACACTGACCATCGTGAGCCACAGCAGGTGACGAACCTTCAGAAACCCCCGAATGTGAGACTGGTAAGGAGGGTTGTTGTGATGGTGCAGGTGGTGCAGAGTGTGCATTCGAAAGTGGGAGTTCAGGAGGTGGTGGGTGGGATGGTGGGGGAGGGAGTGTTTCCTGCATTGACATTATGGACATGTCAGGAGACATGGAATGTAGCGATGCTGTCAGCATGCCTCCTCCCTCACCCGAGTCTCCAAAGTACTTGACTTTTATGTCCTCAAAACCATCCGCCCAATCTCGCTTCTCGCACTCAATTTCCTCCATGACCTCCTTGTGAAACTGCCTTATGACCTCCCATTTGTGGCTGCCAAGACGGTCAAACATCTCATAGCATAAAAGGTGTCGGAATTTCCGCTCACTTCGAGACATGTTCATTTCCAATAGCTGGAAATAGCCAAGCATGAAAAGGTCAAGAGTTAGGCTTTCATAGCTCACAGTTAACCCGTTGATGTGTGGCAGGAAATGCTGTGGCCAATAGATCATCTGAGCACGACTCAGCCGGCGGATCTGGCGTGTGGGCACTTGACTCATGATTGCCCTCCAGTGGCCAATCAGATTCCCTACTACCTGCTTTGATTTCATAAATAGGAGGAGTTTATCGTCTTCACTGTGCATCTCTCCACCAATCTGTGCACTAAATTGGCTGTAGTCCTCCCAGTCCACATCTAAATGATTTCGCCTCCTGCCAGTATATCTAGTCTGATAAGACTCAGAGACTGTATACTTCCGCCAATGTTCAAGGAACAGGAAGACAATTCTCTCTTTCCTCATTTCAATACATTCCTGGACATAGCTTAGATCTGTCTGCACCTCCAAGCTTCTTGTTAGTTGATCATTATTTAAAACAGGGTCTGCAGAAAGAACCTGGCTGAACTGTTCAATATTAGTTGGTGCCATTGCCTCAGAAGACATATATGTCTTAGGAGCATGAGATGCGGTGATAGCTGGTTCTTCAACAAGTGGTAAGACTGATTCCTCCACTGAAGTTAAACCACCATTGGTATTGGATTCCAGTATGGAAGCAGAGGAACAAGGGACCTCATCCTCACAGACTGTCTCTGGATGATAACTAGACTCACTTACCACAGGGAGTGACCTCTTGCGTTTGTAAACCCTATTTGCTTGGTTATCTGCAGACTGCGGCTGATTCTGAACTTCATAATTAGCCTTTAGGTTCTTCACTGAAACGCCGCACTGCTTTATTTCCTTTTCTACATCCTCTCTTGTTGAAAAGGATTGAGAGCGTCCCATAATTCCAGCTGATCCCACTGACTGACCTGTGCTCACATTTCTTGTGTCTTCTTGGGAATATCCAGGACATATAAGATCCAAGATGTCTATCTCTTTGCCTCCCAGAGTGGCAAGAAGGATAGCCATACTCTTTAGGAGGGTAGAAATCTTGCTGCACCAGGCTGGAAGATCTTCAGCTTTGCCATGCACCTGCTTTGGATTGACTGAGAAGTGCCCCTGATTGAGAGCAGCAGAAACTGGTAGAAGCTGGTGAAGCTCCTGCTCCAATTCACTCAGTTCCTTCTCGACTTCTGATACCTTATGCATAACCTGTAGGTTCTCAATTTGCTTCTCAATTCGGTTCAGGTCGGCCTCAGTCATCAGTTCACCAAATGGGCCCAAAATGGCATTGTGGGCGTGGGAGTAGTGCCATTCCAGAGGCTGGTACTGCCCAGTTGATGCAAACTAAATCAGAGGTCAAAGGAGACCAATAGGACAAGGAAAAAAAAAGGAGGAAGGAGGGAGGGATTCCTTCAGCTTGAATTTCCTGGTACGAACACACGCTTCAGTGCAAATCCATCCTAACACACAGGATTTACATGGATTTAGTGGTGCAATGGCACTGCCTGATTACAAGCACAAAGCTTTCCAATGGAATTTTGAGTCAAAGAACAGTGACTACTTTGTTGAGTTATATGCGAAATTATATGTCAGCTAGACCAATACTGGCATGCAAGAGTTACAACATGTTAGTATTTGTATTTTAGGCACTTAACACTGCAGATGTTTCACAACATTTGCGTAATGCCTCTTAAAAGGCTCTATTCTGTTTTTATGAGCCAGTGTTTACTTTTGTCTGATATTTTTTTTATGCATCTACACAACACTTCTACTACAAGGACACTGACACTGCAAACCATTGGCGTTACTCTTTATGAGATCATGATCTGCTCGCACCCTGCCAGCTTCTCCCCCCCAAAAAAGATGTTGGGGAAATTAAAAAAAAGACTGCTACAATGATTAGATAGAGATGATTTAAATAAAAAAAAAATCCTCAATGGACACAAGTTTTCAGTATTGTTAATATGCTATTTGTGTTACTGTTGGTATCAATAATGGTTGACTTGTAGTGTGAATGGACTCGGCATCACACCACTGAATCAGCATGTAAGAACTTGGAACAGCAAAACTCCACCATCAAACACCAGCCCACACTGTGAACCCATTAGTCAAGTGTGCCAAATTCTGTGATGGTTGTTGTAGCCAAGTATTCAATTCAGTGCACTCCAAAAAGGTCTGCTATGGGCAAGAAGTACAAATACGAACAAGAAACATGTGAAGAAATGCAAAAGAAGTGGATAAATAATTGAAAAATGTGAGAACAAGGAGATGATCATTTTGTGGACGTGAACATGTTTTCATGTGTTATTAGCTTATGTGTTACCAGTTTAATGTTTTTATGAAAAAAATGGAACTAAACAATTAAAACACTGCACGTGAGCAGTGTGTTTAAGCTTGTTGTTTAGTGGTGCAGCATTACAATTCCTTAGATAGCAGTAAATTATTAATCAGTCAAATTTAATCAAGCATGTTACATACTACTAGGGTCCTTCTTGTATTACACAGGATTAGCAAGTGTTCAGATTGTTCCGGTACAAACATCTTGTCTAAATAGTCATAATATAGTGCTATGACTGTGCATCAGTGTATGCTGGCTGTAGTCCTTGAGAAAAATATGACCCCACTGAATGCTTAGCTTTAAACTAGCGACTTCTAAGAAAAGCTAACACAAAGAGCAAGAATGATCTCATGCAAAAATGGAACTAAATTAAACATGCCTTCGCACAATGCCAGTGTTCAAAGCATAGACAGTATAAAACATGGATGTAGTTTCTGGCTAGGAAGTGCTTTAAACCTGCTAAAAAGTCTATTTTTGCAAATCTTGTTCATACCATGTTTCAAAATGGCAGATTATCTGTGAAAATGTCTTGTGGTTGCCAGTGAGTATGTGGTTTCACAGTCAAAACTCCTCATCACATCCTTTTTATTCCCAAAATCAAGACGGTGATGGAGAAAACGCTCATCTTGAGGTTTCAAAACAAGACTGCAGAAGCAGTGGGTGATGTAACAGTAGCTACGTCCATCTTTTATACTGTCTGTGGTTCAAAATCACAAACTTCCACGCTCAAATCCAAGCAACAGCTATCCCCTTTGCTTTGCTCATGATCTGAATCTGAAGTCACTTCTAGTCATTTTTACTGTACACTGTTAAATTTATAGGCCCACAAATGGGATAGCTAATGACACTCAGCCATTATGCCTACCTTGCGTTTGTGCTCTTCTTCCTCTTGCATCTTGACCTGAAGCTTGCGCACCATCACCTGCCTTTTCCATTCAGGGATGGCTTTCCCTTGTTCATCGTGAGTAGGCACTAGAGCCTCAACATCTGTGAGGCTCGTCTTCCTCCCTGAATCCGCTTTTGCTGTGCCTCCACCACTGTTCCCATTGATCACAGAGTTGGAGGACAGCTGCTCGTTGCTCCCAGATGTTGACACGGTCCTGCCAGATCCGGAGCCAGCGGGGCTGGGGCTGGGGCTGGGACTGGGGCTGGGACTGGGACTGGGACTGGGGCTGGGGCTCGGATTGGTGGGTTGTGAGGTCACTGGTGTGCTGGTTGGCGGAGGGGATGGCGGTTTGGCTGGTGGGCTAGATGATCGACTCTCTGGAGATGTAGAGTTTTCCTGAAGAGAAATAAAGGCACAGATGGAAAAAAACAAACAAACAGGAGTCACATAAATTTTAACACATGTGGCTAAAAGAGAGTGAGATTTTGACTTTCACAAATCAGGCCAGAATGTGGTTAGATTCACATATAGTTCATTCAAAATAGAGAGCGTGACATCAAATCCACAGTTGATTGTAAAAACTGTGAGTTAACTTTCAGAACGATCCCTTCTGCATGAGTCACTGTCTGTAGCTAAGGAAGCTAAGTGACCTACATTGTTTCCTGTGGGCCCGCTGTTGGAAAACACAGTGGTGTAGCCTTTACTGTGAGGTGTGGGCTTGAGGCTCTTCCCTGCCTTGATCTCTGCCAGCAGCTCCGAGTTGTCGCCGGTGGGGGACATCATGTTGAAAGATTTTGCGCCTGCGGACAAAAGGACGGAGCAGGCAAGTGAAACCAGGTAGAAAGATTGAGCAGAGAGAGATGGATACAGACAGACTGAGAGAGATAGACTGATGAGGAGAAGAAGGGCTTGAGTGGCATTTCACTGTTAAATATTTCATCCAATCAGCAAGGTAACAATGCTGACCTGGAGCATGTTGGACAATGATGGGAGGTCATAATGGTATTCTAAACCTCACTCATGGATAAGCTAGATACGTTTCTTTTTAGATTTGATTACTCTGGTTGGCATCTGCCTTTATTCCTGCTGGGGTCGAATGTTTGCTGGAGACGTAAATATCGTTGGGCAACTGTTAAATCGGCCAACAGCTGGAGTGAGCCAGGATTAAATGAGGATGAGCAATTAAATATACTTTCATTACAGTGAACTCAAAGAACAGAGACACACATTCTCTTTCATTGTCATCTGACCATTATCGTTACAGCTCAGCTGCTGTTAAACACCCTAAAAAGATATACATTCAGTTCCCGTTTACAATAATCTACTGAATGAATCCTTCAACAAATTTAACTACACTTCAACTTCAAACTCTGTTTCAATGCAATTGAAAATTAACTTCATTTTCACTTTTAAAGGAAAAATAAAATTGGTCCTATGCCAATCAGGCAATGTCAAAATATGCCGCTAATTTATGCAATTATACATATAGATCAGCTTTTCAAAATGATTATACTAACCATAAAGAAAACCATAAAGTACTGCATGCAAGCACCACTGCAGCTGTCGTTTGAGTTCTTAAGCAAGAAAACATTTAAAGTGTAAATGGAAAAAGCTCAAAGATGATGCTGTAGTGCACAACAAACAGTTACGCATATCTTTTTACCAGGATTTAAATGTAGAATATTTTGAAGCAAACGCACAAAAGGACACCTCACCTGTTTTTGCGAATGTTTTTTTCTAGGAAAATAAATATCCTCAATCCTTCATTGTTTACTCATCCTCTATGTGCAGAATGGAAAAAAACAAAACAAAAAAGAGTCCTACTGAAAAAGTGCTCCCTGTTGAGACAACCGCAATGCTCCGGCCGGACACAAAGACTCGCTAGCGTGCCACCCCACCTCACTCTCCCTGCTCTCTCTGTCTCTCTCGTGGGGAGGAGAGAACAGCTTTCCATTAAAGACCTATCATCACAGTTGGGGGAAATCTAAAGGAATCACCCGTAACTGGAAGTGACAGCCAGCCATTGGCAAGCCAGCTAGGAATTAACACACACAAACGCACACACGCACACCGTGTTTCAATCCCCGGCTTCTCAGTGCCCACAGCCAGACCAAGATTCAGTTCGCTCGACCTGATAAACTGTTTCGAGACACATACAGCTGTCCCTCATATTTTCTGCATCACATAGAGAGAGAAAGAGAGATAGAGAGAGAGAGAGAGAGAGAGCGAAAGAGCGAAAGAGAGAGAGATTTGCCTGTGTGTGACACCACTAAGCCTTTTTACAATGTGTGCTTGATTGAAACTGTGGCCTGTGTAAAGCTTCAGGATAAAAAAGAAAGAGCTGAAACACCTTTGACAGCTATTTAAATTCATTTTAAAAAGCTCAGTACATCGCACGAGAGGTACAAATCTAAAATATCCTGGGCTAAAATGTAACTAGATCAGTTGCACATAAGCATGATTAAATGCTTTTTCAAACTTAAAAACAGCTAAACAACATTAAACAGCTGTATCTTTCAAAAAAAAAGACACATTCTAAGTTGGTGTGCTTGCAACTTTTTGAAAAGAGATTAAAATGTGTGTTTTTGAGTCTTTGCTAGTACGATTGTATTTAGCCTGGGATGTGGGTGGAGAGAGGGTGGAGGTTTGATGAAGAGACTCACACAGTGGGCAAACAGTGTGACATGTTCCTATGGCGTGTTGCTGTTAAGGTCAGCTATGACCTATGATATAAAAAGCAGGATCCTTTGCACCCTTACAAACAGAAAACCACAGGGACACAAACCTCTTCATTCAGCCGCCTGGTTTGTTGCTCCAAGATTAATAGAAGGTTTTTAATTTTATGGCCTGTTTATCACTACTGGTTAATTCTGTTGAACAAATCATTAGATGAAAATGTGCGCAGTACAATATAAAAGGTAAGCGGTTGTTCTCAATAGAAGAGCAACAGGACAATAAAGGACTCGTAACCATCGCCATTGTTGCAGCAGCATTTGGAATTTGCGACTTGTTCTGCTGCTGTGGCGACAACGAGTGTTTGAGCTGTAAATTTATCTTAAGCTCTCAAACGAGTTGGTGGTGTTTCATTTTATGACCACTAAACAACTTGTTTAACAGTGTCACGCGACTCATGCCATTAGCGAGCACACACCACTCTTTAGCTTTAAGTCTTTTATTGCTCTCCTACCATTGGTCGGCAGAAGGAGCATGAACAGATAGGACAGTTGGATAATTGCTGAACAAAGCATACAGATAACATAAAGAGACTGTAAAAAGGTATAATTGTCACTTATGCTATAGCCAGGTTATATTTTAATGGTGCGTTTACTTACAGCTTTGTTTAAGGTAACAAAACGCCTCGCCTGCTGTACTTGTTACAAAATGTTTCTTAATTAGATTGTAATGTTGAATTTTCTGTTATTCTGTGTTTTATGTTGCCGTTTCACTGATTCTGAAATCTTAGTAAAAATCTTTTTTTTTTTATGTTGTTTTACCTTGAATACAGTCACTCTGCACTAATACTAGTCCTCACTGTATTGACCATGCGGCATTGGGTAAAAATAGATAAAAAAATGTAGGTAATCATTCAAACATTGCCTTTGTTAACAGCAATTACGGTCACATTGTACTTAAAAGTAAATTTCTTTCAGTTCAGTTTTCAAAGGGTGATAGAACAGCTGCTTTGATAAATTGGATACATATGGTTTGAAATAACATCTCATATAAAGTTATTTACATAAAATGCTATGGACAGGTTAAAATGCTCTAGAATTTAGACAAATGTTATAAAATGTCATGTAAGTGGGAAGGACAACTGTGAACTCTGAACGTATCTAAACAGGATGAAGTGATTTAGCTTAAATGCAATTGATTCGCAGTCTCTACTTACTCTTCATCTGTCTAAGTGCTCCTCCCTCAGCCTGTGAGGCAGAGTTATCTCCGCCTTGACAGAGCACATGGTGGCAGGCAAGAAGAGGGAAAAAACAAAAGAAACAAAACAGAGAGAAGTGCATGGAGAGCAAACAGGAGAGATAAAGAACATGTAAACAGAAACGTATAAAGCAGAAAAGCAATGCTGAATTGAAAGTGACAGTTTATAACCAGGCGACATCAATGTATTTAGAATTACAAGAGAAAAAAGTATTTTGTATGTGTCACTCTTCATGTAATATCTTTATCAGGTAAAACTGATATCTGCCTATCATTAACAAATTCTTTAAGCAAAGATTTTTGGTATTTTTGCTCAGTTTCCAGTTTGCTTTTGTAGTATACTGACCAATAGTATAAGCAGGAAGTTATGTATGTAGACATGTATGCAAAGAATGGCAGATGTCAGCTCCAAGAACTGGATTTGTCATAATCAAATTTAGGAACTTCACTTTCACTGAATTTCCTTGTATATTAATGAGTTTCTAGAAAAAGGAAATGCATTAATAAACGTTAGAACAAGATAAATATTTTGTTTTTCCGATCACAAATCTTAAAACACTTATGCATTTTAAAATTCCACATTTTTAGCACTTAAAAAACAGCCTTATACAAAAGTTAAAATTTCCCTGCAACTCGAGCGGCATGTGCACCGTCAGACTGCATCATCCAGTGCGTCCAGGGCACTTAAGGAAATGGCTGAACACTAAACCAGTTCTCAGGGTAATGCTAGCGCTACATCATTAATTTATAATCTCTTATTTAGAATGCTAGGGTCAGACTCAACTCATCTTTACCCAGGGTGATTACTTTGTAGCCATTAATACACCAGTCTCTGCTTTCTAGGACTAATATAGCAGGAAACAAAGATGGGGGGAAAAGTATTGAGATTAGGGAAAAAAGCAGGTTTGGTTGACTTACTTCCTGATGACGAAGATGGGCGTCGTTGATTGGTGGGCGTGGCGTTGGCATTATTTTGAGGGGTTTGTGTCTCCGGAGGCAGAGGAGGAGGTGGCGGGGGTGTTGGCATTGGATTGCTTGGGGGAAGAGGTGGTGGTGGAGGAGGTGGTGGTTGAGGGACAGATTCCTCTGTAGTCCCATTTTCAGAGCTTTGGGCGGGATTTTCATTTGGCTCCTCCAATAACACAGAACCCTGAACCAGCAAAAGGGAGAGCAAAAAAAATGTCACTCATTCTGCATTCTGAGGTTTTGTCTTAAAAACGACATTGTTGTTAACTGGAAACACTGCTTTATCCTGAAAGAATTAAAATAACACTTATTTTTGCTCCACAAATTAAATATTTTTTTTGCATACTCTTGAGAGTTTCTTTGCGCCTTACAAAAACAGTTTGTTTTTTTTCAGTGTTGGAAATATTAAAAAAAATTCACTGGTGAAAAAAAGATGCCACGACATTTATCTAAAATAATATCTGAGAAAGCTTGAGATTCCTGCGCTGAGGCTTGACAGGCGCAAATGTATAGTGGCACCATACCTCAGCTTCCTCCTGTCTTTCATTAACTCATAACAACACAATGCCTTTTGCTAATAACAGCTAATATGACATAATCTCAAGGGGGAAAGGTCTGAGGGGAAAACAGCCATCTGTCACTGCCCCACCCAGTGCATACGTCTGACACACTCTGAAAGTGTGCCGTACCTCCTGTGGAGACAAATTAATAGACCATGACATTTAACTCGACTCCACCGCTCCATT
Source organism: Astatotilapia calliptera (assembly GCF_964374335.1). Lineage (NCBI taxonomy): Eukaryota > Metazoa > Chordata > Actinopteri > Cichliformes > Cichlidae > Astatotilapia > Astatotilapia calliptera. Next base: position 30,691,903 of record NC_137441.1, read on the forward strand.
ATTCCTCAGACGTGTGCTTGTCATTGTTGCCGCCTTTACTTTTCAAACCCCCCAGAGAGCTGGAAGGGGGTTGGCCATGTCCAGATGGGTCTTGGCAGCACGTGCCGCTTCTGCTGATTAGCCAGCCCATCTGCTAGGGTTGTGCTGAGACCAGGAGGGGCCCCGCTGAGGCCTTAATTGGCTCAATGAGGATTATAACCCATGTCATCCAAAACACCCCCACCCCTGATACCCATGAGATTATAAGAACACCTCTCTAGGGATGTTGGTGAGAGTCTGCCAGATTCTATTCATTCAGCTGCCTGTGAAGGTATGTGGCAACAAGCACACAGCTTATATTTAATACTGGGATTGACATGCAAATGCGAACAGAAATTTTCCTTGATCAACTTTTCAGGGCACCTACAATGGCACATAATTTTGGACTAACCTTTTGTCCTTTCTGGGGAAATTCTGTTGTGCAAGCGCATTATGTCAATGGTGACCGAGTAGGCTAATAAATAGTGCCTAAGTCAATAAAAAAGCATTATCAAAATGTTTGCATTGCAGTCTGATGTACATGTGGGGGATTTTATTACAGCCTAACACATACAAGCTGGCCACTTATCTAACAAATACGTTCAGCTTCAGTGGGATTCTCCTTTTTGTGTCCCTTTCGTTGGTGATTTCTTGCTAAGTGCTTTGTTGTCAGCGATCATACTGAGTTTGATCTACTGTAGCCTCTTGGACAGTTTACACAATGGGGTGGAGACTCAAGAGGCAATGGAAATAAGGGGATAATTTGGATCAGGTGGCAAACAAAAGCTCAAGAGGACGCAACATTATATAACATGCTGAGTGGCAATGCTTAGGCAAATAGTGGAGCCAGTTTTGTAACCGAATGCCATCGTCAGCAAGCTAAACCTCAGACTGGAATGACCTTATAAGGAGTTAAGAAAGGAAAAAGGAGAAAAGGAGCCTTCATGGAAGAACCAGGGCACACTATGTCAACCCACTACTAACCTTACATCCATCAGACATCAGCTCATGTACTGACTTTCAATGTCACCAAAAATAGTGAGATAACTGAATTATAACAAAGTAATATTTATTTTTATATTTTTGTATAATGCACACAATATTAAGCTGCCTTGTGTTAAAAAAGGTATGTCACATAAAGAAATAAAAGCAAACATACCAGGGCAAAAAAGCATTTTTCACACACATTTCCAGAAACATATAGACAAGTACATACATTAAAATAAGAACCTATAATACAACAAACATATATAGAGGCAGACATATTATTATCATTTTTAACCATGTATAGTTTGCAGAAACGGCAGAGCTCGGGCTCACCTCCTCGTTGGGTGCCATGATTTTGCTCCCACAAGGCTCGGCCGTGTCGCTCCCCAGGGTTTTGTAGTAGTCCCCAGTGCTGGGCTGCTTGTTGAAACTCCTTGACTTCCTGTTTGAATCCACACGGCGCAATTTGTCGTGGCTCTCTCCAAGAGTCAACTGATTAAGAGATTCAAACAAGAGAGAGAAAGGAGAAATATAATTTATGTTGTTTAACCCACCGACTTTCACAGGAGTACATTAACGCTTTTTTTAAAAGTTTGAAGTGCATGTAAAACCAGTCAATGAATGATTGCTATCGATAGACTGATTATTGGAATTGGATGCAAAAATGTATAATCATTTATGTTGTGCTGAATTGCATTGAATTATTTTATTGTGACTTATAATCATTGTCAATGCTTTGGGAGTGAACCTTTCATTCTGCGATGCTATGTACAACATATTTACCATCTTTTATTCCCAGATTAGCCTTCTCTTGTGACCAAAGTGGCTTTATTCACTCACAACACTTCACAACAAGGCTTTAGTTTGGTTCAATAGTCATTGATATTTCATGCTAAATTTGTGGAGCTATAGGACATAATGGTTCACATGCAATGCAACTTTTACACCAGCGTAAGGGAGACCGTTCTTTAAGAGCAAGGTCAGAGGTCACTAACTTGAACCTTTAGTTATGGGCTCTCACTTTCCACTCCGACATCTATCCAACAATTGGAGCTGTAAAGCCAGGATATCAAAGCTGGTGTTAAAAGAAACTGTGTGGGTTAAAGCGTGCATATACATGAGAGTTACCAGGTTACTGGACAGTAGCGATGGATGCGATCACATTGCATTATGACTAACATGCTTTTCCAGTCTTTCTGTGGACAGATTTTACTAATGCAAAAAGCCTCAAATTTGCATTTACTCAACTCAAATCATGTTCAATGAAAACTTTTTAAAATTGAAATGATTGATTTTCAAAAGTGTACACTACAAAATGTGTGTAAAAGACAACACAGCACATTTTTAATGTTTAATGTCAAAAATGAACCTTAAAAGCTTTCAGCTACAAGCGTGCGAGAGTCGTTGACGGAAAAAAATTACAATTACTTTGCCTTTCAAATCCAGGGCTAGGCAACAGACTTGCGGTCATTTACATTGTAATGCGTGCATAGGTCATGGCTTCGCACAAAATCCAGACAAGAGCACAGTGTTTAACATAACCAATAATTGACAGCTGACCCCTGACCTCTCCTCCTCTGTGGTGTCATGTTCTGAGTTTTTATAAGCCTATTTAACTTTGTTGACTCATGTCTGCTGTCACAGAAATGGTCCCTGAGCACTCATCAAGTAGGAGAGTAATGTGAGCTGGGGAGTGCTACAGATGGTTTGTCATCCTCCAGGGAGGTGGGTCAACAATAGCAATTGTACAAAGCATTATAGCTGCCCCCCGCTCCCATCAGCCACAGAGAAGCATACACACAGACAACCTTTCTTCCCATTATATAGATCTATCTCTCAGCATAAAGTCATATGTTTTATACACACGCACGCACGCACGCACACACCCACAGATAGATAGATAGATAGATAGATAGATAGATAGATAGATAGATAGATAGATAGATAGATAGATAGATGGTCAGTATGCCTGACTACTGAAGGTTGTTTAACCTGTTTGTTGTTGAAGATGTTTAGCACATTTGCATGTAGCCTTGCAAAACGCACGGTCGTATTAAAATATTTTGACATCCTTTAAAAATTAAAAGCAAACTACTCAAATAACCTTTTAAAAAGTAAAGTAAATCCAACTCTAAAATTCAAGCATGACTTTTTATGCAACACACTCATCGTTCATACAGCGGCTTAAACTGCTCCAACCTGAACCTGGAGATAATATGTGAAACAATTTGTAGCATCTTTTTTCTTCATTTTTTTCCACTACGTGACAGCACTTTTTCCTGTTAACACCTTACCTCAGCGCTGAGAGTCCTCTCTTATAGCTCTCCTCCAGTACAGACAGAGTCTCATCCACAAAAACCCAGCAGAGCAAAGAAGGTAGCTGTCACCAGATCCAGAGCTTCACCTCCTCTCTCCTCAGTGCTATGCCTGTCACTTTACCTGCCCTCTCAATTTACCTACAGGTCTCATCAATAACCTATTGGGCCGGCCACAATGCTGGCAGTGATGTCACCACTAACCCGTAGACCAACCACTCCTCAACTCTGCCCGTTTCCTCTTATGCAAAACACCAACACCCATGTGTTTCCCTGACCGTGGTCAGTCACATGCAAATCTCCCAGGCTTTAGGATTATGAGAATTTTCTAGCTTTCAGGGCCCAGAATTAGCAGCAAAGATCTCATGTAAGTGAGAGTTCAAAGTCCAAATTTTTCCAGAAGGACTGCAGATGCACCCCCCCCCCCCCTCCTAAAATATCTTTTAGTAAGCTTTTAAAATAATTTTTTGCACATGAAGTTCCTTTACTAGATTATGAAATGGCACCATTCACTGTTTCAAGGTAATTTGTTTTCTTTCCGACGTATGTTGCGCACAATGATCTTATGTGTGCTTTCATTGTTAAATGTTAATGATGGCCGCCCAGGGCCGGTCACCTGGGTACAAAGAAGGGAGGGACGGGTGGGGGTACTAATTAAAAGCTCCACATGGCTGACGGCACATGCTCCTAGCTACAAATACACACAGAACTCACCATGGAGATGATCTATGGCGAAAGGACACTTTCACTAACTGTGGACTTGATGACAGCGAACAACAACCATACACACGGCCCCTGTCTGAACAATTGATTTTTTGTTTAATATATATGCTTGGTTTGAGTGTTTTGTGAAAGTCAAGTAAACTTGTAACTGGAGAGAGACTCATATATTAAATAAATTCACATGTACTGCAGTGTTGCAGACACTAATGTTTATGCCAGTCCTAATGGCTGCTTCTTGTCAACAACATTTTTGAGTGATCTTGGGCCAGATTAATTACTGGCATTAAGATCAAACCCATCAACCATTGTTTGTGCGTCAAGCCAGAGCCCTGCTACGGTAATGAGCATATTCTTTGCCCTTGTTAGCAATGCTAACACAATAACATCATTGTGGGTATAAGACAAGGCACATTGTTACATAAGAGTTATAGCTCACTGATTAGGCACAAGGGAAAATAACAGCTAATGGCTAGTTTATTCCCCCCCCCCATCCCGCTCCTTCTGTTTCTAGTCTTGGTCACATCATGTCACTTTTGGTGCTTTCCCAAAATTAATGACATCTGAAGTTTAACTAAAAGTGAGCATGTTGAAGCTGATGTTGTGTGAAGTCACATTAAAGAAATCTTCTGCTGGTCTTGCGATATAAATAAGCCAGGCTGTGAAACCCTATCCCTGCTGAGATAAATGCACAAACACTAATTTATATAAATATGGTTGCTTTCATTTTTCTGTCAGATTTTCCTCCATAGAGAGAAAATATTTGCACAACCTCATGGCACTTCCGACAAACAGCTTTTCCTCAGCTGAACCGGGAGCTTACCAGCGTCTCTTTTTTTTGGGATTTGTTGTCCACACGGCGCAAGTTGCTTTTGACTTTAAGGAACTCGGCTGCCAATGGCTCTTGTGGAGGCTGTGGAGCTGGGTAGCTGGGGGGTGGAGGGGGTGTCGGAGGAGACTCTGGGGGAGGCGGTGGGGGAAAGGGGGGCGGTGGTGGCGGAAGCTTGGAGGCTCCATCATCAGGTTCCTCATTCTTCTTGTGCATATCGGAGCTGATGTCTGGGTTTAGCATATCCATGTATGCCTGCATGTCTGAAATGGCTGTCTCTGGTGCACCTGTGAAAACAACAGCCTGTTACAGGAAGGAAAATGTGTGCATTTGTAAAACATTCCCTCCAGTCTACATCTGATTACACAACTGAGAGATGAATGAGAAACATGAATGTCACACTAATGACGTCTGCACACAAGCCACTAGGGTGCAGCACTAGTATGGCACCTTTGACATCAAGCGACAGCAAGAAAACTGCTCCGTGCTGTTTCCTGCGCTTTGCTGACTGTACAGGGAGTGCAGAATTATTAGGCAAGTTGTATTTTTGAGGAATAATTTTATTATTGAACAACAACCATGTTCTCAATGAACCCAAACACTCATTAATATCAAAGCTGAATGTTTTTGGAAGTAGTTTTTAGTTTTAGCTATTTTAGGGGGATATCTGTGTGTGCAGGTGACTATTACTGTGCATAATTATTAGGCAACTTAACAAAAAACAAATATATACCCATTTCAATTATTTATTTTTACCAGTGAAACCAATATAACATCTCCACATTCACAAATATACATTTCTGACATTCAAAAACAAAACAAAAACAAATCAGCGACCAATATAGCCACCTTTCTTTGCAAGGACACTCAAAAGCCTGCCATCCATGGATTCTGTCAGTGTTTTGATTTGTTCACCATCAACATTGCGTGCAGCAGCAACCACAGCCTCCCAGACACTGTTCAGAGAGGTGTACTGTTTTCCCTCCTTGTAAATCTCACATTTGATGATGGACCACAGGTTCTCAATGGGGTTCAGATCAGGTGAACAAGGTGGCCATGTCATTAGTTTTTCTTCTTTTATACCCTTTCTTGCCAGCCACGCTGTGGAGTACTTGGACGCGTGTGATGGAGCATTGTCCTGCATGAAAATCATGTTTTTCTTGAAGGATGCAGACTTCTTCCTGTACCACTGCTTGAAGAAGGTGTCTTCCAGAAACTGGCAGTAGGACTGGGAGTTGAGCTTGACTCCATCCTCAACCCGAAAAGGCCCCACAAGCTCATCTTTGATGATACCAGCCCAAACCAGTACTCCACCTCCACCTTGCTGGCGTCTGTGTTGGACTGGAGCTCTCTGCCCTTTACCAATCCAGCCACGGGCCCATCCATCTGGCCCATCAAGACTCACTCTCATTTCATCAGTCCATAAAACCTTAGAAAAATCAGTCTTGAGATATTTCTTGGCCCAGTCTTGACGTTTCAGCTTGTGTGTCTTGTTCAGTGGTGGCCGTCTTTCAGCCTTTCTTACCTTGGCCATGTCTCTGAGTATTGCACACCTTGTGCTTTTGGGCACTCCAGTGATGTTGCAGCTCTGAAATAAACCTCTGTTGACTATTTTGAATGAAACGCTTGATTGTTCGATGATCACGCTTCAGAAGCTTTGCAATTTTGAGATTGCTGCATCACTATTTTTGACTTTTCTGAGCCTGTCAAGTCCTTCTTTTGACCCATTTTGCCAAAGGAAAGGACGTTGCCTAATAATTATGCACACCTGATATAGGGTGTTGATGTCATTAGACCACACCCCTTCTCATTACAGAGATGCACATCACCTAATATGCTTAATTGGTAGTAGGCTTTCGAGCCTATACAGCTTGGAGTAAGACAACATGCATGAAGAGGATGATGTGGACAAAATACTCATTTGCCAAAAAATTCTGCACTCCTTGTATTATTGCTGAAATGCCATAATAGTAGAGTCATGATATAGACTGAAGCAAGCCTTTCATGCAACATTCTTATTATGATGTGATTAAAAGTATATGTAGCTGTTGATCTGATCGGCATTTGTCATTCTGAAATGCTTGAAAAAGATACACATTATATCCTTAATGTGTAAAGAGCAGCAGACCTGTGTGTGCAACTGCGCTCAGCTGAGCAGGTGGGCCTCGTGACGTTGTCAAGCTGCTCCTCTTCTCCCCAGTGCTGGACTGACTGGAGTTGGCTGAGTCGTAGTTGGACAGGGAGCTGGATGGTGAACCGATGTCAAAGTGTGCTGCCTGGGCGGAAGGAGGCATGGTGGTGTTTGGGGAGGACAGGCCAGAGTCTGGCTGCTTGTACTCAAGGTCCGTCGAGGGATCCCGGGACAAAACGCGGTGCTCCACACTCTGCGAGGGGACGAGTTTTATGAACATTCAATTTTCACGATTGTTCAATTTATTCTACTTGGTTGTCTGATATATAGATATCATTTCCACATTACTAAAACAAAGCAAAAAGCATTTGTACATCAATTAATTCTTTATTAATCATTAATAAAACACATCTGGTTCATTAATTTTTAGATTTAGAAAGATACAGGGTCATTATGGCAGGCTCATAAATTTGTCTCTTATTAAAATCTACATGTGCATTCATCAGCTGTTAAATCTCACTGCTACTCAGTCCCTGGTGACTTAACGAGGAGAAGAACAGCATTACAGGCACACTAATGAAACACCTCACAGCTAGTGAGAATGGCTCTGGGGATCTTTTTGCTTTTCCCACAATGCAGGACTCAATTGGCTGAATGCGCCCCATGAGAAAGAGCACAAGAAGAGAGAAATATGTCATCGATGCCAAACGAGCTCTGTGAGAAAGAATTATTCCCCTGGCCACTCAGGAACTTCAGAGGGTTAAGGCCATGGAGAGCACTGTGTGTCAGGTAGCTTGACTAATTATCTGAGTCTGAAGTCTGTCATGGGAGGCAGGTTCATAGAAAGCTAAACATTATTGAAATATCTCCATTATTCATTCATTCTATCTATCTATCTATCTATCTATCTATCTATCTATCTATCTATCTATCTATCTATCTATCTATCTATCTATCTATCTATCTATCTATCTATCTATCTATCTATCTATCTATCTATCTATCTATCTATCTATCTATCTATCTATCTGTCTGTCTGTCTGTCTGTCTGTCTGTCTGTCTGTCTGTCTGTCTGTCTGTCTGTCTGTCTGTCTGTCTGTCTATCTATCTATCTGTGGGTGTGTGCATGCGTGTGTGTGTATAAAACATATGACTTTATGCTGACTTCTATCCATCCATCCATCCATCCATCCATCCATCCATCCATCCATCCAACATTTACATTTTTTTTAGACATGTACTCTTACCATGTTCTCCACAGTGTGCAGATACTTGGCACACTGGGAGTGGCCATTGTATTCGGCCAAGTCTGCTGCAGTGAAGCCATCCTGGTCCCTTATGCCCAGGTCAACTCCATTAACAACAAGGATCTGACAGCACTGAAAAGCAGACAGAGAAAGTTCCAGAGTGGATTGATGTCAGTGTTTGTGAAACAGGCTGCTTAGACTCATCTTCAATTAGCAACGATAAAAACTGTTTACACTCCACTCAGTTCAGTGTGACAGACTCTCAACATGTAAAATGTTTGACATATTGAGTGGATAAATGCAAGGCTTAGAGTACATGTTAACACAAATTGTGTTTTGTTTCACACTGCATCAGACCAGAAAAACACCATATTATATCACCACACTCCCTCACTGATCAACTAATTAATGTAAATGTCCTAGCTAAAAGCAAAATACTTAATGTAGCAGTATCATGCTTTTCTTTGATCTTCTCTTAGTTATCATTCATTTTTCTCTCTCTCATGAAAAAGTTTCTGTTTCAAAGTCTACAGAAACTTGGAAATAGTTTAAAGCATGAATTTAACAAGCTTTCTACCAAGCACCAGTGGAAGCTGGAATAAGCTTGTTGTTCTCAGACTGAGCAACCTTTGTTCTGCCCTATTGACTTGTGTTTCAGTGAGCTTCTTAAAAGTCCACACTGATCAACTCTTTTGTAAAAAAAGAAAAAAAACATAATCATGAAAAACATAGTTTTCTCTATATACTTCAACAATTCTTGAAAGAGCGCTTCTTTACACATATTCTGCTACTGTGCTGATCCAATAAGACCTAACACACACCTCAAGTTCACCATTCTCTGCAGCATCATGGAGGGGGGTCCCTCCCCAGTTGTCAGTGACGATCTCCCCACCATGCAGCAGAAGCCAGCTGAGGACCTTTGCGTGACCACGACTGGCTGCAAAATGCATCGTCGTGGCTCCGTCACCATCTCTGTCTGTCAGGCTGATCTCGGTGAAACTCATCTGCAGGAAACGAGATGGAGGTTAATGCTTAGCAGTCATCAGAAAGATTTCAGCTGCTTTTGGTCCAATTTTTGTGACTCCAGTAGTAAACGGTGGCTTTGGCACATTTTTCAAGTAAATGATGTAGGAAAATTTTGGTTAAAAGTTCAATTATGATGTGACTTCTGGTGATATCACAAGCTATTTTAGATATCACAAGCATATTATACTAATACTACTAATATTAAGTAATTTGCTTAATCATAAATATCAGTATTGTACCTTCACTTGTTCCGTTTAAAAAAAACCCCCACAATTGGCGGAGAAAAACTATTCCATTATTAAGACATGATCTACAGTGTTCTGATAGTCCAACGCACCAGCCAGACAATGACAGTGTTATGGCCCATCTGGGAAGCAGCATGCAGAGGTGTCATCCCATCATTGGCTCGAATGCTCGGATCCGCTCCACAGTCTTTGACCAGGTATTGGACAACCTCCAGATGGCCTTCCTGGCAGGCCAGGTAGAGTGGTGTGGCACCATTTTTTGTTTGGGAGTTGACAAGGCTGTAGGAAAGTGAATCAGTAAGGAAAATGAAAGACTTCTGCATAATAAGAAAAATAAAAACCAAATTGGTGATAATACAGACCTGTAAAACCCTGTTTCAATGTTATGCTTTAATGTATCATGAAAGAAAAATAATCTGGTTCATACCAGGTTCTAAATTGGTTTAAAACAACCGCTGCAGAGCAACAACATGTGATATTTGACGTTATTTGTGTAACAAAAAAAGTCCAAACTTCAGAAGCAGTGTGAGAAAAGCCAAGTACACCACATGATTCAGTAGCTTTTAGCAAAAGTGACATGAAGGGATGGTTTTCTGACATTGTTGTGAAGGAACTTTGCCCCACTCTTATTTACAGTATTGCTTTAGTTCATTGAGATTTGTGGGTATTTGATTGTATACAGCTCTCTTAAGGTCCCACCACCGTATTTCAGTCAGGTGTTAATGACTGACCAATACATTCTGTTGTAGATTTGCTGATTTTTCATTTTAAATTGTATTTCAATTGTCACAAAGGCAAAAAACGAAACAAAAAAAAATCTCTTTGTGGCAATTCTGACAAAAGATGGCAGTCTTTATACTGAAGAGAAGAAACCTGGCTGTGTCTGCTCCTTACAAGATGATGGGTGTGCACGTTATTTGCCAGCCAAAACATCAGTTTCGTCATGTGTGCACAGAGCACTCTATGAAAATAACCTGAAACAACACAAGCCTTATCTTTTTAAATCTTCATATGTAAGCAATGGTATTAATCTAAAAAACTGAAAGTGTAAGCTGTAGTTAACAATTAGCTGGGACAGGAAAAGATACACTTGTCAGCATCAACATGCAGCTATTTTGAGAACAGACAGCAGTGATGCACAGCCAGATCCTGCTCACCTTTATTACCCTTGGCTCCGCCTTCAATGCAAAACCTCATCTGATGCTTGTATCCCTTCTTGTCCCAGATCTTTATAGTCACAATGGGAGGTCAGAGAGTGAACAAACATATCTCCACTAAATCCTATAAGGTAGTGCTTTATTTGGACTCTGACAAATGAGCAAGGAGTCTCTTAAGAGGATTATCACTCCACTGGCTTTACCTGGCTTGCTTTGTGCTCGTCCAACAGTGCAAGTAGAAAAGACAAACTGAGTAGCCAGAGAGCAACAGAAGTTGAGTAAACTGAGAGGCAGAGCTTAAGTGGATGGTTGGTTCCTGCAGAGTCAAACACAAACCTGTCGTGCTTTCCCTTAAAAGGATTTGCCTCACTTAACGCCACATGTGAATGACAATCAGTCAGGTCCTATTCTGAGACAGGAAGAGTATATGCTAAGGAATAACTTAACCTTTGAAGATCAAAAAAAGGAGGGCCTATTGGGTGACTGAGAAAAAAGCTCCAAGCAGAAAAAGTACATACTAAATATTTCAAAATAAGAAGGGGAAGTAATCTGCATTCCTGTCATCAGGAAATGGGCAGTCAAATTATTTATTCATGAGTGTAACAAAAGTGGGAACAATTTTATCTGCACACAGCCATCCGTGTAGAAGAAAAGTTCTATTTATCATTAATCATAGCTGAAAATCTTGATGGTTACCAGGCTAACAAAGCACAGTCTCCCTTTGTCACAACTCTTCAAAGTGAATAGGCTTGAATTCTCTCTACCAAAGAAGTGGAGAACTGGTGTAGATTTCAAAGAGCTAAGAAAGTGCTTAGCCTTGTGTGACAACACAGCTAGCAAGTGGCACAAGGGACGCTACCTCGTCAGCCACTCATGTACACGGTAACAAAGACCAAGGTTGTCTTCATTACTAGTAAAGTAATTGATGTCACACTAATGGCCTTCTTGCTTGATAAAAGCTTGTTACCTGCTCAGTGGTTTTTCCCATCTGAATAATGAAAAATATCATATGATTTATTTAGCTTCCCAACCTGTGAGTTCTTTGTATGAAATTGTATGTTTTTACATATTTCACAATGGAAATCGGATGGCACAATACTTAGCTCTAATCTGCACCTTTTCTATATACAGTAATTGACAGCACAGCCACAAAGGTATAACTGAAACAGCGATATAAACCAGCGGGAACATACAGGGATGTCTGATGTGGTTCTACATATAAGCAACACTTCTGGCTTACATCTCTAACTGATACTGTGCATGATGAAAACTGAATAAAATATACTTTGTTTGGCTTCGTAACCAAACATTATTCATGTTGAAATCTGTGAAAGTATTTATTGATTCACTTTAAGAAACACACTGCACAGATGTTATCCTGATGGCAGGTGTGCTACCTACTTGATAAAGAAAGAAGTCTGACAAAGAAAGCTGTGGCTCAGTTGCCCACTAATCTGAAGGTTTGATCTCCAACTGCAGTCTGTGAGATGACGTGACACTGGGTACCTGATTTGTTTTTATCATCTGTGAATGAGAAAGTGAGTGTGGGCTGTAATTTAAGCACTTTGAGCGGTCACTAAGACTAGAAAAGCACTACAAAAATGCAGCCTGTTTACATTACTGCCCCTCAGTTTAAACCTGTTTTTATTAAAGAGAGCAGAAAGTGGGTCTACTCAACATGTACCAAGACGTTATTAAGAAGATTTAAAAAAAAAAAAGTGCAGCTAAGCCACAGGCTGACTAAAAAACTCCACTGGCCTGTTTACCCTTTACTTTCCGTGTATCTGATCACGAATTCAAACAACATTATATATAAACAAGTCAGAGACAGAATAAACACCAGTTTTGAGCTGCTACACCTGTTGGACTATAACAAATATGTTTTTCAGAGAAAAATGAGAGAGCGTACACATCTTTAGAAAACACACTTAATGTTCAATAATCTTATTAAGTACTATGGTCTAAATAAATGTTTAAACTAGCTATAATGTTCTGTCTTTTCTTATGTTTTTCAGCAGGGAGGTTTTCCCGTGCTCTTGATGCTCAGATCAGAGACATGAGCGACACCCGACCCAACACAAGGTTACTTCTTGGAGGGAGAGGACATGCTTTGTTAATAGAAATGGGTTTACATTCTGGATTTCGCTAACCATTTCAGTCATAACCACTCCTGTTTCAGCAACTGCTACGCAACAAATCTGTGAAAAGCAAGAAATGAACAAGCTGATTTGATGAAAGTAATCAAATATTTGATGCTTGTTCCTTCTGCATGTTTCCAGAGGAGGTTAAGGCGGCCACTTTTCTGGATTATCTTAATGCAGAAGTGCAACCTTTTCGACTGCATGAAGAAACTGTGGCACGACCAAAGATCTTAAGCTGCACTAATAGATTGCATAACCTGTCTGTAGCCTCTCACGCTCACTCCCTCCTTCACCATCTTACATTCATTCACTCTTTTGTGTACTGAGGCTATCAGCAGAGACACAGCCCAGGAGGGTTTTCGTTTTGGTTTACTGGGACGTGGGTGGGGGTGAACTACCAATTTAGATGTGTATTTGAAACCCAACAGACACCCTGGAAGTAAAGACACTAATGCGTCCCGGTCTGATTGCGCACCCAAACAATGATGTTTGTTACCATTCAAAGGGGTGTGTTCTTGCTTTCATGAGTTCATGCGTATCAAGCTGATTTTTTTTTAAAGATTTAAGCTAAATGTTTTATTTATACGGATGAATAACCAAAAACACACTATTTATCAAACCATATCCACATCGGTCGGTTGCTGATAATTTGTCTTTTGGGGGATACTACAGACAACTGATGAACAGTATTTTGTAGTTTGCAACTGGCGTTAGGCCCTGAAACTACCAAATGACCTCCATAAATAATGATGACGATTTTAAAAAAGAAATTCCAAATTTGGATTCATAAGACGTGTTGTCACTAATTTGCAGTCTAGTTCTTGTGTAATATGCCATACCTCAGCCTTTTCTCCCTGTTTGCCTTCCTTAAGAACAGCTTATTGGCAGCCACAGAGACCATTTCTGATGAGGGTTTAGTGGACAGTAGATGGATTAACTGAAGGTCCCTGTGTCAGTTCCTTAAACTACTTCCTGTTCATCAGGGATATGATTTTTAGTTTCTGTTCATCAGTTGTATGTAGTTTTTAAGGCCTGGCACTTCTTCTTATGTCTTTCACTTGTCTGGTTTCCTCAAATTTTTTCAGGACTTGTTGCATTTTCAGTTAAAAGCTCTTTGAGAATTGCCTTTCTGGTGCAGAAATACTAATTTATCCCTGTCAAACTGTGTTACGTTTGTTATTTTTCATAGATTCAACTAGAAATAGGAACAAATAATGTGACAGGAAACTACTAACAAAGTGCTTAAAGATACAATTAAAAACTGCTCCTTTGCTAAGTTGTTTGTTATGTGTAGACACAAAAATGGTTCATCTCTTGAGTTATGTACAGCTTTGATACTTGAATGATTCATTTTTCAGTGTTAAGTGTCTTACAAAACAAAAAAGCAGCCAATCTCCAAAGTAAAAATAAAGGTTGCTCAGAAAGCCTCAAAGACTATTGCTTGCAACTCCTTGGAGGCAAAGTACCAAGAAATGAGGTGTAGCTCAAGACTACTAAGTATAGGGGGAAATACTCTATGAGGTCTTGTATAAACATATTCACTCTTTTGATGATGTATAAGGAGTTCTTTCCTAAACCTTAAACCCATTGGTTTATACTGATGAACAATGCTGTGAGAGTAAAAAGTCCTGGTGATTTTTTGCCTCTTAAAACTCATTAATACAAATTTGTAGCTTGTAATAAACCCCGAAACGACCATTTTATCTCTCGGCTGCAAAATTGCAATCTAAACAATGCCCGAGGCTACTGCTTAGAGAGCAGCTTGTCTTTTCAGATGGATTTGTTTTCCTCATTATCTTATCACCAGTTGGAGCTACTGTGTGTCACCATGGTGATGGTGGTAAACAGCAACAGTGGGAGGGGTGGTGGAGAAGAGTGAATGAAGCCCAGCTATCGGGAAGCTAACATGTCCATGAGACTCATTAAAATTTCAGATGGTATGCGTCCATCTGGGGTGCAAACACACAATATTGAAGGGTCAATGCACAAGGCTCATGCTTGTCATTTTAAGTCAGTCTAGTTCTAGAAAAGAGTTTGGGTTAAAGACTGAGCCATTATTTCATTTCTGTTTCTTTATGGTAGCAGTATGTAATTCTTACTGATAGTTGTTCAGATACAAGCACAAAGAATATCCTTTCACTGAGCAGTTAATGTTTTCTGTTTTATAACTTTTATAGTATGTCAAGTAATAATAGAGCTAGTGATGGCTACAGCAATAAACAAACCAAACAACAGCCACGTGATTGAGCACCTAATCCATGCATGTGGCTCTGGGACATGTTAACTAACAGCCGTACGTGTTAGCTAAATGCATCTGACATGAGTGCTAAGGCAAACTTTGATTGTAAAATGACGACTGGTTTCTTTAAAAGAAGAAGAGGTAGAAAGTAGAAGAGGTAGAAACTATATATCTATATCTATATATCTATATATATATATCTATAAAAAAAAAACACCCAGCACGCCCCTGCGGGCGGTTTATCCTTCAAGCTCGGGTCCTCTACCAGAGGCCTGGGAGCTTGAGGGTCCTGCGCAGTATCTTAGCTGTTCCCAGGACTGCGCTCTTCTGGACAGAGATCTCCGATGTTATTCCCGGGATCTGCTGGAGCCACTCGCCTAGCTTGGGAGTCACCGCACCTAGTGCTCCGATTACCACGGGGACCACCGTTACCTTCACCCTCCACATCCTCTCGAGCTCTTCTCTGAGCCCTTGGTATTTCTCCAGCTTCTCGTGTTCCTTCTTCCTGATATTGCTGTCATTCGGAACCTTCCAGGTTATACTCGGCACAGATGTTCCTGTACACTATGCCGGCCACTTGGTTATGGCGTTCCATGTATGCCTTGCCTGGTAGCATGTTGCACCCTGCTGTTATGTGCTGGATTGTCTCTGGGGCATCTTTACACAGCCTGCACCTGGGGTCTTGCCTGGTGTGATAGACCCCAGCCTCTATGGATCTTGTGCTCAGAGCTTGTTCTTGTGCTGCCATGATTAGTGCCTCTGTGCTGTCTTTCAGTCCAGCTTTGTCCAGCCACTGGTAGGATTTCTGGATATCAGCCACCTCCTCTATCTGCCGGTGGTACATACCGTGCAGGGGCCTGTCCTTCCATGATGGTTCCTCGTCTCCCTCCTCTTTCTTGGGTTTCTGCTGCCTGAGGTATTCACTGAGCACTCGGTCAGTTGGGGCCATCTTCCCAATGTATTCTTGGATGTTCGTTGTCTCATCCTGGACTGTGGTGCTGACACTCACCAGTCCCCGGCCCCCTTCCTTCCGCTTAGCGTACAGCCTCAGGGTGCTGGACTTGGGGTGAAACCCTCCATGCATGGTAAGGAGCTTTCTTGTCTTTATGTCAGTGGCTTCTATCTCCTCCTTTGGCCAGCCTATTACCCCAGCAGGGTACCTGATCACGGGCAGGGCGTACGTGTTGATGGCCCGGATCTTGTTCTTACCATTCAGCTGACTCCTCAGGACTTGCCTGACCCTCTGCAGGTACTTGGTGGTTGCAGCTTTTCTAGCGGCCTCTTCATGGTTCCCATTCGCCTGCGGGATCCCCAGGTACTTGTAACTGTCCTCTATGTCTGCAATGTTGCCTTCTGGTAGTTCAATCCCCTCAGTTCTGACTACCTTCCCTCTCTTTGTTACCATCCGACTACACTTCTCCAGTCCGAACGACATTCCAATGTCATTGCTGTATAGCCTGGTAGTGTGGATCAGTGAATTGATGTCTCGTTCACTCTTGGCATACAGCCTGATGTCATCCATGCACAGGAGGTGGCTGACAACTGCTCCGTTCCGTAGTCGGTATCCGTAGCCAGTCTTGTTAATGATCTCACTGAGGGGGTTCAGGCCTATGCAGAACAGCAGTGGGGACAGAGCATCTCCTTGGTAGATCCTGCACTTGATGGTGACTTGTGCTATGGGCTTGGAGTTGGCCTCTAGTGTTGTACGCCACATCCCCATTGAGTTCCTGATGAAGGCTCTTAGGGTCCCATTGATCTTGTACAATTCTAGGCATTCCAGTATCCAGCTGTGGGGCATTGAGTCATAGGCCTTCTTGTAATCAATCCAGGCAGTGCACAGGTTGGTCAGTCTGGTCTTGCAGTCTCGGCTGACTGTTCTGTCCACCAGTAGCTGGTGTTTTGCGCCTCTGGTATTCTTGTCAATTCCTTTCTGTGTCCCGCTCATGATGTTAATGTTAATGCAGCACTACGGGCAATACCTATATATATATATAGGTGAGGGAGTCATTGGTTGAGTTCTTTGGTTGAGATATATATATATCTCAACATGTATAAAAGATTTTATCTGGTTTTGCTGCTGCAAAGAACTCAACCAATGACTCCCTCATCATGGCACTAATACAGTGGTTATGAGTATGAACAAATATTATCTCTGGCACAGATGGGTCTGACACTGCATTGATTAGGGTAACATTCATTAGGAGGCAATCACCCATGCACATATGCACACATATCTTACAATTACTGGTCAATTAACTGTTCTATAGGCTGGTGTTGCATTTAAAACCTGTAATGGTGCTGTCCATGTCTTACCTCAGTAGGACTTGTCTTGTTAAATAAAACAACATTTAAAATATTAATATAAGTTAATGCTAGTTACATATTCACAAATTTGCTGTTTTTCTTAGACTTCAGGTATTAGGAAATCCAATATTTAGGACTTTTGCACTGGTGTTGTTAATTGATTAATCAAGTAAATAACCTGATGATTAATTCATTATCAAAACACGTTTTTTCTTACAGTTTACCAATTTTTTTTTAAATATGTACAATATACAATATATACTTAAAATGCAGCTATACAGACCAATATCAGCATTATTACTTAATCAGCATTAATGATGCAGTAGTGTGCAGTATTTTGGGAAAGTTAAACCACCAAGAGTTTTTTTCCTTTGTTTTCAAAACAATATATGAGCATTTACATTGTAATAGGTAGCATTTAGTATCAGGTATCAAATTAAATCTTTAAGTTCAACTTACTTCACCCTAGTGCCAAGTTGTACTCTACAGACTACGAGTGAAAGTTGGTGTTTTCGGCTATTTCTGTAGCAGACTTAAACATTTTAAACCTCGGAAAAGAAATAAGAGTTGATGCGCTAACCTTAGTAAATCACAGTACTTCATTTGTCAGCGTCAGACTTTCTAAGTGGTCTTACTGAGTCTGAAACCTGAATCTGTGGAATTGATCTACTGTTACATATTTCAGAAACAACAGCCCTATGCATTAATTTTCTGTTTTATATTCTTAAACATTTGATTGGATATGCAGTTAAGAAAGTGGACTGCAATTTGTATACATATCGCAGTTCATATGCCCCCCCCCCCCAATTGAAATACAATATTATAGAATTTTTGTTGAGCATTTTAAAATGTAGGTGGTGGCACCCGACTTGCTTTTAGAGATTATGTTCTAAATAAAGAGCATCTGTAGTTGCTGCTCAAAACATCAACTGAAATCCTACAAGTTACCAAAATATATGACTATCAATCAACAGCAGGATAAAGATAAAATTGTGGAGACAATATCATGTTGGTCTTACTTTGGGCTGTGCCCCAATAACAGTCGGAGAGAGGGCAAGTCTCCCTTGGCAGCAGCATAGTGAACAGGCAGGGCACCTGTATTGGTGGGGGTCCCAGGGTCTACCTCACCATTCTTCAGCAGCCAATCGGTGATCTCATGGTGACTGAAGCGGGATGCGAGATGAAGAACAGTGGCACCAGAACTGTCCCTGGCCTGTAAAGCAAACAAATAAGGAACATGTTGAACTAGGGAGTCCTGTAATCCCTCCTTTTAAAATAACTGTGACCAACTGTCAGCCTGACTTTGCATTATAAAATGATGATTTGATAACTAATTTAATTTGAACTGGTTACTTGTTTTTCCAGAAAACAATAACCTCCAGAAAATAATTGATACCCATACTTTTTTCTAGCCACTTTTACTGGCTACAAAGTATATTGTACTGTTAATAATAATAATGGATTGCATTTATATAGCACTTTTCGAGACCTTCAAAGCACTTTACAATGCCACTATTCATTCACACACTGGTGGAGGCAAGCTACAATTGTTGCCATAGCTGCCCTGGGGCAGACTGACAGAAGCGAGGCTGCCATATGGCGCCATCGGCCCCTCTGGCCATCACCAGTAGGCGGTTGGTGAAGTGTCTTGCCCAAGGACACAACGACCAAGACTGTCAGAGCCGGGGCTCGAACCGGCAACCTTCCGATCACAAGACAAACTGCCAGCTCTTGAGCCACGATCACCCTGTTCACTGTTACGGGAAGGGGAATCAATTTTTATTTTCTGAAATAAGTAAAAAAACCTTCATAACTTACCACAGTAGCAAGAATATAAAGCACAGAATTTATCTCAGTGCTATAAAACAATTAGCTTTAACAAGAGGCAGACTAATAGCTAACACAGAAAACCTAAAAGACCAAACTTGTGTGATCCTTGAACAGACATGTCATCTGTTAACATCTTACTAACACAGATGCTTAGGTCTGAGGTAGTGCACTGCTACAGACTAATGGTGTTAGCATCAAATAGACTCATGATCACAGTTTCGTAACACAAACAAGAAAAAAAGAAAACAAAGGTGAAAGCAAGCATTAAGCACTCAAATGTACTGAGAGTTTTGACTACATACCAGCCATGTTACCACTTCATCTGTGGGCACTCTTTGTCACTTGAAGATGGAATGCTTATGACTGTTCTTCACGTGGATAACTTAATACTGCAGGGTTGTAGGACTGTGTTGTACTCATAATAACATAATATGAATTTGTCACTTTGTCAGTTTCACTTTTACCTCTGCTCAAGAAGGTGAAGATAAATGAGACCCATGTGGGTGAGTCAAAGCAAAGCTCCTCCTCCTCATTATCATATTGGTTACATAGGTAAACTCTAAATCTGAATTTCCTTTTAAGGGCACAAATGATGCACATCTGTGTATCTTTCTGGAATATGCTGGAATATGCAGTATACTACAAATAAATATATACAAGAATAACTTTTATGTGTTTATACATTTAAGTGTTGTAAATTGGGGCCACGCTAAACTGTAAAACTGTATCTTGATATCTGTATTTCATGAGAAATTATACATAAGGCAAAGTTCAGCTTCAATTTGAAAAGACTTATATCAACATAGAATAACCTTTACAAGGTGTCCATATTTTGGGATTTAAATAGTAAAAGGCAAATCAATTTAAGAATCATCTGAGATTCAAATAAAGCGAAAATATGCCCTAAGATCATTCTCGAGTGGATTTTGCACATCCTCACAAGTTTTCTGTTTTCATTTTTTTTTTAATAATAGAGGTCTAATTTTTATTTTTGCAAGGCATCTTTGATACCTCTTTGATAGAGTTGTGCTTTTTGAGTCTCATCGTTTCGTGGGTCCAGTGGTTTCTTTAGTGACACTGTCAACACTTTACTCTTAATATCAGCAGACAACTCCTGAGTCTAAATGTCAACTCACTAGTTGCCACCAGTTCTTATGTGCATGAGCACTAAAAAGACACACAGCTGCCCAAGAAATGTGTTAAGAGGGATAGAAAATTCCTCAAACAGGCCTTTGAGTATTGATGTAAACCTCCACAAATTAAAGCTGAGAGATTTAATGTATTACCTAATAAAACAAGAAACCCACTGAATACTTATGGTATGGATTATGTTATTGTGTTGGAGCATTTACTATGACTCCTTCCCAGGTGAAAAAACGCATTGTGCACAAATAGGAACAATAAAAGGTCGAAAAGGTTAATAAGATTTATTTCATCATGTGAAACTTCAACCACAATCCTTACAGCACCAAACACCACCCCTCATTATAATATCAAACTACACTGTCATTATGTGTTTCTTTTTGTGCCTTTTGTGAGTCACTGTTTTTATTGTACAGGAGATATTGGATTTGCAAATCCAGTTTTGCATACTTTATTACCATAGAAACATGACATAACACTGAAAACCAGGTTTTTAGCCTTAAATTAAATTTTTTTTTAAAAAAAGTATACTTTTCTGTGTACTTACTTTACTTCTGGTATTTAATGTAATTTCTTTCATACCTACAACAGTGTTTGAATTTGTTGCATTTCACTGTCTTACCAAAACAATATGAAAACAACTTTCAGGGCCTTGTGAAAGAGGAAGGTCCCTTTTTGAAAAAGACCAGTGGGTTTTTAAACCTTCTGCTTTTATAGTCAAAACCTTAAAGATTACAAGAGAATTAACAACATCATCAGGACATTTAGAGCACACCAAATGGACTTGGGAGCAAAATACCTGACAGTGACACAAAACAACCCGCAAACCCCACAGAAAGTTATGTTAAAATAAAAGCTTAAAGACTTTATTCCTAAGGAGAAGGATTTTAATGTGTATGTTAGGAAAAACGTGTAGGTTTAAGGCACTAAAATAGATATAATGTGCTTTAAGGAGGAGAGCTGATTCAAATGGGGGTTGGAGTAGGCTCCACAGATGAGAAATGACAGCCAAGTCGGATGAAGCAGAGTTAGGCTACTGTCTGCTACACTTTTAGACCGATCCAGCTACAACTGTAGTAACTCACCTCTGGCCGACATCCACCTTGGGTCAGTAGCCACTGTAGGCATGCCAGGTTGCCTGTTGCTGCTGCGTCGTGCGCCGCGCTTGCCCCGTTATTTGCCACACAATCGCCCGGCAGCCCTGCCTCCTCCACCAAAAACCGCAGGCAGGCTAACTTCCCCGCCCGGGCTGCGTGGTGGACGGGCGAAGCTCCCAGCGCATCCTTGACGTCGCTGGTCAGCGCATTTGCCGCTAATTGCACTTTTAAAGTCTGCATGTCCCCCTGCCTTGCGGCCAGCAGGGTCTTGTCACCCTCCACCACCATGACTGCTGCAGATTGCGCGACTCCTTCCTTCCTTTGGTTGCCTCCGTTGACCCGATCACCGTGCAGATAGTGCGGATAGGGTCAGAGTTGTATTTATAAATGAGTGGATCATGTCAGTAGCCGGGTTAATTTTGGGGTGGGGTGTTGGTGGGAGAGACGCTTGGTTATCGCTCCATGGGTCTTCCCAAAGCGCTGTTCAAATGAAAGATCCCTTTATCGTTCATAAGTTTTTGTTTTCCAGGCAGTGCAATATTTACATGCTGAAATAAAACTTCATACCCGACTGACAAACGAACCTCTTTCTTAGGCTTTGTCTGGCCCGACGTTGTAGCTCAGTAGGTTATCCGCTGTCTGTCTCCAGTAGCATCCACCTGTTGCACAAGTTGTGTTCTGGGTTACCAGACGGTCTAAACTATATTTCCCCCCCAAATTAGTTTATTAACCTTTTTTTGCTGTTGAATAACTAACGCGTATCATGCGCCCCAGGGAATATTCCGCTGTGTTTTTCTTCCTATAGCAGATGGCGACATGGGACTCAGCGCCTGTTAAATAATCCATCAGGGGGAGGATCACTGAGCCTGTTACAGGTTGCTGCTTTCTGGAAATCGGCTCAGAAATTAAAGGAGCAGTACGTACATGCTACTTACAACTCTGGATATACATTAATTATGCTGCTGGGGTGAAGGTGCTCGTCGCTGCCAGTCAAGATAGACTCACAAGGAAACATTAATTCAGCAATGAACTTTTTGAACACACCCCAGATCCTGTTTGCAAACAGCATTAATATTACATGTAGCAGTGAAATCAGCATCACAGGATCCGAGCACTTTTGCACACTACAGAGGTCCATCTAGTGGCATTTCAGGGGAGTGTAACCCCCCCCCCCCCCCCCCCCAAAAAAAACCCCAAAACAAAACAAAAAAAATAAATATAACTATATTGATTGTTATTATAGACCGCATGTTAATACGTCAATTGGAAATAGTTATACATCTTAAATGATGCCAGATTAAAAGATGAACAAGTTATTTCTGAGGAATAAAAACTTGATGTTGAAACCGGATAAATCATGAGAAGTAGTCCTGCCCAATGATCGTTTATGCATTTTAGTGCATTTACGCCAGTGGTGTGTGTTTCATTGTTTGGGTGCCAGACATGAAATAAAATAGCTTAAATTAACATTCCCTTAATCAACCACAACAAAATGCTGCTTGCAAGCTATCCAACAGCAAGATAAGGCACAGATGCAGGACTCTTAAAAAAAAAAGTTTCATCTTTTACATTTGGAGAAAGTAAATATTCATAGTGCAAGATTGCAAAAGCAGTTTTATGATTTTTTTTTTTTTTTTTTTTTTGCATTACATATAAGACAGCAAATTGGTCTTCCAGCGATACTGAAGTCCAACCTATGTGCACTTTATGGAGAAAACCCACTGAGCCTTTGAATTCATGTGTTCAGTGTCTAATCAAGCACCTTGCCGCACTCTGACTTTGCAAATATTTGTGAAACAATGGGGCTTTCTGGAGCACGATTAGTGACAGGATGCCATTGAAATGTCTTGATGTTTCCCCCTATGATGTTCCACGATCAACTAATTGTAAGTGGTTTTGCTGAAAATTTGACCGAACTTCAGCAACTAAGACAAAGTTTCAGACCAAGTAAAGTTATGGAGCAGGGTCGCCGAGTACTGAGGCGCACATTGAGTAAAAGTCTCCAAAGCTCTAACCCAATAACTGCAGGGCTGCGAACCTTCTCCGGCATGGGCTGAGCAGCTCCTGTAGGTGTAATGTATAGATGTTCAGTACTCTTGTCCATATAGTGCAAAAGCTACCTACTTTAAACGTTTAGCAGCTATACCTGCGGAAGGTATAGAAGTACATGTTGGTGAGCATTATCTTCTATGTGGCCTTACTGACAGTTTTAACAAAAGTTTCAAAGGTCAAGTTTCAATGCAAATGATGCTGATAGGCTGTCTGTATTTTCATGAACATATTGCAAAGAACTGTAATACATTTCACCACCAAACGGTGGCAGGAAAGCCTCGTATTCTGCAGCTTATCTCCACCTGGAACAGGTGATGATACCTCAAGTTATTTGAAAAATGACAAATTTAAATAAGCTTGCACACCGGAAGAGTCAGATAACATGTCTTAAAAACGACAAATTTGAAAGTCTTCATTTTTATCTAAAAAAAATAAGCAAAACTCAGCAATATGCTCCCCTAACTGCTTTGTAAACATACAGTCTTGGTATACACTGCCGGATTTAAACAAGACTATTCTATAGTTACAGCATAAGACTAGGGTATTTAAATGATTAGATGTGGGGCAAATTTTGAAAAATAATGAAGCTTCACACCAGGTTAACTTTCTGCCAGACTAACTCGATTGGTTTTTCCGCTCAGCCAATTTCTGCAGTATGCGGGTAGATTCACTCCTGAGTATTTGGGGGAGGTGGTGGCGGGGGGCGGGGTATGAGCGAGTCTCGTGCTCGGCGCGTGCCTCTTCCGCCCATCTGTCTCACAGGTCCAACTGTCATGGACACCGCGCGCCAATTTGAGGGAGGAGGGGGGAATTCCCACGAGCGTGCTAACTACAATTCCCCAGAGGAAATGGACAGTAATAGCTCTCAAAAAGGCTGGAGATAAACGAGGGGGGAGGAGAGGTCATTTAACCTAGAAGATTTTTTAGCTCAGTCTAAAGTACATATATGTGGAACAAGTCCGTTAGCTCGGAAGCAAAGCACATTGTGGTCGTTTTATGGGCACTATTAAATCTTCGCACATTTCCATACGCTAGCACTGTTTGTTTATTTTCAGACACACTGCCCTGACTCGCAGGAAAAAATGACCTTCAACTGAATATAACCTCAGCTGAATCTGAATAAAGTTTATTTTTTATTTATCACGAGACCCACAATTTCAAAAACTGTCGACCTTTTTATAGTAGAGTATTCAACTTCCAGCTACTCACTAAAATCGGATTGTCCGTTTATTAAATACGGTATAGATTATTTGACTGCCACACTAATCCCATCTCCTTGTTTTGGGCTTATTATTTCCCACTTTGGTATGTGGACTCTAGACGTGAAAGACGGGGTACTTTTGTGCTGCAGCTGTAGCTTTTGATGATCGGTCTAACACAGGGTTTAATCAAGTGTAGGAAATTGTGGAGTCTTTTCCCAGACTGTTAAAAGACATTCCAACAACCTCAACCAGTGAGGAGCCAAATCCCCATTGAACTGGAAAGAAGCTGCCAACGGTTTCCCCCTCCTTCAGAGCCTGGGAAAGCTGGGATATTTCTTGCACGCGTCAGAAGTGCGACAGTTATTCAAATTGGACTCGATTATTTAGAGCGTGGGCCCCATCTAACCTATTGTGTGTTCACATCTGCTGCCGCGCGGGAACATTTAAATGAGATATTCTCTACCAAGTTCAAACCAACCTCTTGTAACCCAACAACTGTAAAATTCAGTATTTCTGACACAATAAGATCCCAAAATAACCTAGACGTGAGAGTTTACTGTGGTCAATGACTGCCACAAATAGTACACTTGTTTTTTTGTTTTTTGTTTTTTATTAAAAAAGAGGGAGAATCCTCAATAAATACTGGAAATTGTAACTTTAGCTTGACCATTTTAACCTACTGACGATAAATGCGTTATCATCTTTATTAAAGCCACCATATATTCATTCAGTTTCCAGTCTCAGTTTATCGTGTGAGGAGGCACAGTTTTGAAAACCCGTTTCTAGGCTATATGCCAGAGTAATAGCTCCCTGTCCAGCCTGCTGGTCGGCGCGTGCCACAGAGGAATTGCTTTGGATTGGGTAAACTCGGGCGCGTGCAGGGAAGGTTCCTCCGGTGTGCAGCAGGGCATACTCAACCATAAACACAGGTGTGTCTTTATCATCATCGTGTCAAATCTAAAATTCCCAAACAAACAACGTAATTATGTAATATTAAAAAAAAACCCACGAAAGGACTGTGGTAAGATTACTGATCATAAAAAAGACACCAGACACCAAAAATAAACTTTATTTGCTGAAAGAAGACCAACACACAAAGCGAGGAAAATACTTTATTCTTTTCCATTCTCCCATCCCCAAATGCCTTCTTTCTTTCTTTCTTTCTTTCTTTCTTTCTTTCTTTCTTTCTTTCTTTCTTTTCGGTTTGACTGGCATATTCTTGAAATTGATACAATGCATAGATTGAATTACTATTGTAATGCGGAATAGAGCATACTCCAGATATTTAAATGAACAACAACCCTTTTGTATTTGTAGCTGCACGTTTTTTGTATAGGCCTAATAAAAAATTCAGTTTTCTGCAGCTTAAGTCGGTATGACAACATATATTTAGAAAATATGAACATTTGTGCTCTAAAGACATAAAGTATGTAATTCTTCTATAATGTTCCTATTTTTTAATCTAAATATGAGTGCACCTACAGTTTGAACATATATAAATGAGTTTTTACTTTTTAACATCTGCGGTTGAGCGCAGATTTTGTGTAAAATTATACCCTTTTCCTCTCAGACTAATAAACTCCAGGCTTGTAACACCCTAAAAGATAATCTGCATTTTTTATTATAGTAATAGTTATTGAATAATTTGCATTATTACAGTATGATACCTGAAACAATGCACTTTTAGAAATATTAAGCATACGGCATTATTGACAAGTCCTACCATCATATTGCTAAAGTTTCTTTCTTTAAACTTCCTTTACTGTTGTTCTCACAGCCTTTGAGACAAAACGTAGACGTCTTGTGCCCCCTTGAACTTACCCTGCAGCCGTGATGTCTGCTCCACAGCGACCCAGTCATCCGTGAGCTGCAGTGAGAATATCTGCGGTCAGAGTTTCTCACACTCAGGGTCATTAGTGCCGGACAGAAACAGGACAACTAATTTGACAAGACAGGCGTTTTAACGATGCAACACCTGCAGCAAAAAAATTCAAAAAGGCCTTGGCAGCACTCTGATGCTCTAGTGAGTCGAATAAAAAGACAAGCTTATTTTCAAAGTTAAGCTCAGCTATATTATTCTGCTGCAGATAAACATAATTGGACTAACTCAAAAGATGGACTCCCAGTGTTCCCTTTGTAAGCATTGTTAAAGATAATGTACAATACTGTAAAACCCCATGGTCACGTGTTATAGCAGTTTTAGTTATAGGTGTCATATCACTACAGCGCAAACAACATAGTCTACTTCAAATTGTGACACCAAATATCTCAAATATATACATCCATTAAAATAAAAGAACAGCAGGCAAATGTTATTATAAATAGCTAAACTCTCCTACAAAAAGCAACACTACTACACTGTATCTAACTTTTATCTATATATTTTGTAATCAGAAAGGGTATGATGCCGTTTAAATTAAAAGTGAAAAACATACCACGTGTGACACGCCGATCCTGTGCTCGTGGATCAAGTCCCGTGTAGTCAGTCTGATGGCTAAGGTTGTATTGAGCGCCCTTTTAGAACACGAGATTTGGAGGCTCAGTGACAGAGACGCTTCTGTCTGTGGGCGGGCACCCCTGCAGACCACGCCCACTCACTGGTTGAAGGACTGTGCAGGAACTTATAATAGTACAGAAAAATAATATAAAATAAAATGACATGAAATAAAAATAGAAAACAGCAACAAGATTAAATGTTTTAAAGCTCTCTGAAGTTGAACCCAGTTTGGTTTTAATGTTCTGCGCTGGACTACGAGCTAAAGTCTCATCAGTTTGACTATAAGGGCAGCATTTCAATTGTGTACTAATTTGCTTTTTCATTCTGAAAATAAAGAAACGCAGAAGAATCGTTTCTAGCGTTTTCGCCTTTTGTTGTTATTTTTTAAGCTATTTTTTCTGGTTTATTATTTTCTGCGGAAATTATAAATGGCAAATCAAATAAAGACTTTAAAGAACATAAAGAAACCCCTCGTAAAGACCACTTCTCTATTTTGGGAACTGCTGTAGTAAAAATGTTTTTTTTTTCTACGTTTTTTCTCGTGATTAACTGCCCACTTCTAGATTTCCCTTTGGGCAGCTCTTAATGGCCCCTGTGTCTGTGTAACTTCAAAAATAATGTATCGAAGCAGGAAGCCATCTGGTGCCTTTGTTCTCTTGGCTCGTGCTGTTCTCGTGCCCCTGATACGGCTGCACAATGGATTCCCTCAATCAGAAATCCAATATTCAAAAACCCCGCCACCACGCCGCATGTCCTGCCTGTCCAATGCCTGCCTCGAAGCTGCTGGCGTTTCTTATCCACACTATACTTCACTATTTACTAAAGAATTAAGAAAGACACAGTCTTTAAGTTACAGCTAGGTCTTCTATATACTATAGGACATACATATGACATGTCACTGACGCACAATCGCGTTTTTGTGTGCTGGTGCATTGAAGTGAGAGAAAGAAAAGTGTGTCAGAGCTGGAAACGTCAGCTATTGGCGGAGAAGCCAATGAGACGCTGTAAGTTTACCTATGTCAACTTTGAAGAGCAAAACAAATGTGCGTCACCAGATGTGTGCTTGGAGCTTGGCTTTTGGCTTTGTTAGGCTTCTTTGGATATTCAAATCCTGTCTGAGCCATCCATTTGGTTTGGGCAATGCGCAATTACACGAAAATATCTCCCCGCCTCTGAAACGAAAGACGCTAGGCTTGCTGTTTGGCACTGCAATAGATTTCATTTTAAAGAGGGCACAGCTAAATAATAATAATAAAATAAATTAATAAATAAGTCGTTACAGTTAATAAATCGACATTAACTACTGCCTCAATGCAATCATAGCTGCTCTTTCATTCAGTTGGTTTATTTATATTTCATCCTTTTGTCTTTTGTCAGGAGTGAAGCAACATAACATTATGGACTTATTCTTATGTGCAAACACAGTTTTAACCATGATTCCATTGTGTAAAAAAATAATACATTCTGTGCACTGATAACAGTGGCAACAGCAATAAAATAACGCTCATAGCATAATATTTGACTAGAAAATAGCTCAAATGATTTATTGTCATGTTTAATTGTAGATTTTGATATTCACAGTTAACATCTGAAATAAATAAAGAGCCAATATAACAATTTGATGGGGCTGATTTCTTATTATTTGATAGTGGTGTTTTAATTAGACAGGTTAGTTTAAGTTCAAATAAAAATATAAGAATATCCACCTTTTGTCTCCTATAGCACGTGACCTGGGGGGACGCTCAGGGGACAGATTCAGTGACGTCAAATGGTCGTCGTGCATGGTAAAAAAAAAAAAAAAAGTTTGGATTTTCCCCAATCCGCAGATGCCTTATGAAAACGGCGTTGGTTTAAGCGTGGGGAGCTTTTTGGCACATTGTAATACGTGTTTGTTTGCGTCCCCAGATGATAAAATGTGACATCAGTGCTTTGACGACATGTATAAAAATAACGCTGGTGCTATGTAAAAACATTAGCATACGCACATTACGCGCACTGTCCCCACATCTGATGCTAAAAAAGCGTCATTTCTTTTATTACACAAACAAAGCTGTTTACTATTTGTGGAGGGACACACAGACCGATTAACAAAGTGAAATGAGACTTTAGTATACTCTAATATAATCTAATAATGATCTTAGTATAATTTCCTTTTCTGTTTGTGTCTGCTTTGAAGATGAAATAGGGGCAAGGAAGTTCGGATGGTTTATGTATTTGATGATCTGAAACATGTGATATATGCAAAAATAATAAAATAAAAAAATTAAAGAAAATGCTTTTTCCACACACAAAGAGCAATGTGTTATGGATTGTCAGGTCTGGATTGATGAATGCACAGACAGAATCAGACACCAAACCATAGCTTTAACCTGTCAAATGTTTTTATTTTACACATTTCAGCAATGTGGACATTAGCAGTATCAGAAAAAGTACCAAAAAAAAGGATACCCTTGCAACATCTCAAAGTTGTTGAATCTCACGTCCTGGTCTGCTCTGTTCTTTGGAGATCAGTGACCATGTTGCTGTCTTGCTGTCTACCATGTTGTTGAACTAAAAAAAAAAGACACAAGATTCCTTCCAGGAATTGGTTTTGGTTTTGGGAGATGCCTCTTTTGATTTATACCCAGGATGCCATTTCTTAGAAATCGATGCAGCGTGTACTATACAGACACGTTAGGATGTCAGATATTTTCTAAATGTAATTATTTTGCAGTCTTTTCATCTACACCACTTGAGAGAGAGACCCAGGCACACTATGTCTAGGGGATTTTACACTCAACCAGCCATCAAGGGGAGACTGTTGGATTTCTCATTTTTGTAAAGTCTTGACTTTACTTTGTCAGCTTCTCAAAGATTACATACCGTATATTCTCCCAAGACCCCAGAATTCATTCTTCTCCTCTATGAAGGACATGAGTCTGAAACTTCTACATCAAATAGAATTTATGCAATATATCTTAGTCCTACTGTAGAGTCACTAGGACATCTTGGGCTTTGTATTGATGCCACATTTGTGGGGGTTGGGCAAACAGAGCCCTTTCTTTTCAAAATGACAGGCATTACTGTGTCCACATTTTATGGCCAAGGAAGCCCAAGTGATACAATATTAAGATTCTATCGGTAAAACTCAAATTGTTTGTAAATGGTAAATGGTAAATGGCCTGTATTTATATAGCGCTTTACTAGTCCCTAAGGACCCCAAAGTGCTTTACATATCCAGTCATCCACCCATTCACGCACACATTCACACACTGGTGATGGCAAGCTACATTGTAGCCACAGCCACCCTGGGGCGCACTGACAGAGGCGAGGCTGCCGGACACTGGCGCCACCGGGCCCTCTGACCACCACCAGTAGACAACGGGTGAAGTGTCTTGCCCAAGGACACAACGACCGAGACTGTCCAAGCCGGGGCTCGAACCGGCAACCTTCCGATTCAACTGTTTCTTGAATATCATATTTTTTTATCTTCGATTTGATAGGATTTCAAAAATTTGCAGTAAAGTGAGACTTTAAAATAAAGCTTTTATTCAGTGTTCCACGTATTAGACGAGAGGACTTATGAACTCCAATTCAATTCAATTCAATTCAATTCAATTCAATTCAATTCAATTCAATTCAATTCAATTCAATTTCATTTATATAGCACCAAATTAAAACAATGGTTGCTTCAAGGTGCTTTATATTGTGTGGTAAAGACCCTACAATGATACAGAGAAAAAGAAATACAGAGAAAACTCAACTATCAGATGAACCCCTATGAAAAAGCACTTGGTGACACTGGGAAGGAAAAACACACAGCAAAATCCGAAGTGTTGATGTGAGTTAAAATTACTGGTGTTAAAAATTTCGAGTTGAAAAGTGTTGGTTTGAGAGTTACAGTAACACTAACGGTGCTGAAAAAGCTCTGTAGCCGGAGTTATTTCAAAGAGTCAATACTATAACACTCATTTGGAGTTGATTTCCACATCCGGGTTTTTCGCGCTCATGGGCATGAGGAGTCCGCCAGAAGTTTGCTGTCAAGATCGAGGAGGTTGTTCAGGTAAGAACTATACAACAAGACCTATGTTATTTTATCATTATTAAATATTGTAACTAACTAGCCTATAACATTATTTATCAGAAGCATGCAATATTTTCCTAATGTGGAGTGTATTCATCTGCGGTAAGAGATGGGATTCGTTAGCTTAGGTAGCTAAACTATCCTCTATAACAAGTTAATATTGCAGCGAAAATAAATGCGTGCTTAATATAATTCTCAATTCTAGTTAGTTCTAATGTCATAAGAGAAATGCTTTCCAGTGTTCAATGCTTATTAAATGAAACGAGGGAGGAGTTAGCTATCCTCTGGATATGTTAAATGTAATGTTAAAATTTGAATTTGTGGTAGCCTAGCTGGCAGCTAAGACAAATGCGTTTAGCCCACTGCTTTTAAGGGAAGCGAACATTCGCCTCAGAAATATCCTATTTAAAAGTGAACTAAACAATCACATGGAGACGTTCAAGTCAAGTTTTGGAAAGCGTCAAGATAGGCTAATTACACGTGCTACCAGCGAGTTTAGCAGTAGCCTAGCCTACAAATCTTTGAAGTGGCAGGGGGTTATGGAATTCTGTTAGATGTTAGTGACCAAGCAAGGCGCGCTGCGTTTGTGCATGGGTTGCTTGCTAACGGTTAGGATATATCATACATGTTGTAGTAGGGCTGCTCAATTAATCGAATTTTAATCACGATTCCGATCTGGGCTTTCAACGATCATTAAAAATGACTGAGCCGATTATTAGCCCCTCCCTCGTGCTTTGCTCTCGCGCTGCTCCGTGTGGCAAATCGAGCGCACCTCTCTGCATTTCGAACACGTGTCACAACAATTAAGAGGACCCGAGGGAAGCTCGGAAAGCTAAGCAGAAGTTATTTGGAGAGGAGAGTGACTGCCGTTGGTTGAAAAGAGAGGTAAAAAAAACTTCAGTGGTGTGGAAACATTATGGGTTCGCGGAGTCAGACGTGGATCAAGTAGACATAGTGTGTAAACTTTGCTACAGTGTTGTAGCTGCACCACAGAGCAACACTGCAACGTTCACTAAACATAGATGTTTACATTTTTCATTTATTTTTTATATTGCAAACATTTGCACTGTTATCAGTATTTGCACACTATTTTATATTATTTTTTGACAATCTTTAAAGTCATTAATCAATACATTGTTATTGTTAAATAAATATCGTCAAATAATCGAGATCCCAATTTCAGTGAAAATAATCGTGATTATCATTTTTGCCATAATCGAGCAGCCCTATGTTGTAGTAGGCCTAATCTAAGGGAACATTTTCCCCTTTTCTACAGTTTTAGTGAAATAGGCTACCATCCAGTGTTTAAGACAAAGCGGTATAACGACTGAGGGTCGTTGACGTCGCCTCCACTGATAATCCTAGCATGTCGTGTCACAAAACAACCACCACAAAGTAGCAACTAGCCAGACGGCTGTGCATGTGTCAGAAACTCCCGATATAAATGTAAGACTTGCACTCATTAATTTACAGTATAAGGGATATTTGTTGTCATAAGTGAAAGCGTGATGAAGGCAGGTGTGCGTTCAACAGGAAATTTTATGTGGATTATCATCCTGACATGGTTTAAACAGAGATGCTTTTCCCCAAGTAGGCTACAGCGATTTACTTGCAACATAGCAGAACTAAGTATCTAGCCTGCGTGCAGACGAGAAGATCGCCGTTGTCGTCTTATAAACATGTGGATGGGTGGATAATTCATTGGATGCTATTTCTGTGTACCCAAGTTCAGCTATTTTAGTGCGCAGGGGGAAGCCAAATTATGTTCCTGAGGTTGAAGTGGTCTGTCACCCCTTCACAGATCATCACACAATGTATAGCCTAATATTTTCTTAAAGTTGTCCGGATTTGTTGCCACTTAAGCTATGGTTTAAATATATGGTAAAAAATATTCTGTGCCCCCTTCTCTCCACCAGGTGCTGTTGTAAGACATGTTGCTGAAAGTGAAATACCTCAATGTAAAGAAGTACATTAAATTGCACGCAGGATTCACTTATCTAGAATTCATCAGTGAAGGTAAGATAACCTGGCAGAACAAAATTTGTTGCACATGTATCAGTTCATCATGTTTGCATCTCATCTATTTAAAAAACGAATTAAATGTTAACACATTTTATTTTAATGTGTGACATTAAAAACAGTACAGAGCAGTAGGCCTAGGCCTATATTGTTGCTGCAGACTTGTCTAATTTAACCATTTTAAAGACAGGTAAAACAGCTGTTAATAAATATTAGCTAAATAAAAAAGTCAAAATTAGTTTTTAAAAAAGTTTTTCAGGCGTTTTAGGTGACATTATGCTTATCTTTTTGTAAAGCCAAAACCAAGTTTGGACTTCCGGATGCTGCTGACCTTGATATTTTCGATGAAACTGACACAGCTGTCGAAGAAGACATTTTTCTGGAGTTACTGGAGGCCCAACCAGACCTATGCCTGACAATACGTGAAAAGATTTCAGATGAAGGTAAATGTTATCATAACTTAAATTTTCAGAGTATAGCCCACTCAATGTAGAGCCAAGTTCTTTTGCTCTTGATGCAGATGACATTGACCTGTCTTCATGCAATATACATGACAGTGGACAGGGCTGGGTCATATTTGTATAGAATGTTGTCTGAACATGAACATTGAAATTGTGTTATTAATGGCATTGTGGAGTAGCCTAAAGAAAGTTAACCAAATCATCTCTCCCAAAGATTTTTGTCCTTTAGCTCATTCCACACCATCCTCCTCGGATACATTATCTTCCCTCACGGACACTATATCACTTTCATCAAGTGACAGTGACCTCAGGGAAAAGGGCATTCCTGCAGGCCGCAGTAGATCCAGCAAAGACAGTTCTGCACCAAATGTTTCTGTGTCAGAGGCTGCAAAAGAGGTAATTGAGAACAGAAAATGTCTTTTGTATTTTTGAGTTGACACCATTTATACTGTAGATTGTTATACAAATTGAAATTCAAAACATGGTGGTTCCCAACTTGCCCTGTATGAAAAAATGTTAGTAGAAGTTAGTGCTTCTTGCTAGATATGTCTTTCACAGGTTTGTTGACATTCCTCTAAACTTTCACCTTTACTGACAAACAAGTTTTTATTGTTATTATTTTCCCTTTTATATGAGCAGATGGTTAAAAATGCCTTGACTAGGAAACCTGGTGGAGAGGAAATTCTTGAAGAATACAATGCCGAAAATTCACTGAGCCACCGCACCCGGCGGCAGCTTGTTAACATATTGGCAAGTGATATGACTGAGAGACATGGGTAAGAGTAATAGTACCTAATAAAAAAGTAAAGATGGGCCATATGGAATATTCTTGTAATGTATACTGCAGTAAAGACACATACTTCTGATTTAACATTGTCAATTGTATTTCCTCTATAGCAGAATTCCCTCCCGTAAGCAAAAGGAGAAATATGCCCTTGGAATAATTACACTCTTTCCCTCATTGAAGGATCCATTTTCTCCAAACGGCTATGTAAGTCATGCAGTGATTGTAAAACAGCACATTATTTAGTTTTCATCATGGAATAATTACATCAGCTAAATGATTTAAAAGAAAAATCTTAATTCCTCTTTCGTAATAACTATTGTCATGAAACTGTATTGAAATTGTGGATGTTGTTTAACATGTATTGCACCTGTTACATGATAATAGTCCTTGGGTTTCTTTTTGCTGAATCTGCAAAGTCTGTAAGATCGCATTTGATGTTTATTTTTCATCTATGTTTAAATGTGACAGGAGCATTTCTACGACGGAGTGAAAGGCACTGGATATATAGCGTGGCGCCTCAAAACCATGTCCAGGTCTACAACCAAACGGCCAGTGAAGGAAGTCCCAGTGCATCAAGAACAAGGGCCTAAGCGCAGAAGATTAGCAACCACATTGCCTCAGCAACTTGATGGAGATGCCTGCAAGGAGGCCATCTCATTTCTTGTTCACTCTCCTGATGAAGCAAGTGTATTTCAGAAGATGAAAATGACGTTCCAACATCGCCAGGATCTGGTGCATGATCCACAAAGAACTGCAGATGTCTTCAAAACATTTCCACGCTTTTTGGATGTCAAAGGACTAGTAAGTCAAATCACTTGATATTTTCAACTGTTAATCCTTTTTTTTTTGTTTTGCTGATGTGGATGGCAACAGTAAAAGATGTGATCATTGGTCATCCCAGTCAGGCTATATCCCATATTGGTCAAAATCACATTGCAATGTAAACAATGTTGAGCACTGTCTTTATGTCCTGTGTGTATGATGAACAGGTCAATCAAGACTTCCTGCTGCTGTTTGGTGCTGAAACAGCCACCAAGTTGCTTGAGAAGTGGGACATGTCATTCAAGCCAAAGGTTATTAAAGAAGCCAAACAGCTGACTCAGTCAACTGACCTGTGTCGTTTGATAAAAGCTGCTGAGAAACCAACAGAGAGTGATGTAAATGGTAGGCGTCGCACCATGCTTGTTTGATTTTAATAATATTTATTTTTACCTGTCATTTTGAAATTGTTTTATAAATTCAACCATACACAGACTGGGACAGTGACATGGCCTCTCTGCTGCTACTCCTTCAACTTTTGCCACCCACAGCTGGACGAAAGAGGAGAACCAAAATAAGTCCAACTGATGCAGCACACAAAATGGTGCACTTTCACAAGGTAAATATGTTGTCTCACTTTTTAAAATCCTACAAAACACTTTTTCAGTTTTTGCACTTTTTAGTTTTCCTCTCCATGAAGTATGTGTCTTAGTATTTTGTAATAAGTTAGCAAGGCACATAATGTGAAACTGAATGAATGGTTCATACTCAGCAAGTATAAGCTAGGCCTATATGTCAATATCTCATTTGTTTTTAGTCATGCTGCAGCATTGATGAACACTTGCAAGCAAGAGATGGTAAACAACCATACATCCTCGCTGTTGGTCGAACCCAGAACAGCATTGACACCTTCTACATCGCAGTGGACAAACAGCTCATCCCCTGCCAAGCCACCAGCTCACTCAGTGCTTTTGATGAACTTTTCAAATCCCACTACGTGTTCAACTTATCTTACGACGAGTCACTGGTTCATCTCTACAGTTTTGTGCAGACCACCATATTCAACATTGATGCCACCTCAACAGATGAGTCACCACGTGTTCGTGA
Organism: Astatotilapia calliptera; assembly: GCF_964374335.1. Classification (NCBI taxonomy): domain Eukaryota; kingdom Metazoa; phylum Chordata; class Actinopteri; order Cichliformes; family Cichlidae; genus Astatotilapia; species Astatotilapia calliptera. The sequence goes on from NC_137441.1 coordinate 30,728,279, forward strand.
GTTGCGTGCCAAAATGTTGAATGAGAACCATGTTTAAATGTTTTATCTGTCAAACTCTGCATAGCACCAGTCAGGCTTTGATAAGTCATTTGCGACTAGGTCACAGTTTTTATCCAAGCACCAAATTTAAGTTGGCTTGTTCACAAGATGGTTGCAGCCGTCAGTTCACTACATATTCTGGTTTAAAAAAACATTTAAATAGTGTTCATGATGAAGATTGTTGTCAAAGTGGTGATGCAGAACCCTCAGAGTCATTTCAAGCTGATTTTGACAGATTACAAGATACAGACATAGCAGTTGCAGGAACAAGTGTTACTCAGAGCCTAGAGGTTGGGTGTTCTGAAAACAATGGGTCAGGTCAAAGAATTAAAAAAAATTCTGAAGCAATTTGCACTAAAATTATTGGTAAACTCAATGGTAGTGGTTTGGCAAATAGTTTTGTGTCATCACTTGTTTGTGATTTGGAAGATTTTGCAGATGGACTGCACTGTGAGTTTAAACATAAAGTACTGAACGTTGTGCCAACAGAAAATCCTGTTAGATCTCCAGTGGAAAAATGTCTTGAGACTTTTGACAATCCAGTTGAGAAGTTCGACACTGAAGCTAAAAGAAAGTCATATTTCCGTGAAAAATGGGGAATTGTGGATCCAGTGGAAAAGACTTTAGGAATACGCTATGATACAAGGTTAAATAAAAAATCAGGCACTTATGACCAGGTACCAGTAAAAGACACTTTTGTGTACATTCCAATTTTGGAAACAATCAAATTTATATGTCGCAATTCTTATATTTGCGAGCTGCTTGCTAAACCATGTGTATCAAAAGAAGACAGATATGAAGACTTTTGTGATGGGAGTTACTATAAGTCTCATCCATTGTTTTCAAAACCACAGACTTCTTTGCAAATTCAGCTTTATTATGATGACTTTGAGACTGCTAATCCACTTGGTTCCAAACGTGGTGTTCACAAAGTTGGTGCAATCTATTTTGTCCTCAGAAATCTGCCTCCAAAGTTAAATTCTGCATTGATGAACATTCATTTGGTTGCATTGTTTCATGCAGAAGATGTGAAAAAATACGGCTTTGATCCTATTTTACAGCCTCTGATTGATGACATAAAGTTTTTGGAGAGCCATGGCATTGATTTACCCTTCTCATCTGAAAAGGTCCATGGCACTATATGTCAGATAACTGGGGACAACTTGGGGATGCACTCAATTTTGGGTTTTGTTGAGTCTTTCAGTGGACGTTACTTTTGTCGTTTGTGTTTAATTGCAAAACAGGATGCACAGAGTGTGTATACTGAGGATGATCCAAAGATCATCTTACGAGGGAAAGAACTTTTTGAAATGCACTGCAGTGAGTTGCAATCTGATCCTCAAAAGCTACATGTGTTTGGCTTAAGAAAGAATTCTACACTGAACACTCTTCAATTCTTTCATGTTTGCCAGAACTTTTCCTTGGACATTATGCATGATATTCTCGAAGGGGTAGCACAATATGAGATAAAGTTACTGTTGGAATATCTGTCAGACAATTTTCTGCCGAAACCTGCTCTTTTGTCACGGATCTATGCTTTTGACTATGGCTACTTGGAGAGCAAAAATCGTCCAACAAGGGTGAACTTAGACAGTAGTGGTAATAGTATAGGTCTTAACTCCATTCAGACTCTTTGTCTGATAAGAAACATTCCTTTAATTTTTGGTGATATTGTGCCAGAAGGAAATCAGAACTGGACTATGCTATTGCTATTGTTGCAAATAATTAACATCATATTCTCTCCATCTGTTACACATGGCATGACTGTGCTTCTAAAACATTTAACAATGGAACATCATGACTTGTTCAAATTGTTGTATCCAGGTAGGAACATGATTCCCAAACACCACTTTATGTTGCACTACCCAACTTGCATCAGAAAAATTGGGCCATTATTGCATGTATGGAGCATGAGAGGTGAGGCTAAACATAGGGTGTTCAAAGACACCCTTAAGAACTTTAAGAACATCACAGTGTCACTTGCCAAAAAACATCAAACATCCATAGCATACAAGTGGGAGACATGTCCTTTAAGCCATGTTGAGTATGGGCCCTTGAAATCATTTGATGTTGATAGTGAGGAAAATAGTGAAATGATCTCCCTAGGCTTGCCTGCTGTTGCAGAAGAGGCTTTCTCTGCTAATTGGGTTAACATTAATGGGACTGAGTACAGAACAGGATTGGTCATTTGTTGTGGTTCTGAACATGAGATGCCGGTGTTTTGCAGAATAAAAACAATAGTTTTGGTCAATAGTCACACCTACTTCATAGTTCAGAAGCTTGTGGTTGAAAATTTCAGTGAACATTGCCATGCTTATAAAGTGTTTGAAACGGATGAAAAAGATGTTGTTAAAGCAGACTGTATTGAAATATACAAGCCCTTTGATTTGCAAAGTGCTTATGGTGATGATGATGGTCTGTACATTGTGCCATTATTTTTGTTGTGAACGTATGCTGTATGGTGCTTGGAATTTAATATTTATTAAAATTCTTATGTGACCAATTTTATGTTTTCTCCTTTTATCCTGTAAAGGGACTTAACAAGGACTTTCACTGAATGTAACACAGTAGTCATACAGTAATTGCACTTTAATGCATTTTTGTATTCAGACAATTAATACAGACTAGTATTTAAAAGCTCATATATGTCACTTTAAAGTGCCAAAATAACACTGTAAAAGTTACAGAATAACACTCTAAGTGAAAACAGTCAACACAATCCAGTGTGAAAATAAACACTTAAAAGTGTCATAAATAACACCATAGTTGTTGTGTAGTAACACCCTCAGTGAAAAGAGTTAACCCAAGCCAGTGTAAAAGTGAACACTTATCAGTGTCCTAAAACAACACTATAAATGTTAGGTAGTTACACTCTGAGTGAAGACACTTCACACCATACAGAGTGAAATTTTAACACTATGGGTGTTATATTTTTAACACTACAATGGAGTTAAAATAATAACACTTTGCAAAGTGTTACTTTAACTCTAAACCAGTGAGAATTATATAAACACTGGAAAAGTGTTAACTTTAACACTATAGGAGTTGAATTAACACTGGAGATTTTGCTGTGCACCTTTTTAACAAGAAGAAACCTCCAGGCTCAAGGAGGGGCGGTTTGATACAATTAAGAACATTTTCTCTCCTGATATTCCTCATGTACCAGTCTATACTAAATCTGTAATGACTTTTTAAATTATTTTGTTAATAAGGTCACTGCCGTCAGGTCAAATATTTCTCCATCATCCTCCCAGTATCACACTGACACTTTGCTTACCTCTGATACCTGGTCCTCTTTTACTCCCGTTACCTTACAGGACATCAGTGCTTTCTTGGTCATATGAAACTGACTTCAAGCCACCTTGATGTACTTTCTCCATCATTTTTCATTAGTGTGTTTGACTCTATTGGCCACTGTATTCTGGAAATTATTAATACTTCTCTTTATACTGGCTCAGTTCCCAGCTATTTTAAACAAGCTATTGTTGAATCAATATTAAAGAAAACAAATTTGGACCCATCTCTTCCAAGCAGTTACAGGCCAATATCAAAATTACCATTGGTGTCAAAGATATTGGAAAAAACAGTTGCAGAACAACTTAACAACTTTTTGGAAAAGAACAATGTTCTGGACATTTTCCGCTCTCCACTGAACCTGCTTTACTTAAAGAGTCTAGTGACATTCTGATGGCAGCAGACTTTGGAGAGTACTCCGTTCTGGTTATGTTGGATCTCACCTCTGCTTTTGATACTGTTGATCACAGCATCATGATAAATAGGCTGAAGGACTTGTTTGGGATTACTGGTGTTGTTTTAAAATGATTTATGTCTAATCTATCTGAGAGATCTTTTACTGTTTGTATGAATCATGTGTTGTCTGAAACATTAGTTCTGCCTTCTGGGGTACCTCAAAGATCTGTTTTAGGTCCGATTCTCTTTTTTTGCTGTATATACTCCCTCTAGGCCAAATTATCAGACATCACAATAATATTTCTTATCATCTCTATGCTGATGACATTCAGTTATACTGTTCTTTCAAAACTTCTGAGTTTTACAAATTGTCGTGTTTAAATAATTGTCTGTCAGAAATCAAACAATGGTTAAATGACAGTTTCCTCCAGTTAAATGCAGATAAAACAGAAACCTTGATTATTGCACCTGATCACATGCTCTCAGAAATTAAGCAGCATATCAGTTTTTTTAGACCCTTCATTTCAGCCGAGTCTCAGAAACTTAGGTGTTATATTTGACAGTTCAATGTCTCTTGAGAAACACTTTAAACAACTTGTCCGGAACTGTTTTTATCATCTAAGAAACATTTCTAAACTCAGACTACTGGTGTCAAAGGCAGAACTTGAGATGATTACTCATGCTTTTATCTCTTCTCGTTTGGCATATTGTAATAGTCTTTTTACTGGTCTCAATAAATCAGCTCTGGATCGCCTTCAGACCGTACAGAATGCTGCGGCAAAACTTTTAACTGGCACAAACAAGAGCTCACACATTACTCCAGCTTTGGCTTCTCTTCATTGGTTGCCAGTAAATTTTAGGGTTCATTTTAAAATTTTAGTTGTAACTTTTAGAGCTCGGCACGGTGAAGCTCCCCAATATATCTCTGACCTGTTGAAACCTCATGCTTCATCTCGAGCACTTAGATCATCAGGTCAGAGGTTACTGGTGGTCCCACGTACTAGGTTTAAAACACGTGGGGATTGGGCTTTTCAGGCACTGGCACCAAGGTTGTGGAACTCTCTGCCGTTGTATTTACGCTGTCTGGACTCCACTGACTCCTTTAAAAAGCAGCTGAAGACATTTTTATACAAAAGAGCTTTTAATTGATTTTTTCACTGCTTTATATTATTTTATTTCTATTTCTGATTTTACTGTGAAGCACTTTGTGATTTTTATCTGTGAAATGTGCTATATAAATAAATTTTACTTACTTACTTACTTACTACAAGTTGGTGGTGATAAGAAGCAGTGTGTAAGCTAGGGCTCTGAAGTTTTTTCATAACAATATGTTGAATGGAAAATATGAGCCTTTTCAGTTGAATTCAACTCTATTGAAATTGGGTTGAAAAACTTTCTTTTAACAAGAAACCCAAACACACAATCTGAAGGATCTCTGATTACATCAGACAGTAGTTATGCAACCAGGATTTTAAAAATGTCAAAACATGTAAACCAGACACACAAACCAAAGGAAAGTGCTCATCTCTTAAAGCTGAAAGCATTATTCATCATATCTGTGTATATGGCACTTGAATAAAACCAGTTCTAGTTAATTGACAATTCACTGTGCTATCCACAAATGTGCATATTAAAGCTTAATGATGCAAGAAGAAGCTATGCAAAGAACATAATCCAGAAATGCTGCCATCTTCTCTGAGTTGAACCTCATTTAAAATTAACTCCGGCAAAGTAGAAAACTCTTCTGTGGTCAGACAAATCTGAATTTGAAATCTATCCAGCTTGTTATCAGTACTCATTTCAAAAGCCTGCATAATGCTGATGATGGTATAAGAGTGCACTGTGCATCTGGAAAGGCACCATCAGTTGTGAAAGATGTACATGCAAGCTCTAGAGCAACATATTCTCCAATCCAGAAGAAGCCTTCTTTAAGGAAGGCTTCACATATTTCAGCAAGACAATGCCTTACCACATGCAGCATCTATTACAACAGAATGGCTTTGTACTTGAAGAGTCCAGGTGCTGAACTATCCTGCCTGCAGTCCAGACTTTTCACTAATGGAAAACATTTGGAGCATCATGAAATGATAAGCATGACAAAGTAGACACAGGACTCCTGAGAACCTAAAACACTATATCAGACAAGACTGGGACAACACTGCTTTCCCAGATGTTCAGCAGCTTTTTCCCCCTTAGTTCCCAGATGTTTACAGACTGTTGCTCAAAGAAGAGTGGATACTACACAGTGGCAAACTGTGACAACGGTTTTGAGATGTGTTGCTTCAATCAATTTTAAAACGATTAAATATTTTTCTTAAATTGATACATGTTACACATGTAAAGATTTGAGTTTTAAAATGTAGGCTTATGAGATCTTCAGATCATTGCATTCTGTTCTTATTTACTTTTTACACAGCTTCCCAATTTTTGAAACTGAGTTACCATCATTGTCTATGCTATTGTCTCGCATCCCCCCCAAAACCGTTCTACTTTGATGTGTCTTGTATTGAGAAGGACTCACACAGAATTCAATTCGTGGTTGGAGTCTGGCTGGCAAGTTAAGTCTAAGGTGTAAGCTTTCTATTTTCAAACATTTAAGCTCAGTTTCCTGTATTGGACGGTACCAAAAATGCCACAGATATATAAAATCAAACACCTAGCCATACAATGTGGCTACATTTCTGAAAAAAATAGTTCATTTTAAAGAGATCATTGAGTTGGAATGTGATTTTTCCCATGGCTGCGCAGCTGCTGTGTAGTGTAGGTGACCCATACTTCAGTCATATAATGTGAATTCTACTAAAAACTACAAAGACTATAGGGGGATGGTAAAAGAAAATTAGATGGTTTAAACATCGTCATGGTGTTAACACCATACTAAAAGTTTACAGTAAGTGTGCAATGCAGATAACTTAGTTTACCAAATGGCAAACAGTAAAGCCCATAATAATTTTTTACAAAGCCAAAGTCAGTCCACAGTTTGTTTGTGTCTTATCTGTTGGAAAATGCAAGCTATTGAATGTACCAGGTTGTCATATCATGTCAAACAAAGGACACAGTCAAGGAATTAGAATTATTAAATATTTGACATTTCAATTGAATCAAATATTTATTTCACCAGCCTTCATCTGGAATGGCATTTTTGTTTAAGCTTTCAGGGGGAAAAAAAGAAGAAATAATGATAAATACACCAGTGCTGATATGCTTTTAAGAAAAAAAAACATCAACTGAAATGTTTGTCTTATGTCTCTCATGAGTCTGGCACAGATCATCACAGTATCACAACAACAAAAGTCAGTTCTTGTTTGAGCCAAAACAGAAGGGTACTCTAGTCTTTTTGTTTTTTGTGGTACTTTGTAGATCAAAATAAGACTCATTGCTTCTGCTACGCCTTGTGACCTCTTGGTCTTGCCATCACTTTGCTGTGGCTTGCTTTTTGTAAAACCTTGCACTGTGACAACTGGGAAAGGCTGGAGCCCCCTGGACTGGATAAATGTTTAGGAAAATGGATGGATGTTTGTAATTTCTAAGCAGTTTCTGCTTATATATCTGTACTATGTGTATAAATAGCTTAATAATTGATTACAATCAGATTTTTGACTGTTATAATCAAATTTGTATGAAACATGCTTTACAAAGATTTCTATGTCTCATCTTAAACACATTTAGTATAATTTAAAAAATCATATGTTTTATTTTCTTAGCTAAATGTACAATACAGATTTGTGGGAGATTTTTCTAACAGAATTAATGTGGAGCCAAACATTAGTGACCATGGAAAGGGCATATTTTAAAATAAAAACAAACAAAAAGATGATATTTTATATATAGCCTAATTGTCGTCTTTAATGTTTCTGCACATTTTGAGTATTTATATTATATTCATATATATTGTTTATTGCGATTACTTCTCGCCTTTCTTTTAGTACCGACGTGGGACAATACTCTAATTTCGTTGTACAATTGCACAAAGTATGATCGTGCAATGACAATAAAGAGTTCAGTTTGTCAATGAAAGAATGGAAACTGGCAGAAAAAAACGATTATTGGATGTCTTTTTTTTGTAGCATTTCACGAAAATATGTATTTTTGAGCTTGCCGTTATGTATTTGGTATATAAATTTTCAGTCTACTTTAGGCTACATAGAATAAAATATTTTTTTTTGTTTGTTTGTTTTTTGTTTTTTTGCTCCGTACACAAAGGTCAGTCCTGAGTCTAGCAGATGCTTTCGTGTCATGTGGATAATGGTAGCGTAGAATTTGGTTTGGGTCGCCAAACATCGTTTAGGGTGCAGTCGCGATTTGAAGTCTGGAAAATCTCCAAGTCTGGAAATTTTCATGTGGCTCCATGAAGTGGAGACGATCACCTTTGGCAGAGCAGAGTCCTTCGACGCATTTGGTTTTACGCCTCAGTGCGCTTCAGCTCCATCTGTCTGAACGCTTTGGCTCGTGTCAGTCTCATGCCGTTTATACAACCAAATTCTATTAAATCTCATAAGCAAACTCAGCGATTAGGATTTTAAAGATGTTTTCTTTAGATGCACAGGATAGCTCTTTGCCGTTTCATCTCTTCATCCAGATTGTACCTTGTCCACAATTATACTGAAGATGTTATAATTGGTATACTTATTGATTTATTTCCGCGGTAATAAACAATTTGACAGTTTATTTCATTTGGTTGAGTTGAAGAAATGAAATGGGGATTTAAATACCTAGTTTTACTGGAAACAAACAAACAAAACAAATTATGTGCATCTCCCACACAGTTGCTGTAAAACTTTGAGTGACTCCACTTTTCTGTACACCCTTCAACAAAGGATCACTGTGCCCTAATCGTGCACAGATGGATACCCACGCTGAAACCAAAACAAAAAAGGGTCCCAACCGAAGCCTTTCCTGGACTTTTTTTTTCGTCTTATCGCGAAGTGCCAGTTCCCATACTGGACTTGGTGGCGGTTATTTGAGGCCCCATGGGGCAGGGCGCGTGCAAAACCGTGCATGTGTAATGCTTGACAAAAGAGGAAGGTTAAATCCCTGAAGCTATAGAGAAGAGCAGATTGCAGTCGATGGGACAGCGTATCCTTGTCTAAATTATGAGTTTGTTGTGCGGTATATCTGGTTTCGCGTGCGTAAAAATTTACTTCAGTGTGATGCACATGTCTCGCTCCTTCTTGTTTCCTTGGAAATTCCCTGCGCAAAATGTATCCATAAAACTCCAAGGTGCTTCAATGACATTAAACATCAAAAGATCAATAACTAAATTTATTTGACATCATTTAAAACAGAGAGCGTTTATATGCATTTTTGCAGTTTTGTCTATTTTTTATTATGAACTCCTAGTTCTGAGTATTCTAGATGTTTTCTCCCTTTTCTACTCATCATGCCGTTTTAACTTGACTGTTACAAAAATACAACAATTGCACCATTGCGGTCATGTCCCCCTCCCCCACCACAGCCCCCTGCCTCGCAAAAAATGAGAAAAAAAAGAGACAAAACAAGAGTGAAGCACATTTATGGCGAGAGGACACATGATCGGGAGCAGGGGCTGGGATGCTGATGCGAGAGTGGTGCAGCAGCGGCAGACGGGGGAGGGTGCATAGAGACGGGAGACGAGAAAGGCGGGGGTGAGGTGGGGTGGGGGGTCCCATCTGTTGCTCCGATCGTGGCGCGTGCCGAACGCGTGAATCCTACTGGCAGCTCATAGGCCTGAGAAACTGACACTCTTTAAAACAGCATTTAAATAAAAGCTGTTTAAAGTTCTGGAGGTTGATGTTATATGTGTCACAGTTATCGTTTACAGATTGCATTATTCTTGTATTTACATAATTTGTAGGGAATACTTAACATTTCCATAATTCATAATTCAAAATTCATATTTAAGTGCAACGATTCGTGGGAGTATTTATCAATTTTTTTCAATTCTTCCTTTAAACATGTGTATTGTATTGCACATGTATTGCACGGCTATGATATGCGATCTTATATTGCACATACACGCCTCATTTTGCTTGCATTGCGAGCTGTCCGTCACCTCCCCCACTGCTACAGGTAAACACCGTGTTGTCGATATTGGAAGCAGTCTGCTGAGGGTCCAGAAGCAGATGTTAATCCATACATGGCTTGGCTTGGGTATCTGGTTTATTAATTTTGGAATAGATTAGTCCTCCCCTCAAATTCATTCATCTAGCTCCTTTTTGTTTTGTTGTGGCGGGAACGAAACCATAAATAAACGCACGGTATTAATTTTCATTATGCAGGATGTTTTTGTGTGTGTGTTTTTTTAATCTAACTTGTAATTGTTCATTTATAGCTGTTTAACTTTGATGGGTCTTATAAAAACATGCTGACTTTACTTGTAGGAAGTGCTTAATACAAACATAAACAAAATGATACATAGGCAACTTTTAATAATTAAAGTTATTAACTAACAACGTCACGAAAAGAACAATGATACACCGTAGATAATTACAATGGCGGTTGTCTGCCTAAGAAAAAAACAAGTTTTCATACCCTGCACTTGTAATTTGATCTTGGATAGACGTTGAAGCCTTAAATATTAAATGCAGTAAAACGCAGCAGCATCACGAAACTCCGCATACCAACATACAGACGCGGGGGGCCAGATGGTCCAGACAGGATTTCTACTCGTCTCCCAAGGGCCTCGCCCCCTGTGTCATGCCCCCGCTGCAATGGCTTGTGTTCCCTCCCCTCTGACGCTCCGGCTCCACATAAATAGGAAGCTCGCCAGCTCAGCGGCACACTTCAGCTCAGCCGCTCAGGAAGCAAGCATCTCCCGTCAAAAGCACAACAAGAAAACGCAAACAGAATGAGTCCCAGCTTCACTACTGAGGCCAGCCAGCCTCTCCCTGCAAGGTCCACCGTGGCCCAGAGAAAACAAGCCAACGAACTTAGAAAGGTAAGGAGAAGACGAACCACTACGCAGCTGTTTGTTTTGTTTCTGGAAATGTGTTCTGCGTTAACCCTATCGGTACAGCCTAGTAACAGTGTTGAAATTATTTTTTGTAGACTCTTAAACCCCTGCTGGAGAAGAGAAGACGAGCTCGCATCAATGACAGTCTCAATCATTTGAAGAGCCTGATTTTGCCCCTTGTTGGCAAAGATAACGCACGCTACTCCAAGCTGGAAAAAGCGGACATTCTGGAAATGACAGTCCGCTTCCTCAGAGATCTTCCTTCCACCCCAGTCAAAGGTGAGCATTATCTCTACGACATGCATAGCACACTGTTGTCCTCCAAGTTTTTAACACCCTTCTTGTGAAAATCCCAGCCACTGATCAAATATCTCCTGTCCTCTCTCCAGACTCCGCAGACAGTTACAGAGAAGGTTACAAAGCTTGCCTCCAGCGTGTTTCCGCGCTGCTTCCCAAAAGTCTGGATCAGGACGCGTGCCAACGGGTGCACGACTTCGTCCAGCAGTCCATGTCTGCCACCGTCACTCCAACCTGCCTGAACTGCTGTGCCCAGAGCTCCAGGACTTTACCTCAGATCCAAGAGAAAATTATGAGCCTCAAATCCAGCTTCACCTACAGGCTGGAGACTCAGCACCGCAGCAGCAGCGCAGTGGCTCCAAGCAGAGCGCAGGCAGACCAGCAGGCTGTCAGCGCTGCTACGTGGAGACCTTGGTAGATTAGATGGACAGTTATCTCACGCCTGTTTATTTTGTGCTGTTTACTATTTGTACTAAATCAGTGGTAGTTTTAGTGAGTACGGTGAAGAAGAATTGTTGGAGCTGTATATAAGTTTAAGTCATTTTGCGTTTAATGCTAGAAGACTCGAGCACAGATATCAAAGAAACTGAAGGTTTTGAACTTAAAAAAAATGCAATCCTCTTTGGGGTTTCAGAGTTACGGGTTGTAGACAACACTTTTGTAAACCCCACGGGTTATTTTGTTTGAGGTTTGCACGGTTGACTTAAATGTATTTTGGTCTGTGCAACAGAATAGTCAGTAAACACTATGTGTTAACTAGGATGATATATTATTTATGTACGACAAGACACGTTTTATGACATTTCTGTTTTGTCAATGACAAAATATTTTCAATAAAAGTATGCTCGACAAAGATGTTTATGGTGTTTGATCGTTTTTGTTGCGGTGATTGAAGGACCTCAAATTTATCACTGACCCTGGATGCCTTAATGAGACGATTCTGGGTGAAATGAAAGAAGAAAAAAGGCGCGCAAACGCACAAAGCCACAGGTCATCCAGAGCCCATTGATGCTGCTGAGCAGCTGCTCTATTGTTGCTGATGTAAGGCGCCGCTCTAGATGCCGCCAAATCTTTGGGAAGAAGTACTGGTTGTGTCACAGGAAACACACTGCTGAGATTACTGTGGGAGTAACAACAGACTAGACTACTCCAAAAAAAAAAGAAAAAAAAAAATTATATATATATATATATATATATATATATATATATATATATATATATATATATATATATATGTGTGTGTGTGTGTGTGTGTGTGCAGTGTATGTCTTGTATTGCTTTTAAATAATGTATAACCTTATTACAGAAAAACCATGAAACACCTTTTGCAGAAAACGCACTTGGTGTGACATATAGATGGTAGATGTAATCCCCGTGCTTTATCTACATTCAGTTTGTGAAAAGAGCAAGCCGTTTATAATTATGTTTTATTCAGATACAAATAATAATATAAGAGGTTTTACAAAATCTTGCAGAAATCATATTGTGTAGAAATTTTGTTAGACCTGCCTGAGCTCAAAATGAGGAAAATTCGGAATCTAAGAGGAATTATTAAGTTAACTAAAAATTTGTTTTCAACCAATATGGTGACAGCGCATAACCTAAAGCATCAATGTGTCTTTTTAAAAAAGAACCCCTAATACTGATTTTAACAATTGGAATATGAACTTATTATTTCATCTATTTTTCCCCATAAATGGTGACTTTGAAAAATGTTTACCTTTTGTATTTTGGTCTCAGACTTGGAAAGACTCGGGTGTTTTCTCTATTTTCTTATAATATATCAGAGAAAACCTCTCAGTTGTTTCACCTGAACTATTATGCTGTTTCTCCATTTCATAGCCTTGAGCTACATCCATGAGTGTTAAAATCTGATTTGATGATAAATTATTTTGACACAAAGTGAATCATGGGGCAGTATGGTGGGGCAGCATGGTGGGGCAGCGGTTAGCATTGATGCTTCACTTCAAGAAGGTCCTGAGTTTGACTCCACCAGCCAGCGGGAACCCTCCTGTGTGGAGTTTGCATGTTCTCCTTGTGATTGCGAGTATTCTCTCTGGGTACTGGGTACTCCGGATTCTCTCTGGGCGTGGTTTTAGCTCAGTCAGATGAGCAGGCAACCACATGCCTCATGGCTGAAAGCAGAGGGCCTAGGTTTGAGTGCGAACCCTGGCCCTTTGCCGCATGTCTTCCCCTCTCTTTTTCTCTCACAGCTCCACCCAGTGCTTCCTGCATAAGTTCTCTAATGACTCTGCTATAGTTGACCTCATCATTGATGGGGATGACAGGGAGTACAGAGAACTGACCATGGGTTTTGTGGACTGGTGCCAGCAGAACTGCCTCCAGATCAACAATAGAAAAACCACGGAGCTGGTGGTAGATTCCCACAGGCACAAACATCCTCCACTGCAACCACTAAACAGCTGTACATTCAGGTTGTAGATAGCTGCAGGTACCTTGGTGTTCATCTGAACAATAAACTGGACTGGATTCACAATTCAGATGCTCTCTACAGAAACGGGCAGAGCAGGCTGTACCTGTGTCTTCTGAGGTGAAAGACCCACTCCTGAAGACCTATGACTCTGTGGTGGTCTCAGCCATCTTTTACGGTGTGGTGTGCTGGGGCAGCAGCATCTCTGCTGGGAACAGGAAGAGACTGAACAGGCAAATCTGGAGGGCCAGCTCTGTTCTAGGATGCCCTCTGGACTCAGTGGAGGTGGTGAGCGACAGGAGAATGGTGGATGAGCTGTCATCCTTGTTGGACATCTCCCACCCAATGCGGGAGACTCCAACAGCACTGAGCAGCTCCTTCAGTGGCAGGCTGCGGCGCTCACGATGTGGGACGGAGAGATTTCACAGGTTTTTCTTTCCAACTGCTGTCAGACTCCACAACATGGTCTCTGCAGATGACCACACACGTGCGGACAGACAGACACACACATCCAATACACCATGATAGCCTTCGCCCAGTCTGCCTTATGTGCTATATTACTAAGTGCAATTTCCTTGATACGACATAGTATTTTATTCTATTTTATCTTATTCTATTTATTTTTTTTGTAAATTTTTTGCTGCTCTTAAATTGTACTGTCCACTTTCTGCTGTAACCAAAAAAAATTCCCACGTGTGGGACTAATAAAGATTTATCTTATCTTACTCCAGGTCTTTCCCAAAGTCCAAAAGACATGCCAGTCTCATTTTCATGGCTAGAAAATGAGACTGGCATAAAGAGCAAAAAGGTGACCTTTTATACTATAACTTTTTTTGATCAACCACCTATCCCTTATGATGATACAGCCCTTGAAGGTTTAACCAAAATGTGCTTTTCTACAGTGACTTATCATAAAACAGATAAAACATCTATGTATTGTCCTTGTTTCTGTCACAATTAGTCACTGATATTATATCGGTGCAGTTTCGGTACACTGATACTTAAACTTGGTTATAGAAAGAAACCAAGAGAGACTCTGGCTTTAATAATGGATTGGATTTATATAGCGCTTTTCAAGGCACCCAAAGCACTTTACAATGCCACTATTCATTCACTCTGGTGGAGGCAAGCTACGGTTGTATATCGTAAAAGTGATTTGTTTCCAGTTTTTAACAGAGCTTAAATTTACTTCCCAGTGCTGAGAACTCAATCTGGCTATGTTTCATGTTTAAACAATTATGAAGGCTCAAAATTTCAAAAGAATTCAAAAAGGAGTTTTAATCTATCTCTATGAGCTTTGGGGGGCTGGAACATGTGATATATTTATAGTATGATGATAAAATTTGGCGCACTTTCAATAAACACATTGATGTTTACAAAAATGGTCAAATACACTTGATAAAGTCCAAAAATTACAACTTGCTGATTTGGAGGGGGTTATATGGGAGGCTCATTGAATTTCCATGGAATTACTCATTTGGTGAGCAAAAGCAAAGACTTTTGCTTAACATTAGGAAGTAAATGTTTTGCCATTTTGCATAACCAAAAGAAAAACATGTGGCCAGTTCTGACATCCCGTTCTGATCAAACTTGTACATAAAAATAGAGAATGAATTCTGCTCTGCCATTAAATATCTAGCATTTCTAATTTATGTAGATGTTAGGCAGCACTTACCAGCACCAGCCAGTCATCAGTATATGCCTGCAATTCGCATAAATACTCTTTGCTTTCAAACGAAATGCACTAAATGGACATTATTGTGAACATTGCTGTGAACAGCTCCATCATGTCAGTCATAGAGTTAGATCCATATGTATTTGGACACTGATACAATGATAGTGTTTTTGCAATGATCCCTCTTTGCACTACCACAGTACATTTTACATGAAAACATTAAGATGTGATTGGAGTTCAGATTTTCAGCTTTAATAAAGGAAATGGGTACGTCTCTGCTGACCCCTCACATCCTGGACATACACTGCTCAAACTGCTGCCTTCAAACAGGCGCTCCAGAGCTCTGTTTAGGAACACCAGCCACCACAGAGACAATTTCTTCTCACAGGCTGTCACTGTGACGAACACAGTTAAATAACCCACTGTTATATTGTTCAGGTCATATAACTTCTGTGACATGTTATTTCTTACTTTTTAAAAAAAAGCTTTTTCTTTTCTTTGCATGCAGGAAGCAAAGTAAACTGGAAGCAAATTCCTTGTTTGTGTGCACAAATGTAGCCAAATAAAGATGTTTCTGATGTTATGACCATGTGCCATTTACCCATTGTCTGCCTCTGAAATGAAAAAGTACTGCTTTATTAGTGTCAGAAGTCTTTACAAAAACCCTCCAATTGTCCCATTCCTATATGGAGTATTCTTGTGTCTCCAGTTTGGTGGTTATGCCAGGATACTGTCCCTCCATTTTACTCTTCATGTAATCCCAGACACACTTGATAATGTTGAGATCAGGGCTCTGTGGGGGCCATACCTTCCAGTACTTCTTGTTCTTCTTTACGTTGAAGATAGTTCTCAATGACTTTGGCTGTGTGTTTGTATCTGGGACTCTCCACCATTTGACCTTAGAACTGAAGAAGCTTCTCGGATGAGAGGTGAAACGTCTTCAAGCAACTTAAAGAAGTCCAGACGCTTTTCTTTGCAAGCTCCTTTGACTACGATGACCTGGATGACTGAGAACCTTCACAGACATACCTGATGGTATTGCATGATGGATAAGTATCTGCCTGTATTTCTCAGGATTAAGAACACGATTAATCCTAGGCTTGGATGTAGGCTTCCTCACATTAATTGACCAAATCTCCAACTCCATTTGCAGAAATTCAACCCCAAACTTTCAAGGAACCTCCACCATGCTTCACTGCTGAAGCATGGTGTTGCTTCACTCACTCACTATTGTACCGCTCTCCAGCACTTCGATGAACAAACTGCCTTCTGCTACAGCTAAATATTTCAAATTTTAACTCGTCTGTCCAGAGCACCCCAGTTCCTATGTTTTTGTGCATGCTTAAGTCACTTGGTCTTGTTTCCACGTCAGTGGTATGGCTTTTTGACTGCAACTCCTCCATAAACATCACTTCCATCCAGACTTCTCCGGACAGCAGATGGGTGTACCTGGGTCCCACTGGTTTCTGCCAGTTCTGAGCTGATGACAGTGCTGGACATCTTCCGATTTCAAAGGGTGATAAGCTTGATGTGATCTGCTGCACTAAGTTTCCTTGGCTGACACTGCGTCTACAATCCTCAATGTTGCCCATTTCTTTGTGCTTCTTCAAAAGAGCTTGAACAGCACATCTTGAAACCCCAGTCTGCTTTAAAATCTTTGTCTGGGAGAGACCTTGCTGATGCAGTGTCCTTCACAACCTCACCTTGGTAGCAGAGTTTGGCTGTTTATCACCCAGTTTTAGGTCTCTTACACAGCTGATTCTGACCATTAGCATCTGTTTGGTATAACTGGTTGATCACCTGACTGTAATCCTACAAAGTCCCTGAATTTGATCAAGTGTACCTATGAGAATTGATGCTGGTTTGTTTGTTCGCTCATTTTGTAAACTGATAAAAAATAAACAATCATTATTTATCTTTCTGAAAGCATTCTCTGTTTACAACATTTTTTCCACACCTACCCACCTATCCAATTCCAATTGGAACAAATGGAAAAATGTTACAATTCATTTATTTCTCCATAGTTATGACTTTATCATAGAACAGTTTATGATAACAGTCAGTTGTCATAGCACTTCACAGTTTAGGTGTCAGAAAAAAACGGCTTAAATTCTTATATGAAGTAGTAAAAAAGAGATTCATATTCATTCATATCACTACTCTTTAGATTTTTAACTCCCTGTTTGACGCTCTGCACTCGAGCAGACATATAGACGTTGTAGTAAGAGCTCAGTTTGGGGAGTTTAGCCTAATTGACACTCTTCTGAAGTAATTAACATTCATACTCTTTCAAACTTTTTTCAATTTTACATTCACCGAGAAATGATATTTTTACGTTTCCACCGAAGTGATAGCCTCCACTAAAATAGGTGAACTGTACATGGTTAGAGAAAAATACTGAATTTGGTGCTCTCCGTTGTTTGAGTCGTGAAAAGCATCGAATCTCGAGATGAGGCAAAAAGTCTCTCCACCCTTAATTCCCATGAAGTGTTGGTACATTTCAGACAAAGGCTCGCTGTTATCGGTCTGCACAGATGGTTTGTCGACGCCGAATTTGATTGAAAACACAAAAGAGGACTCTAACCGTAAGAGCAAAACAGAGAAGAGCCGACCCCTCCCACCACCATCGTCCTGCAATCCCAGCAGGGCGCGAGGGGCGCGTGCAGCAAGTGTGCCTCTCAATTTCAGAACAGGGTTTGACTTCGTTTGAAGATCTTGTGCAGGCTTCTGATCTCAATATTTTACCCCTTTAGTATTTATTTGTTTACATTTGAAGTTAAATGCTGAACTAAGATAGCTTCACAAATCGACCCCATTGCAATATTATACCTATACTCTATTGCGTTAAAAAATATTAACTCAAACTGAACCAGGTGGAAAGATAGGATATATATTATATTAGAGAATTTAGTAGTAGAATTGAGAATTTTGCAGTCATATTTTATTTTATTTTTTCTACCACTGTCTCCGGTAAGACAAAATAATACTGCTTCGAAAAGATATCGACAGAGTCATGCACTCCTGCTCAAACATCTTTCATCTCTGTGAAAAGATTGAGCTTTGTTATGATAAACAACCATGTCACGATAGCGTGGACGCTTAAAAAAAGAAAACAAAACAGAGGCAAGCTATGGGAGACAACTGCAGCATAGAGTAAAACGGGATAGATGCAAAGCTTCTTTCAGTTGGACCCTAACAACATGGACCTATTAGAAGCTTGCAGATGGGATACCCACGCCAAAACCCGCGTTGAGATCGTGTGTCGTGCGTGTGAGGTTTATAGAAAAAGAGCACAAATGTTTGGAACAGTCTCTCTGTGTCTGCGTGCGCGCGCATAGACTGGACCAGGAGACTGCTTACTCCGGATGCGACAGAGGTGCAGGAGGAGTATGTGGGGTGTGGGGGTCATTAATGGAAGTTGGGGGTTGGTAGAGTTGGGAGCTCTTTAACAGACAGCCATCTGGTCCCCGTGGCGCGTGCTGCGCGTGTGGTTCCCCAGAGTGCAGTGGTATTTGATGGGTTGTCATGCCTATCCAGTTTATATTTTAAACAATAACAATAATATCACAGTTATCACTTAAAGTTGGTTCACACTTGGCAGGACAGATTGCTGGGTTATTAAATACTTTTAGACTACGGACAGGTAACGGACAAAAACATTTAAAATGCCTTGTGAGTAAGTTACAACCTGGTGTCCTTTTATATTTTGCTATGGTTATTGTGATTTAATAAAATGCACCCACAGCACCCACCCTTTGTTTTTTCAAGCCCCCACCTCACTGCATGATGCGTTAGCTGTAGTGGGATACACCCTACAGGTAGAGACCTCCCTGGGTAGAGACTGCATAAAAACGTCACATGCAAAACCATTGTTGTAAAAATCTAAGAACAGATGTTATTTGAAAGTAGCGTGGCTTGGGTATATATGCCTGGAGTAAGATTCTATATCCATGTGGACACTTTTTTTCTTGAATGCAAGCCTGGCCCCTGTGCGACTAATGCATGTGCTGCATCCTCTTGTTTTAAGTTTTTATTTTTTATTTTTAAACACACAGCTCCATGCAGAGAATATATGAAGAATATTGTGTCAGAATTGCACGCATTATATCCCAGTAAACGAACAGATTTGAACAGCAACAGGAAATTCAGCTGTAAAGAAAATCTTAATAATAGCCAGTGAAAAGTGAGAATACGGATAAAATGTGATTCTATATGCGTAGCTTGTTATATTTCACAGTTAAATTACAAAATAAATAATTCTATAGCCTGTATTTTCTTTCTAGGCATCTCCGAACACTGCGTCATTACGCACCAGTAGTGTTTTCGAAACAAAACAAAATTTAGTTCCATCAACTGTGTGAGAAAAAAATGAACCTATCTTTGTATTAAAACATCATATTTAAAATATGATGTAAAATATATGGCTTAATGAATGGATATTTGATGAATTAGCATTTGACGCGTCAAAACTGAAAGCTTCTTTACGTACAAATTTCCTCAGCTTTTTGGCACAGATTTTGTTTGGTCTATGGATCATAGCGCAGACACGCACCGCAGCTACGCTTGGATTAAAGTAAAAGACAGATGGTTATCTGACTAAATTTGATGCTTTTGTCTTGTTTTCGTAGAATGTGGGTCCCGTTCAAATCGTTTTGTGCCGGCTTGGGGGCGTACCCATGACGCACGGAAACCGACGCCACGGACCTGGATATATACCCCAGTACTTGGCCGTTAGAGGCACAACTTCGCCTATCTTGGTTTTGAACACTACTCTGGCACAAAGTCGACGCTGAAAATGTCTCCGAACATGACATGCGAAGCTCTCCAATCTTTTCCCCCAAAGCTATCTCTTGCCAAAAGAAAAGAAGCTCTTGAACTGAGAAAGGTAAGCAAAGTGGCTAAATTTAGTTTCATTTCCTTAAGTATTTTTTACCGCATACTTCACACATGTTGTAATGAATGAATACTAAATTCTATGTGTCCTTTTGTTTCAGACTATGAAACCGCTAATGGAAAAAAGAAGACGCGCCCGTATTAACGAAAGTCTGAACCGCTTAAAAAACCTAATCATCCCCCTCACAGGCAGAGATGTAAGTTGTTTGAATTTACATTTTCAGTATGCTCACTTTGCAGATGTAACTGACTATAGTCAGCACAGCATTTTGACTCATACATCTAACATCTTCTTTTCCCTTTTGTCTCCAGCACTCTCGTTACTCCAAGCTTGAGAAAGCAGACATCCTGGAAATGACCGTGCGGTTCCTCGGTGACATTCAACCTGCTAACGCTAAAAGTAAGTTAGCTATGACTTATTTAACCCTTTTATTTCTAAATGTATTAACAACAGATTAGATGAACATCAATCCTAACATTTATCTGTTTTTTCAGGTTCTGTAGAGAATTACAGGGAAGGTTTTAAGGCGTGCCTCAAACGCGTCTCTGTTCTGCTTCCCCAAACCAACTTGGATCCAGGCGCACACCAGCGCGTCAATGAATTTGTCCAGCAGTCCATATCCGCCACCGTCACCCCAACCTGCCTGAACTGCTGCGCCCAGACCTCGATGACTTTGCCTCAGATCCATCAGAGACTCTTGAGCATCAAATCCAGCTTCAGCTCCAGGGTGCAGAGTCAGCAACGCAGCAGCGCAGCGGTCCCAAACCATGCGCAGTCAGACTCGCAGACTGCCAGCGCTGCAGTGTGGAGACCTTGGTAAATTTTTTAAGTGGTCCTCCGACAGCTGTAAAAAGACTGTAATGTGTTTAATGTTGGGAATAATATTGAGAGAGCATTACCTGTAAATACACACAGTGATTAAGAGCTTGGATTCCGTGATGAAAAGCAACAATTCATCGTATTGGTTGAGTATTGTATACTCGTTTTGCGCGCGAGTCTTTTGTCCTGTACAAGCTGACAAGTGTAGACAGTCGTGTATATATGAATTTTTTAAAAATCTGCATGTATGTATACGTTCAATATTTAGTCCTCGTCGCGGACTAAGTAATCAGGGGCCATTGAAACAGCCCTGTAAGACCCAAAGGGTCAGTTTATGTCTGAATTTGCACAACAGACTTCAGAGTCCTGAATCTGTGCAGATGAACTTTGTAGACATAAAATGTCTGCAGTGAGTATCTCTGTTGGGGTGTGTTGTATTTTTGCTGTTTACAGCAAATTGTATTGTATATTTTGTACAATAAATGAATAAATAAACTAGTTAGATCTCGCTTTGTGTTTTTGCTTAGACTTTCTGGTCTTTTAAAGGTTTATTGATATGGATCGTTTATTCAGTAATAAAAGGAAAAACGCTCTTTGGACCATGACTGTGATTTTAACTGTAAGGACAGGGGCAGGACAAGGCACGCAGCAAATTTGCAAAGCAAAACTGGCAGTATGAACTGACCTATATTACAGGAAGAAAGCAGACAATGCAGCACCAATGTGTACATAAAAAAACGGAGTTTTTTGAGCTAAAACGTGGCGTGGAGAATTGAATGCATTTTTTTACATTAATGAACAAAGTATTATATGACACAGTTGTCAGGCAGATGTGAACAAAACTGACGCCACTGGCTGGGACGCATTTTGAGGTCAAATGCGCCCACAGCAGGCAGCATAAAATATTGCTCCTGAATGGATAGTTTGAGAAAGTGCGGTCTCTGCTGCCCCCCTCTGGGCGATTATAGGTATTGACATAGCTGAGGTTTCTGTTTCTCAAACATGCCTTTCTCATTTAACAATTTAGGAAGCTATGGAATGCAAAGGATCTTCTCTGGCTTATTATATCGATAATATAATAGTTTGTTATTTTAGGGCAATTTGAAAGAACAGATTTTGCAAAACATTTAGCAGATAATTTCTACGAGCTCTGCACATTTCCTCTAATCGAGCCATTTCGCAAAGACACTGCGACCACAGCAGCCGGCGGACGCCGGGAGAGTGATTTCCCTTCACATCACACACGAATCTCACTGCAACACGAGAACCATGTCGGCACCGCAGACGGGCGAGGCAGCATCCCCCCTTCAGATATGCAGGTAGGACGTTTAATAAGACACGTTTACACGAGTGCTACCTTCACACACATGCTAATAACGTGCTGCTGGTCGCCAAATGACGAGAACAACGCGGCTACCGGCGTAGTTGCGTGAGAGCTGCTGAGAGGACGATAACCCAGATAATCCGCTTCTGCTTCTTTTTATATTTTTGCGCAGACTCCATCGCCCGAGGCGAGTTCAGCCGCTGGTTCAAGATGTTTGACGTGTGCTGTTGTATAAAATACGAGACGCAGTTTTTTCAGGATGTTTAACGTTCGAGCTTCGTCAGAGGTGCGGACCATCTCAGCCGCGTTTCGCAAGTGATGACCTCAGCGCGGTTAGCTCATACAGAACAGGCGAAACACGGCCAAGGACGAAGGCCACTACCATTTTACCCAAAGTCCAAGAAAAGTAAGCACTTTATCGCGTGAAAGTTTATCGCGTGACTCAATTTGTCTGGACATTAGTTTAATTAGTCCGCACTTTGCCCCTTTATTTATTTAATCAGATAATGAACAGATGTAGAGCCCAGAAAGCAAACAGCCATCTGTGATAATAAGGGCACGACTGCGACCTATTAAAATACCTTTCAACTGCGCGTAATTTTCCAGAGAATAGGTGGTAGTACTTGCGCCCGTCCGTAGATGGAGCCAAACTTCTCTTGCGCACCTCTGCTATGTCAGAAATATATGCCTACATTTAAAGAAAAGAAAAAAAGGAAAATAAAACATTCCCTCAAGTAAAAACACGAAAAACGACGAAAAAGACGGAAAAAAATGCACAATCAAAAGAAGATTTAAATTATTCTAAAACAGCAACATATGATACTTATATAAGTCACTATGACATCTATAGGACATTTAAATGGTAAATGGCCTGTATTTATATAGCGCTTTACTAGTCCCTAAGGACCCCAAAGCGCTTTACATATCCAGTCATCCACCCATTCACACACACATTCACACACTGGCGATAGCAAGCTACATTGTAGCCACAGCCACCCTGGGGCGCACTGACAGAGGCGAGGCTGCCGGACACTGGCGCCACCGGGCCCTCTGACCACCACCAGTAGGCAACGGGTGAAGTGTCTTGCCCAAGGACACAACGACCGAGACTGTCCAAGCCGGGGCTCGAACCGGCAACCTTCCGATTACAAGGCGAACTCCCAACTCTTGAGCCACAATCGCCCAGTTTTATAAGTTTTATAATCTTTTCTCATTCTTCACTGCTCAGTGTTCAGTTTCTGAGAAGTTTACCACGGTCTTCGGAAGACTTTCTGAAGCCAGACAGTATTAGTATTAGTATTAATGAATCATAACTTCAAAAGTATTTCTTTAAACATTGGGTCTGATCCGCCCCCCCTCGTGGAGGATGTCAAGTATTTCTGGCTTTGCATGATTGATGCGTTGAAACCTTTAGGTGACTGACCATGTGGGAGTAAGTTTCCAGTTACTGGGATGTTGCGGTAAGATGCTAGTAGTTCGATTGGATATGAACTTCTTTTCTGTAATCATGAAAAAATGTAATGTTTACAGTCATAATAATACAGTGATCATCAAAGATTATGGGATTATCTTTAATGATCACAGAAAACAAAGGCGACAGTCACAGGTTGGGTCAGTGAACATATTTATTTAAGCTTATGCTATAAACTCACACTATCTACTTCAGCTACACTACCACAAGCCCAAAACAGATTTAGCCTTGCTAAACTAACATGAAAACCATGTAATGTCTAAAAGCAAAGAGCGAAGAAAAGAATCCCACCAACCACAGGTTGTCACAGACTGATTGGATGATTCACTGTATAAAAGGTGCACTCACTTATCAAATACATCATTCTTCATCATGCTTCAGTGCACCAGCTTCTAGATAAATCACTCACAGAATTCAGTATGAGTGCATATTTTCAACATTTAAGGGCTGAAAGTGTTTCAATCCTTTACAAAAGGATCAATACAAACTATTCAATCACCAGAACGTCACCTTTTGGGCCGTGTGTGTGGAAAAGTCACTGAGAGCCCAGCTCAAACCCAAAATCCTAGTGGTATACTCATCCTGCTCTCTTCTCTCCTTCCTCTTGTTGCTGCACTGGCAAATTCTTACAGAGTTGATGTCAACAGGTTCGTGAGCATTGTGCACAAATGACAGGGAGCAAGGCCAGGAAGTGCAAGTTTATTATGTGAACGTCTCAGCAGGCCCTCTGCCATCAAAGCTTTTCAGAAAAAGTGCCTATTTTAATCAATGGAGTGTAAAATGACTGAATAAATATTTGCAGAGCTAAAATTCAAATCATAAGGAAAATGTGTACTGCATAAAATTTTTTAATAACATGTCCACTTTGCCACTTTACCACAACACTATGACTGTAAACACCCAGTATAGCCCAGAGGACGGCTTTTTTTGTTAGTCATTTAGATTGAGGTCTTCCTAAGAAGTTACCCTGACTGATCCATTGGATATTCTGTCTTTGCACAATGATCTTTAACGTCACTGAACAGTTAGAAGTGGATGTATGTGCATTAACAGGAAGTTAGTCATCTAGTTCTTCTTTAAGTCAGCTTCACTGACTATATATCAAAGATGCGCTCCGTCTGATTTCTTCGCTGCAATAAAATAAGAAGCTAAACAGGATCCATCAAAGCGCCCTCGTGATTAGTTTAAGAGTGCATTTGGAAGCGTTATGACCTTTATATTGTTGGCTTTCATTTGGCCTCATATCCAATATTTTTTGACTTTCATTTTGGCACTATTAAGAACTTCAGATTGCTTTTCTGCAACACACTAGGAAGGTATATTTTTTCCAACTGTTTGCTCAGAGTTCAGTTTGTTCCTCTCTAGAAGATTCGTACAACGGCTTTGTGAAAAGCTAAAAAATATAAACAATTTATTTTGTGACTTTTAGTACAGAATAGGAGAACACCAAGTGGTAAGACAACATTCTTTGACTTACTGTTTATGCATACAGCGATATGGATGTGTGAGTGTGTTTGGCAAATGCCTGTCTCACGTGGTAATCTAAGTATGCTTGCAGTTAAACACTAGGATGCAAAATCACTTTCACACCTGTGCTGTGATCTTGTTCTGTGGACAGCCGGGAGAGAAATGACACTGAGACCCCAGTTTGTGAAGATAATTCTGTCTTTCAGCCAACATTGTTCTCGACGCAGGTAAACTAAAATAAATAAATAAATAAGAGTTTTTTTTCAACAGGCAGAAGCTTTTGTCTTAGGCACCCATTAACAGCAATATTTTGCATTTTCAGTTAGTTATCATCTATATATCGTTTGTATGTTTAGTCCAGTGGTGCTGCTTCTAATCAGAAACAACGTCAGCTTTTGTGTACTCACCTGTGTATATAATCTGTGTATTATAGATATTTTGGTTGATTTACATGAGTAAACAAGTGATTAATCAACTACATCCTGATTTGGAGGTGTGTAAGTGTGATTTGAAAGGTTTGTGGACTTGGCTTTCTTTATTTTACTTTTTTAAGCCTGCTATTCTGTTGAACATATTAAACTGTATTATGTTGGTACTGGGGTGGTTGTAATCTTGGCCAAGTATCTTCAGTTTGTTTCCTAAATTTCAAAATTTAGTCTTTACTATAGAAAAATACAGTGGAGAAACATTCTCGTGAATTAAGGATCTGAGACAAGTTTCATTCATCTGGTGCTTTGCATGTGTCTCAGGACATCTTGGCAGATTTGTCACTGTCAAACTCTGTCAGCTGCAAGACTCAAACCTCAATGTGATGATGACTTCTTTCATTAGCTAACTCCTGTCTGTCTTTGTATCAGCGGGTCTGCTGAGATCCAGTTTGACTAGTTAATGTGGTTTGAGCGGTAATACTCCATGACATCACTCAGACCATCAACGTCAGATCTCAAAATCTTGAAAGCTGGGTTCTTAGAGCTCATACACAGAGGAAGTAGGTGAGAGACGAAGACTGAGAGCCAGTCCGTGTTTAGAGATGGATTGCTCTAGGGCTCAGCAAAGTCAGGCTTCAGATGAAGTGGATAAGACGACTGCAGTGGTGGAGAAACAGCAACATAGTCAAAGTAAGCAAGTAAGCAAAGATGTCAGGGAGGGTGAGAAGACTGGAGCTTGGAAGTGTACCAAAAATCATCTTAGCAGGTACTTGGTTACTGATGCACACACACCCACACACACAGTCTGTTTTGATCATTTTGTGTTGGTTCCTAGTCATTTCCTACATATGGTGAGGAGTTTTGTGAATTCTAGTAAATAGAAAACTGAGAATTGTCAAGTTTTATGGGAAGTTATTGATCACCTTTCTATTACACAAAGGCTTACTAATGCTGCCAAGCTGCGTATTGTCTTCCTTTTTGTTCTATACACACACACACACACACACACACACACGCACATACACACACAGTCTAAATCTTAACCGTGTGTGTCACAGAATTAGTCAGTGCAGTGGCGCACTGCATTATTGTGGTTAGACATTTGTACATTTTGGATTAACAGTGCGTAAAGTGATTACACCAGGTATAACTGGTACGACTCGTTTATCCATACACTGAAGAAGTGGAGCCACTTCATGCACCGTCTGCGATAATGATGCTGTGCTTGATAACACTATTCGGGAAGCTTATAATACAGTTGGTGATATGTAATAAAAAGATAATGACACAAATTTGAATGTGAATCAGACCGAAAGTCATGGGTCATATAAAGAGCCTTGAGGCGACTGTTGTTGGGATTTGGCGCTGTGTAAATACAATTGAATTGAATCGTAGTAATGCATTCATTAATTATTGCAGGATTATGCGGCCAGACGATGCCAACGTTGCGGGCAACGTCCACGGTGGCAACATCCTCAAGATGATAGAGGAAGCCGGATGCATTGTCGGCACGCGGCACTGCAACACACAGAACGGGGTAAGAGACAACAGCCACTGTCTTTCTGGACTGTGCTATCGTACTGTTGGATAAATGAAGTCAAGGAAGTTCTCCATAAGTTCCTCTAATGTTCATTTTTTTGTAGCAGAGAGGTGTTATTTATATAATGCACTGCAGTACTAAATGTTTCTATTTTTTAGCACCTGAATAAAGAGACTAAAATATGTTGTGAATAACAGTGTTGAAAACTTCTGTACTATAAGTGTGAATTGACAGAAATTAATGCAAGAAACTAAGAAATGATAACCATTACTTTTACAACTCAAATTTTAAAAAAAGTTTAAAAAAATGTGAAAAATTAATTATAAACACAATAAAGGAAATACAAAATCTCAAAAGGGAGTTATTTCTGTCTAACTTGCAGTTATACTAGCATTAAAAACATATTTATCAAATTAGTGAAGTTTCCATCCATCCATCCAATTCTTCCACTTATTCATTGTACTGGGCTAGGATATAGCCTGCCAATCACAGGGCTGACACAAAGAGACAGACAATCATTCACATTCACACCTAAAACCAGTTTAAAATCTCAAATTAATCGAAACCCTGTGTATGTCTTTGTGGGAGGAAGCCAGAGCACCCAGAGTGAACCCATGCAGACAAAGGGGAGAACACACAATCCCAGCCTGGATTTGAATCTAGGACCTTCTTGCTGCGAGGCGACAGTGCCTCACAGACAGTGACATCTGCAGTTGTACACATCATTAACCTCATTTGGACTATACAACCTTGCTCAGTGGTATTATTTTTATCACTCAGTGTACAGTCATGTAACTGGGGGAATCAACCTCAGTGACTCAGGATTTTAAACCAGATTTTCCCTCTGATCTTCCAGCAGAGCAATTTCCAGATTCCTGCCATTGCAGTCAGATGTTGTGATTATGTGACTATGTGTGTATAAGTTTTGAGTCTGCTGTTTGTCTTGTATAGGACCGCTGCTTGGCAGCTCTGGTTCGGGTGGAGAAGACAGAGTTCCTGTCCCCCGTGTTCATAGGCGAGGTCACCCACGTCACTGCTGAGATCACGCACACCTCCAAGCACTCGCTGGAGGTCCAGGTCAAAGTCATGGCTGAGAATATCCTCACAGGTGAATTGCTGTGATATTCAAAAATGAATGCCTAACCCTAACCCTTAGCCTAAACCTAACCCTAACCTAAATGTAACCCTGTCACTAAAACCACATTTTGAGTCTCAAAAATGCCTTCAAACTTGTGGAGGTGGGCATTTTGTCCCCATAAAGACTGTTGGTCCCCACAAGTATAGTAACATTACAATTTTTGTTCCCTACAAAGATATGTAAACATGGTACACACACACACATTAAACCTGTTTGGGAACCGTTTTATAGCATTTTTCAGTTAATGATGAAAGGGAATTTAATTCACACAAACGATTTTAATCCTGCTTAGTTTACAGAAAAACTGTTTGTTATAAGATAAATTTAACATTAAGCAAGCTACTTTTGACTGCTCCCTTGCCACAAGGGGTAACCACAGCGGAAAGTGTCATGGCTACTGAACGGACCCACGCGCAGACAGTTCTTTCAAGGAAACAAAAAGGGGATTTATTTACAATAGGGATCACCTTAGTGCAAAATATATGTACAGTGAGTTGGGAGGGGGTCCAGGGCTCCAGGGAGAGAGAGGGGGGGGGGATCCACACACACGCTTCCTCTTCCACTCAGTCACCGCCACCGCTCCTCCGCACACACGCACTCCTCTTCAGCCGCACTCGCTCCAACACTCCACACACTGCCCCACTTGGACAGGTCCGGTGATTCGGTCCAGAATCTACAGACAGAAGGTCAAGGTTAGTTCCACAACATAAAACACGTGTAAGCGATTCTTCTTTGAATATGCCGCGAGCACGAACTCAGGTGGTTCAACGTTCCAGCGGTGAGCTGCTCTGTGCCACTGCCTTAAATAGCAGCTGGGGAAATCAGCCAGATCAGCCGCAGGTGGACACCATCCACAGGGGTGCGTGGGCCAAGAGTGAGAGCCCGTAATGAGCTCCACCCAGGCAGAGAGGAGGAGGAGAGACAAAAAACTAAAACTAACAACAACAAAACCTGTAGCCAGCGTGGGCCAACCAGAGAGACACGGGGACCGTGACAGAAAGATCTGCAATTTTTAATTGACTGATTTTTATGTCCTAAACAAACCCAAAGGGGATTTATGTGTCCAGTGGAATCTAACCAGCAGTGGTTAACTGCACATCAGCATGCACATTGATGTAGGATTTCTGCTTCCTGGATGATTTTGTTTGAGTCGCACTACTTTATCTGTGCATCGTTGTTCACCTTTAGCCTCATTCTCATCATTTCAGAGAACCAATGGTATGGTAAACATTGAAACAGGAAGTTGACTACAGAAAGATAAAGTTGACAAACACAGATATACAAATATCTGCATGTTCAGCATGTACTGTAAAAATTGGGGCTGCAACTAATAATCTTGTGTTATTAGTTGGAACAAGTAACTATTTGGAGCTTTTGCTTGGAAATATCTTAATCAGTTCTCAAAGAGCTCTCTTATTCAAAAAATTAACATGTGACATAAAAAAAAGCAAACGTGTGTGTGAAAGTTTAGCAGTAAGCGTTATGGTGTAAAAAGTGCATAGGTGAAACTTTTTGTCTGGTTATTTGTGCAAGTCAAACATTAGTTTTGTCTTTATCTCTTTGTCTCACTGTCAGGCAGAAATATTTATGAATCGGAATTTATCTCTGTGTTTCACGCGTTATTTCTTAAATGGGAAAGACTTCCTATGGAAATATTTTGTCACTTCTGGAAAATTGGATTACTTATCGATCAATGAAAAATGACTTCATTGTGACATTCCGCTGTTTAACCACAAGAGGGCAGCACATAGTAAGTGGTACTGCTTGTGGCAGCATGAATAATGAAACGCTTTCACAAGGGACTGCATTACGTGCTGTGATGGGGGAACAGAATGTAAGAGGGATGCTGATTTCTAGAGTATTTGGCAACTGATGATGTTTCTAATTCTGTAATACACGTAATACACTTTATTTATATGTGTGCAGGTTAACTTGAACACACAGGCTCCCACAATTCTCAGAGTACCTCAGGTAAAGATGCAGAGACCACTTTGGGTTGCTGTATCTGAACCTTTAAATGGCACGGGGACAGAAGTCTGCCTGTGATAAATGTCTCTACAAATTTAATGTCTTAAGGCACTGTAAAGTATGTAATTAGGGGGTTATCTGTGAGTTTTGGCAGTTTACACCAGGTGCAGTTTTTAAGTATGAAAGAAAAGCAAATTTTAATAGTTGTGCAGTGGTGGTGTCCATCTTTCAGCTGGTGAAACTAAAGACGGGAGGAAATGGAAAGAGAGGCAGATGGAGAGCAGCAGACAGACATATCGATGGGGAAAAAGATAGCAAAGAGAATTTAAGAGGAAAAATAGCAAGAGTAGCGAAGAGATAGAAAGAAGGATGAGGAAAAGGAGGTGTGGGAAACAAAAGAAGTATCCCCTAGACAGCCGTTGCCCTAGCAACAGGCTTATACTGGTTGGTTGGCTGGTTGCTGGGCTGAAAGCAGGTTGACGGAGGCGGAGGCACAGATATGAGGTGACAGGTGGAGAGCAGCATACATACGTGCAGGCACCGGAATGGACAGCCCTCTACAGTGAATGGCCCGTTAGGAAGGACCCCTAATGAGGGGGAGATCAGGAAGCAAGCACATGGACTCGAAGCATTGTTCAGTTTGGTTCAAACATTTCTAACAGGGGAGACATTTTCAATAAAATGGAATCTAGCTTCCATTCCTATATTCACTATTTAGTCACATCAAGTTTGTCTTATAAAACATGCTAAGAAATCCTAATTTGCATTGCAATATGTAATAGGTTTTAAAGCAGTAGTCCACAGTTATAGAAAATGACACAATGCATCTTCTGGTACTTTCAATCATTATTAATTTCTAAATTTTCTGTTCTCTTGAGAGTGAAAAATCTATTACTATACTCGCATAAACAAAGAAAAAGGATTCGTTCTGAGGGTTTGAGTGTAGGTTTAGTGTCAGGGCAATGTGGGTGTAGTGTAAATAAGAGGAGTTGTAGCCCGGGGTGGGAGCAGGCATGGAGGTGAGTTCCTCTGGGACATCAAACTTTGCTACTGAGGTCTCTAGAGGCTGTGTGGGCCAAGCACAGTAATAGAATTAGTTTATATTGTATGCTAAATTTTATGTACAGTAAAAAGTACACTGTTTTCCTGGTTCACACTTAACAGCAACTTATGTTAGTCACAAATACCCCCCCAAAACAAAGTCAAGTCAAAGTTTATTTATATAGCACATTTAAAAGACTAGTGTACATCAAAGTGCTTCACAATAAAACCGCAGTGCGGGCAGAACAAAGAACAAATAGTACAATTATACTTAAAATTGCATTTACATGGTGTAGTGCAGGCCGAATGAAAGTCAAACTAATTTGTTTCAAAAGCTAAGTTAAACAAGTGTGTTTTTAAACGAGATTTGAACGATTGAATTGATTCCAAAGTACGGATTTCGACTGGGAGGTAATTCCAGAGTCTAGGGGCAGCGATGGAAAATGCACGGTCACCTCTGGTTTTTAAACGAGACCTTGGTTGCATTTGGAGCAGTTGGCTGGAGGATCTTAATGCTCTCTTTGGGTTGTATGGATCAAGGAGATCAGTTAAGTAGCTAGGAGTCATGTTATTTAGAAGAGAAGAAAACAAAAGTACAAAACTGCTACAGATATTAATCATTTGAAGCGATCGAAACCTGCATATAGTAAAGTGAGCTGGCAATGTGAAAGACTTCATTAAACATTTAAAGGAGAGCCCGAGAAGGAGCAGCAGCTTGGTGGTGTAGTAGGTCATATTTACAGGAAGTGGGCCATATTTGTTTGTATACTGTAACTATGGCTGTGCATTTGAGTTGGCGCAGCTGCGAAAAGCCAATGGTTATGCATTTAATGGATCTATTTTTGTCCAAATCTCAGTAGAATACAGTATGCTCAGCTGTGGCCGAGCACATGTTTTTAGTTTGTATTCTTGTTAGATGTGCACTTTTGTGCCTAATTTTTTGAATGCATATTTGGATGTTCCATGCGCACTTCATACATGCATGTGGGTTTTCGTCTGTGTTTGGCTCTTTAAAAGGTTCCTGCAGGGCAGAGAGGGAAGAGAAGATAACGGGAGCAGACATTATTTGCTTCTGTCATGTTGGCTTAGCATCATGGCTCACACAATGTGGCCCAGTCAGACACGGATGCCAAGTGGATGTACCTGCACACATTCTCCGTCACAACGCATGCACGTACCCAACACACTGACCCACGCCCATACACACACGGGGTTGTGCAGGGATGACCTGCATGCATGCAGAGCCTCATATGTAGACACAGAAAAAGAAATCACACACCTACGTGTTCTCACACCCACACTGAATGAGCACAGTTTCCTTCTTGCTAAAAGAGAACACATACCGAGACAGGACTGGCAGGTTTTACATATTCCCGACCAGCTCTTTTCCAAGGCAGAAGATTGATGGATTGCTTAAAACAGGAATACAGAACAAAGGATTTTACCAGTTGTAGACCAGATTATGCACTTTGTGTATTTTCTGGTGTACATCACAGGGTGTGCATTTGTGCAGCCGTGCATGCTTTTTTAGCTCTGTGCAGATGTTAATGTGCATGCTCCTTGTATCTTGCACTCTTTGTGCAAGGATCTTTGCATTTATTTAATATGTATGTGTGTGTGTGTGTGTGTGTGCGCGCGTGTGTATGTGGAGGAGGCAATCATCCAGGTTCCACAGTCAGTCAGGCAGCATCTCGTCAGGCAGGCCTCAGTCACAGACCCTCAGGGTAAGGCTGCCTACTGTGGGCACGAGCCGTGATGATTGTCCCTGCTGGGGGGATTGCGCATGCGTACTAACATACACATGCACACTCACAGTCAGACCTACACACACTACAGCACGTGCAGATTTGCAGATGTGAGAATACACATACATAATGAAATGCCACACTCTCTCACACACACACAAACACTCGCCACTTTATAGAATGTGCACATACACGCACACACACACATGCACACACACATACACACGTGCGCTCTGTACATTCATATAATGTGCTTGTGCTCAGTCACTCATGGGACTCGCATATATATATATGCAATGCTACTTGTGTTGCACTCTGGCGCACATTCACATGAACACGACATACACAAATCCCTCCTGTTCAACACACATGAGCAGGGAGAGAGCTGAGAGCGCAGCATTGTGGGTTTGATGCTTAAAATGTTGTAACCATGATAGTTCCTGTCCTGGTAGGTCACAGAACTGCACATCCTCAGAGAACATACAAACACATCTAAAATGGATTGTTTTAGCTTTAAATTCAGCTCAGCAACATAAAAAAAAAAACGATCATGCTTTTTTTTTGTAATAGCGTAATTGTCATTAATATATTTATATGAAGAAAATATGTTTAAATCTAACACAGAAAACAATATACTTAAAAATACCACACAAAAACCCTTAACAATAAAGCACAAGACTGGTTTGATATGAAGGCATCTCTTACTTTTTTTTTTAAAAACATGATGCTACAAGAAAATGAAGGTTAGTTTAGTTTAACAGGGAGTTGTTTATGTGGACTCACAATGGAGTCTGTCAACTGTGCAGAAGCTTTTTGTCTCACAGCTGGATTTTCCAGATCTTTATTTTGATTGAGAAGAGAGGTCCTCGCAGTAACGATGTTCAATTCAGTGTGCTAAGCACAAACAAATATTAAAAAAAAGTTTACATTGAGTATCAGATAATCCTCACTCAGAAAGCACTGTTAGAAACTCCGCTGCTGCCATGATTTAATCTATTCCTATCAGGCTGTAACATTCCCCAGAGAGGGAATGTAGTATTATTAAAAGTAATGGAGCCTTGGCTGAGCACAATGGAAAATCTGTGGTTTTGATCATGGGGATCAAGTACCAAGAACGATCCCCTCTGCACTGTCTCAGAGCCTGGAACAGGCTGTTCAGGAAGGAGAAAAGAAAACAGGGTCTTTTTTCTGCTTCGAGAGAGAATTAAGGCGAGTGAGTAAGAGACCAAGGGGAGAGCACAGAGGTGAATCAGTAAAAGACACAAATCAAGTGAAATAGCTCATGGTGAAAAAAAAAGGAAAGATATCGGGTAAAGGACAGGAAGGAAGAGCAGGAAAGGTGAGAAATTACACACACACTGAGGTTGTCAGACTGGGACTGCCTAAAAGGTTTTCATTTGAACAGAAAGTGTGAATTTTACTATGAAGTCCTGATTGATGCCTTAAACTTAGATTAAAGGAACTGGAAGATGTATGAGTCATGCTGGAGGGACGTTGTCCCCTACCACCCCCACCAACATAAGCACCCATGTGAGCTGTGAGATCAACACCAAAATGCTCTTATTTCTAATTAAATGTGACACAGCTTAGTGTTTTAAATGCTGCTGCATCTTATGCTAAAATAGTGTCTGTGTAGTACTTACAAAACAACACCTATTGGATTCTTGTTCCATAATGAGGGTTTTTATTTTTGCCTGTCTCTTCAGAAGGTGAAGCTGTCCTTTTAGTGATGTTATACTCCTGTAAGAAGAGCCAAGTGATACTAGTTGGCTTGTATCACGTGCAATGTCCTTTCTTGCACAGGCAGTTGCAATTTTGCACATTAAAGCACTCACTGCACCGCTGCACTGGTCTTCCTCCACTGACACCCCATATATATTGGAGGGGGGAAAAAAAGGTGCCTGCCACTGCTAGGTGCCATTTCTCTCAGCTGTCATAATGCCTTTTACCATTTATGCAGGCCCTTGTTCCAAAGCTGTCACTGCCTGAACTTGAAAAATCATCCCCAAAGTCAAGCGAGATCCGTTAGCGCAGAGTGTAGAAATTTGACAGAGCAGATTTGTGCCCGTGGTTCATGGAGCCAAAAATCTTCCTATTCTGCAATTCGTAAATCCAAACTAAGTAAGCAAGCTGTTCCTCCTGCTAGTTCAGACTCAGCTTTTGTGAGTCTGTAGACACGTGTCAAAATCAACCACTTTTCTAGTAATGGTCACTTTTACATGCAAACAGTCAGACGATACTGACCTTAAAAAGCAACTTAAAGGCTGCTTCAGCTCGTCAGTGGGGCTGTGTCGTCTACGGTTGTACCCTTGACAGTGGGTAGTGATTGGTGCCTGCCTACAAAGAACAGTCTTAAACCTAAGTGTTTAAGGTATGTGCTAACTAAAAATAAAGACAAAATGATAGTTTATTAAATTTTAATGAAATTTGCAGATTGTTTCGCTGAAGTTTAATAAACTCCTTGCTATCTAAAATATAACAGGACACCGGAGTAAATTCTCGAGCATCTCACACTTCTGATGATCAGTTGTTTGCTTGATGTTTATTCAGCTGTGTAAAAACTTTAACTTTAATCTCAGCCAAACCGATTCACTCAGGAACAAATAAAATACTAAAAAAAGCCAAACAAAAACATAACAAGTTATCTAAGTGACTTATATATCATGTTTAACCTGAGTAGCGAAAGACGGCGGTGGGTTTGAAAACGATATGCCAGGAGTCCGGTGTTCTCACGGGCTCTAGTGAGCCTTTCCCCCAGCTAGCTATCGTGCTAGTGGGTAACAGACGTCTCCGAAAACGTCGGAGCGCTTTTGAAAGTATGTGGTGTCTTGATAAACTGAGCAGATATTTGAAGTTTACACAGCTACATTCTCGCCTGAAAATATGTTAAACTTTATTTTGTGACCCAAAAAGAATAATAAGAGTAATATTAAAACTAACTAGCTGCCGCCATTGTTGGAAACTGAGCTGTGTCACTACCCGATCCGTACCGGAAACCCGATCGGTACCCCGCATGCGCAAATCTTACGTCACTTCCTCTCTTTGCCAACATTGCGACATTCAATATATTTGAATGGTACGGTTAGCGCCCAGTTAGCTCCTAGCATTTCTCAACAGCTCTGCCTCCTTTTCGACTGCCCGGGACATTTAAACAATGGATAATCCGTATACAAAGAAATTCATGCTTTTCTCCTCAACAGAGAGCGTCCCCCGATTGAGCAACAGCGCCGTAAAATAAGAAGAATGGCGCCTAATTACAGAGTTAATAATGCAGACTTTGTAATATCTCACGTGTAGATTCATCAGCCAGATTAAGTGTTTACTGACAATTGACAGTGATAGCGCACATCATCATCACTATTCCAACAATCCTCTCCTCACAGACAAGCATAAACACACTCGACTATCGCTAAATCAGATTTAACACACGTTTGTAATGACGATAATTCAGTTTATAATAGGGTTTATTCGCTTGGTCAGCAGGTGGCGGTATCCTCGTACACTGGGGAGTAAACTGCCATTAAACGAACAGAAGAAGAAGAAAACATCTGCACATGCGCGGTACGGATCGGGTAGACCCGATTTGTACGGTCAGACTTTACACATGCGCAGTAAGGATCGGGGAGTCCTGATCCGTAACTTTCTTTTTATTTTTCGTTTTTGTCTACATTGTACTGAAATGCTTCATTATTGCAAACATTTTAAGATATACTTGTTATTCTTAACATTTTAACAGATACTCTGACCCATAACTATCGTAAAACGCTACGACCGGAAGTAGAAACCTTTCACGCATGCGGGGTACCGATCGGGTTTCCGGTACGGATCGGGTAGTGACAACCTGGGCTGCGCTATGAATTCTGGGACACAGCTTCTTCTTCTTCGGGGTTTAACGGCAGCTGGCATCCTTGTACATGCAGTGCTGCCATCTTCTGTTTCAGTGCGTTATTACACTCTTAAATCCTACTACTTATTCCTGCGTCTTTTGGGATCTTACAAAGCTTCAAACGACGCGTCGACTATTAAATTAGTCGTCGACGATTTTAATAGTCGACGTAATCGTGACTAGTCGATTAATCGTGGCAGCCCTAATATTTTTAAACAATCAAAAACAACAATTATTAGGCAATTTATTTCCAATTTGTATTGAATTTATTTCTGTTAACATGGTGTTTTTGGTCTGATTGAAGGACTGATGTGATGGTAAGGTGTCTGCTGCTCCGCTTTGAATATTGGTAGGCTTTTTTTTTTTTTTTAATTTTCACAAGAATTGCTAGTTCCCCTAGAGTTTTGGCCACCCCAACAATCAGACGATTCCCTATGAGCAAGCATTTAGCAACAGTGGGAAGGAAAAACTCCCCTCTAAGAGGAAGAAACCTTCGACAGAACCAGGCTCAGGAAGGGACAGCCATCTGCCGCGACTGGTTGGGGTGGGGGGAGTGAAAATTTTAAAAAAAGAAAAAAGCCAAAGTGATCATTATTGGAGCAGCTTAATGAATTTTTCCAGTGCTGTTAATACCCTTTTCCAACCCCAGTTTGTGTTTTTGTCACTTTTGTCCAAGGTGGAGGAGGCCATGCTGTAGATTGATTCTGTATGGTCTTTCAATGTCAATACAAGGGAACCTCTTAGAGAGGCCAGGGTTGAAAAAGGGATGCCGGAGAACCTCCGAGGGTGTTATCCGCTGGTGTGCATCCAAGGCCAACATCCCTTTAATTAAGCTGACAA
The DNA here is from genome assembly GCF_964374335.1 of Astatotilapia calliptera. Classification (NCBI taxonomy): domain Eukaryota; kingdom Metazoa; phylum Chordata; class Actinopteri; order Cichliformes; family Cichlidae; genus Astatotilapia; species Astatotilapia calliptera. The sequence goes on from NC_137441.1 coordinate 30,765,903, forward strand.
ATAAACGTTGGCCATTTTCAGGTCCTCGTCTAAACACCATTACTTGTTCGAGGTCATCAAGACGCGTAAGTTTTATGTATCGAGTCTCTAGGGACTCATATCCTGTCTCGCACTGAAATTGTTGGTCAGTCTTAAATGTCCAGCGCTGTTGGTTGTAGTTGTCTTCAATGAAATAGTCTTCAGTGTACACGCCAGAGTCCAGAACATGATCTAGTGGCTGTCCTTGAGTCTCTATGATGAATTTCAAAACATCATATTCTCCATTTCCAGGGTAGAGTGGCACCCCTGTACCAAGTTCCACAGCTATCAGCCCCAAAGACCACATGTCAGCTGCTTCATTATAAGGAAGGCCAAGCATAACCTCAGGTGCACTATAACCAACCGTCCCCACACAATCACTAGGATTCACTGCAGAAACAGGACATGTGAGGTCAAAGTCTATAAGTCTGACTTTGACTGGAGACTCATGGCGGTTAACAACCATGATGTTTCCAGGTTTGAGGTCAGCGTGCACTATTCCCACAGAACCTAGGTGTGACAGGGCATTTGTGAGTTGATGTAAAATTGGCCTGACTTCGCTTATGGGGAGACCCTGGTTTTTCCGGTCCCGTATGTAGTCCCACAGGCATTGATCAAGGATTTCAAAGTTTAAGCAGACCCGCTCTCCGTCATGGAAAAAGCCGTTCCATTTAACAATGTTGGCGGCATCTGGATCCAACCTTCTCAGCTGCTCCAGGATGAAAATTTCCAGTTTTGCCTGTTGCAGAGTATCAGGGTGGTTCCTGTTGACTTTAATAGCCACAGCTTGGTTGGTTTTGGTATCACGGCATTTGGCTACAATACCAAAGCCCCCTTCTCCAAGGAAAGCCTCTACCTTGTAGTGGTTTCCCAAAATGCTCCCTTTAACTATTTCAAGCTCATCTGAGCTGAAGGATGGGTTAGCTGACATGGTGGAATGTGTCGGCTTGATCGGTGAATTGCTGAGAAACGTGAAATTCTCTCAAAACTTTCCAAAAGGGTTTTGGTTGCTGTCAGGTCTACGTCCGTTAAGCACTAAAGTTTAACAGAGCAAAGCCCCTATTTATGGGCTTTGCCTCTCAGCAAGATTATGACATAACAAAGGATCAAAGGCATTCTATTTTTTTCAGTTGAAACACTGAAAAAAAATAGTGTTTCAACAGGGCAGGCTGGCGCCCTATGGGACGCAGAGGTGATAGGGTAAGGATGCAGAGGATAAGATCCAGGATAAGATTTACTTATCGGTCAGCTCATCAGCAGCTTGGCAGGAGATGGACTCAGGGTGAAGACACAAAATCAACAATGACAACACTGTTATTCTTTATTAGTGTGAATGCTGGTAAGCGTGTGTTTCAACCAGGGTTTTAATAGTTTTGCAATTTTCATTAGTTTTTATTTTTATTTAGTTTTGACTTCAGATTTTCAATTTTATATCAGTTTTAATTAGTTTTTACCAATTGCTTGCTAGTTTAGTTTAGTTTTTATTTTTTTGAAAATCCTTAGTTTCAGTTTAGTTTTGATTAGTTTCAGTTACAGTTTTAGTTGTGTTTGCAATAATTAAGTGTAACAAAATCCCAGTTTCATCATATCAGTCATTCTCTTCTGCTTATCCTTGGGTATGTTGCTATTCCAGCTACCATACCCTGCACCCTGGACAGGTCGCCTGTCTGTCGCAGGGCTAACACGCAGAGACAGACAACTCACATTCCCACCTATGGGTTCTTTAAATAAATAAATAAATAAAGGCAGATGAACAACCATTGATACCAGGCAACTATAAAATGTATATCTTGGCCCCAATGAGACTATTAACTCTTGCAGCACCGGGTGTTCATAATTTTTGGTTCAAGTGAATTGATGAACTTTTTGAAGGCAATTGACTCACACAGTTATGTAGATATCCCAGTCCTGTTGTCTCGGGATGCATCACGCTGCCTTGCCTGGGGTTAGCGTCTGTTTCTGGGGATGAGGGTTGAGTGTGCTCCCTTACCTTCTCAAGGTAAGCTAGGTGAGCCTTCTTGTGTGAGCTTTTCAAGCGCACTTTAAGGTTTGTGGGATTTTTTTCCCTTTAGAAATGTCCCTCATAATTTGTCTCTTTCCACTACAAGACACTTGCTTTATCCAAAACACAGTCATATTCAAAGTAATCCCAAATTGGACTCTGGCGCTTTCTCCCGACTTTTCCTGACATGATTCTGCGCGTGGACGGAGCAGCAACACAGACGACTCGACTAACGTACTTGCCACCTGCTGGCATAATTAGACAGCAAGAAAAAAATCTGGAAATTAAACTTCATTTTCACCCTTGACTATTGTATGACACGCACACATCAATAAAAACTAAACACATTTTTGCTATAAATTCAGTTAATTTTAGTTAGTTTTGTGAACACTCATTACAGTTTTTGTTAGTTTTCCTTTTTTTGATTTTATTTTTATTTCCGTTAACGAAAATGTTTTTTCACTTCTAGTTTTTGTTATTTCGTTAGTTTTCGTTAACGATAATAACCTTGGTTTCAACTGCTGCTGTGTGCACAGTGTTTGCTCTACAGCCATCATTTTACCCTCACGCATGGAGTCACTGGAGTCACACAAACCACCTGCAACTCAACACCTCAAAGACTAAGGAACTGGTTGTGGACTTCGGGAGGTCCAGAGAAGGTCCACTGCCGGTTCAGATAGAGGGGGAGGAGGTGGAGGTGGTCAACAAGTACAAGTACCTCGGGCTGTGGGTGGGCAATAAACTGGACTGGTCATGCAACACAGAGCACCTGTATAAAAAAGCCCAAAGCCGACTGTACTTCCTCAGGAGGCTGAGGTCTTTTAACATCTGCAGGAAGCTCCTGAGGATGTTTTACCAGTCGGTGGTTGCTGGAGTACTTTTCTATGCTGTGGTGTGCTGGGGGAGCAGCACAGCAAAGAAGGACTCATCCAGGCTGGAGAAACTGATCAGGAGGGCTGGCTCTGTGGTCGGCATGAAGCTGGACACTCTGGTGACAGTGGCCGAGAAAAGGACATTAAAGAAACTGCTGGACATTATGAACAATGCTGGGCATCCTCTGCACACGGCCATAAACAATCAGAAGAGTCTGTTCAGTGACAGGTTGCTTCTCCCCAAGACAAGAACTAACAGACTTAAAAACTCCTTTGTCCCACACGCCATCAGACTGTTTAACTCCTCTCTGGAGGGGAGAGGGAGGGGAAACAGGAAACAGGAGGACAAAGGAGGGAACAACTAAGCTGTAGTGCCTCTTCACCTCACTGTACAATACCTTGTGCAATACTTTTTGTAAATAGTCAACAGTGCAATAGACTCAATACTTGAAATGTGCAATTCACTTGTATTTTTATTTTTTATTCCTATTTATTCTATTTATCCCCTTTGTATATTTTATTTATATTTGTCTCTGTATTTATATATGTGTGTGTGTGTGTGTGTGTGTGTATATATATGTATATATATATATATATATATATATATATATATATATATATATATATAACAATTCTGTAACTGTAACTTCGGTCGTTGCTGTGCTTTTTTTTGGAAGTCGAATTTCCCAGAGGAACCCACCCGAGGGATTAATAAAGTTCTATCTTATCTTATCTTATCTTATCTTATCTTATCTTATCTTATCTTATCTTATCTTATCTTATCTTATCTTATCTTATCTTATCTTATCTTATCTTATCGTTGTTGTCTTTCCAACAGCATGTCTTTCAAAGCTCAGAGATGTAAACATTTTTAAACTGCGTGGATCCAAGTGGAGGGATAACCGACCCATAGAAATACATTATATTTTCAGACAGGAGTTTGTCTCAACAGCAGGAAAGACCCCACTTTTTAAATTGCTCCTGTGACCAAAGTTTTGACAGCAGGAACATGAAGAACACACTGTTGTATAGAACAGGTCCTCGGGATCGTCACCGTTTGAAAATGATTTTGATGGGAGTTAGGGTCTTGGATTTAGAAGCAGTCGTTCAACAGGTGCACCGAGGCAGATTTGGCAGGGTTTGGCCACAGAGTAATAGTATGTCAGTAGTTAGTCCTGGACAACTAGATCAAGCATTCCGATTGGCCCATGAAATTCAGGCTTCTGTTTGATTGGTGCATTTGTTTTCAGCAGACAGGTGGTTCAGATCTGGGCTTTTGGAGTCAGTTGATGACTTTTAGAATCATCTTTTCTGACTGGATCATTAAAACTTAAAGCATTGATCTTTCTGCAGTGGATTCTCCCACATTTCAGTGATATGGTGAATAAAAGAATATTGTAAAGTCAAAATACACAACGTCATAGTCTCACTTCAAGCACTTTATTCCTTACGTCATGTTTTTCCGCTCACCCACAATAAGAACAACACACCGCAGGCAACAGTACTCTCGCGATATAACAGAAAATAACAAGTTAACAATCTCCCTCTTTCTTTTTTAAAACACACACAAATAACAATTTAAAAATTGTTATTTGTGTTGTAATCTTTATAAAAAACCTAAAAAAAACCCCACCTCTTAATCTTTGGTATATGGCGAGGCGCTGTGGACACCCAAGTTTGTGATTGTGTAGAATTTTCAAATCAATACCATGGTTGCATCTGCTGAAAATCTCTGTGAAGCTTAAATCTCAGTGACCTTGACTTCAAGGTCAGAGGCCAACTTTTTTGAAAATCAGAGCAGTTTCACATTTATAACACAGGTATGTCTACTAGGAGGCTGAAGGGTAGCACTATATATTTATTAGGGCTGCCACAAACGATTATTTTGATAGTCGACTAGTCACCGATTATTTTTGCGATTAGTCGACTAATCAAATCCATTGGACGTAAAACGTACAGCACCAGCACCCATCTGCTCTCATATAACTATCATTAGCTTACAGCTTTAAGGGCACTATTTATTCCTTGATGTTGTGACAGAAAAAAATATACCTTTAACAAGGGGGCCATATTACATATGAGGAAACCTACTGATTTATATTACATAAATTGCTACTTTTAGGACTAAACTGACATGTCCACTGAACTTTTCCAGTCTCACAGATGACATAAAGTTTTAGCTTACTCATATCTGTACCTACAGTACACATATCAATGTTTAATCTAACATGCAGTACTTTGGACTGTGGGAGCAAACTGGGGTGCAAAGAAAATCACCAAACACAGTAAAAAAAACAGCAGAAAGGCTCAAACTCATACACTCCCTGTTGTGAAGTGAATGCTAACCTACGTCCCCGTTATACACAACAAATGCTAAAGTAAAGTTATCTAAATGCTTTCTAATTGCGCTGAGGGTATATTTTAGATTTTGCATAATTTATTTTTGTTTTTGGCAGAACATAGACTGCTTCTTCTGATACTGCACATAAAAATCTTGAAGAAACAGTGAAAATAAACAACTTTCACTGCATGGGATCATATGTGTACTTTGTGTCCCTGAGAAAAGCATGCAGAGTTATCTTAAGATCTAATAATTAGCCCTAAGGGGCACATTGTGAAACTGTTGTATTTTCAAGGTCTGCCTCAAATTTGTCTTGCCTTCAAAATGTGCTATGCCTGTAAGCGTGATGCAAAAGAATATGTGCTGTTTCAGTAGATGAACTGTGAAGGATAAAAGGTTGCAGCCTGGACGAGGATATGGTCAAACATTGACATTGTCTCCATTTGATGTAGAGGGATTTTAAATTCAAAGCCGGTTATCTGGTTCCTTTTCGATCAAAAAGGGCATCAGTCGTACTGGGAAAGGTTCTTCCATCCTTTCTTCTTCCCTTCTCGCTTCTCTCTCGTTTCTCCCACCACCCTAAACACAGTTCACTTCAAGGTCCATCAGTAGCTAATAATAGAGTAGAGTCACTCAGTCTTGGGTAGAGTCAAGGATATGTAAATATCCCTCCCTTTTTCCTGTGGGCAACTTCCTGGTTGCTGACAAAGGCGGGCACAAATGAGAGGAGGAGGAAAGAAGCATGGTTGGCATGGCAACGAGGCCTGGCTGTCTGCACAGTTTTTAACTCGGGTGTAAAATGCAAATGCTATTTTCCCAGGAGTAGCCTGTTAAAAGCTGCTCGCTCAGCTCTCTTCTCTTAACTTCACATGTCCTCATGCAAAGATCCCAGCTGGTTCACCGCTGAGACACATATTAAATGACATATTTTCTCTAAGGCTGTAAAGATGCCTTATTTTTAAGCCTGTGGTCATGCACATTTATGAAATTTGACTCAAGTTATCGTAATAAAAATGCAAGACGTTCAATAAAACATTTTGCTCATTCAGGCCTCAAAAAGGACTTCAAAGCTCGAAAGCTGAAAAGTTAATCGGATATTGTAGGTAAAAAACCCTTTAAAACAGTAATTTCACTTCAACCTGCTGCCCCGATGCTGCCTTTAATCTGCGTGCCATAACAACGCCAACCTAAAATAGCCCCTCTCTCTCTGTGTGTGTTAGCAAATTAAGTGAAAAAGTGTGGGCAGAGTAGAACAGATATATCACTATGACAACCTTGCTGGCTGATTGCGATGTAATGTGACTTCTATGAGTTTTGTTTTCTGATCATCTCGTTCTGAATTTTCTGTAGGAATTCAGAGTCAGTGCTACAGCCTCCAACTGCCAAAGCATTACACTGTGGTATAACCAACATACATATTTGTGCAGACACTTGATGATGAATGAGTTGCCATGGTTTCATTGGTTTCATAATTACAACACTGAAATGCAGAAAATTCAGGATTTACAGATACGCCGGGCTTAGCTAGCTACGTGACTGTGAGTACTTGTTTTCTGAACAGGCAACAACTATTGTGTTTGAACACAAAGTGTTTTCTTCTCCTTTTCTTTTCACAAGAAAGACGAATCTTTTGCAAACAGGCAGCGCCAATTGACTTGTTAAAAACTGAAGTGGCCTTTATTGTGGTATTAATAAAAGTGTCTGTTTTGACAACAGCCGTTTCAAAATTCTTTGCTCCATTGTTGTTTTATTTGAAAGACAAGATGTCAAAATTTCTCGCCAATTAGATTATGGTCACAAAAACGTTGCTTCTTCATTTGGTAGAAATGACGCGTTCCCTGACATTTTCCCTAGGACAAGTACTCAACCTTTTCTCTGTGACTGCAGGTGCCAAAAAGCTGGCCAACAAGGCAGCGCTGTGGTACGTCCCCTGCTCTCTGCAAAATGTTGACAAGATCATGGAGGTGCCACCCATCAAGGTACATGGAAACTCAAATTGCTTGCATCTTAAAATTGTGGCAGCTTCTCTGTGTCTCAGTGACCTTTCCACCCACCTTCCCCCAGCCCCACATCTAAAATGACACGAGCAAGGCTATATGGTCAAGATAGAAATGACTGACATTTAACAATGTGAAAAGTCCCTTTCACTCATCTTTGTTTTGAATACCTGCTTGTTGCAATTCTTTGCTGTACTCCTCGTGCATTTGTGCAGAGAGTGGTGTTCGAGTGGATCTATGCACAAGTGTTCAGCATGTTGAATATATTCTTTCTACAGTATGCTAGTGCTGAACAAGAGGAGGAGGGCAGGAAGCGCTATGAGGCTCAGAAGATGGAGAGATTGGAGACCAAGGCGAGGCCTGAAGAGATGATGCCATCTCCACCCAACCCAGGTAATATATTCAAGCTCAGGGTCCCATATCAGTTTGCAGATACAAAACCACAGCTATAGAAGTCATTTCCCTATCTTACAAGTTTTCAGTGATGATGCAGATATGAGTGAAATTTCTTCCATTTCCTCCCTCATGGGGTTTGCTAATAGTATGCCATAAAAATACTAAAAATACTGTACAGCCATCTTTGTTGTTGCCCAATTAATGCAGTGACGGGAGAAGCAATTAGTTTTTTGATGTATTTTCACTGCTGGCACCATGAATTCATGCTGAGCTGCAGCAGGAAGTCAAAAGCAAATGCTTTTTTCAAAGTTAAAACACAGAGATATTATTGCTGAATATCAAGATAAAACAATGATAAATCAAGCAAGTGAAGAATCCCTGGAGTGCTCTCAGAGCGCGTCCACAGGAATACATTTAAACATTTAACATGTAAACACGTGGGCCCTAGCATCCTCACAAGAGCACTTGAAGAACTCAGAAATGGATCCATTTGGAAACACTGCTGCGTGGGCACTTCTTTTCTCATTTCTGAGGCTTTCTTTCTCTGGCAGGGGGTGATACCCTCTTGAGTTAGCTTTAAAGACACCTCCTAAGCCGATTTTTTTCAGAGCCACTAAAGTATGTGTTTTACTTTGACTGTCTTCACACACGAATGGCAAATTGGCTGGTTCTTATATTTCGCTTTTTTACTCCACTTGATGACTTAAAGTGCTTCACACAACATGGCTCATTCATCCATTCATACCAACAATTATTTCTCCGTTTAAGTGCTTTCAATCTAACATTCACACTCTGATCTCACCAGTTTCAGCACCACTCTCACTAAATGTCCAGGCAAAGACATCTGTTTTATTTTCTTCTTCTACTTTTATGTTTCTTCTTTTGTAGTATTTTCTATAAGTAGTCAGGCCTCTGCTTCTTGTTTACATGTTGTAGGATTGAGTGGTCATGTGTTCTACATTTACGGGTGTGCATTAAAAGTATTGTATTCATCATTAGGTGCTATATACATGTATTCATCCATATTAAAACTGTAAAGACTCTAATCGAATTCCCTAATTTTGTCACGCTGCTTCATCAGAGGATCCACCAAAAGGTATGTGATCAGCAAGTAGCATGGCAGAATCTATTTATGCATGAAGGTGTTGTTGGCATTGGCTTGCTTTGCTCACACATTTTATTTTTAAATGAATTCAATTTTTTTTAGGCTGACCGATACAGACATATTTTAAGACTGATACAGATAGACAGATTTGTTTCTTTCAGAAACACAAAACAAACATAATTCCCTGTTTATTTATTATGTGCACTTGTTTTTGAGTCATTATTAACACAATATAACAGTAAAATTGTGGATTAGTTGTGTATGTGCCTTTGCTAAGTGCCTTGCCAACGGGGAAGTTGCAAGAGTGCCCTCTGGTGGACAAACTCTGCAAACCCACTCCACATAACATGTCCGAAGGGTGTTTTTCCCATCCTTCCCTTTTCTTTTCTGTTTCAAATCTTAATTTGTCACTGCTGGTTATACATATCAGTACCAATATATTGGTAAATGGCTTATATTGAATGATACGATGGCCCTGTTCGTCAAGCTCTACCTTAAATTGTTTATTATTTTTTTATTTTTCTGTTGAATGTGTGTTTGTCTGTTTGCCTTGCAGAAAAGCACACTGTTGGCTTTAGCCAGTCGAGTCTGATTCATCTGGTGGGCCCTTCAGACTGTACACTACATGACTATGTTCATGGAGGTTAGTCTATTTCTTTTTCTAGATACATTCACTGATGAAATGTTGTACAGTTAATTTCATACACTAATATGTATCTGAGAGCTGAGCATTTAGCATTTTTTTATACTACAGCATGAGGGGACATGAAAAAACACACTAAATTCTTGATGAAGATTTAGGTTAACTACAGTCTGGCTTTTAGATGTGTCTTCTATAAACTCAGTGTTATTAAACACATGACTCATTAGTCATGACTGAAACTTCATTTATAGAATAAATTATTAAGCTGTTAAAGATAGAAATACATTTTCACACTATCAAAGAGGGCAAATTAACATAGCATTACATGGTTCAAACTAATGAAGGCTTCATACTTCCTCTTAGCCTTAATCCAGTCTTAAGCATATATATTTTCTTCGCATCCAAAGCTATATTGCATGAATGAATGGGTCGGATGTTGACTGCTGCTTACTAATCATTTGTATGAAGAGCCTACACACAACAGTAGCTGATGCTACTGTATTCTATGCACATTCACTGGATACTTTATAAGGTAGACCTCACTAGTACTGGGCTGGACCTCCTTTTGCCTTTAGAGCTGCCGTTATTCTTCATGGCATAGATTCAACAAGGTGTTGGAAACATTTCTCAGAGATTTTGGTTCATGTTTACATGGCAGCATCACACAGTTGCTGCAGTATTATTGGCTCTACATCCATGATGTGAATATCCTGTTCCACCACATCACAAAGGTGCTCTACTGGATTGAGATCTGGTGACTGTGGAGAACATTTCTATACAGGGAACTAACTGTTATATTCAAGAAACTAGTTTGAGATGATTTGAGCTTTATGACATGGTTTGTTATTCTACTGGAAGCAGCCATCAGAAGATGGGTACACTGTGGTCATAGAAGGATGCTCACTATCAAGAGCAATACTCAGGTAGGTTGTGGCATTTAAATGATGGAGCCTAAAGTTTGCCAAGAAAATATCTCGTGCACCATTAAACCACCATCACCTGAAGCACTAAAACAAGCAGGATGGATCCATGGTTTCATGTTGTTGACACCAAATTCTGCCCCTAACATCTGAATGCTGCAGCAGAAAATGAGAATTCAACATGTTTCCAATTTTCTATTGTACAATTTTGGTGAGATTGTGCAAACTTTAGCCTCAGTTTCTTGTTCAGTGCTGAGAGGAGTGGCACCCGGTATGATCTTCTGCTGCTACAGCCCACGGCTTCACTGCTTGTTGCGTCTCTAGAGATGCTCCTCTGCATGTCCTGGTTATAACTTGGTTGTTATTTGAGTTACTGGTGCCTGACTATCAATTCAATGCAGTTTGACCATTTCCAGAGTACTGCCACTCACTGGATATTTTTCTTTTTCAGACCATCCTCTTTAAACCTTAGAGATGGTTGTGTGGGAAAATCCCAGTAGATGAGTGGTTTAGTACCTACAGCTGTGCCACGTTCAAAGTTAGTTAAGTCACTTTTCTGATACTCAAATATTGATATGCCTATATTCACTGAGTTGCTGCTATGTAATGAGCTGATAAGATACTTCGTTTATTGAGTTGATCAAGTGTACCTAAGAAAGAGGCTGGTGAGTGCACATCAAAGATAATGTAAGAAAACAACCAAAACTTGCTATTTGCTCAAATCAGTAGAAAGTGAAATTTTAAAAGTGCTTTTAGTTTTATTCACACTGTGTGATTGATTCACTAACAGCTGCTGACAAGCCATTTCGGAGCTCAGTGTTTTCAAGTTGCCGTCTGCCATTTGTCATCTGCGTCTGTCAGACTTCTTTGTCATTCTCACGCAAGTAAAACAAAGAGCATGAATGACATGCTGTTTAGTATTCAACGCAGGGACAGGTCAGCCCATTCACTGCCTCAGTACAGTATGAAAATTCTGCAGGGAGTTGTGGAGGATGAAACAGCTGCTCAGAGTGGAGAACATACAGTAAGGCAAACAGGTTTGGGCAAAGTGAGACAGATTTAGAGGCGCAGAAGAAGATAGCAGCAAGGAAAGACATAAATATAATATAATATATACTGTGTTTGTTTTTTGGTGTTAATGCTTGTGTTAAAGTAAAGGCAGAGTAACCCATGTCTGTGTAGGTTCTGTGTAGGTGGAGGTTAAAGTGGGATTTTGCAGGTGGGGGAACAATAAATACTGGTGTACCAGTGCACTGGAGGGAAATGACTCCATAACAAATAAGTCTGTTTCTCAGGCTTGACGCTCTTTGTGGATTTTGCCAGCTAAGTTCTTCCATACATATGTTAAATCAACCATCAACCATCAGGGCTACTTTCCAGTTTCTAGCCTGTATAAAGGCAGCATAAAAGTAGTATTTGGCAAGTGCTGCTAAAGAGCATTATTGGTTTAAATTTAAATCGATGACTCTTTCAAAAGGGCACCTAGAATCGATTCCTGCAGCCATACCTAAACACACTTATTTTGAAAGATTATCTAGATTAGTTTTTGATTAACATTAAACATAAAACAAAAACTGCATGCGCAGAATATCGGTTCAAAATTTGCCAACTTATCTCACAAATACGGGTTTAAAAGCTGTTTTCCTCTGGAAGGTGTATCTGCCACCATCTTTGCAGTTGAAAAATTCTCATATAAATTTAGTGTCATTTCTGTCTCTTATAATGTCTCTACTGCAACCCATGACCTTACCTAATGGTGACCATGGAGACCGCACTCTGCCCTGCACCACTGCATCTAGTCCATCACTGAAAACTGTAAACAATACTGCAAATCACCCAGTTTAGCCTGCTGTGCTCTGCTGTGCACTGACAATAGTCTCTCATCTTCATGTCTAGCCCTTTCATTATTACATCTTTCCCCTTCGCGAAGAGTAAAATAACACACATTAGCATTTTTTTTTGGCCTGGAAAATACAACAACTATACCTTTAAGTAGGAGACCCACTGTGTGCCAAACTGCTCATATTTGTTGAGCTATTTGAAATGTTGCAGGAAATGTACGCAGGTCCCTTGGGTGACTTAACTGCCTCGGTGGCAATAGCTGCAGGACATGAAGCCCATCAGATGTAATTACTCATTAACTGAAGGCGCAGGAATGCTTTTCTGGATCGTTCCGTCCCACTTTAACCTCTAGGTGCAGGTGAACAAAGAGGAATGTTCCAGTCTTAGATGGCAAATGGATGTCTCTTTCTCATTGCTGAACCAAAAAATACATCTTATATAATGTTGTCAAACAAGCAACAGAAAAGAACTCAAGCACAGCATCAAGTATTAGTGAGAGTTAGCTGTTAGATTGATTTAGGTACTGCACTGATGATCCACAGGCAGACTGCAAGGGGACTTTTTCCTCAGAAGCAGACACCGTGACACAGCAGATATTGACTGCCTGCGATTGAGAACAGGTAAAACCTCAGCTGACACATATGCAGAAATAGTTGCTAGTTAATTTGTAAATTAGAAGGGTCAAATGGACTGGCAAAAAACTCAAGGACAGGAAAAGCATTGGCTGGTCCAGCACATTTAGAAGCAGGAGAGGCTTCTACTCCCCTTCATAACCCAGGGGGTTATGAAAGAGTGGCTCCAGGAAAACTTGGTGGGCAGGATCAGATGGGTAACTGCCAGATTCAATGCTCTGCCAAGTAAACAACTGTCTGAAGTTAGCAGATCAAGTGGAGAGACTGGCTCAAGGTTTATACTTTCAGCCTCATATTAGCCCTAGCTTGGGGGTTACTGGAAACATGCAGAAAAGCATACGTGAAACAATCCTCAAAACCAACACTGTTGTAAAGGAACATTTCTTCTGGTTGGGCTCATTGTTCTTCCTTGAGCTTTTCCATGAGCAGTGCTATATTTGAGTCTGTTCTTACAGTAACAGTGTCTGTTCATATAAGAGGACACAAAGGCAGGCTGAAAGAACAAATAATCATGACAGAGAAAGAAGCAACACAGATCAAATACAAGAAGAATTTGGACAAAATCCTTCAAGGACAAACTGGTAAGAAGGGACTGGTCATACAAGTGGAAAAGGAAAGGAAGACAGGAAGTAAACTATAATAGGAGGATAATAATGAAAAAGGAATCTACATATAAAACCCAAGACAATGACAAATTGCTTCCTTGGGTAAAAACTTCCCCTATGAACAGGGAAGAAAAGACTTAAAGTCAGATATGCTTTGGAAGCTACCATTCCACCTGAGCAGGTTAAAAAGGAGGTAAAGGTGTTTTTAAATGTATCTGAATTAACCCTCATGGAAAGCATGCAGGGATTGATAGAAGTATTCTGAGTGTGAAGGATCCCTGTTATTAGTTTGATGGAACACAAAGCTGTGACTAAAGCTATGAGGTCTGTGAGTGAGAAGTTATTTCTCCCATTTGTAGAGGAATTTGTGCAAAAACTATCCCTGTTATTGTAGTGTGCACACAGAACAGACAGCTTGTGGACCATGAAAAACTATTTGCTGAATTTGTAAAAATAAGCACTTGGATTAGCACGACTGACTTTACCTTTAACCCCCCGCATAACAGAGGCACAGTCGAAGAACTGCTGATTTAATCCAAGGAGAAACGTCCTTGAGAAGCATTTTTCTTGCTTTTAGTGCTCTTGGTGTCCTAAGCGAATGGAGAACATTTATGTGCATGTGTGCACTGTTGCATTGCTTAAGTAACTACTTGGGTGGCTGTCGTTCTGTGTTACTTGCATAACGGCACTCTGGTGTTATGAGGAGGAATGCAATGAGGGAAAAAACAAAATGCTGAACAACGAAGCAGGAAATAAACCACTGAAACAGTGAGCGGAGCTCTTTGTAGCAGGAGGTACATGTGCTTGTTATCTGTACTTCATGCTACTTGAGGTGTGTGGATTTCGGGCATGTTAAAATTTCTTGCTTCAAAAATTCAACCATTTTTATGTAGCGAAACTATTTTTTAATAGTATTATAACTGAAAATCTGTGTCTGTACAACCCTGAACAGATCTTTTTAGTTTTTTTTGGTTTCCTTCTGGATGCTGCTGGGTTTTATCCACACTTCCCCTAAAAACAACCTTTTTTCAGTGTACTTTAGAGAAAAAGAGAAACAAAGCACTGTGCAAACAGAAAGCGAACTAAGATTAAAGGCAAGACGAACAATGAACGCAACGAGGGTAGCATAGTCAGATTTGATGTTTAAGCCAACTGTAACAACAAAAATCTGCTTATCTGATGTTCCAACCTTATAATAAGCAAACTCTTACTAGAAGGCATTCAGGCTGCCCTTCTAAAAAAAGAAAAAACAGCATTTTATCAGCGCAGACCAGATGCCTTTTATCAGTTGAGATATATTGTTTGGGCTTCGATGTTCTTGCCTCATGCTGACATTTCTATTGAGGTCAGCTATGTAAAGAGGCCATCAGAGAGACACAGTATATATAAGGAGGAAGAGAAGCAGAAGAGAGATGTTGACTGAGAAAGAGAGAGGTGAAAAGGAGACAGGACGGGGCAGCGGGGGCGGGGGAACAAGGTGGGACATATAAGTCTCGCACGTGTCACGGTTGCCTTTTTAATTAAGAGGGTTTGCTGAGAACTCTGCCCAATTAAAAATCAAATGTGGAACAAGCATGCAGGTCATTTAGAACGCACGTATGCACACGCTGCCGACTTTTTCTGTACATGCCGTTGCTTGTTAGGCAGTGTTCCCTGTTGTTCGCTTCTGCTGCCTTCACTGCACTTAATTTGTTTACATAACCAAGTGAGGTCACAGAGCCAGGGTGTACGCTCTCAATACCTTACAGTCTTTTCTCCACTTGGGTAAGGAGTCTGTACAGAAAAGGAGTGGGTGTTCCTGAGTTGTTAGACGTGATTGGCTGGAATCACTTATGTCACCCCTAGATCAACTGGTAATCCTGACCCTAAAACAGCCATGTCTAACAGCTGAGGAAGGCCCGCTGGTTTCCTAAATAAATCAATTACCTCTTGACCTGTTTTGGTTTCTAGCATGCGGATGCAATGTAGTTTGGATATTATTCAACAAACTTCCAATATGTTTTCAAAAGTTTATTTTTAAAACTGATTTCTACTGAGGAATATAGTCCCTTTGAGGTATGTGGTGATATAGAGCACTGTTTGAGAAGCACAGTTGGTTCCTTTCATCCCAGCAGGTGGTTTAGAGACAGATGTCTCAAAAATTAGTCACACAAATCCAAAACTATATGCATGACTACATAGTGCCAGGAATAAATGAGAAAACACATCAGTGGATTTTGAAATGCAGTTCTGGTGCTTTCACAATCTATGGTGAAAGGTCTTCCTTTTCCTTTTTTTTTTAAACTTTTCTTTGTTTTGTTGCTTATCCTTTACCATCTGCTTACTTCTCCTTATTATATCCTGCCCCCCTTCTCTCTCTCTCCCTTCTCTCTCTGCCCGCTCCCTCCACCCATTGTGTTCTAAGGAAGCGTGCCACCTGTTTCTATGGAAACAGCAGCTGATTGCCACAGGTGGACACCACTGCTACCCGATTAAAACAACTAGAACAAAAAAAACAAAGCGAGAGAAAAATAAAAAGACAACACTGTAAGCTGTGTTTTGTAATGTTTGTCCACGCATATGCCATGTTATGAAGAAATCGTGGACTGCTAATAGACAGAATGTCTCTCATGCCACCAATTAATGTGTGCATCTGCACGTTGTGGTTCTGTGCACAGGTACTTTCGCTTTCCGAATCTCTAAAAAAAAGAAAAAAAAGAAACAAAACCAAAAAACATCAATGATATCTCAGAAAACCACTCCTGCAGAGCTAAACCAATGCATCACAGTAAGAAAGCAAATATTTAATCCTGATTTTAAATCAAGTTTGATCTATAATTAAGTTCAATTTCAAATTTAGTTTTATTTATATCACAACAACAGTCATATCAAGGTGCTTTATATTGCAAGGCAACGACCCTACAATAATTCAGAGAAAACCTCAACAATCAGACGATCTCCAATACTGTGCAGGTTTATATGAAAGAAAAGATTCTTTGGTTGTTCAAAAACACATGCATTACAAAAACCTTTTAAAAAATTACAAGTAAAATATTTGAAACTGCTTATGGTCATATTCATAGAAGGAAAGCACAGGAGCTACATGATGTTAAAACCAGGCATTAGCAGGGAGTAGTGTTAGAGAAGCGTTGGTTTAATTGTGCTAAACAATATCTTGAAATCAATAGAAGAGAGAAAATGCACCAACTTTAACTATCGCAAATTGATTCAGTGCATCACAAGCTGATAGACTGGTATAACAAGCCTGTGTTGGATCCTATGTGAGTTTATTTATCTCTGCCTACCCAATAAAGTCACTCTGCCACCTCAACTGAATTCTGCTGATATACCTCAACTATAAGTTGCACTAATTGTGGGGTCTAAGCAGGTCAGACTTTCTCTGAAAATAAAAAGAGGCGATTCATTAACTTGTGTAGTCAATTTTAAAGCATGTCCATGCTCAAAAATTGCCAAACAAATATATAGTGTATTATGTGTTTATCTTGTTTTTTGCTTTTTTTGGTTTGTTTTTTTGGAATAGGAAAGTGACTTGAGCCAATTGTCTCTTGTTAAAGTTGGTTTCCTGTCCAGTTCGTATGGTCTTCTGCTGATCCAGTCTGTATGTCCAATTCACATGGATACGCACACTCACCGACCACTTTGTTAGGTACACCTACTCCACTGCTTGTCAAAGCAAAACTCTAATATGGCAGCTACTCAGTGCATTCAGGTATGCCCATATAATCAAGATGAACCAATAAGGTTAAAACCGAGCATTAAAAAAAGGGAAGAAATGCGATTTAAATGACTTCAGCAGTTGTTGGTCTATTTCCGAAACTGCTGATCTACTTGGATTTTCCCACACAACCATCTCTAGGGATTAGAAGAGAGTGCCCCGAAAAAGACAAAATATACACACTGAACGCAGCTCTCTGGAGGTCAAATAAGACTAGCTAAACAGTTTTGAATTGATAAAAAAAGCAACAGTTAGTAAGATAACCACATTACAACCAAGGTACTCAGAGAGGCATCTTAAAGGAACAATACAGATAAAACAAAATAGCGCAGTAGTGAAAACTATGAATTAAGGAAAGATGAAAATATCAAAAACTGTAGTTCCTGGAAAGGCCGCTTGAGACAGGCCAGAAACCTCCACTTTATAATGCCCAAATTTACAAATGAATGAACTGAACTTTTTATAGCTCCTCAAAAAGCTCTTTAGTCTCTATAGATAGTTTTCCCTCTCATATAAGTTTGTTTTTTATAACTCACCAGGTGAAATTATAATAAATCTTACATGTATCCATTTTTATGGTTGTCCTCCAAACTATGTTGCTGTTTTGGTGAATGAAATCCTAGTATTTTATTCGTATGTTACTTACCATTAATTAGTAGGTATTTCTTAACAGAAAGCAGCCATGTCAATCACTCTAATGAAGGCCAAGGTTTACATGTTGAAAAATAATTGACAGGAGAAGATGAAACACACCTTCATAGGTGGCGAATCCCTTTATCGAAAAACATGTTTTGGGTTTTTTTTTTCAGAGAAATTCCATTACAGGAATTTTATGAGTCATTTTCTGTGGCATCAGGTAAATGGTAACTATGACCGTGATTGTAATTAGCACATATAGCATTTTTTAGGAGGCACACGCTGTTTAATAAAGCTCACCCAGAACGTTAAAATATACAAAAAATGTAGCGTATGGGACTTTGTAAGAAGATGTGGGTGGGTTGCTGCATGGCAGTAATGTTAACAAGAGCTGTTTCTATAGTAACAGCTCATTAGGAGGCAGTTTGAACCATTTGATACTGTCCATGATTAAAGCACGTGTTGGGGGGTGGGGGCAAAATTGTGGACAAAATTGTCAGCTGTAGATGAGGACAGACAAAATGCAGGACAGAAAAAAATAAAGACGCAGTTATCGAAGGGGTGAGTATAGGAGGCCATGAGAGAACGCATAAGAGAGGCTGAGGTCTCTCATGCTTTGCTGTCGATATCCTTTGGTCTCACATGTCTCTGCCTTTCATCCATGGGTGCCTTGCGTAATGTGCGGAGCTGGTTCTAATTAAAAGTGCTTGAAGTTAGTACAGAGAGTTGATGGGCAACAAGAGCTGCCTGGAAGACTTCCTTCATTGTTCTCATTGTGCCTGTTGCCTATGGAGAGCATTGTCCGTGAAGATTTGGGAAAATCGTCACAAGGAATCTAATCACTGAGGTATTCTGCCCCGTGGCAAACTGGGCTGCACTACGGACTTTGTTGCTAATTGCCCTTTTTTTCCCATTGGAGTGAGCTGTCTTTCCTCTTCACACACACGCTGCCCCTCCCCCTCCCGCCTTCTGTGTTCCCACCCTACGGCAAAGGGAGAGTCATAGTGTGCCATGTCATTCTGTGAATGTGTAACGCCAGGCCCAGGGCTGACTTGGCCTTGCATGTCCTCTTTTGCAGTCTCACATTGAGCCTCACTTTAACCTTTTACATTGACTGTACAGAGAGATTTGTGCAGGAGTTGCATTAGCAGTTCCTCTGACGGTAGTGATTAATCAAGACAAGCATCTTTGGTCCCCAAGGACAGTGCAGTCTTTAACTTGATGTGGCACAACATTGTAGTCATAGGGTTTTGTTGCACTTGGTAGTTCGGGAATCCAAGCTGATCTTGGAAGAAATAAATGATATGCAAGCATTTATTTGGGTTCAAGAAATGTGGAATATGTGCAGCTAAAATGAGTTGTCAGCAGTTACCTGATTTTGACTGTTGTCTCTTCTGTGGACAGTAAATAAGACACTGCATTTACCAAAATTGCAGTTTAGCTTTTTTAAAATTAGCTTTGAAAATTTATTTCAATTAGTACAAAAAATGTCTGCCAGACAGAAGTGAACCTTTAAGTGTCAATAATGCATTGTCCATGATGCTCCTCCTATGTACGTTTTCATGTAGTTCATGTACACTAAAAGTTGCATATTTCATGCACATGTTACACAGCCACTTATGTGCTTAAATGTTGGATTAATAAGGAACTATACACAGTAAGTAAGCACTTTAAATAGGCGACACGTGGCATGTAGTAGGATGCAGATGAAAAAGTAAAGGGCTATATGAAAGAAGTTATATCTTATTGATTTTATGTGTATAAAACATGTTTTTATTATATATTTAATGTTTTCTGTATTTAATGCTTTCTATTCTATTCTATCCATCATGTCCTGTCCACGTTACAAAATTTTTTGGTTTTTTTGTAGCTCTGGTCAGCTTTTTAATAAAACAACTGGGGTCCTAGCGTCCCCCATGTTCTTTATACACACTGGCACGCACTGCTTTTCCCCAACAACAACTTAATTTAATAGCAGCGCTCTGAAGTAAATACAGCCTATAACTTTACTGCTGCTGATGAGTAATGCTAATGAACTAGTCTGGGAAGTGCTAAAGCATTTTCCTGTAATTTGACAAGCATATGTTGTGGAAAAAAACAAACGTAAACTTAACGAATTTTAAAAATGTAGATAATGTTGACGATTCTTCATAATTGCCTCTCAGCAAGGTCATTAAACTTTTAGCGAAAAAGTGCTTGTAGTTATTCTTAGCCGCCAGAAGTCTCTGGGTTTATCTGTTGACGCATGGCTGCTTCCAACTCAGATACTTTGTTGTTTGAAATGACGACAAACAAGACATTAATATAGAAAATGGAGCTGCACTATCTACTTACTGCTTATCTGGCTCAGTTAGATTGCTGCCTTAAATTCTACTCCCAGATTTCAGCTTCAATTGTAATAACTTTGTAACAAATCTGAGTGTATGATTGATGTATAATACAATAAATTATCTTTTCACTACCAAATGCCTTAACTTTAGTGGAAAAGATTTACATAAAATGTTGCAGTTCATTAACAGCTGAAAAACAGCCCGATGCCTGGATGGTTATCAGTTTATGTCAGGGAAGCAAGATTTTGCTAAGCCAAATATCAATATTATTATAACTAAGAAGCTCATCATTCAAAAACTGAAATGACCTTTAAATAAAAAGTCTTCCTAAAATCCTAAATGATAAAACACATAATGTAGCAAAGGGAAGGACAGCTGTTTACTTACTATGTGTAGAATCTTTAATATCTACTTACAGAAACTGATATTTCAGATCAGATTCTGTAACAGTGAAATATCTGGCCTTTTGCTGTTAAATGCTTTACTCTGTTAATGAGCCGGTTACTAACTTCGCATGTAGTCTAGTCCTGGGTGGGGGATTTTTCCTGAAAACAGCTGCTTCCTCTGTTTAAAAACATCGATCAGAGCTGTGAGACGGAGAAAATAAATGCAGCTGAAATCCAAAACAACAGCTAGAAGTTGTTATAAATGTTAGGATGGAGTAAAACCGCAGAGCCGGGTGATTATGTGACCTATTTTGCATGCAAACAGTACTATGAAAATTTTTTATTGTCTCCCTTTTTGAATTTTTTTTTATAAGGTAATGATTAAATTTGTTGGTAGATAAAATGGAATGAGCTGAGAGGAACTTTCAGTTAGAGGGGGATCCTAACAAACTAAAGTCGGGAAGTTTACCACTTTGATGTAATGCGGCATTTACTTTCAATTTTATCATCTTGTTCAGGTCAGGATCCATCTCCATTAAGTGTTACATGCTCAGACACGACAGCTACAGGCTTTGAATTGTAGTAGCCTGCTGTGCCTTGTACCCAGGGGAAATTTTCAATCTTAGGTGAGATCCCATCAATTTTCACAACATAGCAGAAATGAAAAAAACAAAAACAAAGCAAAACACAAAACAAGATAAAAAAAAAAGTTGCTTTAAAAAAAGAAAACCCCAATTAAAAACAACTTTGCAACAGATTTAAGGACATAATTTTTAGCTTAACATACTATTGTCCCATTTATGTGTGGCAACAGCATTTCCTTAAATGTAGTCATATCATCAGCCTCAATCAGAGAGCACTTTTGACAAATATACTTAATCAATCAGCCGTTTTTTGTTTTGGGTTTGAGTTGAACCAAATAATCACACATCAGAGTCAGCGCTAATCCATTTTCTATTTTAAAACGTCCTGTTGGAAAGTCATGAACTAGTACAGTCTGTAATGGTTCTACTTAGCTGGACAGTGTCATTTTGCAGACACTGGGACGGTAAATAAAATGACCATTATTCTCTGAACATGATTTGGGGTAAGAGCATGTCTCAGTAATAGCGTGTTTAGTTCTTAATCAACTCAGTGGGCCCACTTTTTACAGTGAATGCTGCATTTTGGAGAAGCGGTACATTCTGTTTGTACTCCCACACATTTGGCTGTCACAAACAGAGCTACACAGTGCAGATGGTATGAACCCTCGGGAGCCAAATCAGCAATCAGAAAGCACACTTATTGATTTGCTGTAACACAAGCTATACAAAAAGCAGCTCAGAGGGAACGACTGAGGCAACCGGAGTGTCTAGCGGAGGGTACGTCTGTCTTCAAATGAGCGTAGGTGCACAAAAGCACATGTGAAAGAGTGCACATACTCTTTCACAGAGTGCACACACTCTTTAACAGAACAGACAAGCAGACGCCATCCTCTTTATTTTTTTCTGTTCATTTTAAGCCACACACTTGCTTTCTGCGAGAGCTCAACTAACAATTGCTTCCTTTGCATTTGACACAAGTTGCCAAGTTGCGTGTTGTTCGTGTAATCTCTAAACTTTGATTTCAAACTGTTTTCTTGTACATCAGACTATTTCCAAGATTTATTTGCAAGTGAAAAGGTGGTCTGTAAACTTTTTTGTTGTTGAATTGTTTGAAATGTGATACTTTTCACTAAATCTGTCTACATCTTAATCAAATGCACACCTTCCTGTTGACTTTAAAAGGAGGCTGTTGAGCTTTTGTTGTTTCATCTCTCACAGAGAACAGACTTCACTGTTGCACTTTGGAATAGCTGCAGGGCTGAGACTGAGTACCCAGTCATTGATAACGACTGTAATAACAAACTGCGGCAAACAATCTATCCAAGTCTTCTTCACATGTGTTACGACCACATGTTTTCATTTTCTTGAGAAACAGCTCTTTGTCTTTGTGCAGGTTGTGTTCCAGATACTTACAAGCACCCTGTTTTTACCAAGATTGGGCTAAACACATTGACTGCTCACAGCAAACACAAACATTTATCTCTGTATGCGTTTCAAACACGCAGGGCTTACTGGCTCTGCCTGAAGCGTGACTGTAGCTCACTAATTAATGTTTATTTGATCTGTAACAGTAACAACGACGCGTTGCAGTTTTACTGGAAATTAGATCTTAGCCAGACGGCAATTTTTCCTAACTTTGTGCTTCTTGCCTGGCCAACACCGGTTCAGACGTTTTGTGCAGGAATAATAATTTTACACTCTTCAATCTCTTCAGGCTTCTTAGGACACTCATTATGTGCAGGGCTGTATAAACAGTTTGCCAGTTTGTCTGAATGTATACAGTAGTGAGTTTTACTATACCCGTTTTATTAGACTCACACTGTGCCTCAGAAAAAGCAGTGCAGGACCAGTGGTCATTGTATACAGTCAAACATTGCAATGAAGGAAAAATGGCACAATTACTGCCTGTAAACTATTTGTATGTACTAATTTGAGAAAATATTGTTACTTAGATTTAACATAAAAAAATAGGTTTTGGTAATGTTACTCTGTCCTGTTTTAATTTAAAATGTAAATAAAAATGTAATATCATTTATCCTGTTTTAATGGTGCAGACAAATGACCCGTGTAGTGTCTGTAAGTGTTTTTTCAATTTGTCTTTTCATTATATGTTGTTTACAGTGGATAAACAAGCTGTAATTTGAAGAATTACCAAACATGGGGGAAACGTAAAAATTAATAATGGCTTTTATTTAATTGAGCCCTGATGACATCTTTCAGCTTACCGTGAGCTGGCTGGAAACACTTCTGGTAGACAGTCAGCTCATACACATTAGACTAATGCGTCTGAAAGAAAAGGTAATGTTGAGAAAATGGCAAGCAGACTTGTTCATTATTTGGCATTTAACTTTAGGTGGATAGTTTTCTAATTGCATTAGGAATCCCATTAGCTTCCACATCCAATAATCTCTTCTCAGTGAAACCGTGTCTCGAACTTGGCGGCAGCTTGATGACTACATTTTCTTTTAAAAGCTTTTGTCGATTTAAAGACAAGCGAGTGTCAAGTTTCACTGGGGATGAAAAGAGTGCTGGATGCTACAGGTTGTACAGGCTCACAATCACATGTTGGTCAGTTTTGCTTCATTCTTGACCCTGAAAATGTATTTTTATTACTCACAAATAACAAAGCTATTTTGTAGCTTGAGCAGAGAGTGGAGCACATTAGCTAATATTCACATGTAGCATCGCTACAGAACTGATGGACGGGTGGTGTCATTAGTG
The DNA here is from genome assembly GCF_964374335.1 of Astatotilapia calliptera. Taxonomy (NCBI): domain Eukaryota; kingdom Metazoa; phylum Chordata; class Actinopteri; order Cichliformes; family Cichlidae; genus Astatotilapia; species Astatotilapia calliptera. The sequence continues at coordinate 30,789,648 of NC_137441.1, forward strand.
TCTTATTGTTCAAGAGAGCCACAGTGGAGTAAGAAAATGTGGTGCAAAAGGGTTATCTACGCAGCTTCTTTTTTGGCTGGACTGCATGCAATAAATTAAAAGTGTGTGTGTTTGACACAGGTGTGACCATGAAGCTGATGGATGAGGTCGCTGGCATTGTGGCAGCTCGTCACTGCAATACCAATATTGTCACTGCCTCAGTGGATGCCATCAATTTCCATCGCAAGATCAAGAAAGGTGAGGATAACACAGAGAATACACTCATACTTTTAAATCTCTGATACTTACAAATATCCAGAGATGCAGGGAGATATTTCTGCGTGATTATTGCTTTTTTTTTGTCTTGTCCATTTGCTTTACCAAGAGGAATGCTGCAAAACGTTTTCTCGCCTTTTGACCAGAGATGATAAAATGGAAACTCTAAAGCGTTTTTCAATTTAGCCTCTGGCGGTGCTGTTTTAAATCAACTAAGCCAACGTTAACAGCTGTCACACGGTTGCTATCCAAGGCCAACTGTGTTTTGTAGAGCTGCCACTACATCTGGAAACACACACCACTGTTAATAATGACCTAACTATTTTCCATTACCAAACTTTGTCTATTTATACTGTATTTGCTGTAAGCGCCTTACAGTCTGAAAGGTTCAGATGAACAAATTCTAAGCCTCTAAATACCTTTATCCATGTAGCCTTTGATATTTCAGTTGGAAAATGTGTCCAGTCGAACACTGGAGTGCAAAATTTATTGCCAGGACTTCCTGGATAAGTTCGCTTATCCAAAGTCCTTCAGGGACAGTCATAATAAAAGCAATTCTAAGAAGGCAGGAACATAGTCTCCTAAAAAAGGCACACATAACAGACATACGTATGATACATGTCTGACAATACAGTATAACTGCAACCTCCTCAGTTCAGTTCGGGGGGGGGGTGAACAGCACAGAGTGGTGGAGATCCATGACCACATCTTTCATCTGCCCCTAGTTGCTCCACTTGCTACCTTCATCTGTCCTCACAGTTCAGTTAGTGCTGACATGATTTCCCCTGGCTCCACTGTGACTTAGGGGTTATGTCACTTCTACAGTTCTCATTTTTGCTCTAGCTGGTCAGGCAAAAAAAAAAAAGTTAAGTTTAGGGAAATAATGGAAATAAGTATCAAAACAAAAAGGATCCTAAAAAACAGCCACTAGCTTTGTCGTCTCTACCTCTGGATTTATTTTGTCATTTTATTTTTATGCATTTTCATCTTGCTACTGTTTCTTTTGACAGTTGAATTGCTCCCAACTGTTTGGTGCTAGCATTTCAACCTTTGCCACATAAATATATAAAGGAACACACAAATGTCTTGTTAAGGTCCTGGTCACTAAGTGCCAGACATCTGGATAGCTTAATTTTAATTGTGGTAATACAGTAGAAAAATTACAAAAATTTACCTAGTTGTGATACCTGAGAGGACGGTGGACTTTTCACTTTAAGCACCATAGATAAGAACTGATTTGAACTGCCTCAGAGGTCCACCTTTGAAAAATCACAGAAGACACAAAGAACACCAGAATTATAGAAAAAAAAGCAGACTTAATAATTCAAATATTGAGGCACTGATGAGGATGCACTGGTGATAATATACTAGTCAATAATGTACCATAGGAGGGTTCAGGCAGGGGTCTTTTCTGTGATCCATTATAGCAAAACAACCAGAGATACAAATAATGAGAAGAAAGGCTTGAAACTTCAAAAGGTTGGATGAAAGGACATTTCAGAGACAGGGACTGGAGCGCTGATGGTGAGAGTGAAAATGTGATACAGAAGAAAAAATAAAAGCACCAGTGTGTCATCGTGAGTGGTCACAATGTTGTTCTTGTTTATTAAGTGTACATTTCATTTCATTGAAAGCATTATTTGTTAAAACCCCGACATTTTCATGTACTGTCTAGCTAAAGAAAAAAAAAAAGACCCGTGGAAAGACACTCAAATGTGTTTTTGTCTTCAGTGCTATTTGTTAGTCAGTGAAAAGACTAATAGAAAAGCCTAGACTCCATCCATCCATCCATCTTCATCCGCTAAAATAACAAATCTGTTGTTGTGTGGTATTACATTACATGCACACAGCACTGAGCCTGGACATGGACTGGGTACCTTCATCAAAGCAGATTAGCTTTATCAGCTCTTCAGACATGGGACTCTGCCAGTTGTTTTGGTTGGCTGACCTCCAATGCTGCACAAGTCAAGAGCTACATTCTGCATTAATCTGAAGGTCTTCAAAATCACCCATCATCAAGCCTCATTTTTGTGTAATGTCACTGAGCAGAGGTTGTTTCACTGAGCCTAATAAATCTTAGTAAGAGGTAGTTTATTTAAATGAGACTTGACACATGGGAGCATTAAAAAAATCCTCTAAAGGTCAGTCGACAAGAGAGAAATGAAATGCTTTAAATTTGTGGTCTCGGTTGCCAGGTATGCTGAAAAGACCTCACTGCAGTTACTGCACGTTATTATCTGTTTAAAGTTCTTTACCCATATGGATTTTCATGATCACCTTGTTGCCGTTTCCTAAATATCTCAGCATCCAAGGTTACTGAATGTGTGATAATGATAGCGTAATAGTCATCTTAACATATATAAAAATCTAGAAAGTTGAATTTTCTCAACTTGATTAAAGACCTTGTGCATATTGTTGGATTAAACATTACAGAAACTTAAAAGTGATTTTGGTAATTAATAATACTGTTAATTTAAGGCAGCTGTGGCTTAAACCTTGTATTTGGTGGTGATAATCAATTTGCTAAGCTCCGTATATCATTAGAATTCTTGTTGTTTGTAATTTAAGATTTTGGACATTTTTTGCATGGCATAAAGTTTGACTGTGTTATTGTCTCATGTGTGCCTACTCTGAACCTGTGTGCAGTTTTGCATTTCTTTGCCATCTCCATTTTTTTTCTTTTTACCCTCAGTACTTCAGTTCTAGGCTGCATCACAGAAAACCATAATCAAAACAAACACAAAAAGTTTGTTTGTTAAAGCCTTAAAAACTGCTTTATAAATGTAGTCTCGTTGTTCCTGTGTGTGTTTTCTTTCCACACGCTCTGGGCCTCCTCTCACACTTCAAAGACATTCATGTTAGGGTAACTAGCTATTCTAAATTGGCCCTAGGTTCGAATGTGAGCGTGAATGCTTGTCTGTCTCTTGGTGTCAGCCAAGTGATAGCCTGACAGCCTATCTAGGGTGTACATGGCCTCTCAACCTGTCACAGCTGGGATATGCTCCAGGCCCCTGTGATCCTGAATTGGATAAGAGGGTGGATGGATGGATGGGTTAGGGTAACAAACCTGGGTTTACTGCAAAAAGCCTAATTATTGACTCTATAAGCATATCTTTTGACAACAGAGGCTTATTTGTCAAGAAAACCGAACTCATACCCATGAATTTTGCAGAGTATCCTGCATGAATACGAGATCTGTAACTGAACAACAGTCAAGTCTAATTCTGATAGAATTCTTGTATTGTTGTCATCGTGTCAGAGTGCTTTGCAGCTCATACACTGATAAAAGCCTTTCCCCCCCTTTTTTTATGTGCATCATTTATTATTTAGGACTTTGACTATTTTATAAGATCTCACTCATATACTTGCGATCTGTTCCTGACTGCAGGAGTAACACCTTCTTTCCTTGTCTCTATGGCAACTGCAGTAATATTACAGTACAGGCACATCAAAGAGAATAATGAAATACATCAACAATGCTCTGTAATATTATTTGATGACTTTTTTTCCCACCTCGCTGCAGTGACAAAAGGTAGAGAGCACATTTTTGAGTGAAAGACAGTTGGTTGATTAGATATCTGAGAAAGTGCAGCTTCAATATTACTTCAGCGTGAGCTTTTAGCCAGAGGTCGCCGGCCTGTCTCGAAAAGTCCATGATGCAACAATGTGATAGAGACTGCAAGACCAGAGCTGAAATCTTCCTCTGCTAGTTTATTATATAGATCATATTCAGTGTAATTAAAGCTATTTAGTATGAGTTTACTTACATTATTCAGTATTTTTGATGTAGCGGTTGGAATGCTGTGTTTTTGTGAAAACCTGATGCCTTGTGCAACTTCTTTTTTTCACCTTTATAAGACTAAGTGAAGCCTTAAAATAACTGCTATGTCTGAGAAATAGTAGAAAATGTTATGGTAAAGATCAAAAAAATGAAAATGTCTCTAAATGGCAACATATTTAGGTTTTATTTTAAAACACTGAAAATCAGAGTGCTCAATATCCTTTTCCTCTTCTTCCCAAGGGTGTGTGGTGACGGTGACAGGACGACTCACATTTGTCAGTAACAAATCAATGGAGATTGAGGTGTTGGTAGACGCGTCCTCAGTGGTGGAGGCAGAGAAGGGGAAATATCGTGCTGTCTCAGCTTTCTTCACCTTCATCTCCCTGGACAAGGACAATAAGCCCCTGCCTGTCCCTGCCCTTAAGGTTGGTATCGTCCAATCTCCTTCTAAAGTCTGCCTATCTTTTAAAACCTTGATACATAATTTGTGATGTTATACTTTATTTTATATCCATATCCCTTAGTACAGAGTAATTACATTCACAAACACTGACAGTCAAGTCTGTTTTTTTACAGTATTCTAATGGAAAATAATCAAGGCATGGATTTTATTGCATTTTTGCTGCGATATCATCTTTTAAAGGCTAGTTATTTTTAGCTCGGTCTCTTCTAACTGCTGATAACATTTCCATTAGTAATTTTTCTTTATCGTGACATGTAAAAGGGCCATTACAAGACTGGATCAATGGAGCCTTCATATATAGAAAATGTTGAGTTGGGTCAGACTGATCTTTGATCCAAAACCACTGTAAAATTTTCCAGATAGCTGAAAAAAATGACAAATATGAAAAAGTATACTAATACTTTTAAGATTATATATTAAAGACTGTCTTCACAGACATGGTTTTTGGAAAGCTCAAAGATACTGCCCATTGTTTAGGAATTCAACATGTCAGACTCTTTAGAAAGCATTCAAATCCTCATAGTATTTTATGTTCAATATAGGTATTTGTTGTGCCTGAAAATGAATAAATAAATGAAATGAATGAAATGAAATGAATAGTGTTTGGGTATTATCCTTCAGCAGTGAGCAGGGCTGAATGATCTTATTCCCACAAGATCTCTGAGATGAGTATCTCTGGGATGAGTATGCCTGACTCAGCACTTACTGCCAGCAAGCAAAGACTGCATGCTTACCTGCAGACAGGAGAGAGATGCCTGCTGTTTGTTCAGGCTCTCCAACACATAACGATCCAAACCTTGTTTTTATGCAAACACCGAGCTCATGCGCCATCTGTTTAAGTCATTAATATTAATGAGAAGCTATCTTTTTGCAATTTTACACAAGCGAGGAGCTTTTAAAACCATATTCTAAACAAAGCAATGTAGTTTGTGTTAAGGTTCACATTATTTTTAAGTGTCGTGATTAAGATTTTCACTCCATATTTTGTAACTGAGCAATTCAAATTCTACTTAATGTTTTGTTTGAGTTGTCGTTGTTGTTATTAATGATGTACTGCACTCCATTTTCTTGAGATGGGTGGGCAGTTTCAAATTTGGGTTAGGGTCATTATTCCCTCAAGTGCACTTGTACAAATTTCATAGAGTTTACACCAGAACTTATAATTAAACTAGAAGTATTTGTAGAATACTGAAAAAAAAAACCCCAAAGGCAATAATACTAGCAACAGAAGAACAAAGAAGAAAACAAATAGTATGATAATAAGTACAAATAGAAATAATAAATCTTTGATTTTTGAAAATAACACATGTATTCTACAAAAATGCATTTTAACTCCCGCCTGCAAGACAGTAGTGCATGACACTATGTCCTTCCATGTTTCAAGTACCATGAGCGTGTAATAAGAAATTTGCAGGAAGAAAGCTGCTGTGGTTGAGAGTGAAGCGTGAAAAAGGATTGTTATAGGTGTGTTGTCATGCCACAAGTGCAGCAGTGACTCATTTGACCATCAGGTCACAGTTGAAGGTGCAGTGTTAGCCTTTATAAACCTTTATAAACCACAGCACATTTATTCAAGACTTCTCTGATGATGCCCCTGCAGATAGAAGTGTTCATCAAATGCATGTCGCCTTTGGTTGGCCTTTTCAAAAGTGTCTGTCAGTCCCCTGATTTCCATTTCACAAAACCTGCATTTGGTTTGCCCATTGTCTGCCTCTCCCTCCATGCATTCATTACCTGGTTTTCTGCCTCACGTAAGCTGCTCATTGCTTTTGTTTTAATAGGAGGGAATTGTAGCAGTTATTACACTCATTGTAGTTTCTATTCAGACCTCAATTTTATCAAAAGAGAGGCTAAAAAATCTCCTGGTGATTTTAATAATTCATCCTCAACACTATAAATGGAAATCTAAATGGAGCCTAGGCTGCCAGGGATCTGATGTAGCTTGTCAAATAAACAAGGGCAGGGCAAAAGAGAAACGCGTGTGTGAATGAGTTATGAAGAAAGTGCATGTACACAAACACGAGCCCTTTGTGTGCAGGTCTGCATGTGTTAGAATGAGCATTGCCTGTGAATGTGCACATCCATGGAACAGATCATTGAGCACAAATGCGTGCATGTTTATTTATATGAGCAAGAGGAGGAGGACAAGGCTCGATCGGTGCTATTTCTGGCTTTATGACTATTTACTGGAGGCATAAGCATGAGATGAGATTGACTCTGACTCTACTGATGGCAGTAAACCTTTTCATAATTGTTGGTCTTTGGTGTGTACACGAGAAACGTCATGTGCAGGAAATAAGGTTCAACACATCAGTCCAATTAACACCCAAATTTTCCCTAACAGGAGAGATGGGACTGTGGGAGTTGGAAAGACAAACAGATCAAAAAGCAAAAAAAGCATCGTAAGTCAGATGATTGTGAGCAGAACAAATCAAAATGGAAGGATTGTTACGTTCCCCTGAGGGGTCTAGGCGGGGAGGGGGAAGTAACAAAAGTGACCGGGTCAGAAAAAGGAGTCAGGGAGGCAAAACAGTTAAATAAAACAGTTTTATTGAAGTAATTCAACTAAAAGAGACGGACAAGCCGTTATCACCATAAAAGAAACAAACAAAACTCAGGCGTCGGTCAGTAAGGCAAAAAGTCAAAAGGAAAGCGCAGCTCACTAGCTGGAAACCACAATACACAGCTCACTAGCTGGAAACACCACAAGACACTCAGCTCACTAGCTGGAAACACCACAAGACACTCAGCTCACTAGCTGGACCCACACAAAATGGCACTCTGGCCCAGAGCTCACCCTGCTCTGGGCTTAAATACCCTTAATTGCTGATGGGAGTCAGCTGTACAGGAGGGAAAGGTGGCATCTCAGGCAGGGGAGGTAGTGGGACACGCCCACACAGGCACCTTCAGGAGAGAGAGAGAGGCTAGGGCCGTAACACCCCCTCCCATAAATGCAAACCCATCCATCCATCCATCCATCTTCATCCGCTTATCCGAGGTCGGGTCGCGGGGGTAGCAGCCTAAGCAAAGAGGTCCAGACCTCCCTCTCCCCAGCCACCTCCTCCAGCTTGTCCGGGGGAATACCAAGGCGTTCCCAGGCCAGCCGAGAGATATAATCTCTCCAGCGTGTCCTGGGTCTGCCCCGGGGCCTCCTCCCGGTGGGACATGCCTGGAACACCTCGCCCAGGAGGCGCCCAGGGGGCATCCTTGCCAGATGCCCGAACCACCTCAGCTGGCTCCTTTCGATGTGGAGCAGCAGCTGCTCTACTCTAAGCCCCTCCCGGATGGCCGAACTTCTCACCCTATCTCTAAGGGAGAGGCCAGCCACCCTTCGGAGGAAGCTCATTTCCGCCGCTTGTATCCGCGATCTCGTTCTTTCGGTCACTACCCACAGCTCGTGGCCATAGGTGAGGGTAGGGACGTAGATCGACCGGTAAATTGAGAGCTTCGCTTTTACACTCAGCTCCCTCTTCACCACGACCGACCGGTGCAGCGTCCGCATTACTGCAGCCGCAGCCCCAATCCGTCTGTCGATCTCCAGCTCCCTTCTCCCATCACTCGCGAACAAGACCCCGAGATACTTGAACTCCTCCACTTGGGGCAGGAACTCATCCCCGACCCGGAGTGGGCACTCCACCCTTTTCCGGCTGAGAACCATGGCCTCAGATTTGGAGGTGCTGATCCTCATTCCCGCTGCGTTACACTCGGCTGCGAACCGCTCCAGTGCGAGCTGGAGGCCCTCACCCGATGAAGCCAACAGAACCACATCATCCGCAAAAATCAGAGATGAGATTCTGAGGCCACCAAAGCGAAAGCCCTCCGCCACTTGGCTGCGCCTAGAAATCCTGTCCATAAAAATTATGAACAGAACCGGAGACAAAGGGCAGCCTTGGCGGAGCAAACCCATGGTTTGTCAAATCACAATAACCAAAAGTGAGTCCATAGCCGTGTCAGGACGAAATGCAGGCTTTCCACCTACCAAAGTGAAATGTTTTTGTGTATTTGGCTTCCACATCCTTACATTTTGGCCACATAAAAGGTCTTGTGCAAAAGTCTTGATTCCCCCCTCATTTCTTTATATTCTGCTTCCAAAGAGCCAGACTTGTAATTTTTAAAATAGTGTTGAGTAATAAACATAGGCCGACCGTTTTTAGAGGAATTTTATTTTTTTTGGTAACTTAATACTGACCTGTGAATCAGTCATAATCGACATAATAAAGCATTTTGTCTACACACACCAAACAAAATAGCAAATATTTTATTTTAAATGATATCTTTAGGCACAAAAACACATAATTTGTTTCCAGTTCTTTTGTTGAATCAGTATCTCTAAAATACTAACGATTATAAAGTCCCAATCAAAAGTTTAAGACCACTTGAAAAATGGCAAAAACTCATATTTTGCATGGTAGGATCTTAACAAGGTTCCAAGTAGACCTTGAACATGCATTAAGAAGAAATGGGAGTGAGACAAAACATTTTTTCGAGCATGCAATTTATTGAAAACTGAAACAGCTGATCGAGCTTAGGACCACATGCCATTAAAAGGTCAAATCTGTGCAAAAATCTTGATTCATTGTCATTTTCTGTCAGGTCACACTGTCATGACCTTCGGATGGCAAAGGCAAAAAAAAAAGTTCACTTTTTGAACATGGTCGGGTTGATGAACTGCAAAAGCTTTGGGACCTGTACCATTTGAGAGGGATAAAATAGTATTTTGGCACTAACAAGCTAATTCCCCAAATATTATTAGCATTAGTGTGCTGTGTGTCCTTAAAAAATCTGGGGAAACTGCAAAAGTGGAAAACAAAGGAAATAGGAGAGGAGCAAGATGCCTATGTCTAATGTTCAGTGAAGCCTCATCAAAAATGGTCTCAGTGAAAGGGTGGCTGTCAGGAAGCCCCTGTTAAGGGAGAAAAGGCTGTATGCAAAATTAAAAGAACAGAACTGAAAATCAGTCGCAACAGTTCTTATTGAGTGAAAAATATAAATCTGAAATTTTTGGGTCCAGTCGTCATCAGTGTCTTTGGAGGAGATACAATATACAGTGTCTACAACACACACAGCATCCAAATAAGAATGTCCTTCGAGAAGACTAGAGAACTATTTCTGTAGACTAGTTTAAAAAATTAAAAGAACTCTTGTGTTCAGGCTGTATAGAAATATAGGTGTCATACCAAACAATGACTTTCAAGCCTGTTAGAATCGTACAAACTCTATTTTTGCCTTATGTACATGTACATTTGCCTGTTTCAGTAAATCGTTGCACCTATTGCCAGGTTTACCTAGCAAAGCATAAAGAAACAAGGACTGGCTCAAGACTTTTGCATGGTACAAAATAGTATCATCAGCTATTTCCCAGAAATAGTAAGCCGTGGTATTTACTGTCTCTGTGTTAAAGATCCTCCAGAGAATTAAAACCTTTTCTTCTGAGCTAGCATGAAAGTGTGATTACACAAAACGTGTCTGACAGTTAGCAGTTAGTTTGGCACAAAGAGTGGAAACCTTGAAGCAGCCACCCTGGCTCTGACTAAACATAACAAAAGCTATCTACCAATGCTCAACAGTGGGACAGATTGTGTTATTACTCGGTGTTACTTAGACTGCTACTTCAAGAGTCCTCAAAGTCACTGTATCAGCTAAAAATACTCCTGTACGTGACCACAACTTAATGTGACCTTTAGAGATGGGTAATTTTGTTACCCATGAACAGTGCAATGCTTGTTGTTTTTAACCTTTTCACTGAAGTAAAAAAAAAAAAAAAAAAAGCTTGTTTGGCTTGGCATAAAATTTAATTAAGCTTCATTTCCCCAAATACTAAACTTGCTTCCTCTTATACCTTTAGTCTTCTAATGCCCCATAGCCCTTTTCATCAGGGAATACTGAAAATCCTTATAAAACAAACAAACTTGTTTCTCTCTTACTTATTCTGGCTGTGTATTATTTTGCCAGGAATGATTGAAATGAGTAAACTTTTCTGCATGCAAGTAGAATAAGACTAATGACTGCATGTACTGTTACATAAATTGAGTTACTTTAAGGCACTCTGATAAAATGGACTGGCTGCTGTAAGTCTTTAAAATGTATGACAAAGACACCCAAGTGTGCGCTTTCAGAACTAAATAATAATAACAATACCTTGACTAAATCTATTTGTCTTTCATAGAGACCTTCCATGTTTATGGAAACCTATACCTCTGTCATTTTTCTCCGTCTCTGCTGAAGTTGTTGATCTTTTTCAGTAGGTAAAGGCTATAAAAAAGAACTACAACTAGAGTCTTTTAAAATCGTCTGTTCTGTGGACATAAAATGTAGAAAGCACACTGGTAGCATGAGACGTTAACTGCGGACCATTCAAACCAAGACGTTCCATCTTCTTGGGACAGCATATATATATGTGTGTGTGTGTGTGTGTGTGTGTGTGTGTGTGTGTGTGTGTGTGTGTGTGTGTGTGTGTGTGTGTGTGTGTGTGTGTGTGTGTGCTAACATGTATGAGCTGGACTGCTTACGCAGCCTTGTTTTTATCTCTCCAGCGCACCTGTCGTCACTGTCATTTGCACCAAAGCAGGTGAAACTGATTCACAATGGTTTATGAATTAGTACCCTTGTTTAACTGACTTTATGTTATATTGTGGCCATCTGGTATTCCCCTAGTCTTATTGAGCAGTGTCTATTACAAGATTGCATTTCACCTCTCTTTTGTCTCTCTGATTCTTTTTGTTCTCCGTTATCCGTTTGTTAAAAAACAAACAAACAACAACCAAGAAAAAAAGGTGATTCTCCCTGCTTCTCTTTTATGTTTATAATGCAATTGTCTCTTTTTTTTGTCCTTTTTTAGTACTGCTGAAATTTAAACTGAAAACACTCCTGAAAGCTCAAACCATCACTTATTATAATTTCATGGCAGCTTTTGCCCCAGTTGAGCTCTATAAATAGTCTGATCGACATGACTTCTGCTATTTTTGACTGCAGGTGCTTTCCCTCCCATTTTCCCTTTCTTGATTTCTTGCCAATGAGCTCAGTGCAATCACTATTTTTAGATTTTTCAGTTTCAGCTCACTAGGGAGTTAGGGACGGTGGGAGTGTGTGTATGTGTAGCTGGGCTGTCACTAATGTTAGCATACTGTGGGTTATGCTGAAGTGGGGCATAAGGACAGCAGGCGCACAGAGGATAGTGGGGAATGCCTTGCCTATCTATAACAGTAATCTTGAAAAGGAATTACTGAAATATAGTATATATACATGCTAGGCCAGGATTTTGGTCAAAACAGCAAGCACAAAAAATGCATTGTTAGTAGAAATACAGTATTAATAGGTCCACCATTCATCCCTGCTGAACAAAGAAAAGCTTTGTGTCTTTGTGTATGTGTGTTTTTCTTTATTGCATATCTCCATTTATTGATTTAAGTATTGTTTCACTATATCTCTCTTATTCTTGCCTTCTTGCTCCATCTTTCCTCTGATTTTTCCTTCTTCCTTCTATTCCATCTCCCTCCTTCCTCGCTGGCAAAGACTCAGCTGGCCTCCCTTGACACGAAAACAAGCCTGGTCGTCATGACAACCTCATGTAGTTCACATGAAGTGATGCTCGTTTATTTTTAGATACCTCCCATTTAAGACAATCAGAAACGTGTTAACGGGTACACCCGTTAAATTTAACGCCCAGATCATGCCTGCATCTGTTAGGCACTGCTAAATGTGCACATCAGGGGGTTATCATTCTACCTCATACACTAAATATTGTGTGTTCACAGTTCGAACTAAATTCTCTTCAGTTCAGTGAAACCCAGTTTTCTCTTTGACAGTACATTATTTAGATATTTTTTTGTTAAAGTTATTCAACTTTTATTACTTTCCGATAAACATCTGTCTGTCAGCAGCACCCAAAAGAAGATTAAAAGGGTGATAAGTTTTGTCTGTGATGTTGTATTGTCATGTTGTTGCCTTAATTTGAGATCAAATTCAAAATTAGATACTAAATCATAATGAAAAAGTATAATTTTGTTATATTTAGAAAGAGTAATTTAGCATATTTATGACATGAGTCTTTTCAGTACTTGTATTTTAGTGCTTTTAAATTTTCCTTTCAGAAAATCTTTGATAGAGATCAGTGTCACTTCTAATTTTCTTGTAATTGCAAATTACTTGTTCTTTAAACCCAGTATTTAAACTGCTACATAAGCAACAACTGATCATTTTCAGATCTAAAATTGTCATCAGAGTGAATTTGAAAAAAATGATATGAAAAAATTTATTTTTTGTTGTATTTTTCCTCAAAATTACCTGATCGATCTTTCATACTACAGTAGAAAGTTCAGTATAATTTCTGTCCGCTATCTTACATTAGTAAACTGCTGAAAAATAGGATCCAACTGAGGCTGTATACTTCAGACTCTTCATTGGTGTTGCTAAAGCTGCGATGAAGCCCATAAGAACTTGGCATGTCTGTATTATCAGATAGCTGCAGTGAAAAAACTCAAAGCATTTATGACTAAATGAAAAGATCCACTGGAAGAGCTCCTTTCACCATCCAGAAGAGCCTGGCTGATATAAAAGGATTCATTTTATGACTAGAAATGAAATACCTTTCATCTTTGTCTAAAATGTCATCCTTTGTGTATACCTCTCGGTCCCTCTATCACACACAGATATATAGGTTAGTATCCAGGCTCATTCTATTATTTGTCTTGTGCTGGCTGTTTACAGCTTTGTGCTACCTTTACACAGTGACATTTGCCAGTGCCACTGATGCCCCTTGCCCACTCTAATAGCAGCTCGCGCCAACACAACAGAACCCACCTGGCATTTTGCTGGCATTGTCTGAGCAAATCTCCTTTACATGTATTGTCCCTGTTCCACATTTACACCGTATTGGTTTTTCATGCTCCATTCAGCTGTCCACCGAGTGGATTTAATTAACAACAGGTGAAACATCTGTCCTGGGTGTTTGACCCAATCAGCCAAAGTTCTGGGCTCTGATGTTATCTCACTGGAAGATTTTGAGAGTAATTCTTCTTTTTCCTCTTCTTCTTCATCTTCTGGGCTTGTAACATCAGATCATCTGCCTTAGTAACCTTAGTATCATCTTCATCATGTTTCACCTGATCATATCTATATATGCAGATAAACAGCATGGGTCAAGAAATGGCAATGCCAGCCTGGTAAGTCATTGATGATCAAGACTAATAACGGATGAGTAATTTTCTGAGTTTTCAGTGAGCACCAACACAAGGACAAACTGTTATGCTGAACAAAATGATGAATTAACAGTCACAATCACATTTTTTGTTTGTTCAATACTTTGATTTATGAACAGAATAGATGGGAATTTAGGGAAAGCCCTGTTAACCAAAAAGCTTCTTGTAAGTCCGTAGACACTGAATCAGCTAGGGTCAGCTATCATTCTTATTGTAAAGATAAATAACCTTGATGAAACATGAAATGGTTCAGTTTACCCGAATGCCAATACATGTAGTGATTGTCACATGACACTGCTGGAGTATAGGCATTTGCCTTAAATACAATATAACAAGCATGCTGGTTTTTGCAAGGATATTTCTGCTTTATATTTGCAGTGAAGACAAATTACTTAAGAACACAACAAGGACCTTAATAAAAAATGAATTGCCTCATGGAGTTATGCAAATGTAATTAACATAATGGTTAACATACCCATGACACACGTAACCTGTGGTACTGTGTGTAGATGGATGTGCACCGGCCATATGTGCATATTATTATTATTAGTAATATTATTATTGTAATTATTGACTATTAAGTAATAAGGCTAAAAAAACAAGGTTTGAACAGTGATCAGGAATTTGTTTTTACTGGATGGGTGAGCTGAATGTATAAATTGGTGTCTGGAAATATAAATCAATTATTCAATTACAAAATATTCATGTAATTAGTTCAAATCAATTTCAAGCTGTGCAGGAAAAATTGCACGTTAAAAATGTTTTATAATAATTATTATTTTAGTTTAACAACCTTTGATATGTTAATAGTCAAAGCTTACATAAATCTCTTCTTCAGGCAGACAGCAAAGCTCACATTTTTCCTGCCAGCATCATTTTTAGCTGTCATTGTCAGACAGTCTGCAGCTATGATTCATCAGCAGCAGTAAGGTATACAGTTTCGTTTTGCTGTTTGCTAACTCATCTCAAACCGTACATCGATATGGTTTTAAAAAGAGGGATTTTTACTATTTACTAGTACAACTTTTATTCTTTAAAAAAGTTAAATAAAATATATTAATTCATTTTTTTAAATTAAATTGACGTCCTTACAGTTCTGTCTGATCATAAACAGTCTCACCATGTAAACCTTTTTTCTTTTGCTTTGATATCATGGCTGCAGTTTTTCAGACTTAAATAAATAAACAATAATGTCTTTGGATTGTTCCAGCCTGTTCAAGAAGGATGATTTATAAGCCTCTAATTGGTGTTAGGATCCTAAATCACCTTGTTGGGGGTTATTTCAGTAATGCTATAATGCAGCTCCCTGCGCAGCTCAAAGTTTTAACTAGATAGAGCAAGATGCCTCTGTCTCATTAATGCACTTAATGAATTGTTAGGCTAGTCAATAGATTGTCCACAGAGTTAGACAAAAGGAATTATGACATTATAGGTCATGTTTGTGTATTTGTCTGCCTTCCAACATTGCAACAGGCAACCATTTATAACCACCTTTATAATAAACTGTATAACAGCGAGGAAGGAAACACCATTTAACTGAGTAACTGTGACTTGAAAATTAAATATATGTCAGTATATTTGTCTTATGTGAAGAAAATGAATAACCACTAAATAAAAAATTATTTGTATATATGGGGGCACATATTTACAAATGAATAGAAATGAAATTCATTGGTTATAGAGTATGCGAATAGATATTTAACAGATACGTCAGAAATAAGCCCAGCATCACATTGACGACCTGTCCAGGGTTTACCCTACGCCTCGCCCTATGGTGGCTGGGATAGACTTGGAGCTTGTAGAATACAAAAAAGATAATATGTTAACTTTTTGCCAACACAGAGATACCAGTTAAGACGCTACAGATGCCGCTGGAGCATCTGTACGTTTAACAGTTAGTTAATGTACAGACACTTAAATATAGTAAACTTTGCAATGTATTTTTTAATAAAGGAGCAGAACGTTGTGTGCATAAGTTCTGCTTATAATCATTTTATTTACTCTGGTAATTCTTTATTTTCATTTTTTACTGCTGACGGCTGCGTTTAACTATTTCATTTTATTTGTGGTCCTTAACTCAAATTTTGTTTTAATTGTGCTTACTTATGTCTAATAATTAATTTTTTAATAATGCAACTTAAGTCATGCTTTTTTCACCTTTAAGAAATGGATTACATAAATAAAGTTTTGCTAGAACATTTCAAAACCTTTTAATTGTGTCATTGCATTATAGAAAGATAATCATACTACAGTAGTAACAGTAGTAGTAATAGTAGTATTTTTAGTAGTAAAATACAGACCTTGAAATTTGTAAAACATGGGAACATTTGATGCAAAAGTTAAAAAATGGGATCAGCATTGTTCAACAGTGTATGCATGCATATATGAGGTCATTACAATCACAGTGCACTACATTTGGTTGCTGTTTGGGGTGTAAAGCAGTGGCTAAGCTTGTTTAGAGTTGATCTGACCCACCCTGCCTGATTCTGTAACTCACAGTCTGTAACCCATCTCAATCTAGTTAGAACTTCATCACACCAGTAATCACTTATATAAATACACATACCTTATATAATTATAAATAATTTTATTTGTGTATTTAATTTTTTTTTCACTTTTTTTGCAGCCTATTCACCTACCTGTGTAGATATTCTGACTGAACA
This sequence comes from Astatotilapia calliptera, assembly GCF_964374335.1. Classification (NCBI taxonomy): domain Eukaryota; kingdom Metazoa; phylum Chordata; class Actinopteri; order Cichliformes; family Cichlidae; genus Astatotilapia; species Astatotilapia calliptera. The sequence continues at coordinate 30,806,007 of NC_137441.1, forward strand.
GAACCACGTTTACATTTTACATTATGTACAGAACCACAGTATGTGGTTTTCAGCAGGCATTAAGCATGTGAATATGTAAGATACGTAAGCAATCATTTTTATGGTCATGACTTGTCAGTTCCTTGGTTATATTACATGACGCCCAGATATTGTATGTTATATGTGTCTATATTATTTTTCTGAAAAACTTGTTCTTTCCCCCTCTCTCTCTCTTTTCAAACTCAATGAACTGGAATTATCCATTACTTTCAGTTGAATGGCAAAAGCAAAACTGACTGAGCAGTATGTTGACTGTTATATAACTGCCATACAACAAACACACCAATATTACAGCTGTATGCTCCTGAACCTGTTCTACAGATAAGATATTCCCACTGGTGTTGTGTTTGTAGCTCAGCGCCACTGTTTTAATATTCTCGTCACATTTGAGTAATGACCCCCTTGGGCTTGTCCCTGGCATTATGTTTTGTCATGTTTGTTACCACCCTGCTCTCTCCTTAAATTTAAGGTGCCATCTGTCAGTTTTGCACCCTGTTTGTGTGAGTGGCAGGTGCTCTTGAATCTGCCAACCACCTGGTGTGTACGCAGCAAAGAGCCTCCATCAGAACATGTCATTAGCTCTAACAGTACGCTTTATATATGAAATACAAACATGTTCACGTACCCTGCTTTGTTACAGTGCTTTGAAGATAAGGTAAGGAGAAATCAGTCAGCACCTTCAAAGAAAGTGTGACATGGTCACTGGTGGTGGTATTGTTGCAAATCATAAGGTTGGCCAACAGTCAAATTAAACTGTACAGAATATCGAGTGCTTACTCCTATAAACCAGCAGCCACATTTAGCTTCAAAACAAACAACTGCACAGAATTAAACAGTAAAAATGATTCATAACAGCTGTAAATCTATAGAGTGTTTCCAGATGCCTGCAACATCAATAATACTGCACTGGCGCTGTGCATAGAACACACTATCATGGATGCGGTCAAGGTTGGTCAAGAGAAGGTTTGATGAGATGATGACATGAGTTGAGAGGCTAACACTCACCACACATTACCGGAATTGCCCTTTATGTACTTCTACAGCATTATTTACCTATTTATCAGGTTGTGTCTAACCTTGTGAGTAGATGTTGTTACTATGACCAAAAAATGGATTCATGAACCTGATCAGCTGACTCATCACCATTCTTCAGTCTTGCCATTAGTGTTGCATTAATATAAAATGTGTTGCTGGAAATAAATGCATTCACACACCTTTAAAATGCAGAAATTTCATATGTGGCAATGTCCTGCATATGTCACATGTGGTTTCACTCAACTTCACTTATATGTAGTCTTCTTCATATATTTTGTATATCATGCTGGGTCTTTACAAGCCTAGAGTCAGACGCATTTGTTCTATATTTCACCTAGAAGATGAATGGCAATTTCAGCAGCACTGTCAAGTCAATTAGATCAGAGCTTCATGCCCACGGTTAATATAATAATTAGAGGGGAAACATTCCAGTGTGTAGATGATAAATGTGTCTGGAAACAAATATTTTTGTCTATTTTCTTTTCCTCTAGGTTGAAGGCGAGGATGAGCAGAGACGTTTTGACGAGGGGAAAGTACGTTACCTCCAAAATAAAGAAAAAAGGCTGTCAGATAAGATGCGTGGCCAGTGACGCTGCCACTCAGAATTTAACACCTGCAGCAACAATACAATAACCCCACACAATATGTAGTATGAAGTAAACATTTTCTGCTTTATGATTATTGCTTTTTCTTGAACCTGAACCTGTGATTTTTTTTTCCTGTGCTACACCAAAGTATCCACATATACTGTATATGTATGTAAGAGTACATAATTTATTTTGGAGAGAATTTTAATGACGTATGAAGACTGTTTTTTTTTTCGATCACTGTCTCCTGTCTCTGTGTAGAAGAGTACTATTTTGTTTGTGGAAGATCTGAAGACTTAATTATCATGTCAGTTTAAAGTGATAATCTGAGCACAAGGAAACTGATGAATAAGCGAGTGAGTAGTAATAATGAATAAAAGATCCAAGTACTAGTCTGGGGCTCTCGCCTTGTGTCCTTGCTAGTTTGATGATGGTGATGTCTTTGTCTTGGGCATGCCTTGGCACAGAGGGCACACGCTATTCATCTTTTCAGCACTGTGTCTTTCACAGAGAAATCAGGGGAGCTTGGGGGTTTTGACTCAACTTGCATCTCTCCCACATCACCCCCTCCCACTTCCTCTCTGCTCTCACCCTGCTTTGCCCGTCTATCACACTATGCCTTACCACACTCTCTTTTCCCTTTTCTCATTACGACCTCTTCTCATCCAATTCCATTCTCCCATAATGTTGCTTTCTTGCTCCTGAGTTTCTCTTTATTTACCTGTCTGTCTCCCTTGTTGCTTCTTGTACCCGTATTGTTCTCTTAGTCTCCAGATGACATTTGAGGATTCATCATTGTCTGATAAACAAAGTGAACTGGATAAAAAAAAAAAAGTCTCTATTAGTGTCTTTCCATGTGTCCTTTGTAAGTGCGTGTGTGCACAAGGTAAAATCAGAAAGATAAATGGGGCCAGTGAGAAATCAATATTACCATGGCCATGACTATATGGCCAAGCCAAGATTGAACACTGTGATCATTAACCAGCCATAAATACCATGGTATTATATTTCTTTTTTTTTCTTTTGCATTTTATTTCATTTTAGATCAGAATCAGATTCATCAAGAGGTGTAGGTAGGGCTGCGCACTGGACAACAGGGACTAATTTCGGATCAAAACCAAAGTGAAACTGAAGATTATTAAAGTCCAATGTAGAAGCTCAGACAGTGACAAAAGTCTAAACATTTGTAAATTTTATTTTCTTTGGACCTTTATTCCTCCTCATACTGCCTTTCTGACATGGACAGAAAATGATTTGTCATTGGATCATGAAGGTTATTGTTATTTTTTTCCTCTGTCCTTCCAGCCAGCAGAGTATGTGTGCTTTTCATTTCCCCCATGAAAATAAAGTTAGGCCCAAGCTGCACTGGGGGCTATATCTATTTTTAACCCTAGTTATGCAGAAGCGTCTTGTGAGAGGAGGCGAGCACAGGAAGGGAGAAGATGATACAGTGAGACAGTATGGTAAGACGAGACTTCTGAGAAATATGAACTCATTGAAAAGCATTCGCCATACGTACAGTATCATGACAATGTCATTATCTAAAATAGATGTTTCTCTTTCAGCTAGCAGCAACAGCAACAGTGTGCTTTTAATGAAGATAAAGTCCGTGTCCGACTGACATAAACCTACAGTATATATTTTATATGTTAAAAACAGTGATACTGAATGAGGCTATATGCCAAACTTGTTTTCTCACTGAGAATAACAGAAAAATTCGAATGAAAGACAAAATCTGATAACATATTTGCATGTCATATATAAATGAAAGCACAGCAGTGCTCTCAACGCTGTATACCCGTGCAGAGGCTACTTAGATGAATGATCCTCTGGTGCGGCACAAGAACCATTAAGTACTTTGAGCAAAGGATAAATGATAAAGCGAGGTGGTGCTCAGAAGACTCTTGGCTTTTATTGCTGAGTGGCCTCCTTTGCATTTTCTGCTCGTTGTGCTCACAGCTCAAGAATCTCTCGTCAGTCATTTTCTTGCAGCGAGGCCTTGATTTCACACGTGAGACAAAACTCAGTAACCTGAACAATGTGCTGTTTGCACTTCATGGTCACGCTTGTAAATATGTCTGTCAATATTTGCATGAGGCAACGTTTCTGCTAAGTTTGTTGGCAAAAGCTGCTGATGTGTAAGAACAAAAGACTTTAACAGCAAAATATCTGAAAAAAACTCTTCCTTGGAACATTTTCAAAGAACTGAGTTATGAGCATTACATTCAACCATCCTGTGTAATCTGGGCTTGGAGCCAGCAGGGCTTTCCTCGCGGAGGAGTAGGTGATGGATCATGCTTTGTCTGGCTTGGAACCTCCCTTTTTGTTTTTACAGCCACAGTGGACCTTTTGGGGTGCAACTAAATTTGGCTAACTTTGAGTGTAAGGAACACAAACTTTGATGCACAGAGTGGTGGCCACCCTGGAAAAGATGAGAGAGCATATTGATAGGACATTGAAAACAGCATTAAGTATTAAAAAGATGCTGTGCCTGTGCCTACATATCTTGGAGCTGATGGTGGTAGTTGGGGCAGCCCAGTGACACTGAAGCCAGTGGGCGGGAATGCCTTCTGTTACTTTTTACTTCCAGGTCACCTAGCATCACACAAACTCAAGCTCCCTTGCCATGTCCAGTACTGATAATGGGTTTACTTGAGTCTAAAACAACATCAGTAACAGGTTACACATGCATGCATCTTCATGACTAACACAAAATAACAAATTCCAGATTTTGTTACACAAATCAAATCACAAATTATCAAACTAAGCTGGACTTGTTTTCCACAAGCCAACAGCCTAGCATTAATTGATGCCCATTGTAGTGTTGTAAATGGGTTGCTAATTCATGCACCCACTGAATCAGTCCTGACTCATTTTACCCTGACAAGTTAATAATGAACATACCAAAGACTCTGTGAAGTAAAGGTAGATTTGGGTGTGCTCCAGCAGAGCCACACTGTTCAAATGTAACACTGTTGTTCTCTAAAATTATGCTTTGGACACATTTGTTAATCAAATTGTGCCATTTACTTTGCACATGCCATCTCATTTTGTTCATTTCCTCTTCTTTGTTCTCTGTGTTTTTGCACACACACACACACACACACACACACACACACACATACTGGTTGCACGTATGCACGCACAGGCACACATATCGCGGTCTCTATTGTATCCCTTATTTGTTTCTAATGTTATTTTCAAGTGACTTGTGTGCTTTCCTGTAGTTTCCTCTGTTCCCTGCCTTTTTGTTTCAGTTACTGCCTGTCTTATTATCAAGACTTGCTTCCCCCTGTTTCTAGGCAGGATTGAAACCAGTTTAGACATTAGTGAGGTCCACCTTTTTTTTCTTTAATTTTTCTTTTTTCTTTAATACAGCACCTGCACTCCAAGTAGAAGCCATAATATTTTAGAATTCCCAGTCTTTTTAGGCAAAAACCACCCAGAGCCACATACTGATTATCTGTTTTTGCTTCCTTTTCTTCATGTGACTGTGTGCCGTGCTCTCGCTAATGTCACCTGTGTCCAGTCAGAACAGCATGCACATAGTTTTGCCTCTTTGCTCATCTGTTTACCTTCTGTTTGACCTCCTTGTACTTCTTCTGTTTTTCAAAAAGGATTAGAATGATCTTGGAAGTTTGTATCAGCTTTCATTAAGCTCACTTGTAGTTAGATTTGTCTGTGATGTATCTATTCAGCTCTTCTCTCCCATGAATCATAACACAATCAGCTTCTCTTCTTTTATCGTGTTTGAAATCTTCTCCGGGTGTTTTTCATCAAATGTGCCTTTTCTTCAGCTACTGCTGTTTGAAGTTTCGAGAAAACCTAACACAGACAAGGAGACTCAGTTAATGTAGAATCATTCCCTTACCAAACCTTTACAAAATAAAACATGTACACAATGTAGTGTTTACACAGTTATAGTTCTTTATTCTTTATCCACGCACTGTGCGCAAATGTTTTATGAGCTGTAAGTGAACCGATTTAGCTGTAACTTTTGCTATTTCTTTCTTTCTTTTACGTGGTCAAGAAATGCAGTCAAAGCAGTTTTTATATTCACAGGTTGACTGTGAAATGGTGAAATTCCATTTGCTTGGAATAGCAAATGGTTGTTGCCTATTCCAATTTAAAAATGAATAGTCATTTTTAATCAACTTGGAGGCTGCTTAAATTACCTCCAGTTCAAGTCAAGAATTCAGCCACATCTCTAGAAACAGCTAGTAAAATCCAACAGGGTGAGCAACATGGGCGCTCAGTCAGCCAGGCAGGCTTTAAATGAAATCTCCAGTTTTTCCCAGTAAAATAGAGTTATTTTGTGATGATTTTCTGGATCACAGTCTCCTAAAACCTGGTGCTTTACACAGCAACCGTGATCTGCAACAGTAGCACTGAAACTAGTGAAAGAAATTGTAGCAAAAACTAATTATACAGCTAAGCTTTGTAAAATTAAAATGTTGGCAAGCTTAGCTGAATGAGCATTATATCATGCTGCAGCGCAGGAAGCAAAGCAGGCCAAGCTTTTTCTGCATGATAAATCACTGTTTTTGATTACTTGCTCTTATGATTTGCTTGTATGGACATACTTGTCAAACAGAAGTACAACATGAGGACTTATATATTGACTTGTATTGATATAGTAGCAGCTCTACCAAAAGATAATACTTTATCTGTCCCAAATCCAAATAAATATATATAAAATATATTCTTATTTATGCTCTTTTATGGGAATTTTATGAAATTCTCAGTTGATGAAAAAAAAAAAAAAAACAACCCCACTACAGCTGCAAGGATTGCATTTTAATTTAGCAGATCATAGTGCAACAGAAACAACAGTCTGGATAATAAATCTGAGAAATGTTAACTATTTGATGGAGTATGTGCGTGTGCAAAGGCAAGACTAAGAAAAATAAAGCTGGTCCAAAATAAATACTTCAAATACAACATGACTACCTTTTAAAATGTGACTAAATTGTGAGCCATACGCATAGGTGCTTTAAGTGGTGACTGGATTAGCTGTGAAGAAATCCTGACTCAGTGTCTGGAGAAGCTTTTTTAAAACGTACTTCATCACTGAACAGTCTGGCTGTGCCCTGCACGGGCAGCTCCCAGGTGTGGTTTTGTGTATCTGTTTTAATGAATGGGAAGCTGTGCACTGCTGTTCAGACCATCCGGTGAATAAATGAAAAAAAATCTTTATAGTGGCAAAAACCAGGGAAACAGGGACCTCTGTGTCTCTTCTCTCATGTAGGGCCTATCAGTTTTCTCACTGGGTACAATCTTCACCCTGCGGGAGGAAAGCCGCTCTTACAGAATCATCCAAGGAAGGAGGCTTACGTAACAAGTCGTATAATGTCAATTAAAAGACCCATTTAAAAAGGAGCATGAATGGCATGAAGGAAAAAAAGAGCATCAGCGAGATATAAATAACAGAAGATCCATCAGAAAAGTCTTAAGAATGACGACATTTATTAGATTTCGTGCATGTTTTCACACTCAACTGTAGTAAGCTATTAAAACAATGCCCTTTCTGTTTGCACTGCATCAGATCTTTATTTTAACTCATTCAAATGAGACCTTTGATGAAAGTAAGCTCTTGATGTTCATTCAGAGGTTGCAGGGCCTGTAAAAAAAATCAAAGAAAATGTTCAGCACGCAACAGCAGCTCTGCTCTGGTAAAATACCGACCTATTTTTCCATGAATTATTTCTTATTGCGGTTCACTCCCACGACCACGGAGCGTCTGCACGAGAACGAGCCAACACTGTCGGGAGCGCGCAGCAGTCATGCCTCATCCGTCGCTCGCCTCGTCAGTGTTGGAAAACAGAAGAAGAATTTTGCCTTTCAGCTAAAATAAACCGTTTTACTTTAGTTCTCGTGCTATCGCTCGACCGCCCGCTTCGTGGAAAAGAAAGTGACATATTTTGCCAAACTACTCGATAATTTATCTTCCCCCCCTCCACAGTCAGCGAGACAAAAGAGGGCAATAAGATAAAAGAGGAGTGCAGCTGTGGTGATGTGCCGTTTCGGGTTCTCATCCTTCATTTCGCAGGTCATTCCTCTAACCTGATGCTGTTGATACTCCCGACGCTGTTCAGTTCAGGGATGGAAATGCTTTGGAAGCCACTTCAACGGACCTGAAGCCATGACCGACAGAGTCTTCATCCCCCGGAAACAACGAGCAGTCAGGAGCCTCAACATTTCGTGAAAGGTAAGCCAAGACCCGCACAGCTGGTTATAATTACGTCAGACTCGCCGGTGATTAGCTTAGGTGTACAAAAACAAACAAAAACAAAGAGAACAACAGAGCTCCATCCAAACAGGTGGTGTCCTGCAGCAGGAACAGGTGATACTAAAAAGTGTATTTCTGGATTTATGAATCGAAACGTGACATTCCTGTGGACCCGCAGTACAGAACTGACCTATAGATCGAGGATTTTATTGGTATTAAAACGCTTGAAAGACAAAATGCGGATGGAGAAGTGGCCTAATTGAAAGATGGAATGACAATTATTACGGTGGCTACTGTCAACTATTATACAGCACACTAACTTAACAGAGCGAGCAGCTTTTAGGCCTTCAATAAATCTATGTGATGTAAGTGTGGTAATTAGTACACATTGGCGCTGATTGTCAGGAAACGCATCAGTAAAAGGGACAGTAACCTAGATACAGTACTTGTGCAGGCACAAGGTTGAACTTAAACAATACTGAACACCGGTTTTCACATGCAGGCCTGCAGAGAACATGTAAACTTCCTTAGGCAATTTTTAAAATGTTCTGTGCGAAATTAACATAATTTAAGCTGTGCTCTGCATGTCTGCTCTTTGTGTTAGTTTGTGAAATCTCATGCATTTCGTGTGCTTTTACAGACATTTTGTTTAAACAAAAGCTGTATATAACTGTACAGTATATATACACTGATTTACTGGTTTCCAAATCTAAAAAAAATAAGCCTAAATAATATATATATATTGTTATATATATTGTTTTTGTGTTTGTGAGAGTGTTGTGACACAATGGCTTAACTAAGTAAAAGTAATTACTGCTCTACTAGGATACCTGATTTATAGCGTTATTTTCCTCCCAAGTCATTTATTCAACACATTTATATAATTAAGCTTTAAGACAAAAACCCTACATTTTTTTTTCTTTTTCATAAGATTCTTACCAGAGCCATAACTTTGAACAAAAGTGGCCCTATACTTTAAACATGTGCAGTCCAATATATATTAAATATACAACAGCATTACCAGTGTAGTTTTGCTCTACAGCCCCTGATATTGAGAGAGAATTGGCAGAAATCTGATGACATTCTTTCAAATGCTATTTTAATACACTAACCAAAGGAGATAATTATTAAGCGAGGAGCTATTGAATGTTGTCAAAGGTCAGAAAGTGGCCATGCAAGCCAATGATCACTTTTACTGCCCAGAGAAACTGCTGTAGCTTGCATGTGACAGTTACTTCTACACCACAAAACCTCACAACAGATCTCAGTGTTTCGCAGGGCATGTGTGACATTTTGTTTGTCACACGTTCGGCTCTGTCATTTTGTGACCGCGCTAGCCCGTGTTCACACGATTCTATTTTTTTACTCGCCCACAACACGTTGACCGCCCTTCCCCACACCATTATATGGTAATGTAACGTCGCGATTAATGGCAATGACGATAGCGTGTAACAGTTATGATCTTTTCTTGCTGCTTAATTTTGCTTATACAAGTGTAATGCGTGGCTTTAATCTACCACCTGATTCACTTAAACTGCCACAGATGCCTGTTTTCAAGAAAAACACTAGTTCTGCTACCATATGGTGCCCAGTGATCCTGCTCCAGTCATAGCTGGAGGTAGCTTAACATAAACTGGAAGAAAGCCTCAAGGGTTGCATTTGTAATGGAAAATTCAGCTCCTTACTCTGTGACAAGCTGGCCACCCAGCTAAGACCAGTACTCACAAATGTCTCAGGAACATCAAACAGCACACCATCGTAATCTTTTATCACACTGGTGTGCTGTTTCAGTCTGGGAAGCTTACTTTTTGTATTGACTGCATATCGTTTTGAAGAATATAGTGTCAAGCTTGACTTGAATAGATGGTCATAAGCTAGAGAAAATGGCACATCTTCTATTCTGTCCTTGATTTGTCCATTTTCTAAATGCAAGCAAAGTGGTCTCAACTGGATTAATCCTTGTAAATCAGTTTTATTTGCTGAATTTAAATAAATAAAACTGAATATAAATAAAAGTAATGACTTCTTTGTTCATACCCACCGCACACAATGCAACCAAAAACCACAGTGGTCTAATTCTATTGATTAGTTCACTTTTATTGATTTTTGTTTTTTTAATAGATACATGATCTTAGCTTACCTTGGCAGGAGGTTCAAAGGTCAAGGGCACAAAGCACCTCTGGGCCTTTCTATTTTCTGCTGACTGGAGCTGGCAGCCTTTCACTGGCTTGGTTTAGAGACTTCATGCGAAGAGGGCTGGCACAGTGGCTAGAATCTGGTTAGGGAGCCGGCTGCCAACTAGCTCTGCCACCCTGCTGTGCATTAGTGAAATGCTGTGATTAAGTGGAAGGGGTATGTGCTTAGAACATGTTATCATCGTTGTTTCAGTGCTTGAGTATATGTACTTGCATATTTCTTGTCTGTAGTTTGCCTGTAAGTAACTTCAGACTGACACTATGGAGTGTTGCTGACTACAGGATTTTATACAGATATTTGGTTTCAAACTGTTTTCATACATACTAGGGAAGCTGTGACTCAAGAGGTATACAGACCTGTAGTATCCTTAGTTAAGACTCCGAACACCAAGTTGCCACCTTTCAAATGTGTGAGAGCTTTTGTGTAAATGGGTGTAAATCTTGATTCTGAGTTCCACATGGAATCAATGTTCTAATTTATGTAGCAACCGGAAAATCGTTTTGTCCCTACACCGCAACCTTCTACACATATAAATTGTTCTGGTATGCGTTGAACAGACATATAGTTCAATTTTTTTGGAGGTGCACATAAGGTTACTTAGAAGGTTGTGGCGTAGGGTTTAAATGGGGTTGTGGTTATGGCATAAGTTACAACGTAGATCTGATGTAGAGGTATCATTCACATGTAACCCCAAAAGACTGAAGCAAAATGGTGGCATACATTAGATCCAAAGCTCTGGGGAAATTGATCTAAGTAATTCTTATTTTTCCAGTGTTTTTACCCTTAATCATCACATCATATCAATTTGGAATATAAATGTTGTATGATGTACCTGCTTCAGCCTTTAAAAAAATGTGATATATTTAGAATGAGACTCAAATCTTAATTACTTCCATATATCTAAATGAGTATAGTCTTTTAAAAACATATTTTTCTAAATGTATATTTCAATTTATGATGTATGTCTTTCATATATATAGAGATAGATAGATGGATATTAATAATGAAGTTGTTATGCAGCATGTAAAGAAAGACATTCAGTCCGGTGCCTAACGTGATAGCGCTTATCTCATAAAGACACAATGGCTTGTCAGTAGGGATGGGTATCGTTTAGGTTTTATCCGATACCGGTGCCAAATCGGTACTTTTGAAACGGTGCCGGTGCTCAAACGGTGCTCAAACCGGTGCTTAAAGAATAGAGAACACAAAATTGGTCCAAAAACCTCTCATGCTCAGCTGGTTTTTTGTAAAAAGATAACAATGTTAGCCTTTTCTGCAGCTATGGGGTATATATGGTATGATTCTTGGCTGGAAGCAGTGCTTAAACAATGGAAAAAACACAAACTTTGTCCAAAAACCTCTCATGTTTAACTGTTTTCCACTTTTTCTTTGGTCATTTTAGCCTTTTTGGCCAGGGTGAAGGGAGTATCTGCCATCAAACAAGAAGACAGCCGCATGTAGCTATGATGATGTTTGCTAGTTCACCTTACATGCATTAATGTAATAACGTGGTTAGCCTACTCAACGTAAATTACACACGAACAACATTTAGCTACTCACGCAGAGAAGAACGGCTGCTGCCATCATCATCCGTCATCATTTATGCTACACTGGCAGGGCTAGGGGCCGGGACTCTCCTCTTCGTGTTTTTGAGGGATGTTGCATAACAGGCAACCCACCCGCAGTAGATGTGCTCGGTGTGAGGTCTCGCAGCAAGCTATCAAATACGGCGCATTTCTGGGCTTTTAAAAAAAACGCTATGCGTCGCCAGGTGTTTCATCGGATTTGAGGTGTTACCTCCTTTGACAGTATCACAGTATCAGCTTAAAGCACTTGTTGCAGGCTGCTGAGTTTGCTCTAAAAGAACGTACGTACCTGGGCCCGTCTACTATTCTCGGAAACGTAAAATGATTGGCTAGAAGTGTATCACAGCTCAGGAAAAAAAAGCACCGAAATAAAGCACCGAAATGTGCGCTGCTTTTCGGTCTGGTTACTACCGTTTATGTCAGAACCGGTGCCATCATGGCACCGGACACCGGTACCCATCCCTACTTGTCAGGTGTTGTTAGTTATTGGGTGCCATGTAAATGAAAACAGCTGGTTACTGTGGTCAAAGGGTTTTGATTGTAGTGAGAAAGTTATACACTCAGAAAACACTTTATTAGGTACACTTTGCTAGTACTGGGTTTGACTGGTCTGCTGGTGCCTGTGGAGGCCATTTTAGTAAAGTGAATATTGTTCTTGTCATGTTCAAGAAACCAGGTTGATTTGATTTGAACTTAGTAACATGGCATGCTGTCTTGTTGAATGCAGTCATTAGAAGTTTGGTTCACTGTGATCATAAAGCGATCAGGAACAATACTCACATAGGTTGTCACACTAAAACAATACTAAGTTGATACCAGTGCCCAAAGTTTACCAAGAAAATATCTTCCACATCATTACACCACTGCAAGCAGCCTTAATCACTGATTCAACGATCCTACCATGCAAATGTTACAGCAACATATTGGCCATTGATATTGATTGATTATTGATAATCTTTAACTCTTATGATATTTTTTAGATGCTTAAGTTTGCTTATACAAGTTTAAAACTGATAATGTGATGCATGGCTTTAATCTACCACTTGACTAGCTTAAACTGCCGTAGATGCCTGTTTTCAAGAAAAACACTAGTTCTGCTGCCATATGGTGCCCAGTGATCCTGCTCCAGTCATAGCTGGAGGTAGCTTAACATAAACAGGAAGAAAGCCTCAAGGGTTATATTTGTAATGGAAAATTCAGCTCCTTACTCTGTGACAAGCTGGCCACCCAGCTAAGACCAGTACTCACAAGTGTCTCAGGAACATCAAACAGCACACCAGCGTCGGGGCTGACACAGGCAACATTTTTCCATGTTTTTCTATTGTTTTTTGAGCCCTTTCTCAGTTTCCTGTTGTCAGCAAATAGAAATAGTGTTGCCTTCCAATCAGCTCAAAGCTGTCTGGCCGCTGTCCTTTAACCTCTGGCATCGACAAGGTATTTTCCCTTGGAGAACTGCCAATCACTGGATATTGTCTCTTTTTTGAACCATACTCTGTAAACCATGGTGATGGTTGTGAAGGGAATCCAAGTAGATCAACAATTTCTTAAGCTGCTTTAAAACATTCCTAACAGTCAGTTATGCTTTCTCCTTTGGTTGGGATGTAAACACACTGTTAAAGTAAGTACTCCTGTAATGGCTTTTAGCAATTTTTCTGTTGCCTCCATTATCTGTATTTGTGCATTGCCACACGCAGTACAAATCATATTGACCAAGCCAGTTATGACTAGGCTGTCATATAAAGGTAAAACAAGAGGTACAGAGAGATTACAAATTTTAGCCTCTTTCTAAACACAGAAACTCTCTCCTCACCTTCACTGATTTTCAAAATTTAGCTTCTGGCTGCCCCATAAAACTTCCATTCAGTCTTATAGGCATTAAGCATCAATTGGAATTCCTGTCAGCTTTGTCACATTTAATAAACATCATACTGTATGTGCCTTCCTCTAAGGAGCTTTGAGAACTTCTGCAAGTTGTCTTTTGACATATTGTTCTTATACTTTGCTAAAAAATAATATGATAAAAATCTCCCTGATTTTTATCTATCTACCTACTCAAGTCTTAATTACTTCCATATATCTAAAGTAGTATAGTCAATTAAAAACAAATTTAAAAAAAAATTTATAGTCCAATTTATGATGTATCTCTTTTATATGTGTGTGTGTGTGTGTGTGTATGTGTGTATATATATATATATATATATATATATATATGTGTGTATGTGTATGTATATAAATAAAATTATATTTTTAGATATTAATAATGAAGTTGCTATGCAGCATGTAAAGAAAGACATAGCTACATCACCACTACTATGTCCGCGTGGTTACCCCTCACCAGTTTGTCTGTCTGTATTTGTAGGTCAGGATCTTAGCTCGGTCATTTTCACCCACCCTATGGGCTGTGTCCCATTTTGACCGAGGGACTTCCATTCCAAACTCGGCACAGATGTTCCTGTATACTATGCCAGCCACTTGGTTTTGGCATTCCATGCATGCCCTGCCTGCTAGCATCTTGCAGTCTCAAGACAGTCTCAGGGTGCTGGATTTGGGGTAAAACCCTTCATGCATAGTCAGGAGCTTCCTTGTCTTGATTTTGGTGGCTTCTATCTCCTCCTTTGGCCAGCTTATATCCCAGCAGAGTATATGACCACCGGCAGAGCGTAGGTGTTGATTACCATGATCTTGGTTTTATTGTTCAGCTGATTCTTTAGGACTTACGTGACCCTCTGCAGATGTCAATGTCAACCATGTGGAGAGGAGATGGTTGACAGTTGCTCCATTTCATAGTCTGTATCCATAGCCAGTCTTGTCAATGATTTAATTTAGGGGGTTCAGGCCTATGCAGAAGAGCAGTCGGGGCAGAGCGTCTCCCTGGTAAATCCCACACTTGATGGTGAGGGTCCTATGAGTGTTTTAGAGTCCTGTTAATCCTGTATAGCTCTAGATATTCCACGATCCATGTGTAGAGTATTGAGTCACGGGCTTTCTTTTATCAATCCAGATCATGCTTAGGTTGGTGAGGCTGGTCTTGCAATCTCGAGCAACAATTCTGTCCACCAGTAGCTGATGTTTTGCACCTCTGGTATTCCTGTTGATTCCTTTCTGTGTCCCACTCATGTATTTAGCCATGTGCTTGTTCATCTTAGCCACTATGAGGCCTGACAAGGGCTTCTATGTGGTACTGAGGCAGGTTATTGGCTGGTAGTTGGGACCAGTCCGTTCTGGAGATCCTTTGGGAGTAGGACTGTTCGTCATTCAGTTGGCCTTTCCAGGTGTCTCTTGTTGATTAGCAGCTGGTTCATTTGTACTGCCAGATGCTCATGGAATACAGTCAACTTCAGGGCCCGGTACGGTCCAATCCTTTATGCTGCAGACCTGTTCTTGGATGTCTGCCACTGTGATGGTTACTTGTCCCTGCTCAGGGAGGTTGTTGTGGTCTGCTCTTAGATCCACTAGTCACTGAGCTTTGCCATTATGGGTTGGGTCCTTCTCCCTTCCAGTACTTCTCATCTACAGCCTTGGTGGTACAGTCCTTATGTTGTTTCCCTGCTACCAAGAGCACACCTTGGATGATTCAGTAGAGTACAGCTGGTTTATTCTGCCTTCTATCTCTCTGGCTCTTCAAGTGGCTGGCCAAGGCTGTGAGTCTTTGTTTAGAAGTTTCCGAGGCCTCAGGACACCTTGCTGTACTTCTTAGCATCTGCATCTTTCTCCAGCTCCAATAGTTGGCTAACTTCTCTCCATGCTACCTTGATGTTGGCGTTTTGTCTTCATGGAGCAGATGACTTCTAGTAGATCTTCAGAGGGTACTTCACTTAATTTTGGTAACCAGCTCCGGAGGTTCCAGGTTTCCAGCTTCGCTATGATCCACCATGACCTGACTTCCTGGCTCCCCCTTGCTATAGCATTTGTGTTGTACCTCATCGATCTCCAGTTGTGATAGCAGTTTGTTCTTCTGAATGTTGGAACACTGAGCTACTAGTTCTTTCACCATGAGTGTGGACGCTGAGTATCGAAGATTCCAGAGGTTTCACATTCTCTTCATGTAACCTCTTCCACTGGGGTTACTTGCATAGTAGCATTCCAACAACACTCTGCTCTCATCTCTTCCCCACTTATACCTTCTTGTTCCAGTAGCCCACTTCTCATCAGTGTGTCCTGGTTTCTCAACAGCTGATGTACATATTTATATGATTGGGCAGCTCAAATTTTTTTCTGGTAAAATTACACTTTGGGGAAAAAAATGTAATTGGGGATGGGGGTAATTTTGCAACATTACTTTCTTTCCAAGCTTCCATAGATTGGGAGTCATTTTTTTTTTTTTAGTATTCAGCTACACAAACATAAAGTTATTTCCTCAAATATTTTTGTATTCATGAAGTCCAGCACATTTCCACTTCCATGTTTTATGGTTGTTACCCTGCAGTCATTCTGACAGTCTTGCTCAGGTCTATGCTGATTTGCATATAAGCACATTGATTTTGGTTTCATTTGACCAAAAATGTGGTTTGAATACTCATTCACATGTTCTCTTCCTTTTTTTTTTTTTTTTTTTTTTGGCAAAGTTTAATCATGTATATTTGCGAGCAGTCATTTTCTTTTTGGATGTCGTCCACAGCCGTTCATGACTTCATGAATGTGTGCTTTGCATTGTCTGAGCCATTTCTAAAACATCAGTTTCCAGTTGTGCCAAAATAGAAGAGCTTATCCATGTGTCATAGTGAATTCAGCTTGGTGATTAGAATGGCCATGTACATTCTGTTACTGGGATATGGATCTTCCTTTACCAGTGCTACCCAATTTTGCTATGTTTCTTCTTTAATAGCCTAATGATACACTTACCCTCTCCCTCGGTTATGAGGTCTTGGAGTCACGTTTCCAATTTGTTACCTTGTGGAGATTGCATTTGACATAAACCAAGACAACCTGCCTAAAAGCTTTGTTTTATTGTGTCTTATCAGTTGTTGAATATATTCTTAAATTATATTTCTCCAGGTTGAATTGCAAACATATTTAATAATAAATGCATTCATTACTAAATAGTGACACCTACAATATAAATAAATCATATTTTGGAATGATATGAGAGTAGTGTAGATAGTTATCTACCATAATTTAGGTAGGTTTATTCATTTATAATGCATAAATGCATTAATGGAAATTAATGTGTCTTTATAAAGCATAACATTATGACGACTGACAAATAAAGTGAAAAACACTTATCTCTTCATCGTGGCACCTAAACATACAATCAAGTGATACAGTATGTTATAAGTTGCTGTTATGGACAAGATTTTAGTGAGTTTGACAAGGGTCAGATTGTGTTGACTGGGACAGAGCATCTCCAAAACTGCTGTTCATTTGTGGTGTTTCCAGTCTGCAGTGGTCAGTATCTATCAAAAGTCGTCCAAGGAAGGAACAGTGGTGAACCAGTGACATGATCATAAAAGGCCAAGGCTCATTGACGCATATGGGGAGCAAAGGCTGGCCCATGTGGTCCAATCCAACAGAGAAGCTATTGTAACTCAAATTGCCCCCCAAAATGTTCATGCTGGTTCTAATAGAAAGTTTTCTGAATGCACAATACATTGCAGTTTGTTGTGTATGATGCTGCATAGCCTACTGCAGGAAAAGCATTCCTGCTGACTTTAATTTCAACGTAAAGGAGCTGAAATCTGTAAGCATCATTGATGTAATATTAAATCGTGAAGGTAGCAGTGCACTGGGTAGAGCAGTACTGTCTAACAGAGCAAAATGTTTTCCTCTCTCACAGCTCCAGGGATGAATGGCTGGTCCGGCAGTAGGACCCCATGCATCACACCTGTCAGCAGGGAGCTTTTAAAAGTGGCCCACTCCCTGGTTTATGTGAAGCTAAGAGATATGGGTCAGCATCACACATGCATTGCAGCTCTCAGTTTGCACCGCACACACACTGACATTGTGCTGATGAGCATGGTTAGATGCATCCTTGAAAATCATCGTGTTCCTTGGAACAGTTTTCGATGTAATTACTCGTCTGATCTCATTTAGACACACTGTCATCTATTCTGGCCTTTGTTTTAACAGATAAATCTATCTTAATGTCTGCCAAAATGTGTCTGGGCAACCTTGTCTCCTCTTCTCTCTGTATCTCAGCTGATTATAGTTTCAGATGAAGAATAAAAAAAAAAAAGTGTTTGGTCCTTCTTTTTAGTAGTCCAGAATATGACTCATGTGTAAAGTGATAAGTTAGTCATCCAGCAGAAGAAAAGCACTGTTCTTCATACAGCAGTTTCACAAGACCACCACAAAGTATTTCTATGAATGTCTTTGACAGAGAAACTGTGGTAATAAATGTGTAATATATATTCAAATATACACATAATATCGTGGTAGGAAGCACTATAGTGCATAATATGTGTACACTATTAGCATTTATTCAGTCTGGCTAATATTTCTCCATTTTCTCAATAAGGATGCAGATTTAATTATCTTGTGTATTCTTCTTCTTGTCCTTAGCGGGCGACCAGCGGCGGTGGTCTGCCGCGCAATCAGTACGCTGCTGTAGGTGCCGCAGGTTCTCTTGCTTGACCAACGATTATCTTCCACGCTTTTCGATCTAAGGCGATGGTTCTTGCCTGCTCGAGGTCAAGTCGAAGGGCCTTCAAATCATACTGGATTTGTTTCATCCATGTCTTCTTTGGTGCATTTCGATGCACCCTCCAATCGGTGGGGCGGGTCAACCAGAGTAGGCCATGGGGGTAGCGGCTCGGGTCCATTCGACAAATGTGGCCAAACCAACGGAGTCGGCGGCGCTGGATTAGGTCGCCGATCGTCGGTTGGCTGCCGCAGCTGGTGAGGATGGTGTCATTCGAATGACGGTCGCGAAGGAAAACGCTGAGAATGCATCTAACGCAACGCATTTGGAAAACTTCGAGTTTGCTCAGGTCGTGTTTGAGCATTGTCCACGTCTCTGCGCCGTAAAGTAAAATGGGCAGGATCTTGTGTATTATTCAACATTTCTAAGCTAGATAGTCATATCTTCTAACTAATAACTCTAAATACTAACATATTTAAGCAGTTTGCATATTTAACTGTTTTTTGTTACTTTATTGCCTATATATACAGTGGGGCAAAAAAGTATTTAGTCAGCCACCGATTGTGCAAGTTCCCCCACTTAAAATGATGACAGATGTCAGTAATTTGCACCAGAGGTACACTTCAACTGTGAGAGACAGAATGTGAAAAAAAATTCCATGAATTCACATGGTAGGATTTGTAAAGAATTTATTCGTAAATTAGGGTGGAAAATAAGTATTTGGTCACCTCAAACAAGGAAAATCTCTGGCTCTCACAGACCTGTAACGTCTTCTGTAAGAAGCTTTTCTGTCCCCCACTCGTTACCTGTATGAATGGCACCTGTTTGAACTCATCATCTGTATAAAAGACACCTGTCCACAGCCTCAAACAGTCAGACTCCAAACTCCGCCATGGCCAAGAGCAAAGAGCTTTCGAAGGACACCAGGAAAAGTATTGTAGACCTGCACCAGACTGGGAAGAGTGAATCTACAATAGGCAAGCAGCTTGGTGTGAAAAAATCAATTGTGGGAGCAATCATCAGAAAATGGAAGACATACAAGACCACTGATAATCTCCCTCGATCTGGGGCTCCACGCAAGATCTCAATCGTGTGGGGTCAAAATGATCATGAGAACGGTGAGCAAAGATCCCAGAACCACACGGGGGGACCTGGTGAATGACCTGCAGAGAGCTGGGACCAAAGTAACAAAGGTCACCATCAGTAACACACTACAACCGCAGGGAATCAAATCCCGCAGTGCCAGACGTGTTCCGCTGCTGAAGCCAGTGCATGTCCAGGCCCGTCTGAAGTTTGCCAGAGAGCACATGGATGATACAGCAGAGGACTGGGAGAATGTCATGTGGTCAGATGAAACCAAAGTAGAACTTTTTGGTATAAACTCAACTCATCGTCTTTGGAGGAAGAAGAATACTGAGTTGCATCCCAAGAACACCATACCTACTGTGAAGCATGGGGGTGGAAACATCATGCTATGGGGCTGTTTTTCTGCCAAGGGGACAGGACGACTGATCCGTGTTAAGGACAGAATGAATGGGGCCATGTATCGTGAGATTTTGAGCCAAAACCTCCTTCCATCAGTGAGAACTTTGAAGATGAAACGAGGCTGGGTCTTCCAACATGACAATGATCCAAAACACACCGCCCGGGCAACAAAGGAGTGGCTCCGTAAGAAGCATTTGAAAGTCCTGGAGTGGCCTAGCCAGTCTCCAGACCTCAACCCCATAGAAAATCTGTGGCGGGAGTTGAAAGTTCGTGTTGCTCGGCGACAGCCCCAAAACATCACTGCTCTCGAGAAGATCTGCATGGAGGAATGGGCCAAAATACCAGCTACTGTGTGTGCAAACCTGGTGAAGACCTATAGTAAACGTTTGACCTCTGTAACATAACCTTTGTTGGCAATAACAAAGTATTGAGTTGTATTTTTGTTATTGACCAAATACTTATTTTCCACGCTGATTTACGAATAAATTCTTTACAAATCCTACCATGTGGATTCATGGATTTTTTTTTCACATTCTGTCTCTCACAGTTGAAGTGTACCTCTGGTGAAAATTACTGACCTCTGTCATCATTTTAGGTGGGGGAACTTGCACAATCGGTGGCTGACTAAATACTTTTTTGCCCCACTGTATATTGTAGCACTAAAGGTTATCTCACCAGTTTGCATGGGTGAGGCAGGAGGGAAGCCACTGTACTC
Organism: Astatotilapia calliptera; assembly: GCF_964374335.1. Lineage (NCBI taxonomy): Eukaryota > Metazoa > Chordata > Actinopteri > Cichliformes > Cichlidae > Astatotilapia > Astatotilapia calliptera. Next base: position 30,826,456 of record NC_137441.1, read on the forward strand.
CAAGTGATGGTCCCAAGCCCGGGTAAATGGGGAGGATTGTGTCAGGTAGGACATCTGGTGTAAAATCTTGGCTCAAACATGCATGTTATAATGAATGAGATTTCGGATCGGTTAGTTGGTCAGTTAACACAATATTGGAAACGACATCACTTGGAAGATACTCAAAGGTACCATACCCATCAATGAGGATTGAAGCTAACTTGTTTTTAATGCCACCATTAATAGCAGATTGATGGGAAATTAGGTAAGAACATCACATTGAGGGTGTCAGTGTAACACACTGAGGTGGTGATTCTTTGTGGGACAGTGAAGTGATTCTTCACATTTGCCTGAAAACTGTTAAAGGGTATTGGCTGTACATGAAGATGTGACAGCCAGCGGCTCCCTTTGCTGTTTTTCATCCTTGTTGAATAAGCAAGTAGTATTTACAATTACAGACGACACAAGATTTAATAAAGAACAGCACACCTTCAGAACTCTGTCGTGTATATACAGTATTCTGTTTCCAAAATTGTGATATCCTCAAATTGTTGTTGGTTTGAGCAACATATTGTATCATGATAGTGTTATATCATATTGTGGGTTACTCTGCGATTTCTACCCCTAGAGAGATTTTTCCACTGTGAGAGAACACAAGACTCCAGTGGGGTGAGAAAGGCAGACCCTGTGTTAACATCAGTGATCACTGGTGCTCAAACTCAGTTAAACAAGATGGAAAATATTTACCACCTGTGGTCGTGTTATTTATTTATTTATTTATTTTTTGAGAGCTCACCCGTGTGTTTTCCTCTGCTGTTTATATTCATCTGGATAAAAATTCATAATATGGGCTACAGGTGTAGAAGGCACTGCAGAGAGGGATTTAAGAACATGACCAGGGCACATTTACAGTTACTGTCATACTGTAATTATGATTACCCTATAAAACCTTGCATTGCATAATGGAAAAACAAGACTGTAAATTAATTATTAAAATACAGGATATATTTTTATATTTTCTGATCTTTATTGTTTTAGTGCTATGGTGAACTAGACACTCATTTTAACAACTCATCAAGTATCTTGGTATTAGAGAGAGAAAGTCTTTGCGTCATGTGTATGTAATTTCCAGTGCTGATTTCTCTTGTGTACACTGAGACTAATTTGGCTTTGAGGCCTGAGGGACTGTGGTTGATCGAGCTGATCGTTGCACTGTGGTTAGGAAGCTTGTCAGTCAAGCATTTGGATAAAACCAGTGCTACAAATACTACTACTGCTACCACTGCTGTTCCTGCTATACCTCTAATACTCCTTTAATAACCATAACATGCATACACAAACTTATACATGGTGCTACACAAGCTCAATACTGAGACCAAGGTTTCAGGATACAACTTTTGTTTTTTCAATAGGAAGAGGGCCATGTGACACATCAAACTTATTGGTAATGTCACAAGAAAAGCAATGGTGTGCTTGGTTTCAACGTAACTTTATTCTTTCATGAGTTATCATGAGTTATTTACAAGTTTCTGACCACTTATAAAAATACAGCAGTTAAAGTGAAACCTTTGAATTTGAGGTGTCATGTCATACTGTATAGTTGGCTTACTCTGGCTGTGGGCTTACCTTGCTACATGGGAAAACTGCTATCTGAATTTTTCTGTACTTAACATTTTCAGCTGCCTTTAATACCTGTTATTAAATTTTATATTTTGGGGTACTTCAGTTTCTTCTAAAACATTTGCTCACTTAAGTTAGAATGACAGTTTTGAAGTTGGGTTTTTACATTGTCATGGTACAAAAGGGGAATTCAAGTTTACATAAAAAAATATATAATCTGTTTTTTTTTTTGTTTTTTTTAAATAATATCCGTATGACCTTCAGCTGCTCCCAGAGGTAAAAAAAAAAAAAAAAAATTGGACTTGGCTGTAAAGACCCTGGTATAAACATGTTAGAGCTTAACACAATTTCTTGTATTAAATGGAAAGCTGCTGTTCCTCTTGAGTCTTGTGAGTCATCCAAGCAGAAGGGCTCCAGGTTCATGGGCACTGCTCTCATCTTACACTTGAAAATTACAAATGCAACTAGATAAACAGAAAAAGAAATAGTTTAAAAAGAATCATTCTTTTTTTTTTTGCCTGAGGTGAAACACAAGTTATCTTTATTATGGAACACACTTTTAGATGTTTGTATGTCTATGACTCAGAAAAGTCAGTTCTTTAACTGTGACTGAAATTGGGTTTTTTTCTTTATACAATTGTTCTCTCTCTTACTAAACCGATACGTACAAAATTATGACAAACACAAGATGATATAATCATAGATTGATTATTTGACAAATAAAAGCAGGGTATAATGAAGTCTTTTAAACTCTTCATGTTAAACGATCAGCTGTTCATCAGCTGTGACTTTTTAAATCAAGTCTGTTAATTGTGCTTCTTATCAGTAATGAGTCAAACCATTAAAAACTGAAGAATACATTTTGACTTCCGAATCACAAAAAGGGGAGCTGAGTCATCTATATGATGTGATCATTTCAAGAGCTCGAATATGACTCATGCAATGCAAGTTATTTCAGAATGCGTTAAAAACACAACTGGCTTGTGATGATTTATCAAACTTATACAGTAGAAATGACATGTTATGCAACATTTTTATCCAGTTGCAGACTTAGATGGCGTGTTTGCTGCCTGAATCACTTTAATAAGCATTGCATTTCTGAGCTATTTTGGAGTTAATGCAAATGTGAGACTGTAATGTGCATAGTTTAGATAACTAAACACGTTGGTTAAGGTTGGATAGACATTGTGATTTTGTTTAACAAATTCTATACATGCTAATGTTACCTAGCTAGTTGTCAGCAACCAGTAAAATGTCTTATACATTTTACATTTACAAAATTATCTAATGCAGTCACAAATGTCCTTTTAAATATATTTGGTATAGCACATTAGTTAGTCCCAACCTCGGGTGTTTGTAAGTTAGTGTGCTCCTAGGTAGTTTACAGCTCTCCCAAGTGTGGATAAAGTGTGGAGGGTTGCATCAGGAAGCATATCCGGCTTAAAAATCTTTGCCAAATATGCAGCTCCATCGGTTGTCATGTCCCCTTGAGTTCTTCTTCTTGTGTAGCACAGTTATATATAGAAATATAAGTACTAAAGGCTGAATTTATGATTGACACAAAATATGACAATGTCACCTCAACCTCAATCTCAATAAAGAGATATCTGCATGCCTGGTAATCATTTTCTAGTCCTTTATTGACCGTTCATATTTGTTTGGATGCAGGTGGACAGTGAAGAAAAAGAGGGACTTCATTTGCTGAAATGCAGTATGGCATTTCAGACATTCGTTAAAAGAGACCACAAAGTTTTGAATTGTATATAAACCAACCAAATATTGGTTGGTTGGCCATTGCCCCCAAAAGCGGAGTCAATACTCTTCTTGCTTCCCAGACTGTCTAAGCTAAATCTATTTCATTACATTTATCAATAATGAGTTTCCATAATGTGAAAGATTTAGCACTACTGAAGAATCTATAGAAGCGCCACACTGCGCTCATTTGTTCTGACATTATCACTGAGATGTTTTTACCTGTGAAAGCAGGAAAAGCATCACTGCAATGAAAAATAATAATGGATGGAGCCACTGTTGATAGCAGGTACCCAGTATGTCAGTGAGTATGCTGATTCTGGATTCAGTCTTCATTTTGGCTGTGCTTTTCTGTTCTGTTCCTCTGCAGCTGGTGAACTTGAAGAGATGAGTGAATATACCAATAAAATCTGATTTCCTGTTCAGCAGATGCACTGTATAAACATTTAACAAAAGGGCTTGGGTTGACACACAATGGAGGAGCGGGACGGGAGGGGTGATGTGATCAACAAGGAAATTCTCTTCTTTCCATGCACGAGGCATCAATGCATTTTAGGAACTGTGTCCAGTATTTTAGGTGTTGATGTTATACTATTTTTTTTGGTTACGTTGTTTCATGCCACACCAAAGAGAACAGGGTTATGATGATGCTATACTTGTCATTTCAAGTGTCCCCTCCGAGAGTCTTGCCTACAGCATATCAGTGTTTGGACAAGCCAAAAGACAGGGCATAGATGTGACAACACTCTCCAGCTGTGCCAGACATTTTTCACTGGAGAGTGTAGGAACAAAGAGCTCTCATCTGCTGGTGATTCTCTCTGTGTATTATGCTGGAAATGACCTTTACAAAAAGGAACAAACTGTTGCAAACTATTTCTCGTGTTCTTTCAAAAACTGCATATAAAAGATAACATATAATTACATTATGTTTTTTGTCCTTTTGAAAGTGGTCTACTGTCTAAATTGTCGCAGGAAAAAACCCCACAAAACAATACACACAATTATAAAGTGTTGCCTCACGATTTACAGTTGAATCAGCATCTCCAAGAAAAACAAAACCCTCTCAGGATGTAACTAGGATGATGCCTCTGTTGCCTTAATTATATATATAAGTTCGTAAATTGGTCAAAGAAAGATAAATTCCCATCTCAACTTTAATAGAACCTCGGATGAATTACTCATTCAGGAAAAAAAAATGAATGTAAAAAAAAAGGACAGTAAATTTTCACAATTAATGAGCTGCAAGCAGCAGCTGTTTTTCTTAATTAACGACTTAACAAATAGCTGATTGTCAAAGTTACTGATTAGTCTACTTTGTTAATTATACAAGAAAGTCAAGTAAATGTGTGGGTCCCTAAGTGTGCACTTCTGTGGTATTGATATTTATCTCAATATTTTAATGTTTGATTTTTTTGTTAGTACTTTATTTGCTCATTGCTCATCGTTGTTATATAACTTGATCCTTGTTTTTACAGATGTCACAAGTGTTTCTATAATATCCCTGAATATCTGTCACCAGTACAGATGTGTGGATTGCATGACTGCAGCTTCATGCATGTGTCAACTGGACTTCTTAAAATAAGACCTGTTTACTAATTACTGTTCTCTCTTAACCTCATTAGATGGAAAATTTTCAGGCTTAACACATAGAGTTAATCTGTTGTGATTAAAATAACCCCATTAATTCACTGATAAGGGATTATGTCTGGTCAAGGATTATTTAGAACTAGATTGACCAGTGTAATTTCTTAAAATTGTTACTCCCTCTGACCACTTTGCTTCTGTCGTTTCTCACCCCGTTTCTTCAGCTTTAGGACTGTAAGGGAACTGGCCCCGCTCTGCCATCCTCCTCCTCTAACATCACACTGCGTTGCACCACAGTCATGTCCTTTCCCCACTGTGCCCGACCCATGGAGAGTGCACACCCACCCAGATAGGATGCCTGCTCTGCTTGATACCCTGCATCCCCTCCTGCCCATTACCACCTCCTCCTTCTCCTTGTGTGTACCTGCTCTTGCCAACAGTTCCTTGCGGCCCCCCAGGCTCCACCCTGCCTCGTTACAACATGGTGGATGATTTAACCACCATGAAGGATGATGTCATCAACGCCAACACGCTGGCTTGGCTGGTCTGTTCGGGCGTGTCCATCCTTGCCAACACTTGGAGTATCCTTAGTGTCAGTGCCAAGCAGAAGAAGTGGAAGCCGCTGGAGTTTCTCATCTGCACCTTGGCGGGCACACATATCCTCAACATGGCCATCCCCATTACCATGTACTGTGTCATAACACTGCGGCGTCAGCACTCCAACTACGAGTGGAATGAGGGTCTGTGCAAAGTGTTTGTGTCTACCTTCTATACTCTCACACTGGTCACCTGCTTCTCGGTCACCTCACTCTCCTATCACCGCATGTGGATGGTTCGCTGGCCTGTAAACTACAGGTAAGACAACTGATTTTGTTGTTTATGACTGACCCTAGTTATAATCTTTATTCACGTTGCCTAAATTTTAAATGTCCATTTCATCCAAATTTCAGTTTCAAGCAAGGTATTACACTTTATATATTTCAATATTTATTTGCTATGGTTTATACACATCTGCTTCTGATGTTTTTCCAATCCAGTACATTTCATTCCTCACTCTGAACAGTCATTACTGGAAGTATCCAGTAAGTATCCGAGTATCGGAGCAGTTGAGACGCATTTTTTCTAAACACACTCTGTGGCTTTTAAACCCCAAAAGAAGCTGCGCCAAAACTTGGTCCACCCCAAGGATCAGATCTCCTGACACAAACAGAGTAATATAGTGTACGCTGTTAAGTGCCAGGAGGATTGCCAGGATTTATACATTGGGGAAACCAAACAACCTCTGGTGAAGCGGATGGCACAACACAGAAGAGCTACCTCGTCAGGCCAGGACTCTACAGTCTATTTACACCTATAGGCCAGTGGACACTCTTTCAATGATGAGGATGTACACATCCTGGACAGGGAGGAACGCTGGTTTGAGCGCAGAGTCAAAGAGGACATTTATGTGAAAAGGGAAAGACCATCTCTGAATCGAGGAGGGGGCCTAAGGGTACATCTTTCGCCATCTTACAATGTTGTGATTGCAGCCATTCCCCAACTCTCTGTGAATGGTACTCATGGCCATTGCTCAGTGGGCTTTGATCAGTGGGCCTTGATCAGTGGTTGTTGATCAATGGTCATGAGAATTTGCATAATTAAGATTAAGGAACTGACCTCCCAGCCCATTGTTCCTTCAGTGGGCTGGTTTCAGTCATTATGCAAATGCACTGTTTATAAGATTGGGGAAACCTGCAGTCAGCTGAGACTGAAGAAGTCACTTGGATGAGTGACGAAATGTTTCTCCCACAAAACGCTAGGTCCAGATGAACAAAATCAACCTTTGGAGAATTACTGGAAGAACTTTCTATTGAAGAAATGGCTGCTTTATAAGCTGTTGTCTAGTTTTATCTCCAGATAAAAATAGACCAAAGTAAGAAATAATACTTTGTTTTGTAGTTTAGGGGGAACCAAATCTTTAGGTTCACTTGAATATTCAATCACAGAAATGTCAGTATAGTGGATACAGTATTATGTGTGTTTTTAAAAGTAAAATAACATAAATAAATGCAGTGTGATCTTTAGCACAGAAAATATAAATGTGTTTAAAGGCACTTTTAGATGTTAATCTCCTGCAAGGCTCACACTCAATCCTTGAAAAATTCTATAGTTAAGGTTCAGGTTTTTTTTGGGCCTCTTCCTTTGACAACTTCTCACATAGGATATAGACAGATTTCAATTTTTGTGGCCCATCACCTTATTTACCTTTGATTTTGAGTGTGATGCTCTTCATCATGCAAAGACTGTCCCCTGCCAACACATCTGCTGGTTGCAGCTATTTGGGGTAACACCATGTGAAACCTTCTAGACTGAGCATCTGCCAGCTCTAGCTTTCACCTTCATTTGGCTCCTCATAACATGTGATAATACTAAGTAACACCGAATAATAAAGATCAGGTTCACCTCACACTAACAACACCATTTTGGTCCTGTAAGACTTCCAAGAAATCTGCTGTTCACACATAATCAGATGTTCTAAGGAAAGGTTCCCTTTCCTTTAATATGAGATTTGGATGCTGTATCTCTTCTGATATGTACCAGTGCTGCTCTGAACTGACACATGCTAATGATTATTAAGAAGCACCTCTTGATTTGTTCTAAGATAAGATTGTAATTTATCATGATAATGAGTTGCACAGCAGACCATATTGACTGTTTAAATGGTTAATGTGAAGGTTTGTAATTGGTGCATCTTAAGAAAATTTGAAGCATAGCTCAGAGGCCTTGGCTTTATTGCAATTTAGCTGTTACATTCAGAGCTCTAAGCTCTGCCCATCAGGTGCAGCATAATCATTTGCAGTCGAGTGCATTTTGAGAGCAAATACTGTAGGAAAACAGCCAGAGAACCTATAAAATCAGCTGTCGCATCTGCAGAACACATACCAACTAAAATGTGGTGCATGTGGTGAACATCAGTCTTCTGCTGCATCACTCTTTCTCTCCTGCTGAAAATCTACGAGCGATTACGTCCTGTGGCATCAAGCCTGCAGATACTAAACATGTTTTCAACTTGGCCAATTTTGCAGATAAGCAGACATTCAAATAAGATATGCAAACTTCCTTTTAAATCTAAGCCCAATCTTGCTATCTATATTGCTTCTGCAGCTGCCAGTATTGGCCGATGCCCACACAGTGATATCAAGCTTTACACAGATGCTTATATCTCCCTCGTCTGCTCCCTCACTCATCTGACTGTAGTCTCTCTGGTCTCCTGTCTGGGAACACTTTCCACTCAGCAGCTTGTCTTCTTCTGTTCAAGTCACCTTTAACAACAGTATAGTGGAGTGATAGCTCAGGTGATGCACCGTATAATTGCTGTTCATCTTTCATTTAATTCGCTCCACATTTGCCCTGCTGAGCTAGCATGGCTGCCTTTACTCTGACATTAACATACACTGAAGGCCTGAATTATGAATTCCAACCTTGTACTTAGGCAGCTGTGCTCATCACCCTGCGTTCACTATCTCTTAGGAGGGTTTTTTCCGCTCACAATGCTCTCAGTCTGGTAATAGATTTATGCAGCTTGGTGATGTAACTGTCCCCATGTACCCCAGGCACAATCAGGAAAGGCTAGCATTATTACTCATTGTGACAACAAGACCTACTTGTCTTTGAATGAAGCCATAGTGCAAAGATGGAGGCTACTGCAGTACTACTGCTACTGCAGGCTATTGTAGTACTCTTATTGCGTCAGTGTATGTAGGCTTATACTTTACTACTTTCAAATGTTTTCCATTTTATTTTGCCAATCATTTTATGTAAAGCTATCCATTCTAGCCAGTGTGCCCCATTTCTCTGGAAATGGAGAAGGGAATTGGTGATATGCATTTTGGTTCTCATCGGGAGGTATATTTGGCTTCCTACGCTAAAAGAGCTGACGCTTAATGAATTAAAGCATCTTTTACCACACAAATGAACCAGTAGAACCATATTAACTGTACTTTGTTACACAATAGAGGCATAAAATAGTCTATACTTACATGTTCTAGGAACTGAAAAGGATATTTTTATGTATGACACACACACCTATATTTGTGTGTGTGTGTATATTTTTGCTTATGTCTGGAACAACTCAGTAATCCTTGAATACAGTAATCTATCCAAATGTTTTGGCAGCTTAGCGTACTCTTTCGTCATGTTTGGGAAATGAGAACGCCAGTCACTGCTTGATATATTTTTAGATGTATGTGTGTAGTTTCTGCAAACCTTGAAAAGTGCCACATCGCCAGAGGTCACAAACACATTCAGCAAATTGCTCGACTGTAACAATTACTTGGAGGTGAGAGGAAACAGAAATCTCTTTGTGTTAAAATGGACCTACATGATAAATAGACCGAGGGATATCAAAGGCAATCTTTTACCATCAACAAATAATCGATTTCCTTCCACATTCATCTTCAGTTTATCTAAGCTGTGCCTATGTGGGTTGATGTTTTTATCAGCTTATGTATCCCAGCTTCATATCTGCCATTTTACAGTATTTTTCCATGGTTGGGTCTGTTTTACTTGTAATACTGGTCAGATTTCCTCACCATGAAAAAAAAGTCAAACACAGACCTCGTTATCAGTGTTCTATTTGAATCATTTTGTTTGAATTGTTGAGGACAGATCGCAATTACTGTAGGTGCACTGTTTGCCAATATTGTATAGTGTGTGTCTCTGATGTGTAATGATTGTGAGAAGGAGACTGAAATCCTCCATGTACTTATAATATTGCAATATTGCTTCATAAGTTACTTTAGTACAGTCAGAGTAGACCACACTGTACTTGTTAGGCAAGGCAAGGCAAGTTTATTTGTATAGCACAATTCAACAACAAGATGATTCACAGTGCTTTACAGAGACATTAGAAACAAAAACAAATAAAAAGCATGATTTAAAATTGATTAAAACAAGCAAACAAACAAACAAACTAAATAACAAACAAACAAACAAACAAAACAGTATGTAAAATCAAAACAGATAAAATCAGTAGTTAAAATGTAAGTTTTGAAGTTTAAGCTTAAAAGTGTGGATTTGGTGCTTTATTCAAATGCAGCTGAGAACAGGTGAGTCTTCAACCTGGATTTAAATAAACTGAGTGTTTCAGCTGATCTGAGGCTTTCTGGGAGCTGAATGCAGCTTCTCCGTGTCTGGTTCTGACTCTGGGAACTGATAAAAGACCGGATCCAGATGACCTGAGGGATCTGGAAGGTTCATAATGGGTCAGGAGGTCACTGATGTATTTTGGTCCTAAACCATTCAGAGCTTTATAGACCAGCATCAGAACTTTAAAGTCTCTCCTCTGACGGACAGGCAGCCAGTGTAAAGACCTCAGAGCTGGACTGATGTGGTCCACTTTTTCGGTCTTAGTGAGGACTCGAGCAGCAGAGTTCTGAATGAGCTGTAGTTGTCTGACTGATTTTTTAGGTAGACCTGTAAAGATGCTGTTACAGTAATCAAGCCTACTAAAGATGAATGCGCCAAAGACTATTACCTCAGTTTTGTTTTTGTTTAGCTGGAGAAAATTGTGGCACAACCAGTCATTAATTTCCTCAATGCATTTACCAAGAGCCTGTACAGGGCCTTGGTCTCCTGGTGACATTGTGATATATATTTTTGTGTCATCTGCATAGCTGTGGTAGTTTATTTTGTTGTTCTTTATAATCTGTGCCAGTGGGAGCATGTAAATGTTAAACAGAGGGGGTCCCAAGATGGAACCTTGGGGAACTCCACATGTGATACTTGTCTGCTCAGATGTGAAGTTACCTATTGATACAAAGTATTTCCTGTTTTCTAAGTATGTTTTGAACCAGTTTAGTACAGTTCCTGAAAGACCTGCCCAGTTCTCCAGTCGTTTGAGTAATATGTTGTGGTCAACTGTATCAAATGCTGCACTGAGATCCAGTAAAACTAAGACTGACATTTTTCCACTGTCTGTATTCAGACATATGTCATTAAACACTTTGGTCAGAGCAGTTTCAGTGCTGTGGTTCTGTCTAAAACCTGACTTGAAGGCATCATAGCAGTTATTCTGTTTTAAGAAGTAATTGAGCTGTTGAGAAACTGCTTTTTCAATGATCTTACTTAAAAATGGGAGATTTGAGATCGGCCTGTAGTTGTTCATTTGTGTCTTGTCAAGATTGTCCTTTTTCAGTATAGGTTTTATTACAGCAGTTTTTAGTGGTTCCAGAAACACACCTGACATTAAAGAAAAGTTGACGATCTGTAACAGGTCTGACTCTAAAGTCTTTGAGACCTTTTTGAAAAAACGTGTTGGCAGGACATCTAAACAGCAAGAGGAGGAGTTCAGTTGACCTAAGATGTCCTCCAGGTCTTTGCTGTTAATAGGGTGAAACTGTTTTAAGGTGTTTAAACAGTTTTTTGGTGGACACAGTACATATCCTGGATCTGCTGTTGATGTACCAATTGCTTGTCTAATCTTTTTCTGTGAAGAAAGTCATTGCAGGCCATGGTTGAATGAAGTTCAGCTGTTGTTAACAAACCGAGCAAAGACACAAGTCAATATTAAAACCAGCCTACACATTTTTCTGTGAAACAAAGTGTAATGCGGAATGGGCTGCGTTGTTCTTCTTTTATAGCTGCACAGTCATTTTAGTTACAATTTTCATCAACTCTTCAGTGAATCAACACTCTGCTTTAGTTTGAAGTATGTGACGAGGGTGAACACAGTAGCATAGTGGTATCTGCACCAAGTAACGTAGATATGTAATTACAGAGCTACACAGACAGTTAAAATGCATGAATGAATGAATGAATAAATAAAATTCTGTGCAGAAATCCGCACAACTGTATTTTAAAATTTGTTTTAAGTGAGAAGGATTGAGTGTCCTATTCTATAATTCCAGTAAAGAAAAGACATAATGTAAGTTAGAAAAATAGTTCAGTATGCTTTCTTAAACAGAAAACCAGCAAAGATTGGTAAGATAGACTTCTATTTAGATATATTTTGTCAGTGCAGGTTTGTAAAGATAGGATGGGTAATATCTTGGTAGCAATCAATGTGTCACGCTTTTGCTCTTTGGAACTGTAAATGCAGGACTATAGCATGCTGATAACTATAATGTTTATCCAGGTAAAGACTGCCTTTGAAATGCATTAGAGTGATTGAGGTTATTTTGTTCAGAATCTAATAAGGATCAAATGACTGTGATTAAAGACGATTTCCTTTTTCTTAAAAAAAGATAAAATGCAAATCCATTTTTTGTTACTTCTCTTTGTTAGAAACTCCTTTATAGTGTGTACTTGTATATATTTTTGGTTTTAGGGATCTGAGCATAGTGATTTTAAAGATCAGATAAGTTAGGATCCACAGATTTTACACTCTAATGAACGACACACAAATCAAAGCCAATGGGTATTTCACTTGATTTCCTGCAAAAATCTGTTGTTCTCTTTCCAGGCTAAGTAACACAAAGAAGCAGGCAGTACACACAGTGATGGGTATCTGGATGGTCTCCTTCATCCTGTCCACACTTCCAGCAGTGGGTTGGCATGACACGATCGACCGCTTCTACACCTCTGACTGCCGGTTCATTGTGACAGAGATTGGCCTGGGCTTCGGAGTCTGCTTTCTGCTCCTAATCGGTGGCAGTGTGACCATGGGTGTGATCTGCATCGGCATCGCTCTCTTTCAGACCTTCTCGATTCAGGCAGGTCACAACGCTGACAAGAACAAGTTTAATGTTCCCACCATAGTGGTGGAGGATGCTCAGGGAAAACGCAGGTCATCCATCGATGGATCAGAACCGCTTAAGACGTCGCTGCAAATCACCTACCTGATCAGTGGTATTGTCTTCATCTATGACTTCCTGACTGGCTTCCCCATACTGGTGAGTTCACTCTTCTTCTTGCTTGATTATAAAAGCATTGTAACAGGAAAATGTACGTGATAATATAATAATAATGTTCTGTTGATGCACTGTACAATCACAATTAAATCAAATCATAATCAAAGACAATTATAGCCAATTGGAGAGGACATTTTGCAGTGCACCTCTATTCATTAACTCACTGTTGATTCATATTGAATACAGGTTTATACACGTATACTAAGATTAAACTGCTTCTGTCATAATTATGAATTGTGATACTTTGAAGTATAAGAAAGTTCTAGCCTTTGACTCTCCCTGTTAATGTTTTTTGCACCGTTTCTTTGAGAAAAGTTTCCATGCTTGTTTTTGAAATGGTGTAGCCTCTAAGAAAACCACCTCTAAGAAAACAGCTACACACACTAAGACACTGATGCCACACTAATGGCATACTTTTTTTATTTAACTGTTCTTTTCCACTTGAAGGTGAAGATTTCATTAATAAAGTTATGTGAGATACATGTGACAATGAGGTTACCTGTAATCTGAAGTTAAACATAAAAATATTTCATTCATTCCAAGGCTGTAAGGAGGTCAGGTTAAATGTGGACAGATTTGTGTTTGATCTCTTTTACATATTATACAGTGTAAGCCCACCAATGGAGAGATAAAAAAACAAAACAATTAACAATAAAAGCGATGATAACAGTCACAAGAACAACATGTTGGCAAACTAAGGCTGAAAAACAGGTAAGCACTGAAATCATTATCATGCTGTTGTCTTTTGGGGAAACGGACTTCAAAAACAGAGCGACTTCCTTCTGCCAAGATGGCATGCCTTCACATCAGGGAGTGAAAGCGTGAGTTGTTTTTCTCTAAGTCGCCATTTGGTTTGTAAATTCCACCCTCAGGTTCTCGTGTATTTTTTTTTTTAACAAGTTAGCTCGCTGGTTTTCTATATAAACTTAAGAGCCTGCAGCCAAACAACCAGATTGTCTTCTGTAAAGAGAGCCAACTTAATAGAGCATTTTCAGTAGGGCAAATGAACTTGGACAGTTTTTTATTTTGGAACAAGTATTTTTTGTTCATGTTTGGCCACCTGGGTTATAGTAGAAGTTGATATTAAATATTCTAAATGGTTTTAAACCATACATATAGTGGAGCCCACTGGTTCAGTGTGTGTGCATGTGTGCCTTTCCTGATGAAAGGCACACATGCACACATTTTACAGATGGCTGTAGACGACATTGTAACTCTCTCCTGACCTCCTTTGTGCATGTTGATGATGATTTGAACCAAAAACTTTCAAATTTGAAATCATCACACATCATTAGTTTGTAAGGCCCATTGCCTCTGATTCCATCTTTTCACCTTTTCTCCCTGTTTTCCCTTCTTTTAAAATGGCATCTTGACAATGAACTTTCGATTGAGTCTGTTTCTGATGAGGCTTCAGTGAACTGTAGATGGATGAGCTGAAGGGTTAGATATATGTCAATCTGCTGGATTTTCTTATTTCTTAAGGACTTAAGGACTCAGGATACTGTTCTTAAAATGATCAGGTACAAGGACTAGAATGAAAAAAACCGAGTGAAAAAGCAGCCAATTTCTGAAGAAAACACTTGAAAGACTTTCATAAAGCCTAAAGAACACTTTAAAAATTACAGAATATCATCATTGCAAAAGATGCTTTCAATAGTAATCTTTATTTTTTGGCTATTTTATGACAAGTCTCTTCAATATATTTTTGCTATTTTCAAATAAAATTCAGCTCTTAGCTTTTAATGTGCTCTTAAATTTGAGTTTAAAACAATAATTCTGCTTCCTATGTGTGTGGGCATAAACCTTAGGTTGGGTGGGGGTCTAATAAATATGTTATGTATTCAGAAAAAGATCCTCGGAAATTGTTTATGAATTTGTGAATTATGAAGTGTAATTAAATTTTCTTTGCCACTATTTTTGTGTAATGGCTCTGTAGTGTTTGGTGTATGTCATGGTTTTACCCATAAGGTTTCACAATATTACACTTCTGAATTAAGATGTTGCAGGGTATATAAAACACCTTTTCCTTTATTAGCTAGAAAATATTATTATTATTATTATTATTATTATTATTATTATTATTATTATTATTATTAAAAAAGACAACTGTACACACTTATAGCAATGTATTGTGTTACTACTTTACATGTGTGCAAAACAAAAGGTGGGGTGCTGAGGAAAGATCACATTTCAGATGTAGTAAACCAAACAACAGTAGGCCTGCTAGCCATCTTTATGGCTGGGTGTAATGAGCTATTTAAATGCATAGAAACCTCTAACAGATACAAATGAGTACGTATATTTATTGTGAACTGTATGGTCTTACAAAGTATGATACAGAGGAACAAATTATCAGAGCAGAATAGAATCACTACTGTTAAATATAAAAACTAATTTATGTGAACAGACTAAATACATGAATTTTCCAGGGGCAGATATACAGTATGTGAAAACACGTGCTTCATAACTTCCAGGGTTTTTATATCAAAGTGTAAAAAGTTCTGGGTAAAAACTGTAAGAAGCTATTCTTTAACTTAAGGAAGATGAAGTTCTATATTCTTAGCTTTAAATCTAAAATCCTCAAATATTCATAAAAACTACATCAGTACCCCTTGAAAAAGATTCATCCTACAGTTTAAAGTCACAACATGGGAAATGTTTATTAGTGCATCACTCGTGGGGTGGTAAAGTGGAGAAAAAACTGTTTAACTTCAGTGTGTTTTATTGTCTCAGTAGGCAAACAAAGGCAATATCAGGTTAAGGCTTTACAACTTTATCAAGTCTCTTAGCAACAGGGATAAATGGTTGGTATTTGAGCACAAGGCATGATCGAAGGAGGTTAAACCTGAGATAATTTTAAGTTTGCAATAACCACTGGGGTTTTCACATTCACTTGACAAGTGAAAGGCCGTGGGTTCAGTTCCAGCCGGAGATGTAAATCACCTTTCTGGTTGTGTCAGAAAGGGCGCCTGGCATAAAACTCTGCCAATTCAAACATGCGGAACTTCCTGTTGTGCCAACCCTTATGACAAGGGGAGCAGCTGAAAGAAGCTTTACTGTAATCACTGTTGTGGCCCGATGACTGAGATAATGACTTAAACTTTAACATTTAACATGCTAACTGAAGCCTGCAGACTCTGAGATGTAGCTCTGGGTCTTGAAGTTTTTCTGAACATTGCATTCTCTGACATTTGCTGGGACAAACAATCCTAGGAAGATTGTTGCATTGTGCTTAGAAACACCTGTATGCTCCGGTCCAGCAAACTGGAAACTTTTGCTTTTTATAGGGGTGGTCACACTTGCTGTTGATCAGTTAACTAGGTTTTATTAGCTGTACATGGCTGCACATCCCTATGGAAACATTAAAGGGAGTACTTCATTTTTCCCAGGACTTCATGGAGTCCGGTGATAATTGTTGATACTGGAGGTTATTCATGATGTAAACATACATTGGACTATTGCAACTGCAAAAGTGTTGCATTAAATCAGTTGATTCTTCTAGTTTCTTCAAGCTTCCTTTGTATATTGTAGTTAGCCACTTTGAAAATTTGTCACTGCAAAAGAAATACTTTGAAATATTGTCAAATGTACCTTTATTATTATTATTATTATTATTATTATTATTTATTGCTTTAATCACTTATTGAAGTAATGGTAGTGACAGACAAAGGCCATACTGTTTGCCTTGTAAATACTGGCTATGATAGCCATACATAGGCTGCTTATTGAACTGATGATGAAGGGTACATAATACGATTTTCTAACATATGGGAGTGGATCTGGAAGATAATGTTTAGTAGGAACTTGGCTGCAGGTTTTTTTCATCTGGCACTGGAAAATCTGGACTGAAATGCTTCTCACAGGAGGGTTTTTTCTTCCTTTTTACTTTTGGACTGTTTGCATCTGTTTCAAATTATTTTAACTTAGATTATCTGATACCATAAATACACTAGCAGGAGTATATGTTCCCAAGGGGGGTGACCGTTTAAAGTCTGTAAACAGGTACATTTACTGGTTTACGCTGAGATTAAGAACAAACTGCCACCAATGTAAATGTCTAAGAGATGTATCTGTTCCCGCTCACTTTGCTTATTTAAACCAGGAAGTACTGTGTGGTGATCCTGTAAAAGATACCTGATGTTCTTTCTGTTGTGTTCATAAGATCTATTATCAGTAAACTCTTAAGCCTGGAAAGCAGTGCTGCCATAAACATTTGATGCTTAACTCAGTATGTTTACCTTGCTACAGTCTGAGTAAATATTAACTGGTTTACTGTTGACTGATTTATCCATCCAGTCCATATCTTGTGCATCGCTGAGTGGATTTAAACAAAACTGGGGAACCGGGATGGGCAAGGGACAAGACAGAGACGCAGGTTGTGTCAATGACCACACTTGTGGCTAGAAAGCTGATACTTCTCTGCTGGAAGTCTGATAAACCTCCTACCTTCGAAATGTGGTTGAGAGAATTTGGAAATGTACTCCATCTGGAGAAAATCAGGTTTACCTTGTCTAACCGAGAGAGTGTGTTTTATAAGATTTGGCAACCAGTCATTAGCCTGATGGATAAACTTAAGTGAAATATACTCTGTCTTAACATTTATGTATGCTGTATTACCACCTTGTTGACTTGCCGTCCAACTTCTATTGTGTTCTTTTGAAGGTGATTGTTGTATACTGCTCAATTATAAAATCAATAAAAAATATATTGAAAAAACAAAACTGGGGAAACTTTCTAAGTCTAAATTGTCACTCTTCATTATAACAGATTTTAAAAATATATATTTTTTATTGACCCTGGGCAGGTGGTGAGCTTTGCTAGCCTGAAGTTTGACCGCTCCTATAACTGGATGGTTTTGTGTGTGCTGTGGTGCTCCATTGCCCAGTCCATCCTGCTGCCAATGTTCCTTTGGGCATGCGACCGCTATCGGGCCGACATCCGCATGGTGTGGGAGAAATGTGTCGCCATCATGTCCAACGACGATGTGGATGAGGGTAAGCTACTGTTAAGCATCTCCCTCCTCTCCTGCCTCCTTTTTCCTTCCTCTTCACCCCATGATGTGAATATTGATTGGTATTTCTTAGGACATACATGTGGATTAGTTTGAGCATTAAGAGTAGATTTTAAATGCTCTGTGAAGGCATGCCCAAACTGAAAGGGTGGACTTTAAAGATAAAAATGGGATGTGATTATGATGTTTTAAATTGATAAACATTAACTTTAAACTACACTTGATCTGTTCACAAAATCTCCTTTGACAGTGAAAGGTAAAGCATCACTCTCAGAGTAGAGGTTCATTTGTATTGGCTTCTGGGCTGTCTCTTGACAGAGAGAGAAGCAATTTTGCAGCAAGGGAACAGAGTCAAAAACTATTTTCTCTATGGTGTAATGCTTGATAGTGATGTCATCTTCTGCTCCCTGAGATACAGTGTGGTGTAATCTCTGCCTTTTTACAGACTTTAATGTCTATGCATCCCTTTTGTAAAGTTACAACTCACAAATGTTGTAATCCAAAGGAAATCTTTTAATAAAATGATGTTATTCACTGATGCAGATAATACCTGTAACTACATCCTAAAATCATCAGGCCTGCGTGTAAGGCATTTAAAAGGAGAGATCTGTGATAATAATTTAATAAATTGTCTACTGTCTACTAGCTTTAGGCTACTGTTATTGTTGCTTTTAACAGTTTAGATGGACAATTTTAACATCTCATTCTAGAAAACAATTTGCAGATTAGTTAACATCTGCTTAGTCATCGTGGTTTGGGCTATTGGTACATGTTTCTTAGATTTAATTAGAATTGGCTTGGGGTGAATATTCTTAGTTTTTGTTTTTTATTGTAGTCAGAGGTCTGAAATCAGTGGTCAGTTGTTATCATGTGACCTATCAAGTGACCTTTGTTGTCAGGAGATGAAACTGGAGGGACAAGTGTCTGTGTAATTTAATTCTAAATATTCAGTATATCTTCTGTGTTTTGTACATGCTGTGTACTTTTCTAAAATGTTTGCTGTGTTCTTTAAAAAAAAAGAAAGAAATAGGGCTGGGCAAAGTACATATTTACCTTGCAGCACTTTTGTCTTTTTTCCGCTCTGGATTTAAACTGGGCAGTCTTCCTCCAGAATGCCCTGGTGAGAGGATGTTAAAATAAATGGTTTCCCATTTATGTCTTAGAGTCCAGAGTCAAACCGGAGCAATTGCCGTAAAGCTGAAAACCACTTTCATGTCATTATGATGGTCATATTTTCCTCAAGTCACAAAAGGATACAGCCAAGATCATAACTCAAAAGTACATAAAAATTGAAAAACAAAATCTGTTTACTGTATTTATTTTGTTTTCTTTCTTTCTTTTTTTAATTTAGTTTTATTTTTTATTTTAATTTTTTATTTTGATTTTCACTTTGAGTCAGATTATAGCGATTTAACGGCAGAAATATTTATTAAACATCACTTACTAGACATTTTATAGGGAGATTTTCAAAGGGGGGTGAAAGCTAACCTGTTCACCAAGAAATCACAGACACTATCAGCAAAATCTGGTCTCAAAATTAGGTCACATGATAATCATGCGCTCATGAACTAGGTCCATGATATTTACAGTTATTGCAAACTGAACCACCTGTCTTTTTTTTTATTTTTTTTATTTTTTTGGACTATTGGCACTGTTTAAACTCAACCCAACCTGAATCCCTTCTCTCCTGTTTTTAACCCTCCAAACCTTTTGATCCTCTCTTATGACACCCTCCCTCAGAACTGCTCATTGTCCAGCAGGAGCCATAAGACAACATTAGATAGTTCCTTATTCTGTTTGATAATTAACACTACCAGTTCTGTGCTTTTTTTCCAGAGGGCTTGCCATGTATAACTCGTCACAGTTGTATGTATAAGGATTGTTTCCTGTTATTCCAAAGCTACTGACATGCATGCTAAGCTGCTTGTGCACATAGCTACTTTCATCTTTCATCCTTTTGGCAAGCATTTTCCTCAAGCATTTTACACCCATCCCAATTGATATATCTAATGAACACAAATGTAGAAATTGGGAAAATATTCTTGGGAGATTGGTATTTCGATACTAAGAACACGTGATATTGTTCCTGTTCAACTGTTTGGCATTACTTCAAAATTTTGAACCAAACACTGAAATGAAAGCCTTTTCTCTTGAATCTGAAGCTCATATTTCAGAGCAGACACGTAGGAAAGTCGACAAATCGGAGAACAGTTGAACTTGTCTCTCTTATCTATTCGTCTGTCTGTCTGTCTGTCTTGTGTATTGAGTCCGTTGCTCTCTAATGCTGACGCTCGTACTTTTCTGCACTTTGCAGAAAACAGCCAAGACGGAGGAATTCATGCCGACTTAATATATGACAGACCATATGACTATAGCTCGGCGCCTGAAATCGTGACGATAGACCGTAATGCCAAGTATGAGTTCTCAACCTTAGAAAGGGGGGTTCTGCAAGGGTATCCATTGAGGGAACAACAGGAAGATAAAATGCAGTATTTGCAGGTATATTTTTTATTGATTTTCTTCATTTCTTTTACTTGATCAGTTGAAATCCTTTTATTGTTAATGTGCATGGTGAAATGGCCTTGTGGGCCTGTACAGCATCTTGACTGAATTTACTGAAATTATTAGATTTTGTGACGCTATATCTCCCAGATTTTTGTCCTTTTCTCACATGAAATCAAAAACAAACTCGGGCTGACTATTGTTTGGTAAATATGACCATCAGAAGTCCCATCAGTTCATTATATGCGCTTTTTTATTTTTTATTTTTAAACAAGCAATGTGTCCTGCAAGCAGGTGACTACATTTTCACTTTGTAAGAGGGTAAGTGTTTAGTAACGGACTTACCTTCTACATTTCAGGAATCCTTCAAGGCTTCAGAAAGACACAATAAGCATTATCTCATGTTCTGCCCAAATGCATGGTCACCATTGGATCCAGCATCCATCCCAGTCAGATGCAGAACAATGAAATGATCATTTTCAGCTACATTAACAAAGCTTGATCTAACATGCAGCCTTCTAGGGCAAATCAACAACACCAAAAAGTCTGAGTCAATTTGAGATATTAAATCAATAATATTTAAAATTATTAATTAAAATAGAAAAGATTGTGACTCGCTAGACTTGGCCTGGAAGACTGTGGTTAGAAAACCTAACTTTAAAATCAGCCGGTGCAACCTACACTTTATTAAACTTTTCTAAGATTCAAGACACTGTGTCATCTTTGTATTACTTTGATGGGGGCTCCACAGCCTGTAGCCCAAACTGCTACATTTACATGCACTGAAAATAATCATTGAAGTTGGTACAACAACTGGACAGCTGTCCAGCACTATAATGGACCCTTCAAAGACCAACCACTCATGTGGAGTTCAATGTCTATTCTATTTGACTTTACAAAAAAGATTGAAACAGAGATGTATACAGTAGCCATCACATCATTAAACCAAACATTACTCCATCCATTGTTTTTGTGTCATGTTTGTTTTCACCTGATAATAGATTCAGATTACCAAAGCACTTTATAGCTGTTTTATTCCTTGCTGTATCTCTGTGACTGTAAGAACTACATTTCATTTATAGGACGACTGGCTGAAGTGTGATTCCGTCACATTTTTTGCCATTTGCCCTGAAAGGCTTAAGGCCTAAATAAGTCATGAATCCACCAACCTCTTAAAGTCATTATCAAATAGCACCCCCATCTGAGAGTTGCTGTGATGCCTCTCAAGCGGTTTGATTGCAAAATAAAGCTCCTCCAGCTTTATTGGCTTGTCTCTCTTTCACTTTCTCCCTCTGTCTCTCTCTCTGTCTCTTTTTGTCCTGCATCTTAAGTCATTCTAATGCCTATGCTGCCCTCTGCTGTACAGCACTTCTGCCTGAATGCTACTGTATCGTCTGCTGTTTTAAATTTCTCTGCATTTACTAAAAGCCACCGCAGGGGGGCAGGCTGATTTCAGTCTTGAGGCTCTTGACGTCACCTTGACGAACCCTCTCTCTCTTGCATAGTTGTCAGAACTGAATGGAATGTGAGTATAACATGTAGGAAAATGTCAGCGTTTTCAGTTTTCTTCTCCAAATAATGGAGATGAGAGCTATAAGTTATAAGAGTTATGATCTTGTTGATGTGTGTCATGCATGGCTTATGGGACTGATTAAAATTAAGGTTAAACTTGTATGCGTAGGGTCTTCAATAAACAACTGATATATACTACATGTAGGATTTTACACAAGCAAAACAACAGAATCAGATCTAGAAAAACAAACAAAAACGTTGGCTTTTGTTTTCTGGGTGCTGAATGCCTTCAGTGCAAATCAGCGCTTCTAAAACTGCACTGAACTATTACAATGACATTAACCACCAGATGATGTCGAATAATCCTACATGTACTATTCTGGGTCTTTGATAATGTAGTCGAGCTATACTAGTGCTCAACATGTATCTCATATAATGTGCAGCATTTATTAAAAATTAAAATTCATGTAAAAGTTTTGAAATAGCTAAAAGATTTGATCTGTGTTTTGCATCCAGGTGCCCCCTACAAGAAGATACTCCCACGACGAAACCGACATGTGGACCTGCGAGCGGATCCCCTCATACCTGCACAGATGGGGCTCCACCGAGGACATGATAGTGAGTGCCCATTACAGCTCCACCTTGCCGCGCCGCGAGAGGCGCAGGAGCAGCCTGGTCTCCTACCACGAGGAGAACCACCGACACCATCACCCTCACCGCAAGCGGCGACGCTCTGAGGATAGCATGCACTCTCTCAGGCATCTGCCCCGTGTGGTTTGTGGCGGGGAGCATTACGAGGATGAACTGCGGTGTTTCAGCCGCGACGAAGTGATAAACTTTATAGACGAGACGCCGCTGCCGAGCCCCAGAAAGAGCCCGAGACGTGCGTCCACCATCTCACTTATCCCTAATGTGTATGAACAGCACACAGTCCTTCCCCACTTTCCACTCACAGACTTTGAGCGTGAGCCTCAAGTGCTCAGGCGGTTGTCAGAACACAAAAGAAGCAGTAGTAGGGTCCACTCACCTGAGGGTTCACCCAAACCAGACAGACCTGCGGGAAAGAAGAGTCCTGGGGCTTGTGGTTCTGGGAAAGGCTGTCGAGAGCGCCAGCGAGATGGGAAACAGCAAGGGGAAATGGGCTCGTCTGGGTGCAGCCGACAGTCTCCAGGGCACTCTGGCTTTAGGCCCAGGACAGGAGGTGGTGCTGGGACTGGTGCTGGAGCTGAATGGGTACAACAGAAGCATCTGAGCAAGGCTGAGAGTAAAGGAAGCACAAACAGTTTTGCAAGCACACCCTCGGCATCATCCTCGGGATATATCACCTTTCGGTCTGATTCTGTAGGTTCTACCATGTAAAAGACTTTTTCCTTATTTATATCAACATCATTACTGAATCATAACGAAAACCACTGGAATATTGGTGGTAACGGAAAAGTGACTTACTGGAATATTCCGGCCTTTTTACTCATGCCACACTTCTGTTTAACTATATACCACCAATAAATATCTGTTATGCTAAATGGCCTTGGACAAAATGTTTGAATGGGCCTGTTGATTTATTATGTAGGCTAGTTAAAAAGTTTTCAACTTTTACATCACAGAGTATCCACTGAGGACATTTTTCCCATCACTGATGCAGAGAAATAGTTTTTAAACCATGTGAACATCCTCTAACTCAGATTTTGGTGTTTTTTGATCTTCAAAGAATTGGAAGAGGTTGGTTTTTTTTCATGGTGGTGTTTCTTTATTTTTGTCACTCAAAAACGTACATTTTTTTTTTTCAATTTGCCCTGTAATGACTGTGTGTGTTTTGGTGGATGGATACAGATTCCCTGAGTACTGCCACTGTACCTTGAGCTTGACATTTTAAATATGTGCGTTTTTTATAATAATGTCCACCATTTTTTTAATTTTTTTTTTTTATCATCATTCACAACACAATAAAAAAACTATTTTTCAAGCACCCTTTGTTGTAAGTAAACTGCCAGGGTAACTCCAGTTTCTGAAATGCCTATACTTTTACAGTTACTCTGTGAGATATTGAGATATAGCCTGAACACCCCTAAATCCTTAATGAAAATGTGAAGTCATTTTTTTTTTTAAAGAAGATTGACATGTCGTGTATATATAGAGGATATCTTAATTAATGGTTTTAGTGTTTTCTGTTTAATTAGACCTATGGTTAGAACATTTCCCCTCAAGTCTTAATATCCCAATGTTTTGTTTTGTTTTGTTTTTTAAATCAAATCATCAAACTAATATGCAAATGGAACTTCATCTTCATGACAGCGCAGTATGTCAACCGCTTAGAAATATCAGAAAGGATTTTTTTTAAAGTAGCCAGCTAAGACAGAACCCTTAAAAGTTGCTAACTAGTCCAAAGGTTCAATAATCACAGCCTTCAGGATGTGATTGAGATGTAGCATAATTTAAATGGAGTTGTCGCATCTTAAACCTTCAAAAATGTTAGCACAAATGAGGAGCGTTTTAAATAAAAAAGCTTTTGATTGAACAATACTTCTAGTAATTTTCCACACACAGCAAAAACCCAACCTTATATTTCACTTGTCAACTCATAACACACAAAATATAAATAATGGATCTGAACTGTTTTGTGAGCATTTTTTAGTGTGATGTTACTTTTTTTTTTTTAAACACCAGATTAATCAAAGTCAAACCAAAATCAAAGATAAAGCAAATTAAATATAAACATAGCCAAAGTATCAGTGAGTAATGCTGTTGAAGGATTAAAGCTTAAATGTATTTCTAGATTTGGGTAGAGACTGTGATTATCTAACACTGTAAGGTGCAAAAGTTCAATGACGCTTAAACAGTAAGCGTTTTTCTGAGGCATTGTCACATAGCACCCTCACTCAGAATAGGCAGTAAAATGAACTGATGGGTGTAGGTGATGTTAAATTAAAGAGTCACATCTAATTTATACCACAGTGATAATTTGTTTAAAAAATGACTGAAAATTCTTTGACTTAAAATAACAAAATAATAATAGCGGAACCAAATTCAGTTAACAATAACTTCTAATGTGAATGTAGCTGATTTGCACAAGTTAGGTGCAAGTTTTCAAAGATATTACAGCATGAGGACAAAGTGAAAACAACAGTATCCCCCTTGAAGCCTTATTAGTTGTGATTTTTTTTTTCTCCATACTATTCAAGTGATAAAGTTATTGGTCATCTGCAGTCGTGTAAACTTTCTAATTTTCATATATTGGTGCACCTGCCTTTACTTGCAGGTATTAAAATGGAGAAGGAGAAGTTAGCTGAAATGTGTCTGTCTTTGGAAGCATATCACCATGTTCCCCTGTCAAACTTTGCTGTGTCATAGACTTTTTTGTTTTTTGGGATTTTGTTGTGTTTATTATATCATAATCTAATTTTGTAACATATTCAAAGATCTATGACTCAAATATGAATGATGTTATGTATGTTATGATTTTCTTGTTCAGATGATGACTTTGTTAAAAACATATGACTGATTAAATTCACAAGATGATGTTTCAGGTCCACTTTATTTGTTGCTTGTACAATATGTGCTTTTCATGGAACAGAGCAGAATTTCCCTGACAGGCAAAGAGATGACATCATTTTATGTGTCACCAAGGCCAGATGAAAGTGAACCTCATTAAGTCCTCGGTTAAAGACTAAGGTTTGACTAACAATGGTTAGTTCTACTTAGTTTAGTACAGCCACACATTTTCTGAGCTCACCTTTAATTTGCAAAGCATTTGGGATTCTAGCAGGATATAGATTTGGTCATTTGCCTTAGAATGCCCTCATTACTTATGGAGCGCAGATTAATTAAAATTGGAACAACTTTTTCATAAAATCTCTTGTTACTTTACTCATTTACTATTGTTTTAATGATTTGGCTTCTCACATGTTTTAATAAAGGAATTCGATGCCATACCTGCTGTGCCAAAAAGTGACTGGTGGCGTTTGATAAAAAAAAATGTTTGTCTGTATTTGTTGCAAATGACTAATTGACTTATAATTAGTCAAAAATATATCTAATGAAAAATATGAAGTCATTCTGAATGAGGAAGAACATTTCTGTCAAACGGTAAAAGCTGCAATCTGTCTTTTTCAAGCAGCCTAACCAAGGGGGCAGTAGAAATTACAATAAATAAAACTATTTTGGCAAAGCAAAAAGCACTGGATTGGTTATGATGTAGAACACAGAGCTGGTGTAATAAAGCACGCTCTTAGGGATATTTGCAAAACAGATTATTCTTGATTTTATATAACCTATACAAACAAAGCATTGACTTTTTGATAGATGATCACTTTTGGGTATACAGGAATAATAATTGAGCTTAGTTCAGAGGGATAAAGAGATGATTTTTCGCCAATACCTGCAAAACCATTCCCTCTTTGTGGGTTATCTTGTTGCCACTGAAGTACACCTGTTGTCACTTTGATTTTCATCGGAAATATCCCTGAGGTTTAATTGACTGTTAATGTGATGATGAAGTTTAATTTTATGATCAGTGTTTGGTTACGTTGATTTCTTTCAGCTGTTGATCGACAGTGAGCATTATTCTAAAGTAAGGGAAAATTTGTGGAGAAATTGGCGTTGTCTGTAGCCAGAGGTTGTTTGTTTTTTAACAACAATGAGCATGTTCACGTCACCTTCTACGTGCCAAAAGGTAATTCACGCGGTTTAGAAACAGCTTGAAACCAATGACAATCTCTAGTGCAGGGGTGGCCAACCCGCGGCTCTCGAGCCGCATGCGGCTCTTTGCCTGGTTTCATGCGGCTCTTACGTTCATATCAAAGTTTGTGTTTTGATTTTTTTTATGTTGTTGTTTTAAAATGTGCGCGTTCGCTTCGCTTGAGTTCAATACGGTATTTTCATCAAATGCGCATGTGTGTGAGATGAAAATACCGCAAAGTTTCCCAGTAGGAGCAAGTTCGCCCTTAAAATGGCAGGAAAAAAATGCACAGCAAAAAGAAAATATGAAGATGAACACAGGACGTTTTTAACAGAGTGGGAGAGTTTATATTTTTTTGTTGAACGCAATGGTAAGCCATTCTGCCTTATATGTCAGACGTCATTAGCACATTTCAAAGCTTCAAATCTTCAGCGCCACTTCAGCTCACTCCATGCTAACATCGACCAGGAATTTCCAAAAGGGACTGAACTTCGCAAGCACGAGTTGGCCACTTTGAAAAGTCAGGCAGAAAAGCAGATACAGTTTTTCCAAAAATTTACGAAGCGGTCAGAGACCATAACGCTCGCATCCTATCAGCTGGCTTGGAACATTGCACGGGCTAAAAAGCCATACAATGAAGGGGAGTTCGTTAAAAAATGCCTCAGTGATGTTGTTGAAATCTTGTCTCCTGAAAACGACAAATTAAAACGCATGGTATCAGACGTCCAACTGTCCCGCCACACTGTTGAACACAGAATATCGGACATTAACACGGCTATTGAATCACAGTTGCACTCTGACCTTCAAGCATGTGAGTATTTTAGTGTCGCATTGGATGAGAGTTGTGATATACAAGACAAGCCTCAGTTGGCAATATTTGCACGGTCTGTTTCAAACGATTGTGTGATCAAAGAAGAACTCCTGGATATTGTGCCATTAAAAGACAGAACCCGTGGCATAGATGTGAAAGAAACCATGATGGCTGCATTTGAAAAAGCAAATCTGCCCATAACAAAATTAACTGCAATAGCCACGGATGGAGCACCAGCCATGATGGGATCTGTGAACGGGCTTGTGGGGCTGTGCAAAGCTGACCAAACTATTCCTGACTTTTGGAATTTCCACTGCATCATCCACATGGAGCAACTCGTGTCTAAATCATTGAATTTAGATAACGTCGTGAAGCCTGTGATGGAAATCGTCAACTATATCCGCACACATGCGCTTAACCACAGGCAATTCAAGAATCTCATCGCTGAGCTGGACCAAGGGCTTCCAGGTGACCTGCCGCTGCACTGCACTGTGAGGTGGCTGTCAAAAGGCCAGGTACTCTCTCGCTTCTTTGAGCTTTTGGATGCCGTGAAACTGTTTATGGAAAAGAAGGACAAGGACTATCCCGAGCTCTCGGACCTCAAGTGGATTATGGATCTGGCCTTTTTGGTCGACATGCTGTGTCACTTGGACAGACTGAACCTGACCCTGCAGGGTAAGTTAAAAATGCTCCCTGACCTAGTGCAAAGTGTGTTTGCGTTTGTCAACAAACTGAAGCTGTTCAAGACACATATTCAAAAGGGAGATTTAACGCATTTTCCCACTCTGCTAAAAGCCAGCGGGCAAGTCGCCAGTGCTGCCCTGAGTAAGCAAAGAGCCAGATATGCAACGCTGATTGAAAACTTGCACGAAAGCTTCGTGACCCGGTTCCATGATCTACAATTGAAAAGGCCACAGATTACGTTCCTCGTCGACCCATTTAATGCAGAGACCGGCTGTTTGAAAGTCCCGCTAGTCACAGATGAAGCTGCGGCTGAGTTGGAGATGATCGATCTTTGTGAAGAGGACCAATTGAAACCTGCTTTAAGGGAAGGGACCATTGAGTTCTGGAAAAGTGTGCCAATGGAAAAATACCCCAATGTCAAACGGGCTGCGCTTAAGATACTGTCAATGTTTGGGTCAACATACGTCTGCGAGTCTGTGTTTTCTACCCTAAAACATGTGAAATCAAAGCATCGATCTGTTCTGACTGACACACATGTGAAAGAATTGCTTCGAGTGACAACAACGGAATACAAGCCAGATTTAAAGAGGATTGTTCAAGGCAAGGAATGCCAGAAGTCCCACTAAACAACATGCATTATAAAAGTAAATGCTATTGTAGATTATTATATTTTTGTTTGTGGACTTGGTTGAACTGAGAGTTTGTGTGTGTGAGACAGTGCACACAATGTTCATTGTTGAAAATGACTGGCCTGTGGTTTTAGTACTGTAGGAGTCCATTTCTGTCATTAACATGGGTGTGTGTGACATTTACAATAAATCTGGCTGAGCAGAGATGTGTGTATTTTGTGTGTGTGTGTGTGTGTGTGTGTGTGTGTGTGTGAGAGAGAGAGAGAGAGAGAGAGAGAGAGAGAGAGAGAGAGAGAGAGAGAGAGAGAGAGAGAGAGGAAAGGATGGGTGATGTTCATGTGTGCCCATGCGTATGATGTGGCTCTTTGCGGTAACACAGTAAAAAAAAAGTGGCTCTTGGTCTCTGACTGGTTGGCCACCCCTGCTCTAGTGTGTGTGTGCATCTGACTGTGGCAGCAATCTGTAAACTACAGTTTTAATTGCGCTGATCATCAAAATAAATTAAAGCACTGCATGGCTGTGCTGAACCCGGGCGAGCCAGGTCTGCTTTTATTGGCAAGGAACAGAGACGTCTGAAGCGCACTTCATCCACGTCTGCTCTCTTAAGTGCGCTTCACTGGGCGCAGTTTAATGCTAATAAAGTATTCTCTCTTTCCCTTAGGTTTTCGGCTCTAATATAGTTAGCTATTATAGTGGACCAAACTAGGCCAGTGCAAGAAGAGTTCATAGAAATTCTTAGAAATAGTTTAAAGGTCATTCAGTGTGAAGGTCACGTGGCATTTTCTTTATTGTATTAAACAAACTTTTCTTGTGCCGTGGTCTGAGACCCTTGTACGGGTCTCATGGAAAGCGCAGCTTTGACTTTGCGGGGAGAGATTGCAGGGTTTTATTAGCAGACCAGTCAAAACAAAACAAACAAACAAACAAAAAAGATGGAATAACAAATAGTTTGGACAGAGACAGGATAATAACTGAGGTTTCTCTGGCCAAACCCCCCCCCCCCCCCCAAAAAAAAAACAACCCCAAAAAACAAAATAAAAAACAGGCTGCCCTTATCACATGGAAACTTCTTCTGTGAGACAGCAGTGTTTTCAGCATGGGTCGTCTGAAATAGCTGTGGGCGTTTCAGCAATTCTACTCGCTTTAAGGTGCTATCCTCTCCAGCGCTGCTAGAAAAGAAAGGGGAGACACTTTATGGCACCTCCGCTGAAGCAGCGGAAGAAAAGTGCACCTAAAAAGAGGTCTACAGCAGCCTTAAAGCCAGCACAGCCTATAGTGCAACAAGTTGATGTGGTTATGCAGTTATCCTCAAAACTACCTGACCTAGTCTACAAACACTTTTTTCACCACTGCTTAACAAAATGAAAAATCTCAGATGTATTTTTCAAAAAAAGTTGCTACTTTCCATTCTTCTGTGGATTACGCGCATGTAGAATAAAAAAGACGTCAGCTTAATGAGGATTACAGTAAGTTTTACAAATATGGTCTGGAACTTCACTATATAAAGCCCAGGGAGGAGTTATATGAATCTATAATAATGGTATTATTATTATTATTATTATTATTATTATTATTATTATTATTTTCAAATAAAAGGAGACACTTTAACCTAAAAGTGGGAAATCCCAGTAAAGAAGGAGCTGGAAAAAAAAATAGAAAATCCAAAAGGTGAAAAAAGTTAATTGGATAAATTCAGATTGAAATATAACATGATAAAGCTCAGATCAGAATCAAATAAGCGTATCCAAATCTAGAGGACATCACTGAGCATGTAATTAGTTGCATATAGCAGAAAATTGCTTTGCTGTCCAACAAGTATCTGATTTTCCCGCTACTGTTTCGGTACTTACGCGTGAAACCAGAGAAGAATGGAAGAAATGACAGTCAAACCCCACCGAGTCCGTTTTCCTCTAAACTCCACAAAATTACGTCATAATTTCCCATGACACAAGTCAAATTAAGTTTAGAGAAATGCCACAAAGAAATAGAAATTATGAAGTGCTTCATTTTTAAAGTTTTAAGCACACATAGGTTCTCTGGCTTCCCACAATCACATTAAACGTTTTGAGGTTTACATTTTTTACAGTAATCTGTGTTGTTTTGGATCGTTTTGTTTCTCTCTCTCTCTTTTTTTTTTTACACTAATCCGTGCTTACAGCAATATATGTGCCACTTTGAACACAACATGTTGTATTTGACATTCAGACTGAAAGGTTAATGTCATGTTACTAAACAACACAGAGGGACGTTTCCTTTGCCACGTTTATTATGGAAATAATACTGTATTAAAAATAAGTAACAACATGTCGAGGGAAACTATAGTGCAATCATAAACACAAACAGTTAAATCAAGCTTTATTTACAGGATATTTACAGATTTTCAGCTACCAAGGTCGCCACAGGCTTTGCTGAACGTTCGCGCCTTCATTTATGTCGCTGGAGCCTTTTTTAGTACTATTTTGTGTAGGAGCCGCAAAAAGAACAGCCTGTTTGGCTTCAGTGGAGCGGAATGCTTCTTCTGCTGGTGGAAAAGAAGACGTGCTTGCATCATGGACTTTCAAAGTTTTCGTTCTGGTCGTTTTTCTCTCCTCGGTTCCGGATGCGGATGGAGAAAGTTTCTGCGCCCCACTCTGAGTGTCAGTTTGCTTCAGACCGCTGTCCATGGTGCTGAAGATTTCCGCTCTTCTCCGAGAGCGAGAGAGTTTATTGGAAAGCTGCGATAACATCCAGCGGTCGTTCGCGTTTAGATTATCTGTCATCAGCAAGTACTGGTTGACATTGGTTAGACATCTGCGGAAGCCACTTTGGTAGTCGGAAACGTCGAAAGCAGACGCTGCGCCTTAAATCATGAAAAAGGCATCTCAAGGTCAGAGACATTCAAATTCTGCATAAAGTTGTGTTGTCAAAAATACATGAATATGTCTTCAAGAATGAAGTCATAACTCACAAATTTGAATTTTTTGGAGGTTCTTCACATGTTTCACGGTGAGCTCCAAGATGTCAGCCTTTTCCAGTTTGCGCTTTCGAATCTGAGAAAAGAGATTACACATTACTTAAACTTTTTTCGTAAAAGAAATGCTAGCTCATCAAAAGTAGCAACCCAAATTGTTCCAGCTCTAAAGTTGTGGTTCTCATACTTACACTGCTGCTGTAGTAGCTCTCCAGGAGACATTTTAACTGGTCCAGACACTGGTTTATGCGCGCTCTTCGCTTTTTTTCCATGAGTGGTTTGGACACCTGTAAAGCACGCGTAAAGTCAACAACCCATGCTTCGATAATTCGTAGTAATTGTGAGGAATTTGCCGTTTATTAAGTTCCCTTTAACAAGTTCTTTTACACACCTTGTTTCCAGCAGTGGGTTTGACTTTCTCGATGCAGTCTGTCGTCGCCACCATTCTCTTAGTCCGTTTTGATTTCCTTGAAGTTAACCTTTTTCTCTCTCTGGCCCACGGACGAGGGGGTTTATCCTGAGTGGATTTATATAGAGACACCCACTTAACATGTCAATGCAAAGAGGCCCGCCTCTGTCTCTCGCGCTCAAATGGGCAACACTGGCAGCTAGTTGGCTTGGCAGCCCACACTAACTATAGAATCAGACTCTAATTATTTGAAAATCAATTTTTTATGCTGCTCCATGGTTAATAACTGAGTATAAATGTATTTCGCCTTGATCCAAACTCACACAGCCTGGAAGTATTTTTTAAATTATCTGGTTCATATTTTTATTCCTTCAGGTCCTCAGGTTCGTGCAGGGCACAGAGGAATAACCAGACTGGAGTTTAACGGGAAAACAGACTTATAGCTCTAGATCTAGTTATAGAGTCTATGCAATCTACTGCTTCATATGTTGTGCAGTGTCTACCCGGTGTCTAATAATCAACTTGTGTGGCAAAGTAGCGTAAAAATAGTAAACATAATGATAATGGTTTTGCTTGGTATGCAGCATGGACACTATTGACTCCTGTATTCAGTCTTTGTGCGTGAGTTTCACGCCACCAGGTTGAAGGCAGCACCGTGGAAATTCACGTCGTGTCTCCACAACATTCCAATTTTCCGGTGACCGCTGATAGTAAAACCTCTGCACCTGCAACATCTTATTAGATCAGCCAGACTGCTTTTTAAAGGCAAACAGTGCAGGTATTTTAATATATATTTATATATAGACTATACACGATAAACGCCCTAGATGCTGGAACAAAAAAAGCAGACGAGGTTCCAAGTGCCTTGAGGACACTTTTACACTTTTAGCATTCTTTCGCTATTGTGCGTCAGCACTTTTTGTCTTCATACCAGCCTCAGTGAGGCACCGAGGAGAATCGCGGGCCGCCCCTTGTCCTTGCTCCCTCGCTTCCCGATTTTCCACACTTTCCGCTGAAAGGAACTGAGCCTTGGGAAAGTCATAGCAGCTGAAACAATGTATTGACCATAGGATCACCGCAGTCCACTGGGCATTTTGTGCTCAAACTGACCATCTGAAAATAGGAAAAAAGGGATGAATCATCTTACCAAGATGTGTAACAGAACTATCGGCCGGGATCTCAGAATAACGCAATAATAAAATAATATCAGCAAAATGTTCACTAAGCTTTTTTTAGTATGAAAACATCATAAATTACTTCCTTTATTCCTTAGTTTTTGTATATGTAATTGGCATGTTGTGTAAAAAAAGAATAAATGTTGTCTTTAATAAGGCCGAGAGACTTTTTATAGTCTTTACTTAACAAAAAAAGTTTTATGCACAAGCAAAATTCTCATATTTACTATTATTATTATTATTATTATTATTATTATTATTATTATTATTATTAGTAGTAGTAGTAGTAGTAGTAGTAGTAGTATAGTCCACACTGTGATAATTTTTCTTTCAGTCAATTAAAATAACATTTGGTGTTATTTCTTTTATATAAAACTCTAAACACAACATGCCACAT
This sequence comes from Astatotilapia calliptera, assembly GCF_964374335.1. NCBI lineage: Eukaryota > Metazoa > Chordata > Actinopteri > Cichliformes > Cichlidae > Astatotilapia > Astatotilapia calliptera. The sequence continues at coordinate 30,860,035 of NC_137441.1, forward strand.
GTTGTTGTTCTGACAGCACGACAAAATACAAAAACTGCTAGTTGATTCATTCCCTAGCAGTGGGTGATACTTTAAACGAGGGCACGTGGTGTGGCCCACAGGAACTCTGCACCCCGTAAGAATTTTTTTGAAGCACCCATTGAAAACAAACAAAGCAAAGCAAAACAAAAAATGCAGACTCAGTAAAAACTGATTAACAAAACGGTGTTCATTTTTAACTGATATTATAAAACACGCATGAGATATGAAAGTTAAAGGGTTGTGGGATCGAAGTGGGACTAAGTAAACAAGGGCTTATGGCGCACTGGATTTTATCGCTGTCGTTTTAAGGTAAACGGGCTCAGGTGTATGCAGTTCATTCAGTAGATGTATGGAGCTGGTTGCGCACTTCAGTAAAGTTTATTTGAGAGACACGCGACACAGTAGAGAAAACCTGTCTCACACTGCCCCTGTTCTCCTGCTTGATCCTGTGTACAATGCCTGTGTTGAAATGAGTGAGGCCCTGCTAAAGGAGGGGCATATTTGTATTCAGTCTATAGAGGCCGAGAATGAAAAGAGGCCAAATTTTAGCGGTGTTCCACTGATCTTTTCTTTTGCTCTGATTTGTAACTACAGTGTGCATGAAAAGACTCCTTTCAGTTATAAACTGAATCAACACTAGTTCCCTCTTCATCCTGCTATGAAATGGTAATCAGTCAACTTCTACAATGTCCCTGCTATAACCCTTTTACCAACCGGACATTTAATTTAATTTAACGGGCTTCTGAAATCCAAGGCTGATGTTAAATGTATTGCCTTCGCAGAACTAAACCACAGCCGTGAAGTCCCTCAGTCGAATGAATTGAATTGGCAGAGTTGTGTCAGGAGTAACTAATTGAGTAAAAACCGAAAAATTGTGGGACACAGTTCTGGTGTTATGCTTCAGCGTATAATCGGTATGAAACTTGGCCGAAATGCTCTGGGTGTAAGTGGGCCTTCTGATGTCTTTTGTCCAATATCCGTCACATTATCTGCCTTTTCACGCTTGGTTTTTACACAGGACCGTGGAGGGCTGATTTCAGCGTGGAGTCATTGCATCAAAACACTCGCCTGTCTTGTTATTCTGTGTCACAGAGGAGCGATTTCCCCGCTGATTACTCGGTGTAATTTCAATTAGTGTTGGATTTTTCGTTAGGACAAAGGAATAAAAAAAAAGAAACAACAGAAACAAAACTAGATTTCCAAAATGAAAACAGGCTTGTTTCTGAAGTGGCGGAATGCAATCAGGCTTTGAAACTGTTTTCTTCCAAAACCGCCTCACCTCTGTCATAAGTTCTTACGGCATCATCTACCCATGAGAATAGCGCAGCGAGAAACTTGTGTCCTCAACGGGCATCATAATACAAGTGCTATTAAATGACAAGTTAAGTGTATGTTTTTAAAAAGGACAGGTCCTTCGCTCCACTTTTACTTTTCAGCCTCAGGCCATTCATTAACGCGATTGGACCTTTGTCATGGATTCCTGCCGGAGGGGACCTGACAAAGATGCGGTAATAATTGGACTATTGGGGAACTTGTTAACAACAATTAGTGAGGTAATTATATAATTACTGCAATAACTGTTTTCTTCCTAAAGGGAAAGTGATGCATTTGCAAGCCAATAGGCTTGTGCCTAACAGTAGGCTACATGGGTAGAAATACAGAGGTCACCTTCATGTTAGGAAACGTCAGAGTAAAATAGTTTATTTTAAAAAGTAATTAAAAACTATAGTTTTAGAGCAACATTTATGTTATATAGAAGCTATAAAGGAATGCTTATTTACGTGATGCAAGTGAAGTGTATTTAGATATATATAACAGGCCAAGAAAAAAGTAAAAACAGCAGAAATGAAATCTTTAGTATTATAATTATATCCACTTTAGCCCGTGTTATGGAAATACATTGCAGGTTATAGCCACTCCTCATGCCTCGCAGACCTGTTATAATATGCAAACTTGGGCCCAAAAGTTGGCTCACCGTGAGCGGAGCAAATCGATGTACCGCCTCCCATTCAGATGGACCCGAGGCAGCACTGGTGCACCCAAAAGGCTAATTGTTGAGCAGCAAGGCCACAGTAAAGAGAGCAGGTACACGAACAGGTGCACTGCAAAAGTAATATTGGAAATATTGACAGGATTTTCTGAAAAGCCACGCGACGGACCTGTTGGCAAAGCTCTGATCACACATCAAATGAAAACGGCATCATGAATTTCTATAGACTGCTCCTCGGGTTATTTAAAGACTTCTTACTTTGGTTTGGCAACATAATGGCCTGTGTTTGCTTGTGTGTGCCGGGGTTACCGCATGAAAAGGACAGAGGTGCACATTAACATCGCTTAAGGTTTTCTCAAGGGCCGAAATGAACTGACTGGAAAGTAACTTTATAACTCGCTGGAGGATGAAACCTTTGTTGGGCTCTGTTGTGAAAGACACAAGAGCCTGACAAAAGGAGGGCGCCTTTGTTAATAAACACTAAAGCGCAAGGGTATTGATGTGCCTTGAATTGCAAAACATCTGCCATTTACTCTGAACGACTAGAGCGAAATTTAAATGAAAATAACCAAGCAGCCTTTAGCACGGCTACAGACACCGCGTCTGTAGCCGTGCGTAAAACAACAGTCATATGAGCAACTTGGAAAACCCCCCCTTTTGTTTTTCAGGTTTAAAAAACATCAAACCTTCCTTTGTCAGTGTGGCCAGATGGATCAACACACGACGCCCTCTTTAACTGTAATAGTGCAATACTTTTTTTTTCTTTGCAGACGTTTAATCTAGTCTAAGTTCAACTCACAGTGTCTTACTTTAATGTTGACAGGTCCCTATAATGATAGAGGCTTGCTGGTGTGACTGCTTGTTGTGAGTAGAAAGACCACTGTGAATAGAGCTGCACGGACAGGTGCAAAAGTATTTCAGATGCTTAAGGGACTTTCTGAAAAGCCACGAGCTATTATGAAAGTTGTAGGCTCTGGTCAAATAACAGAAGACACAGATTTCCTCGGGATATTTAAAGGCTTATTAAAAACTCTTACTTTGGTTGGATACACTAAATTACGTGTTAATATTTAACAAAAGACCAGAACAAAAAACGAAACGAAACACAACCCCCCCCCCCCCCCCCCAAAAAAAAACAACAACAAACAAACAAAAAAACCAACCCAGCGATGAGACAGTTAAAGGCTTTGTGTTAAGGATGTGCAGACTGAAAAATTGCTCAAGTGCAGTCATTTAATTAGCCGTTAGAACTTTTAAACTTAGATTTAAAAGTTTCACTAATATTCCAGTTTAACTGTTCCTAAACACAATAAGGAATTATTAACCCTTAACACTGAACTAATGGAAGCTATATGTTAATCTAAACTCGTGGTATGGACTCTGACCTTCGAGTGATCTGTGTCTTTCGATTAAAAAAAGGTATATAACGTTTAAGGAAAATCCCATATGGACGCCAAATGCAAATTGCCTCCATTAAAATGTGTTTTGTTTTTCGCGTTTGGGGGGGGGGGGGGGGGGGGACCAGTTGCTGACCAACTTTTTTTTCCCATGGTTTTCTCTTTATCTGGGCAAAGTGGAAAATTGAAAGGTACAAGTGAAAAGGCGTGGGGCGTTACCCTGATTTTCCTCGCTCTATATTTTGTCAGACAGAAATGTGTGCCCCCTTAGCTGAACCAACTTTTTTAAGGAAAGAAATTCATTCAATGCGAGGCTAATCCAAGTTTAAATTGTTAAATAGAAAAAAGCTGTTGGAGTCTGTTGTAAGTTGCAGATAGTCATATCACATTGGAAGCATAGGCTCATTTCACCCCAGTTAAATTGCTGAAGTTGGTAATCACACTGAAATTCTGCATAACATCGTGTGTGGCGAATGTAACTCTGAAATCAGTAAGAAATTGTCAATTTGCTGGTGTCAGCGTATAGCCCTCCAAACGCGCCATATGCCATGCTAAGTGGCACCATTCACCAATTCGTTCCTACTTTCACGGTCCATCCTCCCCTTTTCCCTGCCAGGAAGCTGAATGGCCACAACAAAATGGCAATTTACCCTCTCGAATTGCTGCATACCCCCTGCGGGGAAGGCTCTTTCCGTTTCACTTTGCGGGGCATCCCAATCCTACTAAGCGTCACGACGTGAAACTTTGACTTTCAAATGGAAAGAGAAGTGTTTGACCATCAGTGCTGTCAGCGCTGTCTCAATAGTTTGTGTCTGGCTATAAATTTGACGGGACATCAAAGAAGAGAGTAACAAAACGAGGTTGGAAAAGAGGCCAAACAGCAAAAGTACACGTAACTAAATTAAGGAATATGAAGGGAAACGTTTGATCTCTGATCCAATAATAGCCTACAAAGAAAAACGAGTGAAGATCCTTGCATGTGATCATCTTTAAGATCACCAATAAACGCACACACAAAATTTTTTATGTTCTGTAGGCATAAAATGCATCCAAATGAAATATATATCTCCCCTAAAAATGAACCATGTTCATCGATGTCAGTAAGGATAAGCGAAGACAATAAGGTTTGTATTTCTTTAATTTAGTTTGTCAATATAACTTCACTATGAAGGCTATGCCTGCCAGCTATCAGTTTTACTCACGTTTACTGAATACCCGAACACCTATGGAAAAATCAAGCTGCTGGTATTCATTTAGCTCTTACTTTTAACTTACCACCCACCTGAACCATGCTGCTGAATAATCGAGAGTTAGTGGTTTAATTCACACCTGGACAGCCCGTCTCAGAGATGTCTGATAGGTTTTTGAATGCATTGGGCCTATTTTTAAAATTAAATTGAAATAAAAGTATGTTCACAAAATGACGGTCAGTCACAGACTGGAAGTTATTCATAGTCGATGTAAAGCGGTGGTAAGTGTATAAATTCACAAGCTCAATTTGCCCAGAAGCCTGTATTCACTATCCAATTTTTGACAGTTCTTCACTGTAACATGTACAATTCTTTTCATAGTGCAATACAAAACTGCATATTTTTCACCAGAGTTTGGCTTTGCACTGGCAACGTTGAAGTACAGTATGGTTGAACCAATGGCCTGCTTGTAGGCACACTGTGAAGTGATGCCACCAAGTGGTCACATTTGTGTTACAGCAACCAAAAAAGAAAATAGGAAAACATCTTATTTCATGTTTTTTTAATCACTGATTTTTACACAGCTGTTCATGAAAATATCAGAATTAGTACAGAATTCATTCATGTGTATATTTACTTCATGCTTCAAAGTGATGGAAATGCATATAACTTTAAAAGATTTTGAAAACTATACATCCATTCTTTAACATGATATACATAAACAGAAACCATAACCCCCAAATAGTTAATTTAATCTTGTGCCAGAATCCTACATAGCTGACTACAGATATGAGTTATGTGAAAGCTCTTTAGAATATAAAGCACATTTCTAAAAATAAAATTGTTTGCTTTAAGTAACTCAAGCATGATTTACATATATTTCAAAGAGGATTTGACATTAGAGCATTGAACTAAAAAAGATCCATCTATGACTTCTCTATCTGAAGTGATTGATACATTTCCTGAAGTGAGCTACTGGCTAATTGTTTTGGTATAATTTTGAATGAGACCTTGGAAGTACTGCTGTGTGTTTTTGTGGGGTTGAAAAAGAATGATGAAACATTTTGGGAGGAAATACCAAAACAGAAAAGAGTACAGGCTGGAAAGTACAGCCAGGGCACTAAGAAGCTGTATGTACTTCCCACGGTAAAGCATGCACTCTGTGGCGAAGATGATCCAAGTGAGGATCAGCAGGAGGAGGCAGAAGGTTATTGCTTTGGCCTCATTGTAGTTTTTAGGAAGGTTTTTGCCCATGTATGAGAAAATAAAGCAAAGAGTGCATATTGATGACAGTAAAATCACAGAAGCTGTAGATGCTTGTAGACTGATGTCACAGCTGAGTATGATTTTGTCAGGGTACCAGGATGTTTCATTATAGGGGCTTGGAGGTTTACAAGAATAGCCAATAACGAGGAAGATTGCTTGAATGACAAATGCAACAACAATGACCAGCCACTGTCCGTTATATTTTACCCACCAACTGTGGAGCTTGGGGATCTTGGCTGCTATTTTAAAAATGCAAACAATCTGAAAAGAGCGCACAACAAAACATGCTAGACAAATAGTGTAGAATAAGAGAAATGGTAAGTATCTCAAAGTACAAAGAGGGACTGTCGGCTTACCAAAATGAAAGAATACACTAAGATTACTCAGACTTAGACAGCCTAAAATTAAGAAGCACATTGGTCCACCAGCAGATCTGACGACAGGTGTGTTGTAGTTGACTGAAAAGAGAACAGACATGGCTAACGTCATGCCCACAAATGCACAGGCCGCTACGAAGACCAATGTAGCCACAATATCTGTGGCTGATATGTACTCCACAGCCCGCAGATTACATGATGTACTTCCCTCTTCAGACCATTCGATGTCCTTACACTTGAGGCAGGTGTATGGACTCTCTGTTTTACAAGAGACAATAAACCATATTAATAGATTTATATTTGAAAATGTTCAGTTTTTGATCAAATTTGTTTGCATTATTCATAGCTTCATTACACCCAAAATAACTGTAATAACTGAAAAAACTGCATCAATACTATTGAGGAGACAGTGGTCCATTTAGTTTTTAAGGATCAAGGTGAATCTTTAAAACCACGTGAAATAAAAGTATAGTTATCTTTATGGGAAGAAACAAAGTACTAAAAACATTGTTACGGCACTTCTGTAGAATTTAGATATCTGTACTTTACTCTTTACTTTAGTATTCATTTTTCTAACAGCTTTTTACTCCCTACATTTTAACACAATTGTCTGTGCTATTCATTAGATTTTCAGAACAGGCTTGTTACTTCGGATTTTATGCATTTAAGGTAAGTTTCTCCCCCCAACATTGAGTGCCTTCCAACTGATTTGAGCTTAAATGGAGCTTATTGAAATAACAGAAGAAAGAGGCAAAAAACACATAATATATAATTTATGTATACTGTTTTGTATGATTTATATCATTATACTCAGGGGTTAAAGTAGGACAGAATGATGCATTCTTTATTTGTTTTTTGGTCCAGATGTCTGTAAGTTGTGGTCGCAGTTAGTGCTATATGATAGTACAAATTCAGGTATCAATCCAATACCACGTAAGTACCGGACCGGTATTGCTGATTCCAATACTGATACTGATACTTACAGCGTATTTAGGGGGGGAGAACAACGTCATGATTTACTTATTTTCCACAACAATGAGTTAACATAAGAAAGCAGTTTTTTAGAGATCTGAAATGTAAATGTGCTTGTCTTTAAAGCTTTTTGAGTCAACTTCTGTTGATTAAATGTACTATATTGATGAGACCCTACAACAGATTTTAGTGTTTCCCAACCTGCCACACTTTAATTCCTGACTGTGCTCTTTCTTCTTAGGTGTGAAAAAGTTTGTATTTCCATTTACTAAATAAAAAAATATATTATATTAATACTTTTTATTAATACTTGTGCCTTTTCACTTTTATGTGAGCAAAAGAAGTTAAATCAGTACTTTGTTTTTTTAATCAAAGTTTTTTTTTAACACATACTGTATATCTAAACTTGTACTTAAAGAAAGTATGTACTTTTGCCATGATGAACCTGTATATTTAGTCACGTTGCAAACCATTACCCGTAATGTTGACGTAAGTTCCATTTGCACAGATTTCACAGTCGAAGCAGCATTCATAGATTCCATTTCGCTTTTTTATATATCCTGCAGGACATTCTGGGGAACATAAGGAAGTAGGTACCTGTACAAGACATATATTTAGCACATAAAATAAGTAAAAAAAAAAAAAAAGCATTTCTGAAGGGTAGCAACAGATTGGGGAGAAAAACCAACACAAAAAAGATGCTTTATATACAACAACAAATGCCAAAAAACCCCTGAAAAAAATAAAATAAAAACAAAGGATCTTTGATAGTGTGTTTTGACTTTGGTTGGTGCTGTTAAATCATCTTGAGACAAACAAACAAACAAACATTTTTCATATATTATGTTTAACTAAATGTTGTATTAATAACAACAACAACAATAAAAACTTACTTCTCCATTGGTGTGCCATTCAATTTTGCTATCATCCACGAAGAAATGCACTTCTGAATTAAACTGATAAAATCCAATCTCCTGTGCATCACCACTGTTATTCCAGAAAACTACTGAATAGGATCCTTGCTTTAGATTTCCGTTGTCATCAAACTGAATACTATTATTTACAAGTGTAAAATTTGACTTCCTCAGCTCTGCTAGAACCTGATGTGTGCAGAAAAAATTACACAACCATTAATTCTTTGTATTTAAAAGAAAAAAAAATCATATATTGATGATATAGATAGTAGACCTAAACTTTTTCACAATATGAAGTGACAAGTTCTACAACTATTGAAAAAGAGTTTGGTTTCAGAATTACAACAATACGTCATCTCAGTTTCAAACCACTTGCAGGCTATTGTTAAAAGATGGAATTCAACACAGTAGAAGGCAATTCCCTGTTCTAACTGCTTAGAAGCATAGAGAGTACTTTCTGTCAGTAATGACTTGGTAATATTTAGGTAATTTGGTAACAAGAAAGTAATAATATAGAAGTATCAAGTTATTATCAGTATCATAAAGTTCATTAGCAAATCATTATCCAAGAAACCAGTTGGTAGAAGTATATAGTTTATTATAGCATATAATATGATACAATGTATTAATATGGTGGTAGTAATATGATAACCTGTGCATTTAAATAAAAAAAAGAAAAGAAACACTTGTTGTAGTAAACTCGTAAAATATAATAAGGTAATATTGGTCAGTGCTTCAAGACTCTGGGACATATTTATCCTATTATAATGGTAAAACTAATCCTACATTGGTCCTCAGTATTTTTATTTGTTTCAAGATGAAAATGCAAAGACTGTGTTTTAATGTTGTGGCCTATTACCTGGAAGCATGTGGTATTAACCAGAAATCAGGGATGCAAAATGCAAGACCGCCAGTTTCTAACTACTTATTGACATATTAGAAAAAAAAAACCTCCAGGAAGTGTCATGACTACCTGGAAACATGTGCAGTAGTTTCTACATTATAACCTGGATTCAGGAGTGCAAAAAAACCCTGGTTGTTAAAGTGTGTTTAACTGGAAAATGAAGCATATATAATCAAAGGAGCTTGCAAAGAAAAGTGTCTGGACTTCTTTAAGTTGCTTGAAGACGTTTCACCTCTCATCCGAGAAGCTTCTTCAGTTCTAAGGTCAAATGGTGGGGAATCCCAGATTTAAACCTAGTGGGAGTGTCCCCCGACAGAGGGACAAAAGGACCCCCTGATGATCCTCTAATTGCCTGAGCCAGTTTCACACCTCTGCTCAGGTGATTAGAGGATCATCAGGGGGGTCCTTTTGTCCAATAACTTGTACTGTATTATAGTACATTATTACCACCTTTACATAACATTATTAGACAGTTCTCAGGATGATTAAAAAAAGGCTTGTATACTTACAATGTAGGGGTACACTGTGATATTGCTATCACATTTGTCAGCTCCACATCGTAAGGTATTGTGTAAGGCATGAGCAATGGCATATATGGCAGAGTAAATTGCAAAAGAGTATGATGGGTCTGCAGCAAAGATATCCTCAGGATTCATGCAACTACAGTTACATTTCTGATTGCAAAATGTGTCTTGCTCTGCATATTTACAATGAAGTTGGGCTTTGGAAGAATGCAAAAAATCACTAAAACCAGGTATTGTCACTACTGGCTCAGCTACTCCAAGTACGGTTCCAATGTTTTTGATTCCTTTCATTTTGGGGAGTTTTTTGTTCAAGGCCCATGCATCCCCTGCTATCCACACCTTATTTGTCACATTCAGTAGCATTGCTGACTCAATGAGAGGTTCAACATTGTTTTCTAGAGCAAAAACAATAATGACATTTATCTGTTTTGCCTCCATCTGTTTGAACGTTTGAGTGTAATTGGTGCTGTCACTCAGGCCTTTGGAATATGGTAGGCAGATCTCAGTATCCTTTATCCTCTGAGTGAACAAATCCAGACCATCATTACCATAATCATCATCACTGTTAAGGAAAGCAACCCAGCGCCAGTTGAATTTTTGCAAAATTCTTACAATCACATCTATCATATTTAAATTGGAAGGCAATGTACGCAGGAACGATGGATATTTTGCCTTATTTGAGAACACAGAAGTAGAAGTTGCATAATTAACCTGTTAAATAGAAAATAATAGAGAATTTGATCATTTTCAGGTACAATAAATAATGACAAAAAGAAGTCATAATCTTTCTATAAAACTGTTTTTGTCATATTATTTGTTAACAACTTACCATAGGAACAAGATTTACCATGAATAGCGGGGCTACGGTCAGGGATTGAGTGCTTGTGAAAGGACCGACCACAGCTATTACTTTAGACAGAACACTTTGTTTGTCACTCCAAGGTTGTATTGAACCATTAGCTGAGATTAATTTCAAAACACCTGGAAAATTCTGCGTATCTGAGCAGTGGTCAAATATGTCATAGCCAAGAGATACATTTGGCAGTAAATTGGTAGAGTTATTAACTTGCTCTACAGAAAATCTTATCATCTGAAATCTCCGATAATTTGAGAATGTGAGTGGTTTACTGAGGACAAGAAGACAAGAGAACAGGATTAACCATAAAAATCTGAAATATTGCTTAAAAGCTTCGTATTTCTGTAGTTTTGTTATTATTACATAAATTCAATTGAACAAGGACACAGATCAGATTAAATTCTATACTACGTAGTTGGACTTTGTAAAGGCATCCAACTAGATTTATCATAAAACTTACGTGGTGCAGTCGAGAGCTTCTGGTCTTTCATGATACACAGAGCCAGTGTCGTCATGAATGTGAAAAAGTCCACCTATCAAATAATCCCCTTCCAGCTGAAACTCTGACGCTGGGACAGTATGTTGAGTGCAGACATGTAGAAATGCTCCTAGCAGACAGAAAGATTCTAAAAAATGTTTCATTGCTGAAGCTCTTTCTTAGTGTTCTGTTGTGCACTCTACCAAAATGTGCCTCTGCCTTTAGTGAGTTATAATACAGTGATGACTGTCCCCTCCCGTCATCATTTACATGCACATGGTGATGCTATAAATGGTTGAATGAACTTTCACAAATCAGTATGCAAAAGCATCCAAGCTGCTGTTTGTGCACAAAGTTGAACAACCATCACAAGCAAATTAGTGTAATGCTTCTATCTGGAATAACTCAATTAATCATTTCCTTCCTTTAGACATTATAACACATTTACTTTAGATTTTATTTGACTCCGTGACAGATATGAGGTCTTTAAAATATCTTTGTCTTCTTTGGGCGCAACCAAAGCTAGAATTCTGAAATGCTGGCATAAATACTGGCATAAAACGTTTGGGCCTTGATTTAAAAGCCCTTTGGCTGGTTTTATGTTTTTAAATCATGTTACACTATCACAAAATCATTACATCCACCGTCAAACTATTTATTCGTATTTGTAGATATTTATTAAAATGACTGAAGCACACTAATGCTAACTACAAGCTGCTCTTTCCACTGCAGAAAATGTGCCAAAATGCATTTGTCCTTTGGAAGAAATGTGTACTTCAACTAAGATTGCACTAGGTCAGAGCAACAAAAGACAGAAAAACAACAACTCACCCCTTGATCATTACCAAACAGTAAGTGACCACATCCTCTTACAAATGATCCCTGTATAATTTAACATGTAACCACACAGGCCATTCAAAATTTGCAATCACTCAGCAGATGTAAGTGGTGAATGACAAGAACCCTAACCCAAATTTGAAGGTAACTCCCTGTTTGAAGGGCAGAACTTTCTGGTTCATATTAAGAGATAGGTCTCATCTGGTGAGACTGTGGGCTGATAAACAAAAAATGTGTTTCAACTATAACTCTGCATTAAGACCAAATGCAACAAAATATTACAGATAAACTTGCTTTAACTAGCAATAGTCAGTAGTTTGAAACACTTTCATATAGAATCAGTTATATGCTAATGGTTAAAGTCATTAGGTCATCTGTTTGTTTGTACTTTAATCCCAAAACATTTTCTTTACTTTATAATTAAAAGTGCATCTATTGCAGTTACGTTAGGTTTTGTATTATTATTATTATTATTATTATTATTATTATTATTATTATTATTATTATTATTATTATTATTATTATTATTATCACAGTTTCCTTCACCAAAACATTGCTTTGGTGAAGGAGACCCTGTCTTTAATGATAAAACATAGGTATGATGCTGTATATGCTGAGTCTGAAGGTGTGCCCATGAATATAAAAATCCCTCCATGGTACACAAATGCCTATGACTTTTTTTACTCTCCACCTTTGGCGAATTATACACACACGTGTAAAATGCCATTAGTTGGAAGGAAGATATCCTTCACAGCCACTGTATTCAAATATGGTGGAGGAACATCGGAACATACAGCAAACCCACTCCTATGTATTTTTAAAAGATACATTTTATGTTTATGAGAATGCATCAGTTTGTTGGAAGACGTAATTACACACTATATCTATGAATACATTATGCTTTTTTTCCTAATAAATAATGCCAAAAAATGACCTTTAATGTAAAGCCTTGTTGTTAAAGCATCCAGTGCTTCTATCAGTGCACTGTGACATCATGACATCAAGAACACTGGACATTTAAACCTGTTTCCTTCTGACATGCAACATTGTCAATAAACAGTTTGCCAGAATATGATATTAGAGGTGAGATAACATAAAATTACATTATTACTTCTAAATAATAGAATTGAAATTTAAGGATGCTTGAGTACCCTTAAAAAGTGTCTAAACAAGCAGCAGAGCAGTGCTTTTGTATAAATGCTAGGTAAGTTTGCTAGAACGGGCGATTAATGATGGAAACCCCACAATTTATCATGAAAAGAGGCATTTTAGAAATCCACATTGTAATAAAGATGCAGCTACAGGTACTTGGACTAAATTCAGAACAATGAATGATAGTATACAAGGATGTTTTTAGTGAGATGTTGTATTACTATACTATACTCTAGGGCACAGGTGTCGAACTCCAGGCCTTGAGGGCCGGTGTCCTGGATCCAACACAGCTGATTTAAATGGCTAAATTACCCCCTCAATGTGCCTTGCAGTTCTACAGAAGTCTGGTAATAAACGAATCATTTGATTCAGGTGTGTTGACCCAGGATGTTATCTAAAACCTGTAGGACACCGGCCCTCGTGGCCTGGAGTTCGACACCCCTGCTCTAGGGGGTACAGAACATCACTGAAAAATGTAAATAAACATCTCATGTCTTATCTACATGATCACTGATTTGTCTGTACCTTGCTTAAACAAGTTGCCTGTTGGGAAAACAAAGAGAGCACAATAACAAAGGGAAAATTACAAAACAACATTTTGCAGTTGGACAGAATTGGCTTCCAAACTTGATGTGTTGATAAATAAATTAAGTCTGGAGAATTCACGACTTGTCTAGTAATGGTTAAACTTTATTGGGTTTTGCTTATTAATTAAGCGCAATATGAGTGAAAAGCACTAGTACTGCTACTACTACAGAAAAACAAACAAAGAAAACCTATCCATTCAAGAAAAGTTTACATTTTATACAGTACACATAATTGCTTTCTTGTGAATAAGATGAGAGAATTGATACCACTCTCCTACGGCTTTGTTGAGAACAAGGTTCTATTCAGAACCAATTGATCGTAAAGCCTAGGAACAAGGTAAAAAACCAGATTATCTTGGTCCAAAGGAAAATATATATTTATGTAATTACATTGTAAACAGGTATTAATTAATTCATTGTCTTATCTCATTTAGAGATAATTTCATTTAGAGCAACATAAGTGTAAGTAAGACTGGTAACTTTTGAGAGAACATCTTCTCATTCATTTTCATCTAACTCTTGTCACAAAAATCCATAAGCATATTTACCAAAAGAGAACTCCTGATCTAAATAAGAAAATTACTTAAAAGCAACATTTTAGCAGAAGGTCCTGAGTACATTAGTTTTTCTGCCTGTGGAGACACAAAATTATTAGAGGCAGCTATTGGCTAATTGTTTTGGTATAATTTTGAATGAGACTTTGGAAGTACTTAGGTGTGTTTCGGTGTGGCTGAAAAATTATGATGTAACATTTTGGGAGGAAGTACCACAACAGAAAGCAGTAGAGGCTGGAGAGTACAGCCAGAGCATTAAACATTAGGATGAATTTCCCACGGTAAAGCATATATTGTGTGACAAAAACAATCCAGGTTAAGATCAGCAGGAGGAGACAAAAAGTTATTGCTTTGGCCTCATTGTAATTTTTTGGTAGGTCTTTTCCCATGTAGGAGAAAGCAAAGCAAAGAGAGCACAACAATAAAGGTAAAATCACAGAGCAAGATATTGCTTTAGGATTAATTTCACAATCAAGTAGGATTTTGTCTGGGTACCAAACTTTGTTTTGGTAGGGTTTGGGTGCAGCATATGAATAGCTAATAAGAAGCAAGAAAGCCTCAGTGATAAATGCCACAGTGATGACTAGGTGCTGTCCATGATATTTCATCCACCAACTGTGGAGTTTGGGTATCTGGGCTGCTATTTTGAAAATACAAACAATTTGAAAAGAGCGCACAACAAAACATGCTAAACAAATAGTGTAGAATAACAGAAATGGCAAGTATCTTAATACACAGAAAGCAACTGTTGGCTTGCCAAAGTAAAAAAATACACTAAGACTAGACAGACTGAGACAGCCTAAAATTAGGAAGCACATTGGTCCCCCAGCAGATTTGACAACAGGTGTGTTATAGTTAACAACAAAGAGAACAGACATGGATAATGTCATGCCCACTAAGGCCCAGGCACCGACCATGATCAGTATAGCCCAGTTGTCTGTAAATGGCATATACTCCACTACACGCAGATCACATGAAATACTTCCTTTTTTAGACCATTGTGTGTCTTTGCAGTTGATGCAGTTGTAGCGATCTTCTGTTTAGACAACAAAAGGACAGACCATCATTAAACTGATTTTTGAAAAAGAAAATGCTGCAGGTAACTTATGATACATGAAACTCTTAAAATAATTTACCTGTGATGTTGATATAGGTTCCATTTGGACATATTTCACAGTTAAAACAGCATTTGTGGATTCCAGTTTGCTTTTGTACATATCCAACAGGACATTCTGCTGAACATAATGAAGTAGGTACCTGTTCAAGGATATTATTTTGTAAAATATACAGACAACAGGAAAAGGACTGCAGCCACAGTTTTTAAAATTTAGGGCCGCTCACTAAATACTAACAACCACCATCTGTTTATTTACTCGATAGTATGTTTTGCCCTGAATAACTACACTAGTGTGTCTTTATGTAAAAATGTATCATTTGAAAGGAAAAAAGATACAAAAAACGATGATTTGATTACTTTATACTGTCTAAAGTGTTGATATACTGTATGAAAAGATTCAAAAACACAACTTACATCTCCATCTGTGTACCATTTAATCATGGTGTTGTTGATGAAGAATTGAAGAGATGGATAAAATCTGTAAAAGCCAATCTCCTGTGCATCTCCAGTCTGATTCCAGAAAACTACTGAGTATGATCCAGACTTGAAATCTCCATTCTCATCAAATTGAATATTCTGGTTTAAAAGTGTAAAGTTTGACTTCTGCAACTCTTCTAAAACCTGTTGTAGGCATAAAGAGGTAACTGTAACAGGATATTCACACTTATTACTTAGGCTGTTGAAATATCCCAGAGAAAGGAGAAACTGCAGAATGGTGAAACCTTTTACAGAAAGGGTACATTTTAAGGATTTTGAGGACACAAGAAGTAGGAGGTAATGGCTGGATGGATGCATTTTAAGAGAGACGTAAGATTTGATACTATGCCTATGCCCTCCACTTGATCAGGTACTCTGCTGGAATAATAATCTAGCCAAAGGAGTCCAGACTTTAACATGATTGGTGCAGTATGGGGTGATCTTGACAGAGAATAGAACAAAATGCAGCTGCAATGTCCTTCAAGAAGCCTGGAGAACTATTTCTGATGTTACTTCTGATACCGACGTTTAAGCTCAATAAACTTAGAGATAGAGAGGGTGGCATCTTATTCTAGTTTACCCACCTTATATACCTTGCTCTATGCAGTGTGTGATCACAAAAAAGATAGGAAGGATCAGTATTTTAAAATGTTTAGACACACATAGAGGTTACAGTTGTCAGTAAGATGAAACACATAATCTCTTGAGTACTGTTTGCACACTTACCATATATGGGAACAGGGTAATCTTATCACTGCATTTACCATCTCCACATTGCAAGGCATTGTGTAAACCGTGAGCAATGGCATACACAGCTGAATAAACAGTAAATGAATAAGACGCATCTGCTGAAATGATATCCTCTGGTGTCACGTAGCTGCAGTTGCAAGCCTGATTACAAAACCCAGTTTGTGCTTCATTTTTAAAAAACGTCTGTCTTTTGGTAGAGTAGATAAAATTATTGAAGCCAGGTACTGTCTCTACTGGCTGAGACACACCTAGTACAGTTCCAATGTTTCTGATTCCTTTCATCTTGGAAAGCCTTTTGTTAATGGACCAGGTGTCACATGCTATCCACACTTTATTTCTGAAATTCACTTGTACTGCTGTCTCAACAAGAGCTTCTGAAGTCGCTTCTGGAGCAAAAACAATGACAACATGTATTTTTTGTGCTTCTATCTGTTCGAATATTTGGGAGTAGTTTGTATTGTCATTGAGAGCATTCGTATAAGCTAGGCAGATGTCAGTACCGTCGATCTTCTTTATAAAAAGATCTAGGCCATCACGACCATAATCATTGTCACTGTTTAGGAAAGCAACCCAGCGCCAATTGAAGTGCACTATGATCTTAACAATGACTTCAATCATCCCGTCATTGGAGTGCACTGTCCGTAGGAAGGAAGGAAATTTTATTTTATTTGATAGGCGAGAGCTGCCAACTCCATAACTGACCTGTCGAGAGAGTAATGGAGACATTTTTACTATTTCTCGTCATATATTCACAACTTTAGGTGAACTTCATTTTAGTTTATAATTCTAACTTACCATAGGAATGAGATCTGTCATGAAGAGCGGGGCTATAGTCAGGGCATCTGTGCTTGTAAAAGGGCCAACCACTGCCATCACTCTGGAAAAATTCTTGAGTGGTTCAAACCAAGGTTGAATCAGGCCATTTACTGAGATAAGATTTAAAATTCCTGGGAAGTTCTTTGTATCTGAGCAGTGGTCAAATATTTCATACCCAAGGGACACATTTGGCAGTATGTAGGTAGAGTTATTAATTTGTTCCACAGCAAATCTCATCATCTGAAACCTCCGATAGTCTGAGAGACTGAATGGTTGACTGTTGACAGAGAAAGAGAGTAAAAGCTTTTAAATGAAACATAAAAATTGTTCACAGCTGACTTAATGTAGTTATCTTAATGTAGTTACATGTAAATGTGCTACTAAGTTACACTCAGTGACTTAGTTTAGGTGAAGTTATATAATGTAAGGTGTGTCATTTGGTACTTTTAGAGTTCCACATATCAAGATTTGGTTAGAAAGCTTACCTGGAACAGTCAATGGCCTGTGGTTTTGTTTGATAAATACCGCCATGGGCATAATGAATATTAAAAAGTCCACCAATCAAATAATCTCCATCCAGATGGAAGTCTGTGGCTGACATTGTGCATTTAGTCAAAGTATGTAAAAAAGTTCCCAGCAGATACAGAGAAGTAAGAAAATGCCTCATAGTTACCATTTGCCAGTCTGATCTGGCATCTAATGAGATTACACTGTGCTTATAAGAAGCAATGCACTACTTGTATGAGCAAGTTACCACTATTTATTTCCATGAGCTTAATGATGCATGGCTGTTGATATCATACATACGTACTTGTTAATGGTTGGAAGACAATTCACAAATTAGTATGCAAAACACATTCAAGTTGCTAAGTGCCTTTGATGACTGGATAGTAACTGAAATGCCCCCAGCTGTGGATAAATGAGGCATTCTTTTAACTTGCACTTGATTATATGTTACCAAAAATGATTTATTAAAAAAATGTATCCAATGCAGAAACCCATTGTCATAATGCCTGAAAACTGCATGATAAAACTTAAGCCAAGAATCCTTGGAGAAGCTTGATAAATACTGGCAGCACACTGGTTAGAATAAATTTTCAAAAGAATGTAATAATACCACTGTCTTTAACAATCCCTAATGGCTCATACTACATGTAAATATGTTCATAGTTGTAAAAGTTTTTTGATTAGGGGTTTGCAAGAAAGTGGCAAAATATACTTTTTGTTAGAGACTGATAAAGCATTATATATATTATTGCTTTCTCTTATGATACAATTATTATTTTATATTATATACAGTTATTTATTATTACACTTTTTTCAGCTAAACCATAAAGGCACCGTAAATTTACTTGCAGATCTCTAAAAGAGAGCAGCATAGGAAAAGTGACAGTTAGTAAGACAAAGTAAATCAGAGAACTAATTAAGTGAATAGACACATTATTACAACCTTTCAACAGTCTTAAGTGATGAGTTTTCTTTAATGTAGGTTTTGCTTAAGGGAAAACCCATGTATGACGGTATACAAGTACTGATTTGGCTGGAAAATAATATGGGGTTACAAGCATATGCATACATGCAAACTGTATTAATAATTCGAGGATGTATCTTTGGGTTATGCCTAAATGATACATCCTGTTGCATAAACATCCTGTTTTGCATGACCTAACCTTTGACCAAACAGGACATTGGTGAGATCATTTGCACACACTACACTGTGAATAACAATGACAAGTGGCCAGGCATAAGCTACAGTTTCAACATAGTATTCATCATAAAACTGATTATTTTTAGAAAATATATATCCTAATATCATGTGTGTTCTTCTCGTGTTTTGTGTACAGGTATTTTTATGCCCCTATGGGTCACCTGCAATTCAATTCAATTTGATGAAAAATGTAAATGTTATCTGTATCAAATATTTCTTTAAAATATGCATAAAGAAAATAATTTTATATGGAGTCCTGCGCACATGTGGTCAGATTTGTATGACAACATTAACCAAATAGCTGAGCAGAAAATGAAGCCCGCTACACAACTGAGTTTAATTGAATGAAATTTACTGTTATTAAACTGCAGTACATTTTGATGTTAAAATGTTTAAGACAATAAAATTAAAAATATCACTGAATTTTATTAGCCTTTTAATTAATATATAATCTTGTAAGATTTCAAAGTGTTTGTATATTTAAGAACATGATCTACAGTGAAATTAACAAAAGTACAAGTTCCATGAGGGAAATATTGTTATTTAGTAGCTTGAAATACAATTGCTTCTTAACATATATAGATGTGTGACTGTGAAATTAAAATGATATTTCCAATGTTTTTGAACCTAAAATTGTTTTATACAGATTTATTTCACAACAACCATAAAACCATATATTACATATTATTACATACAAGAATTTTTTTCAGAAGAGATTCTGGCAAACCGTCAGATGTCTCAGGAGGGGAAAGCGGTGCTCTACCTGCACTGTGTATAGTGCTGGCGGAGCGCTGCTGATGTCGACTGAGAAAATTGTCAGGCGGTGGAAGGAATACTTCGAGGACCTCCTTAATCCCACTGACACGTCTTCCGAGGAGGAAGCAGAGTCTGGGGATGAGGGGAATGACCCGCCAATTTCCGGGGGCGAGGTCACTGAGGCAGTTAAACAACTCCTTGGTGGCAGAGCCCCTGGTGTTGATGAGGTCCGCCCCGAGTTCCTGAAGGCTCTGGACGTTGTAGGGCTGTCCTGGTTGACACGCCTCTGCAATGTTGCGTGGAGATCAGGGGCAGTACCTGTGGACTGGCAGACCGGGGTGGTGGTCCCCATCTTTAAGAAAGGGGACCGGAGGGTGTGTTCCAACTACAGGGGGATCACACTCCTCAGCCTCCCTGGGAAAGTCTATGCCAGGGTGCTGGAAAGGAGAGTTCGTCCGTTAGTCGAACCTCGGATACAGGAGGAACAATGCGGTTTTCGTCCTGGTCGCGGAACACTGGACCAGCTCTTTATCCTCTCCAGGATACTTGAGGGTGCATGGGAGTTTGCCCAACCAGTCTACATGTGTTTTGTGGACTTGGAGAAGGCATTCGACCGTGTCCCTCGAGGTGTCCTGTGGGAGGTGTTGCGGGAATATGGGGTGTCTGGCCCATTGCTACGGGCCATTCGATCCCTATACAACCGTTGCAAGAGCTTGGTTCGCATTGCCGGCAATAAGTCGGACTCGTTCCCGGTGGGTGATGAGCTTCGCCAGGGCTGCCCTTTGTCTCCGGTTCTGTTCATAATTTTTATGGACAGGATTTCTAGGCGCAGCCAAGTGGCGGAAGGCTTTCGCTTTGGTGGCCTCAGAATCTCATCTCTGATTTTTGCAGATGATGTGGTTCTGTTGGCTTCATCGGGTGAAGGCCTCCAGCTCGCACTGGAACGGTTCGCAGCCGAGTGTGAAGCAGCGGGAATGAGGATCAGCACCTCCAAATCTGAGGCCATGGTTCTCAGCCGGAAAAGGGTGGAGTGCCCACTCCGGGTCGGGGATGAGTTCCTGCCCCAAGTGGAGGAGTTCAAGTATCTCTGGGTCTTGTTTGCGAGTGATGGGAGAAGGGAGCCGGAGATCGACAGACGGATTGGGGCTGCAGCTGCAGTAATGCGGACGCTGCACCGGTCTGTCGTGGTGAAGAGGGAGCTGAGTGTAAAAGCGAAGCTCTCAATTTACCGGTCGATCTACGTCCCTACCCTCACCTATGGCCACGAGCTGTGGGTAGTGACCGAAAGAACGAGATCGCGGATACAAGCGGCAGAAATGAGCTTCCTCCGAAGGGTGGCTGGCCTCTCCCTTAGAGATAGAGTTCGGCCATCCGGGAGGGGCTCAGAGTAGAGCAGCTGCTGCTCCACATCGAAAGGAGCCAGCTGAGGTGGTTCGGGCATCTGACAAGGATGCCCCCTGGGCGCCTCCTGGGTGAGGTGTTCCAGGCATGTCCCACCAGGAGGAGGCCCCGGGGCAGACCCAGGACACGCTGGAGAGATTATATCTCTCGGCTGGCCTGGGAACGCCTTGGTATTCCCCCGGACAAGCTGGAGGAGGTGGCTGGGGAGAGGGAGGTCTGGGCCTCTTTGCTTAGGCTGCTGCCCCCGCGACCCGGCCCCGGACATAGCGGATGAAGATGGATGGATGGATGGAATTTTTTTCATTTTATTGTTCCATGAAACAATCAGCTATATGTCAGAAAAGATTTCCAGTATTTCTGTTCAACTGTATGAGTGCATTGCATATAAATACATTTCTCAGTAAAACAATTACACACAATTTACAAGGTTATCTATCTATCTATCTATCTATCTATCTATCTATCTATCTATCTATCTATCTATCTATCTAGATGGATAGATGGATAGAGCTATTGGCCTGATGAATATTAAAAAGTCCACCTATCAAATAATCTCCTTCTCGCTGAAACTCAGAATCTGGCACAGTGCATTGATCAAAGCCATGTAGAAAAGACCCCAGTGCACACAGATAAGCAAGAATATTCTTCATTCTTAAAGAGGTTTTTGCCAAATTACTGTGAACTATAACAGAATTTGACTGTCAGGCTTATGCCCGATATATAAGCAAATGCTTGCTCTTATCCGATGAAATACCATTTCCTCTTTTTCTACTTTAGTATACAAGTGGCTGCAGTATTTGCATAAACAAATGCTACCAAGACTTAGAACACAACTTAAAAATAGCATAACTGCACCACTTATATTAAACCAGTATTCAAGAAGAACTTTTGGAAAACTGCTTAAAGAAAATTAACTGATGCTATTGAAGTATTTTGTCAAGCATGGAAAAACATATGAAGTCACTCTTTTTAATGTATTTAGATGCCATTATTACAGACATGTAAGCCATGTAATTTTACAGTGTTACAAAACGATGTGATGAGTTTAATGTTAACACGATGTCAAGAGAGAAATCACACAGATTTAATGTCATTTTTTTCATCACTAGTTGGCATTTAATGTAGAGAGATGTGAGAAATTATTCACATTAGAATTTTCACATCTTTAAATTTTAATGGTACACCAACAGCTTTACATGCACATAATTGTTTGGATTTTATAATTACAGTACAACTGTTTGTAATACACTATATTACCAAAAGTATTCAATTGTTAAAAAAATTCCAATAAACACACTCCTTAATCTTCTAAATGTTTTATTTCATTAAAGAAGGGTCTTAAGTGTAAATTCTGCCACAAAGTGGTGAGATGGCTCACCCCTCCTCTTCATATCTGGCACAATGACTGTAGAAAACATCTGGCAGAGGAAAGAGAGGACATACTACTTGTCATCCATCTCATCAGTTATCTGTGGTTTTCATATTAATAATGTGAAGGTGGTTGCTTGGCAGGCGGGAGTAGGACCTAAATGCAGGATTCAGAAACATGAGGGGTAGATTAAAGATGGATTTATTGAACTAAAAAAAAGGTCAAAATAAAATAAATAGCAAACCAGGAAAATCTAATCTCGGATACATTGGAGAAAACATATTGTGAAGGAGGACACAACTATGAGGGATGACACGAACAAAGGGAGACTCAGGCAATATATACACACTAGGTAATTAGGAAGATAGGAAACGCCAGGGAACACAACTGAACATCACACATGAGATATGACACCATCAAAATAAAACAGGAAGTAAAATGCACACACCATGACAAGGTGAATTAGTAATAAAATATAATTGACATACTACGTTAAGGTAAAACTTGATCAGTAGTGAATACTCTTTTTCCCAGATAGCAACAGACTCTGGGCAGCCCACCCCACTGGCCCTCAGGATCCACCTGCCTATGGACAGGGCACCATTAAACAGTGATCCCTTGTGAACCCACAGCAGGTCTGGTCAGCGAAGGAGGCTTTTTGAAATTTTCATTTTAAAATTTACTGGCTGGGGTGGTACTTCTGTACTGTACACTGTACTGTAAACTGTCGTGTCAAATATGCTTCCTTTATGGAGTTACCTTTTCATTGAAAGTAATAATGAAGGTAACTGCTTTGTCCGAGTTTTTATTCAGAAATGTGAGATTGTGGCAAGTAAAGTTGGTTTATAACAAATTAGCTACTGGCATATTGGGTGATATAAGGGCCTGTCTCACCTTTGCACACTGCCTGGTTAAAATAATGTCAAATAATGTAAATACAGTTTTAACTGTGCTTCAGCCAGCTGTGTATTTCAAATGTTGTGTGAACTGTCTGGGATAAAATATGAACGTCCACTGAAGGAGTTGTTTTGTAAAGTCAGATGGCGTCTTTCTTCAATGTCTACTGCGCATCTAGTGTGGTTGTCCGTCAGACCTTCGTGTACCAGCTATTTATAGTTCAAATGTGGTTGTTGTGGATGTCTTTTCAATGTCAAACTTACACTCATTTTAGAGATTGGAGGATATGTTTTCTATAGGCTACCATTTAATTTTTTCATCACTTTGTTTACACCTTTAAATGTGTCTCCAGTTGTCATCTGCGGCTGAAACAAATCAAATGAAGCAATTGGAAAATGATCTGGAACAGTACACCACCTTGTGAAATGGGACTAGATCACAGAGGTGGGACCAAGTCATTGTTTTGCAAGTCTCAAGTAAGTCTCAAGTCTTTATCCTCAAGTCTCAAGTCAAGTCTCAAGTAATGTCAGGCAAGTCAGAGTCGAGTCGCAAGTCACTGGTGTAAAAGTCCAAGTAAAGTCACAAGTCTGAAATTTTGAATTTCAAGTCCTTTCGAGTCTTTAAAAAAAAAACGAAAAAAAGCATGTTGCAGTTATGCTAAATGTAAATATTAGACCATGTAATTTTTAAATCTGTGTTTTTCTCAACACATGACAAAATAGTGAACTTAGAAAATATACACAAATTGTGAAATTGCACCTCTTTAAAATGCAGCTCAATTAAACCTAGCTCCAAGAATAATTTTCACCGACAGTTCTGAGATAAGCTGCATGTTATTCTTGGATGCGGTTGTAGGACCGGCTTTAAAATCGCATGACAAAAATATCATACATAAGTAAATGATTTTTTTTTTTTAAATATCATTTTAAAAAAAACTGCATCACCAACGTAGCCTGGAAAACATTTGCTAGTTAGATGAAGTCAGCTATCTCATCGTAGCATATTTATATGCATATTTATACGCTTCTTGGAGTGAGTGCATACACTCATGAAGTTTAGTAACTTCCGGTCACTGCAACAAGCCCAGGTACAGTTTACCGACGGATGGGTACGGGACCTTGAAATGCACCGTGTAGAAAGTAAAGACCATCGTACGTATCATAAGTTTACCAGTCTCACAAATCGTCGTCATAAATACACATTCGTTAACCGTTTATTAATATAACCTTTGAGCTCAATGGTAATTAATTAGCAGTGGAAATAATTTCTGGTAGCATCACAGAAATGTAGCAGTGACAATAATATTGTATGCTGTAATCGTACTGGACAATTAGTGATACAAAACAACTGTTTTATCCTGTGAATAAAAGTATATGTTTTTGTTAATGTACCATAATAACAGAAGCGAAACACAATATTGTGTCAGGACAATTCACTATTTATGCACAATAAACACAGGAGCATAGCGCGACAATTTCTGTTCAGCGCCAGACTTGCTTGTAACCTATATCACCAATTATGTTATGAAAATGACGCATTAACTACAACAGCAGACTGACCTTTGTGGAAATGCTTGGAGCAGACTAACCTGTGAGCTGGAGTGTTCTGGGACGTTATATTTGATCTTTGAATGGCTGCAATCCAGGCCATCCGTCGCCTCTTTGTTACTTCGGAAACATGGCTCGAACAATTTATCTTCAACGACGTAATCTGATAAAAACGATCTCTTTACCCGTCGGCTTCCCGTGGCTGTCATGCGACCGGCTATTGCAGTTAATAATACAACAGCTTCTTGACATTTTTGTGTTTCTTTTTATCGCTGTATAACTGATTTTAATTGAAAGCCTGCGTGCGCTAGTACCGCTTGCCACGAGTTCCCAGAATCCTTTGCGGTTCTACCCGTGAATGACGTCACATTTTCAATCTCTATATAATATGCATGTTAAATTTTATATTTGGGGTAAAATATCAAGTCTTTTCAAGTAAACCGGTTCAAGTCCAATTCAAGTCCCAAGTCATTGGTGTAAAAGTCCAAGTCAAGTCAAAAGTCTTAGAACATTTTTTCAAGTCAAGTCTAAAGTCATAAAATTAATGTCTCGAGTCTGACTCGAGTCCAAGTCATGTGACTCGAGTCCACACCTCTGCTAGATCATAACCGTTATGTGTAAAGGAAAGCAGAGTGATCAGCTGATGACGATGGCACAGGCTCTTGCTGCTAAAACAAAAGTGAACAGCTACACAGTGGATTTTGAGCAATGTCCCCACCTTCTTACCGTCATGGGCTGTGTGCAGCAGGCAGGACTAGAGGACCCAAAATTCAAACTCCAGGAGGCAAAAGGTAAACTCAAAAAACAGCTTTATTGCTGAACACCTGGAACCGACACTAACCGAACAGGAATTACAAATTAAACTAAACAGAGAGGCAGACTGGCAGGCAGGCGGAACACAGTGTGGAATGAGGGAGAATGCAACACTGGATGGAAGAAAACAAAGTTCTTAAATACCAGTTTTGGTCAAGTTACTTGAAAAAAGTAATTAGTTACTAATTACTTATTCAAAAAACTAATCCTGTTACTTCACTGATTACTTATTTTCAAAAGTAATTAAGCTCCTAAATAAGATAAGATAAGATAAGATAACCTTTATTAGTCCCACACGTGGGAAATTTGTTTTGTCACAGCAGGAAGTGGACAGTGCAAAAGTTATGACGCAAAAATTAGAATACAATAAGAATAAATACAGTACACAGCTGTACAGAATAGAATAAAATAATATACTATATACAGTAGAATAAAATAGAATAAAAATATACAATAAGATAAAAATAGAATACGAATGCTATATACAACTGAGTAAAAATACAACGATGCCAGAAAAGATTATTGCACTTAGTGTTATTGCACATGTGTGGATGTGTGTTTTTGTTCAGTTAAAGTCTTTGTTGTGGAGTCTGACAGCAGTGGGGAGGAAAGACCTGCGAAATCTCTCCGTCCCACACCGTGGGTGCCGCAGTCTCCCACTGAAGGAGCTGCTCAGTGCTGTCACAGTCTGCTGCATGGGGTGGGAGACGTTGTCCAACAGGGATGACAGCTTAGCCGCCATTCTCCTGTCACTCACCACCTCCACTGGGTCCAGAGGGCATCCTAGAACAGAGCTGGCCCTTCGGATCACCCTGTTCAGTCTCTTCCTGTCCCCAGCAGAGATGCTGCCGCCCCAGCAGACCACACCATAAAAGATAGCAGAAGCCACCACAGAGTCATAGAAGGTCTTCAGGAGTGGGCCCTCCACCCCAAACGACCTGAGTCTCCGCAGCAGGTACAGCCTGCTCTGCCCTTTCCTGTAGAGGGCGTCTGAGTTATGAGTCCAGTCCAGTCTGTTGTTCAGATGAACACCAAGGTACCTGTAGCTGTCCACAGCCTCAATGTCCATACCCTGGATGTTCAGTGGTTGCAGTGGAGAATGCTTGTGCCTGCGGAAGTCTACCACCAGCTCCTTGGTTTTACTGGCATTGATCTGGAGGTAGTTCAGCTGGCACCAGTCCACAAAGTCTTGAGTCAGTCCTCTGTACTCCTTGTCGTCCCCATCAGTGATGAGGACGACATCACTAAATCTATTTTCACCTGTTTAGCAGGAGTGCAGCCAGTGGAGGTTTGCCCAGTGTTGCAGCGGTCATGTCAGTGGGGGGATCCGGCGGTTTCTCTGTGAATTTCACATTCCTGTGGCAGCATGCTCGGTGCTTGCTCAGATTTGAAGTTACATTTTTGCTATGGAAAGAAGTTTTCTTCGTCTGTACAGCGGACGCTAATGTTTTTGTCAGTTTTTACGGAATCAAACTCAAACTAAGATCAGTACTTCCACGCTTTAAATACTACATGGTCGTACTCTCCTTTTCTACGTAGCAGTCAGCTTTGCAGTTAATAAAAGGACAGGTAATGTTTAATCGCTCTGTTGCACACACAGCACGCTCAGCACGCTACCGGTGCCGCTCTGAGCTGGCAGCCAGCAGCTCCGACCTGACCGAGTCAGTAGTTATTTTTATTTAATTTTTTTATTTAATTTAATAACTGTACAGTACTCTGTTTATAGCAACCATTGTCCTTAATGTAAATATGTAAGAAAAAAATGTGTATGTTCCTGTTCTGTGTCCTGTGTACTGTTTGTTTGTATATGTGTCTTTCTGGCTGCTGTTACAACCAAATTTCCCCTTGTGGGACAATTAAAGGATTATTCCATTCTATTCTATTCTATTCTATTCTATTCTATTCTATTCTATTCTATTCTATTCTATTCTATTCTATTCTATTTATTTATTTCAATTCAAGTTGCCACAAGACAACTTACTAACGTGTACATAATAACCTAATACTCCTGTGTGCTATGGTTTTATTTGCATCAGCCTGCGTCTCCCAATTAATTTGTGTTTCTCCTACAGCTCCACATCGCTCAGGCGGCAAAAAATGCGCGTGCTCTTGGCGAGCTCGTTCCCGGTTTGTCATTACACAGGCTTGGAACCAGCGCCCTCTGCCGTCAGGGGCGTGCACTGTTTAATGGTAGTCATGTGACTGATGCAAGCCAGATCCTTTTCAAATTTTTAATTAATAGTTAAATGTTATTGTCGAGGGGCAGAGGCAGGACTCCACACGCACACACACATATAAAAAAAATGCCTCAAGAAAAGGCCTTAGAAAAGGCCTTATGCCATTTGACCTTAGAACTGAAGAAGCTTCTCGGATGAGAGGTGAAACGTCTTCAAGTAACTTAAAGAAGTCCAGACGCTTTTCTTTGCAAGCTCCTTTGACTCAAGAAAAGGGCACTTGGGGCACCCATCGGGAAAGAGGCAGGTGCTCAAGCCCCCCTCTGCATGTGCCTTTCAGTTAACGTTTAATTCCTGGTTATGTGCCACCCCAAAATATTCAGACATTTTTTCTACAATAGACAAACTCCAGTTCATTTGAAACATCTATCCTACACAACATCGGAGGGGTTACTTGAGAGCAGAGGGCTGAGCATTACAATTTGGAGGAGGAGTTTCCAAAACCCAGCCACACCATTGGCCCTGGGCCCCGAAGTGCTGCATACATCACAAGTGTTGAGCGAAGATAACGTCCAAGTACAAAAACCGAAAGTCAATGAGGCCAATCACCTCCCTTGGTCGTGTTAGTACCCCTATAGAATGACGAGTACGGTAAGAAGCAAGTGTTAAAAGTGTCTGTTTTATCGTCTTCTTTCGGGCCTGTCGACGCTTTTCTCTAAACCTTTCAAAGTTACCATGATATATAAAAGCCAGAAGGAGACCGCTGAACGAAACTTGTAGGGATGTTCGCTGTTGTCTGTCTTCAAGCAGGAATGTTTTTTACTGTTAATTACGCAGGCAGGGATGTCCTATGTAGACTGGCAGCCGTAAGCTGGTCAAAAAAAGTGTATGTAAGCCGGTGTTGCTTAATAGTTTGTCACCAGCCAGTGTTGGCAGGTCACAGCAGCCTGCAGAATAGAGCAGAGAGGAAATAATGACTTTTTACGGGGTTTCCTCGATAAACTTTGTATTCTTTATAGGGTATTTATTTTCTCTTAACTCACTTTTCAAAATAAAAACAAAGCCCAAAACGTATTTTTCCCTTATTGTAAAGAGAAACAGAAACTATAAATACCCACTGTATGTGATTTCGATTCCAGTTACTTGTGCTTTTGGCCAAAAGTGGTTTCGAAGGTATTTCGGGTGTCAAAAATTAAAAACAACCCCCTGCTTATAATGTGAGGCGAGCACAGTACAGCATAATAGCAGATTAACTGGATAACTATAGCGATGCACAATTACAAAATAATTGTTCAAAAGAACCCGCTTTGTGAATAGCAGTCATTCATCTTCTTTCTTTCGTTGTTCTTTCATTTTTGCTTTTATTGCTTCCGCTTTTGTAGCAAAGAAATTTTATTTTATATCTTCACCATTTTGTTCTGGCAAAAAAAAATACAGTTGGATCCTTAATTACAATGACCCTTTTTTGTAGTTTTCCCTATGTACACCATCACATTGGGTTATAAATCAGACGGACTCACAGTGACTAAACTACAGACCTCCAGGTTGTTTAAATTCAAGAGGTTTAACAGGGTAAAAAGCGATGAAGTAATGGAACAAACTAAAATCATTTGAAATATAAGGTAGTGCAGCCACTGAAGCCACCTTCGGTTGCTGCTTGTTTTGGGGTATTTTCCATTCAGCTTTGTCCTCATAAAACAAACAAACAAACTATGATCTATTGGGTGAGACCAGATTATTGACTTGGCCACTAAAGAAAATCTTATTTCGTGACCTAAGAAACTCTTGGGTTGGTTTTGCAGTAGGGATTGGATTGTTATCCGCATGCACTGTGAAGTGGTGTCCAATGAATTTTGCAGTATTTGACTGCATATGAACAGAAAGAGCAGCCCTGTACACTTCACAATTCATGTTGGTACTTCTAATCAGTAGTCACATCATTAATAAATACTGATAAACTGTTACCACTGGCAGCCATACATGCCGATGCCATACCGAGGCCTCCAATATGTTTGACAGATGATGTGGTATGCTTGATTTAGTCGACTTTAGAAATAATGCTGTGATAATGCACTTGAGCTGTCTTCTATTGTCAATTGTCAAATTAATTTGAACCTCTGAAAAAAAATACTGTGTATATAAATGGGTGTAATTCCTGAATAGTTAATTAAATACTTTTGTTGAATTCCTTTAATTAAAGCTGAAAGTCTATAAAACGTGATGCTAATGAATCCAAACAATGGTGTCCTGTGCTGCTGCCCACACCTCTGGTCTGTTGTTTTCTATCCTGTTACAAGTGTCCAACATCTTAACTTTACGACTGTTAACATAAACCTTACTCCTTCCTCCAGTATAAAGATTCAGCCACTGCAAGCCTAAAGGATGAGGAAGAGTTCACGGATATATTGGAGGAGAGGAGGCGCACCACTGATCTTGGTTATGCTCTGAGAACCTTTAACCCGCAACCGTACAAAGGAGCCCCAACCTTTTCCACCTCTGACCTCAACAAAGCTGTACTGGAGTCCCAGTATCTGTGCTATATTATCAAAGAGGTGAGTCTTTTTTTTATTTAAGGCAATGAAGCTTTACACTATAGCGTTGCCAATATGGAGTGAGTCTTTTTGGCTCATATTCCCTCTTAGATTGCCATGGAGACGGGGTCATCTGTGGAGAAGGTGAAAGAAGATGCTTCTAGGATTTTGAAGGAAATGTCTCACAATCTGCAGCTGGGGTTTATCAGGCTAATGGGCTACACTCTAAACAAGGTGTTCAAGAGACTCTACAGGAGCATCTATGTCAACATGGAAGGACTCAACATGGTCGGGACTCAATACACTTTAATCAATTGTTTAACAGTTTGTTTCAACATATATAGTAGAATGAATATATATATATATATATATATATATATATATATATATATATATATATATATATATATATATGTATAGTAAACCATTTTTACTCCTCAGCCGTAAAAGGCTGATACAGTATTGTAGTCACCAGGCAAGCAGGCAGGTAGCGTGGACACCTAAGTTTGTGAGTTTGATAACTTGAAAACGAAGCAATGTAGGAGTTTCACATTAATACTGTAGGGGTATCTACTAAAAATCTCAGATGAGTGTGAATCTCATTGACCTTGACCTCAAGGTTGGAGGTCAGAGGTGTAATTTTCTGTACATCTTGTGAATCTGATAAATTGAGAATGACGACGTAGAACTTTGAAATTGAAACAACTGGTGCATCCTCAAGTGAAACTGGCCACCACCAGTATTTTCATATATTTTCATATATTTGCTGTAGGATTCGGAGGTTTGCCATTTAACATACTTTAGCTACACAGTATTTTATTAGATTTATTTTACTTTTTAGCACTTAGGATTTTTTTGTTCCATCTTACTAATACTACAAATAGAACCTACTAGTGCAGTGTGTAATTTCACTGATTTCTGGAAAATTTTAATTTTTCTGTCACTGCAGCTGCAGCAGGCCATCCAGGAGAGTCCTGTGATCTTGATACCCAATCACAGGAGTTATGTGGACTTCTTGATTATATCCTACATCCTGTTCACCTATGACATCCCAGTACCTGTCATTGCTGCAGGAATTCGCAAGTATCTATTCATATTAAGACAACAAAATGTTTTTTTTAAATCATACTACATTATATCCAGTTAATTATAGTGTAGCAACAAAAAAATATATTTTTAAATTTTTGTCTCTTCGGCTCCATTTTAAAGGTCTTGCAGATGTGGCGATTATTGGAGGGCTTCTGCGTCGCTCTGGAGCTTTTTATATCCGACGAGCAATCGGCTCTGACAAGCTGTACTGGGCGGTGCTTTTAGAATATGTACAAACAATTGTCAGGGTAAGACGATGACTTTTCAGCATATTCCTGAATGCATCTTTGGTAATAAACTTCAATCAAAGGAAGGGTTCCAACAGCATAATGTGTTTTCTGTAGACAGGATATGCTCCTTTGGAGTTTTATGTAGAAGGTTTCAGGAGTCGCACACTGAAGTCTCTAGTGCCAAAGCTTGGTAAGTGTCCAAATTTACCACCTTGTTTTTTTTAAGTGTGTCCCAGGATATCAAAGTGCGTGCATCTGATTCTTTTGGACTTTTTCTGTCTTGCTTTAATTTCATTGTGTAACTAGGCTAAATTATACTTTGCTGTAACTGACTGGTTCAAAAGTATGACTTGACTCTGCCTTGTGTAGTAAATGATGGACGAGACTTGCTTATCTTTTAGTGCTGCCATTTATTAATTGGGTAAGTACTAAGTATGTACTGGCCAGGCAGGTTGACTCATTGCAGGTGAGTTAAACACAGTGCACTCAGGCTCGTCCCTCATAATCTGGCAATGTTTTAATGCTGAAAACTAATATAACAAGTTCATTAATATAAATATTGTGTACCTGGATAAGAACAGAATATGTACTGGTCATATTCTGGTTATGTATTTGTAGTGTGCTGTGTTTGAGCTGCATGCAAAGGTAATAGCATACTATGGTAGCATAGTATCTTGCTAGCTAAGCTAGCCAGTGTACAGTACTATTATGTGACTGTTTTATCACCACACATTGGCAACAATTCACCTGAACTCTTCTTATTAACAGTCAGACAGTTTGCAGTGGCCATATTCTTATCACCAGAAGGCATAGCTTACATTTTCACTGCTATATAGATGACACACAACTTTATCTATCCATGAAGACAGATAACACACACCAATTAGTTAAACTGCAGAAATGCCTTAAAGACGTAAAACCCTGGATGGCCTCTAATTTTCTGCTTCTAAATTCAAATAAAACTGAGGTTATTGTACTCGGGCCCGAAAACCTTAGAAATATGGTATCTAACCAGATTCTTACTCTGGATGGCATTACCTTGGCCTCCAGTAACACTGTGAGAAACCTTGGAGTCATTTTGACCAGGATATATTCTTCAATGCACATATTAAACAAATATGTAGGACTGCTTTCTTTCATTTGCGCAGTATCTCTAAAATGAGAAATATCCTGTCTCAGAGTGATGCTGAAAAACTAGTTTGTGCATTTATGACTTCAAGGCTGGGCTAGTGTAATTCATTATTATCAGGATGTCTCAAAAACTCCCTAAAAAGCCTTCAGTTAATCCAAAATGCTGCAGCAAGAGTACCACAGGGACTAGAAAGAGAGAGCATATTTCTCCTGTATTGGCTTCCCTTCGTTGGCTCCCTGTTAAATCCAGAACTGAATTTAAAATCATGCTCCTCAGATACAACGTCTTAAATAATCAGTCCCCATCTTATTTTAATGACCTTATAGTACCATATCACCTTATTAGAGCACTTCGCTCTCACACTGCAGGCTTACTTGTTGTTCCTAGAGTATTTAAAAGTAGAATGAGAGGCAGAGCCTTCAGTTTTCAGGCCCCTCTTCTATGGAAGCAGCTTCCAGTTTCGATTTGGGAGGCAGACACTGTCTTCACTTTTAAGATTAGGCTTAAAACTTTCCTTTTTGCTAAAGCATATAGCTAGGCTGGATCAGGTGACCCTGAATCCTCCCTTAGTTATGCTGCAATTGGCATAGGCTGCTGCTTCCATGATGCATTGAGTATTTCTTCTCCAGTCACCTTTCTCACTCAACATATGTTAATAGACCTCTTTTGAATCACACTTGTTATTATCCCTGGCTCTCTTCCACAGCATGTCTTTTATTTAATCTTCCTTCTCTTACCCCAACCAGTCGTGGCAGATGGCCACCCCTCCCTGAGCCTGGTTCTGCTGGAGGTTTCTTCCTGTTAAAAGGGAGTTTTTCCTTCCCATTGTCGCCAAAGTGCTTGCTTACAGGGGGTCATATGATTGTTGCGTTTTTCTCTGTATGTATTATTATAGGGCCTACCTTACAATATAAAGTGCTTTGAGGTGACTGATGTTGTGATTTGGCGCTGTATAAATATAACTAAATTGAATTGAATTGGCAGCACGGTGGCACGGTGGTTAGCACTGTCCTGAGTTCAATTCCACCATCAGGTGTGGAGTTTGCATGTTCTCCCCGTGTTTGCGTGGGTTCTCTCCGGGTACTCCGGCTTCCTCCCACTGTCCAAAGACATGCAGTTTGTGGGGATAGGTTAATTGGATAATTCAAATTGCCACTAGGTGTGAATGTGCGAGTGAATGTGAGTGTGAATGGTTGTCTGTCCCTGTGTGTTAGCCCTGCGACAGACTGGCGACCTGTCCAGGTTGTACCCCGCCTTTCGCCCTATGACAGCTGGGATAGGCTCCAGCGCCCCCCGCGACCCTGAAAAGGATAAGCGGAAGCGAATGGATGGATGGATGAATTGAATTGAATATCCTCCATAGTGGTTGCACAAATGCCAAAATCTAATGATCATGCGCAGTGCTGTGATATACAACCCACCTCAGGCTTGTCCCTCGTAATCTGGCAATGTTAATCCACTGCCTATGAGAAAAGGGCACCATTGAGTCAGTAAACATCACAATACACAAATAGATCGTGGTTAACATGGCAAGTGGAATCACATACAACATAAACACTGTTACAATTGCATATGAATGTGATGGACTTTCTCTGTTCTGCTTTTCTGAAAGCTCTTCTCCACGACCCTAATTACAGAGATCTTTATCTGGTTAATAATTTATGTTTAGGTCATATTGTCATGTTTTTCTATTATTTTAGTTCTCTTAAATTGAGGGGTTGTTCTAGGTTTAGGATATTTTAAGAGTTAAAAGTCAAACAAGTTTACTGGTCATTTTATGTATAATTTTAATATTTATTGTTCACCTTTTTTCTGTAGGTATGATGGACATGGTGCTGGAGCCATACTTTAAAGGTGAGGTGTTTGATATTACCCTGGTGCCCATCAGTATCAGCTATGACAGAGTGCTGGAGGAGTCATTGCTTGCACTTGAGTTGTTGGGTGTCCCCAGACCAAAAGAAAGCATCACCGTAAGTTTCAGCCTCATTTATGACTTGATAAAAAATTCCCATATAATCTTTGTTTCTAAAAGATATGAAACTACATGCCTCTTGCCCTCACTCTTTCCCTGCAGGGACTCTTTAAAGCTAGCGGAGTCCTGCAGGAAGATTATGGCTGCATGCATGTGAACTTTGGCCGCCCCCTGTCTGCCCGACAGCTGTGTGAAGGAAAGATAAATTGGAGCGAGTACAACCTCATACCAAGGTACAGATTTCCCTTTTTTTCTCTTTTTTTGCCAATATCACACATGGCTGTAGGTACAAATATGAATATTGAGTATCTACCAACCAAAGTCTAAATAGAAAAAGTCTATAGAGTCTTAAGTACTAAATAACTTAAATAACTGTAATTTATCATCTATATATTCTTTAATTGTAATCTCCATTAGTTGTATACAGGTAATTCAACTGAAGAATATAAAAACCTTTACATTTTAAAATTGTAATTTTATAAAGGTTTTACTTACAGTGAGTAATAAAAAATTAAACCAAAATAACTTGGTAAAATGCACCAAATTAACAAAAACATTAACAAGTTTAATAATAATATAACTTAAATTAATATTTGTGTCACTGTAAACCTTCAAAACTTCAAGACACAGCCTGTATATAACTTTAGAATCTGTCTCGTTTTCTATTCAGAAATCTTCCCCAGAGGCCAACTGCAGAGACCCAGGACTGTGTGAACTGGCTGGCCCATTTGATTGTACGAACCCAGGAGGAGGGCTCTTTGATCAGCCCTTGGTCTCTGATGGCCTGCCTGTTGCTCCAGACTCCATTCACAACTTTAACGGAAGAGGGTCTGCAGTGGCATCAGCTCACAGAAAAAACCCTCTGGCTCAGGAAGCTGGTGCTGGATTTCGGGGCCCGTCTGAACTGGCCTGGTGGGTGGGCCAGATAGATTTCAAAGATATCAATTTATTTGAATTATGCTGTGTAGAAAAGCCACAGCATCAAGCTTAGGGTTAAGATCAATATAGGCTTTGCTTATAATGGGCCTTTAATGAAGCTTGCTTTCCCTTCAGTAACCAGTAGGTGGCCTTAGGATACTGCAATGCTAGACAACCAGACAGTTAATGTAGAAAGGTTAGTAGTTTCCCTGTTGGTGCATGTGACAGCGTCTCACCTCAGGGCACCAATGGCTCTTTTTGACCTGGTCCTGTGTGGATCATAAAGATTAGGTGAATGCAAGTCGGCACAAGTGTCCAGAATCACTTAGGAGATGTTCAGTGGATTAATACACTTTAAGTAACTTATCCTAAGAGAATGCCACTGAACTGTCTCACTTCACAGGTGTCCTGTGTGTGAACATTGACACATGCAGGCACGTGTGCACACTTACACATGCACACACACTCGCACACATGACTTTGTGAAGGTCTTATGACCCTCAAACTTATGTGAAAGTTGCATTTTGCAGCACACATCCCAGACTCAGAAGTGATGTCATCCACCGTGGCTCTTCATCACTCCATTGTCCATCATAAAGAGGACCGTATCTACCTGGTTCAGGATGAAGACCCTGCGAGGCAAGATCCACTGAGCCCAGAGGAAGGTGTGATGAGGATGGCGGTAGTGGTGCTGATGCTGGTTTCCTACAGGAATCAGGCATTGCATGTCTTTGTGCGTCCAGGAATACTTGCTACAGCCATCCACATCACAAAAAACACACGGAAGGGTAAGAGTTAGGTGGGGTTACAGATTCTCAGTCTCATGAATGGGCATATCTTGTTTAGCTGTGACCCATTTTTCTGTTCACAGATGAGCTCTTCAGCTTTTTCTGCTTCCTGCAGGACGTCTTCTCCAATGAATTTATCTTTATCCCTGGCAGGGCAGTGCAGGTAACAGCCATGTTTGTTAGGATCAGCATTATTTTGTGCATGAATTGAGTCAAAGGCCAAGGTCACTGTAGCCTCTCATTTATCCCATTCTTGGGAAAAGCTGACCTAAGAAATTTTGTGCTTATGGTCCTTACGTTTTTTGCTACTGTCATATTCATACACACTTGTATGGTTAACCATGAGGCAGATTATTATCATGGGTATATATTTATTGTTATTCATCTTGCATATATCTGTCTCTCCATCATTTAGGACTTTGAGGAGGCATGTTCACTCCTGCAGAAATGTGGAGCAGTCCACATCAGTCAGCAGGAAGTGATCGTGTTGGAAACGGGGCTGGAAGTTTTATCCTTTCTGCAGAAGCTGCTGCAACCCTTCTTAGACTCATATCAGGTCCTTTTAACTTGAGTATCTCTCTCTGTGACTAAGTGTATTTAGTGAGGAGTGACTGTTGTGAACAACATATTATGCACACCGTTTTTTCTGAGCAGAACTGAATCCAGAATTATCCAATTTTAATTTGGAACTTTATTTGATTACACATACCACTTTTGTCATATAGTTTTATTAGCTTGACATGCTGCCACGTACACTAATTGTAACTGTTTTCAACCGCACATTTCTAATTTGTTTAAAGAATGAACTTGATGTATAGAGGAGTCTAATTCTACTTTAAGCAGCAATCACATAATCTTTTTTCATCATTAGAGATTTC
This sequence comes from Astatotilapia calliptera, assembly GCF_964374335.1. Classification (NCBI taxonomy): domain Eukaryota; kingdom Metazoa; phylum Chordata; class Actinopteri; order Cichliformes; family Cichlidae; genus Astatotilapia; species Astatotilapia calliptera. Next base: position 30,897,417 of record NC_137441.1, read on the forward strand.
AAAGAATAGAAATAACAAGCCCTAGATAGAGTGACAGAAGCCCTGAGGTGAAGATAAAGCCCTTCAGATAACAATCTTGCTTTCCAAATCACAAGCTGTGCATGAAACAAAAAGGAATGAAATCTTAGCAAAAAAAACCAAAAGTCATAATCTTTGGAAAGAAAAGAGCACACGTGCATTTGCTTCTTCTCAAATTCAGTAACTGTTTCACTTTTAATCCTGAAAGTTGTGGATCTTTTGAATGGTTTCCTTCTGCTGAACCAGAGCATCCAGCATAAACAACTACTTTGGTCCAAATATGTCTGCCGACACCACAGCTATGGCTATGAATGTCCCTGGAGGGTTCAGGATCCCAACGAAGAGGAAAACAGCGGTGACCAAAGCCATTTAATTAGTTTGATAATAAAGCAGGTTGCTGACAACTCTGTTGTTCCATTTTGCAAAATCTGAGCCAGGAAAGAAGTAGCTCCACGGTTGGAGCGGTGTCAGCTCCACTCTAGCCATCATTCCTGCACCGTTTAAATATAGGGGCAGCATGGCGGTGTGGTGATTAGCACTGTTGCCTTACAGCAAGAAGGTCCTGAGTTCGCTTCTACCCATGTTTGTGTGGGTTCTCTCCGCTTCCTCCCACAGTCCAAAGACATACAGTTAGTGGGGTTAGGGTAATTGTAAATTGCACATAGGTGCGAATGTTTGTCTGCCTCTATGTGTTAGCCCTGCAACAGACCGGCGATCTGTCCAGGGTGTACCCTGCCTATAGTACCTGGGGTAGGCTCCAGCCCCCTGTGACCCTGACAAGAATAAGTGAAAGCAGACAGATTTACTGATTTTATTTTGAAATATATGAACTGATTTTTTTATACTTTGAATGTGCAGTATTTTCGTCCATGACTGTCTAAAGTCTAGAAACCATGGACACCAAATGTTGTACTTTCTCCCTTGAGTTGCTCTGCCAGGCGTTTACTACAGCTTCCTTCAGCTGCTTCTTGTTTATGAGGCTTTCAGTTTCTGAGTTGAGGTCAGATGACTGATTTTTACAGACCCTTTCTTTGTTGATAAAACCCTTAGATTGCTTGTGCCGTCTCTTAGATGTTTTCTGCCAAAGTCTAATCTGGCCTTCCTCTTACATGTGTAATCAGTGGTCTACACCTAAACCCTCTGTATTTCCAGAGGGTTTACATTCTTGAAGACTTTCTGGATTCAACACTGACCATGATAAAACCTATCTTCCTGAGAGTGTTCTTGACTTGGTTAGATCCGTCACAATCTAGTTTAAGTTGTCTTCTGTGATCTTTCAGATGTTTTGATTGTGGATTTTATAGCTGGTGCAACCTTTCTGTTCACTAGTGATTTGACCACTCCTGAAGTTTTTTTTGCTATCTCTCTGATGGGTTTATGTGGGTTTTTCAGCCTAATGATGGTTCCCTCACTTGAGGAGAAAACCACAAAAAGTGTCAATGTCCAACAAATTATGGACCTTTTAGTGTAATCTAAGAAAGGTCATTAAACATGAATCACTTTAAAAAAATTTCTCACATATTTATGACTAACAATCATGGCATTGTTTCTAACAACATGAAAGGACATGCTGTACTCTCATCTTTTAAACTTATAAAATTTAAATATTTTCCCTAAGCCATTTTATGACCATAAAACAAAACTGTATTAAAAACTTGATTTATAGAATTTGAAAACTTTTTGTCTTTAGTAAGACAAATACAGTTTTGTCCACTTCATGGTTTGCCTGCATACAGCACAAATATATTAAGATCATCTTTAGAGAGGGGGTGCAGTTCATATCACAGAATCTGAAGAGATACTAAAGATGAGTCCTACTTATGTGCTTTAAAATTCACTGGAATGTTTTTTTTTATTGTCCAGCTGATGTTCAGGTACTTGTGTGAAAAGGAAGATCACGTGTTTACTGAGGAACAGTTCCTACCTGATGTCCGAAACCTGGCTACAAAACTCATCCTCTCAGGTACAACTGAGTGTGTGAAATGACCTCTGACCACTAGAGACCTCTCCCACCTGGTAACTAGGGATCAAGAACCGGTTATTGTAGAGAACTGGTTCCCATTAGCCCAAATCCTTGGAATCGTTAGTCAGCCTGCTTATCAGTCCCTTTTTTTGATTCTTGCACTCTCGTTACAATCAGCTGATTTTAATTTGTGTGTCAAATTGGAAAAATAGTGGCACAGTCTCCAGCGTGGATATGGACATCACTTTTATTTTTATTGCAAAAAAGAATGAGAGCTTGATGGTAAAGTGGAGACTGATCCAGAACAGAAACATCTGCATTATACTGTTAATACAACTTAGGCTCTTTGCAAGCACCTGCACAGACAGCATGCTAATGCTAAGCTAGCCAAGAACCAAGAGTTGCGTTAAAGCTGAGTAAATGCTGACCCCAGCCCAGCACCATGATAAAGTGAGCCTTCATTTGCGGTGAAGCCGCTGCTTAACTTCAACAGGTAACAAACTGATGAGCAGTCAGGCTGCTACCTCCGTTTCTACCTGTTCATGTTTCTAGAGTAGAGTCACTGTGACGATCACTTTAAAATGTCTTTGTGCTGGTTTTTTATCTTTGATTTGTGTTGTCAGCTTTGTGTTCATAGCTAAATACTTAGAGAAAGATCACTTTTGTAATGAGTAGAATAACAAATGTCTTTCTCCTGGGTGTAATTAAGTAATGTACTTTTTTACTTTACTTTTTTTGAGTAATGATCCCAACACTGATCACAACTAAGATGGGAAATTTGTAATTACTTTGCATGAATGTAATGTCATTGATATGCTGCTTAGAGATGGTCACGACTCTCAAAGTGGAGCCAGTGAGAATCGATAATGGAATTGCAAAATTCTTATAAATTCCCATCCCTACTGGTAACTTACAAACTTACAGTTTGTGGGGTGTTTGTTTGTTTGTTTTTTTTGCAGGTGACCTTCGCACCTTTGAAGTCCTGTCTTCTGACACACAGAAAAATGTTCTTTCTGCACTGCGGAGACTGGAGGCGGTGACGAAGTTGAGGGTGTGAGTAATGAAATTAAACCTACATCCCTGTTTGGTTTAAGTTCATTTTCTTTGCTGGTTGAGGAGCTGTCCATAATGCTGATGCCAAAGTTACAGATGCACTCCTCTCATCTCAGGTCCCAGCAGAAGGAATACAAAGTGAACAAAGCAGCTGTCAGCAGAACTGGTGACATACTCTGTAAGTTTATTTGTGATATTCCAGTAACGATAAAGTTTTTTTTGTGCGTCTTGAGAATTATTATTTATTTTACCTTGCTGTCTTTAAATATACTGATTATAAAATGTCTTTACTGTGGTTGAGTTTGCTATTCTGTTTAGTACGGTAGACTAAGGGATCCATTTTTCCTGTTCTCTCACTGTAGCTGGGAAAGTCCCTCTTGAGAGCCTCCACACTACACCTGACGCAAGGCTTCAGTGTCAAGTGGAATAAATTCATCCTCAGTATCAGCTCACAGCCCCCTCCCCAATGAACTTACCCGTCTATTCGCTACTTCTACCTCATTGTCATCCCTGTGGTCTCTTTATCTTTACACAGTCAAATCGGTACAAATACAGTCTGTGCTCACAGGCAAAATACTTGATCCTTGATGCCGGCCAGACTTAATCTACTGAATGGTGGCTAACACTCTGTCCTTTATAGACCTGAGAGGACTGAGATGAAGCTAAACGCCCTGCAGGATAAATACTGGTAATATAAAGGTGGCCTATTACTGATTTTGTTTCACTTTAACCAAAATCAGTTGGTGAATACTAACATTTAGGTTAAGATAACTGTACTTTCCATTGCTGATCTTGTGGGGTTTTTTTTAATATATTGCCATAGATGTATTGTTTACTTCCATAGATGACTAACTGAGAAAATTAATAAGAGAGCACTTTAATTAAACTTGGTTTCCAATAAGATTTGGCATAAAACACTTGGTTGTATGTAAAAGAATGTTGCAATAAGGCTCTAAACACCATAAAAAGCAAAGATCTCAGGTTTTGTTTGAGACATTGTTTTTCTTAACATTTCCATAAAGGTGAAACAAATGTAACAAAATGCGCCATAGTTGTTTTTCCCCACCAATTCCCCTCAACAGTGAATGAAAACCAGAGGTCTGAGTTGAATCTCCTGCCCTCCCTGCAAACCAATCAACACTGTGCTGTACTTCTAACCCCTCAGCAGTTAGAAGAAGGACCCTTACTGTAGACACGATCTGCATGTCTAATGTTTAGTGAGGTGAGAGTCACTTTTCCCAGGCTGCCACTGATGACATCCTAAACCTGCAGGAGATAGAGGATGTTCAAGAAGCTGTGCTACTGTCCCTGTCCAAAAAGATGATCCTACAGCTACTTCATGTAAACAAAATTGATTTTGATAGAGGAGGATTAGTTGGCATGTGAAAACTGATATTTTCCAAAACCTGGACTAACAGATGATGCGGCATTTTATGTAAAGAAAAATAGGGGCCATAAAGGTCTGGGGCTAGCAGCTGTTCATTTACCTACATCTTAAAATCTGTGTGTGGGAAACACTTTTTCTTTGTTATAAAACTGCAAAACATGAATTCTGGACAACCTGACAGTTTTCCTAACCGGGTGTACTCTGCCTCTTGCCCTATGGTAGTTGGAACAGGCTCCAGTTTCACCCCCAGAAACTCTGAATTGGATAAGTGGAAGAGAAAGGATGGATGGAACTATAGATAGACAAAATAAAATAAAGAGTCAAATAAATAAGAACATTAAGTGCCATAAAAAAAATACAGTAAAACAATAAAATAAACAGGTAGTTTTACAATAAGTAAATAATAATAATTAATTAACTTTTCAACAGAAGCCCATTTAAACGACAATGTTTTTAACTGCTTTGTCAAAGAGTCCTTAGAGTCAACTAAATGTAGTGGCAGTGGTTGCCTGAACCACAGCCTTGGCATCACTGACTGAAAGGCTCTGCTCAACTGGTAAATAGAGTAGAACTCAATGATTTTTAGCAAATTTGGCATCAAAGTGATTTTAGTTAAAACATTTACATCAGTAACAAGAAATCTTACTGTAAAATTTGTGAATCGATTGACATCCACCATGAAGCATTTTCCACTGTCAATGGAAACAAAGTTTAAGAGCATGGAGTAGTTATACAGAGTACGCTATCTTGAACAGGTGGGTTTTGAGGGTGGACTTAAAAAGGGGGAAAGAACTGATGTTTCTGAGGTCAGGGGGTAAGGATTTCCAAAGTCGAGGGGCAGAGCAACTTAAAGCCCTGCACCCCATGGTAATAAGACGAAATGAAGGAACAGAAAGAAGAAGAGAAGAGGAGGATCTGAGGCACCGGGATGGGATGGAGATCTTTACCAAGTCAGAGAGATATGGTGGGGAGAGAGAATGAATAGCCTTAAATGTGTAAAGGAGTATGTTAAAAATTAATACGGAGTTGAACCGAGAGCCAGTGAAGCTGCTTCAGGATAGGGATGATGTGGTGAGAGGGAGTCCTAGTAATAATACGGGCAGCAGAGTTCTGGACACGTTGAAGCTTGTTGATGAATTTTTGTGGCAGGCCAGATAAGTGAGTTACAGTAATCAATCCGAGAGGTAACGAAACTATGGACGAGAATAGCAGTGGCATGTGGAGTGAGGCGATTGATGATACAGAGTTGGAAATATGCTGAGCGAGTGATATTATTGATGTGAGAGTTAGAGGATAATGTACTGTCAAGAATGACGCCCAAACTTTTCACAGAGGAAGAGCGGGAGAGTTACTGTTATTGTAATTTATTAGAAATCTGTTTGTGTGTATCTTTTTATGCATTTATAGTGAAACATTTCAAGGGATCCCTTGAAATGTTGTCCCTGTTTTGCTAGTCACTATACAGTAGTTACAACTTAGAAAATATCAACTCATATGTATTATAGCTTATATATAGGTTTATAGGTAGTCCACCTACCCAAAGTCAGAGCATGAAGAAATGTTCCTAGTTAACACAGAACAGTAAGAAAATCTCAAATATATATAATTACTGCCTTTGTTGTAAACTCTAAATGGATTTGCCTGGATTTTTAGTTTGTTGTGAGAAACAGACTATTACGCCTAATCATTTCCATGCGAATGGAAAAAAACAAAACAAAAACAAAACAAATGGTTGGGAGATTTTTCACAAATCAATATCCAAAAGCGTCTACACAGCAACTGTACTCAGATTCCTGTGACGTATACACACTGAGTCATCGTGATTAAGCACTTTTAATGCCAGATTCATTTAAAAGTATAGGGTTTATCCTTTAGCCAAATAGAAACAACCATATTCATCATTTTAAAATTCACTGAGGAATAGATCTGATAAAGGTATGTACAGCATATTAAGATACTTTGGGGATGGCTTACATGTCCTGAATAAGATAAAGAGATGGAGTCTGATGGAGGAAATATTTCTACAGAATAATCATTTTCATTTTTGATACTTTATGTACAATTTTCTAATAATACAGTTTTGTGTGTACTGAGGTATTTTCATAGTGTTTTATTGCTTCTTTTCCTGAAGGGATGGTTTGAAATATTCCTCCATCACTTGTCATTTTCAGCTAATGATAAATATATTAGGTTTAGGTGTGTTGTGTTAGGTTTAACACAGATTTAACCACTGTATGCTATTAACCGTTTAATCTAAAATGCAAATTATTACCAGTGAACTGGTAATAATTTTGGCTCAGGTCTGATTACTGGCAGACATGTTGAATCAATAAATCACTTAAATAGAACTAGTCTGACAAAGTGAAGCAGGCTAAAATTACTCACAAATAGAATAGAATAGATTTCAACTTTATTGTCATTGCACATGCACAGGTACAGGGCAACAAAATGCAGTTTGCATCCATCCAGAAGTGCTTTAGTGATATAGATATATTACAATATATATTAGCAATAATATAGATATGTAAGCATATTACAGAAATGGGTCTATTATGGTATGTTATAATGTACACGGTATGAAGTATGTTGTGAATATTCTTTAACTATAGGTATGTACAGGCTGTAGTGAGTACAAGCTATGTACAGGATATGGACAGGATATAAATATGAAAAACTATACAGAATATGAAATAAATAACTTTACAGAAATCTGAGATATACAGCTATACAGAAATGGGAACTATGCAAGTTGTAAACAGTTGTAGGGTTAAAAATTATCGTATGTACAGAATGATTATTTACACAGAGCTATACAGTAGTGCAGTTAAGATAAGTGAGATATGTGGATAATTTCTACAGAGGCTATATAAAGTGCTAGTGGTTGTGAGTGGTGGTTCAGTCCATGTTATTATTGTGTGTTTGAGGGTACAGTTGTCCATTGTGGGTGTCTGTATGTTCAGTCCATGTGTTAACGTGGGTCAGATGTCAGGAGGCAGAGTTCAGGAGTCTGACAGCTGTGGGGAAGAAGCTGTTCCGGTACCTGGTGGTCTTAGTCCGGAGGCTCCTGTAGCGCCTCCCAGAGGGCAGGAGGGTGAAGAGTCCATGTGATGGGTGACTGGGGTCTCTGATGATTTTCCCAGCCCTTTTCAGACACCGCTTCCTGTAGATGTCTTTTATGGCAGGAAGTGATGCTCCGGCGATGCGCTGGGCAGTTTTCACAACCCTCTGCAACGCCTTCCGGTCCGAGGCAGAGCAGTTCCCGTACCAGACTGTTATACAGTTGGTCAGGATGCTCTCGATGGTGCAACGATAGAAGTTCACCAGGATGTCTGTTCTTCCTCAGAATCCTCAAGAAGAAGAGGCGCTGGTGAGCCTTCTTGACCAGCTTGGAGCAGTTGGTCGTCCAGGTGAGATCCTCGGAGATGTGGACTCCCAGGAACTTGAAGCTGCTCACACGCTCCACAGCCGTCCCTTTAATGTGGATGGGTGGATGTGGGTCAGCATTCCTCATTTGTGTTACCACAAATGAAAAAAAAAAAGGCATGAGTAGATATGATAGAAAGCATACATGAAGGGTTTTATCCAAAATCCACAACCGTGATACTGTAAGTTTCTTGTGTGACACCCTGGTAATGAGATACCTTTTTATAGGCCATCAGGTTGGACTGTACCAGCTGATATTAATTTGTACTAAGGGGTTAGGGTTAAGTATTTGTTCAATACTTTTCTCATTATTACACACAACTGATGGACATTTTGGACTTCAATTCAATTTTATTTATACAGAGCCAAATCACAACAACAGTCGCCTCAAGGCGCTTTATATTCGACACAGCTGAACAGACACCACACTGAAATTTTACTGAATGACATTTACTCATGTAAAACGCTGTATGCTTAAATGTAAAATTAACGCAATTTAAATTTTCCAAGAGAAAGAACTGAAAGACTGAATGTCCTGAGTGTGTTAAGTTACATGCAGTATAATCTAGTGAGTATGTTTAAAATAATAGTCTTCACTAAATTAAAGAGAAACATAGGTTTGTTGTCAACATCATTTAATTTAATGTAGCTAAAGTTCAATATATAACAACTGACTTGCACCCTGTACATTTGTTGTCATAGAAGTTATCTTAATTGTCAACCGACTCGCCCATCAGGTGTTAACAACCCAGAGCTGATGCAAACTGGGTGAGCCCAACTATCATGGGAGGAGTGGCAGAGGTGCATACAGTTTGCATTTACTGTGGTCAACCAGGTCATTTCATTGCTTCTTGCCAAGAGGCCAGACATCCAGTAAAGCTGGAGATACTGGTGGGTGGCTTATTACAAACTGCACTTTACAGCCTTACTCTTCCTGCCACACTCTGTTACAATTATGACTCTATCACCTCTGCAAGCCTTAGTTGCAGCTGAACAAAACCTTTTAGACTCTACACTTACTGAACAAGTCTGCATTCCATTAAACCACTCAAATAACCTATCACTGCTTCAGCACTAAACAGTCATCTTCTAGCCATCATCACCTATCAGAACTAACAACAGTCCCCCAAGAATATCCAGGTAGTATTTAGCATATGACTGTTCAATTGACCTCCTCCCTGGCGCTCCACTACCCACCAGCAAACTCCCTCTGTGGAAAAATAAAAGGGAATCATCATCAGTGAAACTCCATCCATTGGTCACGTTACACCTGGCCTTCAGCAGCTGCATGTATCTCTACGTCTGACTATAGAGTAAGTGTGAGGCAGGAAAATATCCCCATAGCATTAGTACACAATTAACTAAAAGAAGGAATATGAAGCAAAACATTTGATCTCTGATCCAATAATAGCCTATAATAGCCTTATCACCAACCTGAACAATGTTGGAAAATAAGCAAATAAATAATTGTAAAGTGGCTGGTTTGATTCACACTAGAGTAACTTGTCTTAGAGATGTTTACTATGTTTTGAATGGACTAGGCCTATTTTTAAAATTAAGCCAAAGATACTGTATATTTACATGTAATGTAATGACAGAAGTGACAGTTTGAACATTTTCAGCAACGTAATGAACTCAGGAATGAAAGACATTGTGCAGTGGTGCCATATAGCGGTGAGATTAATATTACAGGAATCCTAAAACGAGAAAAACATACGATTTGTTGTTGATTGTTGTTGCTATTAATTAAATCAATGATTTTTACACAGCTGTACATGAAAATATTATAATTAATACAGAATGTTGAAAACTAACTCACCAAAAAACAAAATCTAGCAAAGATACATTAAACTGTCACTTCATTTGAATCGCTCAGGTAATTAAACTTGAAATTCATATTTGCAAATCTAAAGATTGTACAATTTTTTTTTACATTCCTGCATTTTTTCTGTGCAGTCCTGTGAAAGGAAACCTTTTGAATCACTGTTTTGTTGTAACAAGAGTAAAAAGCATCTTTTAGTTATTGTATTTATTTTGAACCTTTAAAGCAGCTTGTGGTAAATATAACAGACACTCTGTCACGGTCCTCAGTCGGTGACCCAGTGTTTTGTATTATTATTGTTATTAATTGAACTTAAATTTGTTATGATTTTTCATTGCTAGTCTCTTGGTTTTTGTTTCTGTATTTCTAGTTCTGTAAGCTCTTTAGCATCTCCTTATTTCCAGTCTTTACCTTTTGTTAATGTGCCTTCCCTCTATTCACTGTCTTGTCTCTCTGTGCCTTTACTGTGGGACACAAATTTCTTGTTTTCCAGTTTCCTGAGACCTTACTTTTTTTAGCTTCTAGTTATTATGCTTTATTTTCTGTTACCCCTATTTCAGCTCTCTAGAGCGTAAGCTCATTTAGTTCATCCCTCTGTGTCCTGCAAGTCCTGCATTTGGCACCTATCTCCTTCCTTCCACACAGCTGTAGCCTTTACACACAGTTACTGAATTTGACTCATTTAAAATTTTAAAGGTAAACAAAATAATAACCACTGACCAAATTTAAAAAAGCAAAACAAAACAAAAATAATATTAATAATGATAACAAAAAAACGCATTACAAAACTTAAATCTTCAGATAAAATGAACTGTTTTCATTTTGTTTATATCTATGTAAAAATGAAATATTTCTAATGCTCTGCTTTTTCCTTTAAATGTGGTGTCATATCATGATAAAAAAATTACTTGAAATGTGTATTGAAACAGAAAACATAAACCTACAATATATTTTTCACTACAGTTAACATTTTAATAACAGAACAGTGGTTTCTAGAATATATTTTTCATTTCATTATTGTTTAATCCACAAAACTTCTTTTAGTTCTTTAAGAAAATGTCTTACAGTGAAATAAATACAACTAAATCTTTTTTTTTTTTTACACCTTGAATCCTGTCTGGCAGCTTTGGCAATCAGAATTATGATCTCAGTGTCAGTCACTGTCATTTATTCAGCACCAGTGTTTTGATGGGTATCAGTACATCAACACTGAAATGGTTTAACTGTAAATAATAGCAAGAATAAAACAAAGCAGATCACAACAAAACTTGTACCATGACTTCATATATTTGAGTATGTTTGCCCTTTATGTTTACCTGGTTGTTGAATGTCCCTGACAGGCAAAGATGAAGACAAAGTGGCTAGAGGACAGCAGCCCTGAATCCCTCCAACACCCTCCCGAAAAAACATATTGGACCACATTTGGTGCTCTGCTGGCGAGAAGCTCCAGCCCTCAGCCCTCCACCTCTGCCTTCAAGCATGGGAGAGAGGAGGCTGACCAGGAAGAGGTGAGTAAGCACAATGCTGTAAGCATCAGTGGTGGATATTTCAAGAAAAAAAAAATACTGTCATGTATTCACTGTATTCACTTCAGCTTTAAATGTTTGTCCTCTGATCTCTAATGACTGAAGCATTTTTAACCTGTTTGTTCCTTTTCGTTACTGCAGCAGGAACGCCAAAGATTCCGGAGCGGGTACTACAGAGTCCAGACTGACATCGATGGGTCCCTCCCCACCGTGCGCTTCCCTTATTGTTTTCTACCAAAAATTGTTAATGTTAATATTGTATGTACTGGGTATGGTGTCGGGGTGGTGGAACAGGTCTTCATTTACACCACAGATGGAGTATTTCTCACTCACTCAAGGGCAGTCTCCATTAGAGAGTCTTTAAGTGGCAAATCCATCAGCCACACATTTCTTTTCACATTTCTTTTTCTTCCTACCTACATAGTTACTGCTAAGTTTAAGATATAGAGTAGTAATGATAAGTTATTCGAAATGTACTAATAGTACGCTCAGAATATCTCACCATCTCTTTTTGTTAACTTTAAAAAAAGCTTTTAGTATTTAAGATACAGTAGTGATAAGTTTAGATTTAGATGTTCTGTCAATTCTGTTATAATCCTTCATTTACAATAAATTTTTGACTTTTCATGTTATGACATAAAACAAACAAAATAAAAACCAACTAATCTAATGGACCAGTTTTAGATTTTTATTGATTTGATGGGATGTTTCCAAAGGGTCGCGCCTATCTGTCTTTTAATGTTTTGTTTTATGTTTTCATTTATTTGATGTTTTTTAAGGTTAATAAAAATTTGCTAAAAGATTCAGTAAAGCCTTAACATTGTTTGCATTAAACTAATTCATTGTTTGGATTTTGAGAATATGGTTTCACTTCTTTATCAATCTGCAAACTGCCACTAATGAAAGAAAGCTCATGCTCAAACCATTATCTGCCCTGGTTTATTGATGAGTTTTGTTGTATTGCTAGTTCATTTTTCTCTCGCTCTCACAATGATGTGCGGTCATTCATTGACAAATGTACAAAGTAGAGAATGCCGCCGCCCGGTACACATTGCACCTGACCCCTTTGGCGCCTCCTGCAGGAGGATAGGCCCATGTCCCTTTTTCAGGCTGTGCCCGGCCGGGTCCCAAGGACTAAGGCCCGGGCACCAGACACTCGCCCTCGGCCACCCTCCCTGGGCCTGGCTCCAGGGCAGAGCCCCGGTAACACTATCCTGGGCAGGGTGAACTGTTCCCTTGATATTGTATTCATAGGGGTCTTCTGAACCTTTGTCTGGTTCCTCACCCAGGACAAAGCCAGTCTAACCACATCACTCATCAAAGTGACTTCAGTCTCACTGACCTCCCAGCTCATTGTTCCTTCAGTGGTGCTGGTTTCAGTCATTATGCAAATGTACTGTTTATAAGGTTGGGGAAACCTGCAGTCACCTGAGACTGAAGACGTCACTTGGATGAGTGATAAAATGTTTCTCCCACTGAAAACGCTATGTCCAGATGAACAGAATCAGCTTTTGGGGAGTTTTTCATCTGTCCATTCTGGTGCAAAAACAATAATGACATTTATGTTTTGTGAATTGATCTGTTTTAATACAACTTTGTAATGGGACTTGTGATCAAGGCCTTTGTTTAAAGCCAGGCAGATATCAGTGTCTTTAATTTTCTTTATAAATAATTCTAGACCATTTCTCTCATAATCATCATCAGCATAAAGGAAGGCAACCCATTTCCAGTTGAACTCCCTCAAAATGCTAAAAATCAGGTCTGCTATGTCTTTATTGGGATGCATTGCTCTCAAGAAAGATGGAAAAATCTGTTTTCTTGAAAAAATTGAACTGGTAGCTTCATAACTGACCTGTTAAAGAAGTAAAAGAGAAATGTCAACATAATCAATCACAGTAACATAAATCTATATTGTATAAGTCCCAACCACTGCTATCACTTCGGACAAATTCTTGTGTGGTTCTTCCAGAGGTCGGATTAAACCAACTATTAAAAAATAGGTTAAAAGCCCCTGGGAAATTGATAGTATCTGTGCAATGGTCAAATATTTCATAGCCAAGAGACACATTTGGCAGTAGTTTGGTAGTATTGTTGATTTCTTCTGCAGAGAGATGAAGAAGAGTGATAAATTCAGTTTTAATACTTATTAAACACAGTAAATAATTGAAATTTTGGGCATCCCTCAACAGTTATGATCAATTAATATAGGAAGATGGCTGTAGTGAAAGATGTAGCTATACAAAGTGAACAAACTGGGTGGGTGGCTCCAGCAGATCCAGGCAACAACATTCGAGAACTCTGTGCCGAAGAGCGCAGGACTAGGAAGATACTGTGTAGGACCCTCAAGCTCCCAATCCTCTGATATAGGACCTGAGCCTGAAGGGTAGACCACCTGCAGGGCGGAGACTTTTTTTTTTTTTGTCCTGGTCCAGTCCTCCTTCTCTGCAGTGATGAATGTAATGTGTTACTGTAATCACATTTTTCAATAATATAGAAATGTAATGTGTTGTATTACTGTATTAAATTCAGTAATTACATTACAGTTACAATCAGGAGTTATGCGGACACTAGAATTACAAAGGATCCTAAATATCGGCACTCCAAGCTGACAGAAAGAAAAATCAAATAACATTTTTTCAACCTGTGCACTTAAGCTACAGTCAGTTGTTTTCAGTTCATGTGCAGGAGGAGGAAAATTGTAGAACAGTGATGAGGACAATACTTTTATTTTTATTTCACAAAAGGACAAGAGTACAATTATAAGTTGCAAACTTCATCCAAGAAAGAAACAACTGCATGAAACTGATAACTCAACTTCAGCTCTTTGCAAGATTTAAACAGAATTCTACCACAAAGCTAGCCAAGAATCCAGAAAGATGTTAAAGCTGATTGCGTGGCAGCCCCAGCCCAGGAGCCAGAGCCTGATCTTTAACAGATAACAAAAGGCAGCGATGAGCAGTCAGGCTTGCAGCCTCCGTTTCTACCTGCTCATGTTTATACAGTAAAATTACTGAAATATTGAAGTGTAATAAATGCATTAAAAAAGGAAAAACAAGAACAAAAATAAAGAACAGTAGTGTCCACTGATGAACCAAACATTTAGACATAGGAAACCTGTACATGATAAATTTATAAAATATTTTTAATGTAATCTCATTATCCTCCAACATCAAAATAAGTCAGTTCCTATTCCTATTATATGTTCAGGTATTTCTTTACCACTTATCTATTAAAGATCGATTAACTTAATTCTTTTCATGTTTTTAATGATATTTAATATAAACAAAATAATATTTGTTACACAAAACTTTTAAATATATATTTTAAAGACCAACATTTAGATCATTGTGTATGTGATGTGAAGTTATTCTTTGAAACAATCACCACCCTATCCTCTTTTAAAGAGGACCTATTATTACCAGAATACAGAGACTGAAATCCTCTGTCTATATCAACGAATATTTACTCGAGACATCTCCTGGTTAATTGATTTGGTATAACTCTGAATGAGACCATGGAAGTACTGCTGTGTGTTTTTGTGAGATTGAAAAATCACAATGTAACATTTGGGAAAGAAATACCACAGCAAAAAGCAGTAGAGACTGGAGAGCACTGCCAGGCTCTGCAGAGGCTGAATGTGCTTCCCATGATAAAGGATTCTCCCAGTGGCAAAGATGATCCAGGTGAGCATCAGCAGGAGGAGACAAAAGGTTATTGCTTTGGCTTCATTATAATTTTTTGGGAGGTCTTTTCCCATATAAGAGAAAACAAAGCAAAGAGCACACAATGATAAAGGTAAAACCAGAGAAGCAGATGCTGCTTTAAAATCAGTCTCACAGTAAAGTATAATTTTTCTTGAGTTCCAAGACATGTCAATGTTAGGTCTTGGGGGGGCATATGTAAAGTTAATAAGAAGAAAGATTGCCTGGGTCACAAACACCACAGCAATGAACATCCACTGCCCATGATATTTCATCCACCAGCTGTACAGCACTGGGAACTTGGTAGCTGTTTTGAAAATGCACACAATTAGAAATGCACGTACAACAAAGCATGCTAAGCAAATGGTGAAGAATAAAAAAAATGGTAAATATCTTAAGATACAAAAAGCATCTGTTGGTTTGCCAAAATAAAAAAATACACTAAGACTAGACAGACTGAGACAACCTAGAATCAGAAAGCACATTGGTCCTCCAGCAGATTTGACAACAGGTGTGTCGTAGTTAAGGGCAAAGAGAACAGACAAGGCCAGTGAGATGAACACCAAGATGAAGGCACCAACCATGATCCCTATAGCCCAAATGTCTGTAAATGGTGTATACTCCACCACCCGCAGACTGCATGATGTACTTCCTTCTTCAGACCATTCTGTGTCTTTACAGGTGATGCACTTGGAGGGATTGTCTGTTTCACAAGAGAGATGGGCAGAAAAGAAGCATATGGTCATCTTTAAAGTAGACCCATGATACCTTTCTCCATTGAGAGTTCATACATGTATGTTTGTGTTTGTATTTAAACACACAATTATTAGTCATTTAGTTAGTCATTAGTCGTCAGTAGTCAGTTATCAGTAGTCGCAAGCACAAGATTTTGTAAAGTTCAGACTGATCAACTTGTAAGCACAGCTTATGATTGAAAAACTAGATCTACTATTGTGCCCTTAAATAAGCAAATATTTAACGTATTGTTTAACAAATGTTTATTTCTTCTGATGTTTGTCCCATCCATTGTCATGTTACAGTTCTCATGACCTCCGTGGTGGCAAGCGGTAGAAAAGGTGTCCATCGGCACAAAATTTTAGTTATGGAAATTATATGTGGTACAGCCAATCAGAAAGCAGGCTTAGAGGAAGAGATAACATCATATTGTTGATGAACTGAGCCGTACCAACATTCAAGCAAAGATTGTGAACCATGCAAAATTGCTTTAAAAATAACAAGAATTTAAAAATTAAAGCTTCAAAGGTGTTTATGTCTGTTTTAAACTACAAACATTTGACCTGTGATACACTATGCTCTCTAAAGATCTTCCTTCACGTTAAACCTGCCCTGTACTTTACAGTTTGCACCTTAGTGTAAATCTATCACGACTAATAATTGGCTGCTTTTATATGAGCGGTGACTGGAACAAAAATGGAAGACTATGGCTTAGTCTATATGAAGACAATAATAGTCTTTAAAAAGCATAACTTTAACTTCCATTACAAGTGACAGCACTACTTTCACTCTTTTTCTACTGTCATTCAAAAACAGTTTACCTGTGCTGTTGATATAAGTCCCACGTGGACAAATTGTGCAACTGAAGCAACACTTGTGGATTCCAAGTTGTGTTTTCTTGTAGCCTATTTTACATTCTTCAGAACACACTGAAGTTGGTACCTACACAAGAATATTGGGTGTAAAAAGGTCAGAAGAAGATACTGCACTTCCGTACCATTTACTGTAACGGTAAATTACGGGGAAAGTACCAGTCATTAAATATATTCACACAGGTTTTTTGAATTTCTAAAATTGTTTTGTAACATGTAAAAGTATTTGCCTGTTATATCTAGACAGCCATGCAAATCACCTTATGAACACCTACAACTGGTAGCTGCCGTGTGCTTATATCTAGGTAGAAGTCTAAAAAACTAAATTGCTAAAACTTAATTTTATTATTAATCTTTGTGTTGAAAAAACAAATAAAATAACTTATTACTACTACGTACTTGTGCACTTGTATGCCACTGAATTTTGGTGTCGTTGATGAAGAAATGGAATGATGGATGACAAGTATAATAGCCCACTTCCTGCACATCACCACTGGGGCCCCAAAAAACGACTGAGTGGGATCCAAACATGGGGTCACCATTCTCATCAAACTGAATGGTTTGGTTTAAAAGGGTAAAATTTGTCTTCCTCAACTCTGTAAGAACCTGATGTTGGAACACAACAGTAACACTCAGTTCACAATGACTGAGGTTTGGACAAACACAATTTGCTTAACCTAATAATTCTGTCGTTTTTATTATTATTAGGTTTAACTAACTCTGAGATTCCAGTTAGCTTATCACATACTTCATATACACTATCACTGGTTTTACTACGGATAAGAACAATTATTCACTCTTAGATCATTTTCAAAAAGTAAAGTGAGAAATGATCAAATAATTAGAATGCTTACCATATGGGGGTAGACTGTAATACTGTCTTTACATCCATCAGCTCCACATTGTAACATATTGTGTAAGGCATGAGCAATGGAATACACGGCAGAATAAACAGGAAAAGAGAACGATGGATCTGCATCAATGATTTCCTCAGCAGTCAGGCTACTGCAGTTGCAAACCTGATTACAAAACTTCTGTTGCTCTGCATTTTCACAGTGGTTCTTGGCCTTGAAAGAATGAATGAACTCACTAAAACCAGGTATTGACATCTTAGGCTGAGCAACCCCAAGTACAGTGCCAATATTTTTGCTTCCTTGTATCTGGTCTATTATTTTTTTGTTTAGGGACCATGTATCAGTTGCTATCCACACCTTGTTTGTAACATTTTGTCTTTTTACTGACTCCATGAGTTCTTCAACAGTCCATTCAGGTGCAAAAACAATAATGATATTAATGTTTTTTGCATCAATCTGTCTAAACATTAGACTGTAATCTGTATCTTGATCAAGGCCTTTGCTATATGCAAGGCAGATGTCAGTCTCATTAATTGCTTTTAAAAACAAGTCCAGGCCATCTGTTCCATAATCATTATTAACATAAAGAAAAGCAACCCATTTCCAGTTGAATCGCTTGACAATACTAACAATGCCTTTTATGACCTCTTCATTGGGATGCACTGTTCTTAAGAAAGAGGGAAAGGTCTGTTTTCTTGAAAAGATTGAACTGGAAGCTCCATAACTGACCTGTTAAGAGCAACAGAGAAAATGTCATTGTGATCATTAACAATAACCAATCATTTATACTCCTGAAACTTGTATTATTTTAAACATGGAAAACATCATTTCTTGATTTAACTTTTGTAAAGACTATTTTTTAATAAAAAATATTGATCTGGTTTAAAAAATGTCAAAGTACATAAGGGCTCATAGGTTTACCATTGGAATGAGATTCATCATGAACAGTGGGGCTACAGCTCGTGCCTGAGGGCTTGTATAGGTCCCGACCACTGCTATCACTTTGGATAAATTGTGTGGTTCTTCCAGAGGGCGCATAAAGCCATTATCAGAGATTAGGTTTAAAGGTCCTGGGAAACTCACAAAATCTGTGCAGTGGTCAAAGATTTCATAGCCAAGTGACACATTTGGCAGTAGCTTGGTAGAATTGTTGATTTCTTCTACAGAGAATCTCATCATTTGAAACCTTCGATAACTGGACAGAATAAAAGGTGCACTGTGGGCAGATGAAGGACAGTAATAAATTCCGTTGCAATGCTTGTAGTAAATATGTGCAATTTTGGACATCCCTAAATAATTATGATCATCTAAAATAGGATTTCTAGCTAAATGACCATGTCAGCAGTGCTGACTTTAAAAAATAAATATTAATAACACAGCAATTCATTTCACTGGTTTAAGATTTCTATTACCAGTTTAACCAGCGTCAAGTAAACTTTTTCTGTTTTTATTAGTTTTATCACAAGAAAGTACCCAACAGAGTTTAACTAACCTGGAGCAGTCAATGGCTTCTGGTCTTTGATGAAGAAGAGAGTCATTCAGCTGATGAATATTAAAAAGTCCACCTATCAAATAATCTCCTTCCACCCAAAACTCAGATGTTGAAACAGTGTATTGAGCCAAAGCATGTAGAAAACACCCCAGTATACAGTGATAGACAACAATGCTCTTCATTCTCAAAACAAGAAGTATTTACCAGTCTACGGTGAGCCTTAACACTCTGTCTGATGTTATGAGCCGCTGGTAATGCTGGAGCCTCTGAGGAATATCTATCATTGAAGGATTCACAAATCAGTATGCAAAGATCAGCAGCTAAATGGCAACTTTGTCTCATTAATCTGATAATGCTGGACACAACTCAAAAGATAACAATGAATTTCCTTATTTTATAGAGGTGACCAAATATATTCAGATTCCAGTCATATGTGCCATTAACTTAAAAAAGAAAAAAATTACAAAGAAAGAGCTGTACAAAAATACATTTTGATTACGATAAACAGAAATGCACTGGACCTCTCCAACTGTCTTTAGTTGCAAGGCTACCCTTTTCCATGAATACTTATAAAATATGAAGCCAAGATTCAAATGCACTGTTCAAAGGGACACAGCCTCTTTAATAGCATTTGGAGTGAAAAAATTACACTTAAGTTATTAAAATCAAGTTTCTGTTTGTAACTGTAGCACAAGAAAATAACATGCAATTCCATGAAAAACATTTAATTTATCAGATCTGGAACCCAATTTAGCAGTTTTACTTCCATAAACTTCAACTGAAATAGTTTTTCACACTCAAACAGTATGGTGGTGGATGAAAAAAAAATAAATCTTAAAAAAAAAAAATTATATTTTAAAATATATATATTTATATACACACAAACCCAGACAACCCTTTGAAACACAAACTTTTTACAGGAAATTTTTTGATCCCTTACTACAGTGCTGATCAACGTTTAATAATCACAGATTTGCAGCATTTTGAAAAAAAAAAAAAAAAAAGGAAAAAAAGATCAACTGGTTCATAGAAAAGTATGTGATCGCCACCCACTTCATCCATTTCTTTTAATAAAAGCTCTCAATCTCTGTTTTCTTATGTTTCCTCTGAAAAAGAAAGAGAACAACAGTTTGCTTGGAATGACTACATTTACCACAACTCTTAAAAGATTTTACACAGAATGTGAAAGACAACAACAGCCAGTCTACAAATTCCAAATGAGCCTCAGTCTTTGAAACAAAGATTGCTAAATATTTCAAAGAGATGGGGTCATTGAAATAAACTTGCTTGATTGACTGCTCTCAAATAAGCCACATTATGAATTTATCTGGAATACTGGTTATGCACTTTAGGACACATTAGGTTTTGAATAAATACCCACTTAACGGTCTAAAAATCTGAGGTAAAGCAAATTCATTGACTTGCCATTTCATGTTAATTGCTCAGTCACCCAATTTATCTCCCTGGGGTAATTACACCCAAAATGATTTCCATCCCAGTTTCCCAGTAGTTAAACTCTACGAAGGCGGAAAAGTAGAAATAAGTGATTTAAGAATGACTGCAGACTACAGGCAACTACGTTATCTGGGATTAGTGACACTCTCCTTGAATTACAAAATTATACAGGGTAGCTAACAAATCAAATGGACAATCAAAGTTTTTAAACATTGTGCTGGCTGGATGTAATTCATTTTATAGATTAACAGGAAGTTTTTTGTTTTGTTTTTTTTTGTTTTTTTGGGGGGGGGGGGGGGGGGGGGGGGCGGCCTTCATGAAAGAATATTCACGTAAAAAGCAGCCAATTTTTCCAGGTATCTTTATTTAGAACAAAGGACAAGTGCCAGAGATATTTAAGTCAGAGCAGCAGGATATTCTCATCACGAAGATGAAAATTTTTAATTTGAAGACTCTTGCATTTCCATCTGATATCACGTTAACAACTTTATCATATTTTTGTAAATGAGAAATTACATGAATTAAAAGTTAGTGAATTTTAGAGAGGGGGTGTACTGGAATAAACCAGTGGAAACAAAGCATAACAAAACAACAACAAACAAAAAAAAAAAAAATCACTCATTTTACTGCAAATTTCTTTCAGTTTTGATGTCTTTACTGTTACTCTTTAGGGTTAGAAAGGCAAAAGGTAGCACTTAATCCTAACTATTACTGAGTAACTGCAGATCAATCCTTGAAAAACAAAACAAAAAAAAGCCCCCAAAAAGCAAACAAACAGAAAAAAACCCTCATTAGACAAAGGGAGTAGTTTAGATTTTTAGACTAATTTGATCCATGCTGCTCGTATCCTCGTCCAACACTGAGAACACTGTGGATCAAAACTTGTATTTTTCATGTTTTCATGTTACTGTTCAACTGACAAAAAGAAAATACATCTCTAACCCTCATCATTCCCCAATGGCTGTGGCCAATAAATTTTAAATGCAACAAAGAGGAAGGGAGAGTGGGAGTTTTTTTAACTAGCAAAAGCTTTCCCTGTGTCTTCCTTGCCTTTGTATGTCCTCTTCCCATGTGTGAAGGGTAGGTATCTGTACTTGACCATATGCTAGAAAAGACAAGGAAGTAAAAAGGAGAGTTAGCAACACTTACTTTAAGGCTTGTGCATACACTTTTAGTGACTTAGCATATTTTACAACACATTCAGAATCACAATATAAACTGCACTGCAGATAACAACAATGACACCCTTTTCATACAATAAAGGTCCTTCAATAAAATATAAGGTTAAACCTGTGGCTCTGTCTAACCCAAAAGCAATTTGTGGACTGCAATGTTTTTATTGCACTGTAGGCACTTTCAGACCAAACTGTCATAGGGACACTGGGCAACTCACTCTTGAACAACATATCTTCAGGAACAGTAAGATTCTAACAGTAAGACTCTAACAGTAAGATTTAGTTATGCAACAGCAGGGAAGCAGTTGGTGTAGGACTATTGTTCAATATTGTTAACTGAGTTCAAAGAACTGTAATAGTCCTGTCCTTGCTTGCTGTATGTATATAAAAAAAAAATGCAAGTAACCTTGGGGTGTGTGAAATGATTGTTTACAATGGCTACTCCTCTGAGATTAAAAAAACAAACAAAATCCAGCTATGTAGGCTCTAACACAATGACTTAATTGATTTATGACATAGTATGATATCATATCTTGATATAGTATCTTTATTACTAGGTGATTTTTTTTTTAATTAAATACAATTATACTCTAAGATAAATACTAAACAGACAAAAATGAGTTGTGCTTTAGGCATCATTACCTTCTAATTAATGAGTTCCAGTGACTTTGGCTTCTCAGTTAGACATACTTATTGTCACAATATGTTTCAAAATACATCATGATGTCACTGGTCGGAATACTTAACTCAAGGTTTCAAATAGGGACTATGGATGATGAAAACATTCCTCCAGACCCAAAGCACCCTATTACTGTTAATCTAATGCAGCTATGATCAATATGTACTAAGCAAAGAGATGTATGTTTGTACTTACTTTAATCTGCCTCTTCATGGTGATGCAAAAGAGCATGATGAAGTACATTACAAGTATAGGCCAGAATACTGGCACATTGAAGGCATCAAAAAATGTGCAAATCATGGCGATGACGATGCCTTTTGTCGCTGAATGCCTGAAAAGAAAAGTAAACACACAGTCAGAGTCAAAGTGTTATCTTAAGCAACAAGAACAAGGAGTCCATGTACAGCCGTGTACAGAAGAACAAGATTATGTAAGTTATAAAGAGAAAGAGAATGTCTGCATATAGAGTAGACAGAGCGCTAAAACTTTTATCTGGTTAGGCTTTTGCATTTTAAAATGTTTCGTTTGAAACTAGACCGCAGGCTTGAGATTCTTTTAAGAGTAAAACAGAGTGAGACCTTTCTAATAAATAGGTCCAACACAGACTCTCTTGAGAACTGACCAGCTACATGTACTTTAATTTTATTCCACAGTATCTAAGATAATTTGTACTGATGTATTTGTTTGTTTTCTGCCTAAATCTTTTACACAGTACTAAATCACTAGGTACGGTTGGAGATTAACAAAGAGAAGGTAGTGGAAAATGCAACAAAGTGTAGTCTGACACAAATTTAAGTAGAAATCAGAAAGATGTTCTTAGCAAGACGTAATAAAATATAAGACTTAAAATCTTTAGTTTAGTCAGCAACCCTCCAAACAACAAATGAACAAATAATTTAATCCTGTAATTGTTATATCCCAATATCCACTTAACATGGGTAAGCATGTTACATTGAAAGTCAAATTGTTTTTAATCAAGCAGATAAACATGCAAAGGGAACAAAGATGATATTTTCATGCATCAGGTACATATCTGATATAAAGAAAAAGATATCAAGCAAATGTGTGTTTTCCCCCCTTTCTTCTTTAGTATATAAGAGAACACAGTATTTGTAAATGCAAATAAGATTCAAGGCCTAACACATAATTTGAAATTGGTACAGCACAGAATGGCAGAAATCGATGCTAAGTTAAGCTACCAGCAGGTGGTGAGTAAAATTTATTGCTGCTGTGAAAATAAATTAAGTTGTGGTTTTAAAAATCTGAAGAAAATGTTTGTATTTAAACTATTTTTGGAAGTCAAGGTTACAGACACAATCTTTATGTCAATGAAGTAGAAATTAATTTGAGACAATGAGGTCAAATCAAAATAAACAAAAATGACTCAAACTCTGTGTCTTTAGTTTCACCCTAAAATGCTACACCCATTTCTAAAGGAGCTTTGCTTAATATAATCTTTCAGCACACAGGTTGTTCTAAAGAAAATAATTTGCAATTTCCCTGGGTGACCATGTTGAACTCTCACCAGAATTTGAATTCAGGCAACCTCCTGATGAAAGGGCGGAACTCCTCGTTCTGCTTGGTGGGAAGGGATGGGCCCTCATCTGTAGATAATATAGGTTACTAGTTGAGTTATCCCATAACAGCAACAAGAACATCAACAACAACAACGTACACTTTAGAAATAGGACAATTTCAGTTACATACAGTAAAAATGGCTAATTCATATATTTTTTGGGAACAGTCACAACTGTACACATTCCATTCAAGGAGGTCACTTGCTCATAAACAGAGTGCTACTATAAAACCACATTTGGCTGCTCCACGCCAACTGTGCATGGTATAAAATATAAATAGTAGGAGAGCAAGAATAAATAACAGACGACAGGAATATATGCAAAACAGAAGGAAGACACACAATAGAAAGGCACGGATGAGAGAACATTTTGCAAAGTGCCTAAGAGTAGTAGTAATAGATGGCACAAAGGAAGAAACTGTTTGTGGGACTTTGTTGTCTACTGAGATGCAGTGCCCTTTCTGTATCTATATGGACTCAAGCATTTCAGTTTTGAGATACGTACTTGTAAATATGCAAGTGTACAGTAATAGTCTATTGTTCCAGTAACTATTTTAAAATCTTTCATAATAAATTGAAAGTTATATTAGAAAATTCTCAGAAAAAAAAAACCCATATTGGGCAATTGCTGGCTTAGACTTTTGATTAGATGCAAGTACTAAGGTCTAAATGAACAGTTTAGTAATACTCCATGAGGTAGCCTACTTCCATGTTCACATCACAAACACTACTTTAATGAGACCGAGTTGACTAACCTTCTTCAAGCAGTGAGGGATCCACTTTTGGCGACAGAAAAGCAATGAACAGGTTGAGATGGTAGATTCCCAAAGCATATGTTACTATATACCAACCCTGAAAAGGAGCATCAGAAAATAACCTTATTAAAGGACATCTTTGCTAGAGTCAGTCAAGACACATCAGTCAAGACATATAAGAACTTTATGATATAAACACCTAACGAATAGAGCAATATCCCAGTCAAAACAAGACAATAAAGGCAGAGAGATTTACTATGAAATGCATTATTTTACTTTTAATGAATAATAGCAAAATGAAATAACCTTGATCTGAAAGTAAGATACAATTGGTTAAAAACTACTAGAGGTGAATGAGGATTTCAAACCCTCTTTATAAAGAGTTGGCATTTTAAACTTGATAAAGATAGTATTTATTATAGGCCAAGCAAAAAATTTAAGTATTTAGAATTCCTCATTAACATTTTTAACTTGGCTGACTAATTGCAAATAAATCTGAAAAACACACAGAAATACACAATTACCTGTAGTAGATACACTCTGATCATGTAGACAAGAGTAAGTAGTAGAGTTCCTGCCCACCGCATTGCATAGAATGGTGTTGACTTGTCTAGCCATGACTGATAGACCTGTGACAAAAAGAAACCAGAATAAACATTGCAGAGGTGCTGAAAAACATGAAGTTCATATTTATCTGTTGTGAACATCAGTTCTGACGTACTTATATTTGCAAGTCAGTTTTAAAAATGTCTCTACTGAGATTTGGCTCAATGAATGCTAATGTTTAAAATGGTAAGTCTTTGTTTAATGACTTGGTTCAAAAAGGCATTTTAAAAAGACAGAATTTTCACAATCGGTGTATCCCTAAATTTAAACCTATTTAAAAGAATATGATATTCTTGATCTCACACATTACCTGTCCAACTCGTGTGAAAAAGGCAGCCACAACAGAAGTTTTCCCATGGATTGACTCCCCAGCACTGTCCCCTTCTGACATTCTTATTGGAAGGACAAAAAGATTTTGATTAGTGGCGTATGAACTTAATCTACTTTAATAAGAGTACTGCACAATACTCTTATTCAGCATGACCATGTCTACCAACGGCCCCAGTTGAAGATACAAAATGGAGGTGATAAATTGACAAATGACAAACTCTTCTGTGCCCATTTTGTCTTAAAGGATTTGGAAATAAATACCCAGTAAAACGAAAATTTGTGAACGATTTTACCAAGAACTGCACATTTTGGAACACACGTTTCGTTTCAGTTTGTGTAATATATACTCTGTAAACTGTGATACAAGTAAATACAATAGACATAGGCTGTCCGGAAAGACCTGTATCTGCGAGGTGCATATGTCCAGAAGAGGGGTTAATCAGAGTGATCAGATAACTATCAAGGCGCAAATAGTCAAGGTGACAAAATCTTTGTAATTTTCTTTAAATAAACAATTTAAATATGTATCTCTGTAAATTAAATCTAACCCTAGGTCCTTTAATAGAATTTTAATTGATTAGCTAATCATAAATATTCTCGGTGCGCTTGTCGGTTACTCACCAAAACAACATTTATATCCACTGTAGCCTAGGTTGATTGCTTAGATAACTACGCATTACGCGTTAGGACATTTAATGATTTGCTATTTTTATTTTAATGGGGAAAAGAACAGGACCGTGACGAGCTGTGGTTGTGCCTGGTTAGCATTAGCTGCATAACTAGCTCACAGCTTAAGGAAGGCAGGATAACATCTAGGAAGCAATATCTACCAAAATAGGCTCATTTGCAAAATGGAAAATAACTACGATGTGCACTACAACTTCAATAAGTTGTACTAGAGGTATTACTTTATCTTATATTATTTTAAATTCTTCGCGTTAGCTTAGAAATTAGCCCCGAAAGCGGTCCTAGCCGTCGAAACGTACACTACCTTTGGCCCCAGTTAACGTTTGTATGGGTGATGTAGTTTTGTTCAGCTTCATTTGACCCCCTTCAGCCGTTAGAATGAAAGTATTAGACTACATTTCCCACAACTCCAATTGGGCACATGTAAAAGTATGTAAAAAATAATTTGTAGTTTATTATTGACTACTCCTAGATTGCAAGAATTGGTTTGTGTTCACATTTAAACTACAACACCCAGCAAGGGCTTCACAAAATTGACAACTCACTTCCGGTGCTACGTTGCCAACAGTTTCACAGCTAGCTAGCACAGTTAAAATATAACCATTCTATACTAAACACCTCCATATTCAGTGAATGATGCAATCACAATCAATGTTGATTCTTCGATTCAATACCTCTTTGTGTCTCTCAGCTGTATTAGCAGTTACAGCGAAAATTGTCAATGGCAGTTCTTTCTTACCTGATACGGCCGCTGTGACACTACCCGGCTCTACCTAGCTAGCTAAACTAGCCACTTCTCGTGTAAACTGCTGTGTACACGTCAATACTTCCGCGAGGATACCACAGGCTGAGTAGCAGAAATCCGACCACCTCGATTCGCTATGACTCTTCAGACCTCAACGATCACAAACGAACCGATTTCTCGGTTCAAATAATAAAAAGTCAGCGCAGCATCAGAATGTTTCCTCTGGTTGGCCTGTTTCCTTAAACATTCAGTACTATTTCCGACCACTGGGTTGAAAACCTTGTCACTTTGAAAAAAGAGACCGCAGAGGCAGACGTTTTAACCAATTTAATTCGTGATTTTAACAACAGCAGAAACGAATGAACGCTCATGAATAAAAACACACCAGTAAACAATTTTTTTTTCTTTTGAAAAAAAAAACAAAACAGAACAAGAAACGGAGAAATTCTTTTATTTACACTGTGGTGTTAATACTGAAACACCTAAATGATTTAATCGCATTAAAGTGCTCTCTCTCTGACCATTTGTAATAATGAGATGAAAAACGACGAAAATTGTCTTTCCAAGAATGGGCCTTAGAAAGGGAGACAAAACCCTTCGCCCTGGTACAAGTAAAGGTCAAGCAAATATAACACAATAAGAGAACCATTCAGCTTCATGATGGCAATCCAGAAATTAAAGTGGAATGTTATTAAATACCTACAAACAAGTGCCATGAAGATTAGCTACAGAGTAGGCTATAATGAATTTATGAGTACCTTGCCCTGCAAGGTTTTCAAAATACAAATACAAGGACAAAAATGCTGCTCATTATCTAGTTTTCTTGATGTACAGGGATAGCACAATATCCATTCACAAATCTAATCAAATCCCTGGTATTAAGATATAATACTGAGTATGCTTTTTTTGTTTGTTTGATTGTCTCCTATCTGTGTTGCAGTGTGTTACTATAAAATAATGAGCGGCATATTTTCTAGAACGTAATAAAAGTATTAGGCAATACCTAATTTTTAACAATAAGTGTCAGCGTACAACTACTAACACCAAAGCACTTTTTTTTTTTTTTTGCACATAAACGATACCACCACACCGAACCACATTACGGTCATCACGTTATCATACCCACTGAAAATACACAATTGTGTTCCCATAGTTATGGATTCGATTTACCCAGTTCTAGTCATTTGGTTCAAACAGCAGATACATCATGTTGACTCTATTATTTCCAACAACATCTACTCCAAAACATTTACATGATAAAGTATATACATTTGTACAAGTGAAGGACAACTTAAAGAAAAAAAAAAGTCAGATGAGAACCTATTTTTGGCATCTAAACATAAAATGCAGTGGTGATTTACCTCTTTTGACATTTATGTTACTGTGAACAATGTCACATATGCTGTAAAAGAAAAATGTGTTATTACTTATTGCACAGTGCACCCCCAAAAAAATTGCTTTTGCACTTATCAGCGTTCCAAAAAGCAAAGTCCAGATCATGTGTGTTCAGCATTGCTTTGACAATTATATTGTTACAATGCATTTTGCTTTGAAGACTGAAGACGTAAACTTTGTTATGTTATCTTCAAATATTAGATGGAACAACAGTTCAAGCACAAACTTCTGGCTGCACATGAAAGTGCATGAGCACACTGAAAATATCTCAGAATCAAAATTGATCATCAAAATATGACAAGAGCAGCTAAACACATATTTAACAACCCTAGTCACGTAGTTACACTGCAGTAAGCTGATGCTGACAATAACTTCTGGGAAAGAAGATCCAAGATTTTATTCAGTCTCAGTGAATGTCACTTTCCATGAATTCCTCCTTGATGGAGTGCTTGCTCCGTGACACCTTGCAGTCAGGCATGTCAAAACCAAAGTCAGCCCACTCATCAGCAGCCGTCATGCCTGATGTCCCAACAACGCTGGACCTGTTGGGGATAGTGATGGTGTGGCGGACGCGAAAGTGCACAGCTTCCATGACCCGCTGGCGTTGCAGTTCCCCACCTGCAGCCCCAATGGCCGCCATTGCGGAGGCAGTCATGTTGCTGCTAGAGCGAAGTAGCTGCTGCCCATGATAGTCATGATGATGAGAAGAAGCAGGCAGCTGCAGGGGAGCGCCTTGTTTCATGTCCTGCAGACCTCGCCAGATGATGAGGCGGGACTGTTCTGGTATCTTTAGCGCACCCAAATCCTAGTGAGGGCACACAGACATTGGAGGAGTTCAAGAGTGTAGCAAAAAAGCAAACACAAAGCAATAAGAGTGTGTCTTTACGTGTTTGCTTGAAAATGCAAAAGGAAGTCAGGAAGTATTAAGCCTGCTTAATAAGGTAATTCTTTGCATCATCACTAGTGGTCAGTAATTATCTGGGATTTGTTTGTACCTTGTTGCTTTACTTTTCTGTTTTGTGTCTCTTATTGCAGTTTTTTTTTTGTTGCCATTTTTACCTTTTCTTCTCTTTCTTTTATTTGTTTTAATAATTACATGTAACATTTCTTATTATGTCTATTATTTCTACTGCTTGTAGATTGTATGTGCAGGAACAAACTGGTTACCTCCATGGAGAGAGTTTGGAGATGGTAGATAGACTGGAGGCCTTGGGAAGTGAAGTACTCAATGAAGTTCTGACAGCCCAGACTGGTGAGAAAGCTGTATGGGGAGAAAAGAAGGCCTGCTTAGACCAGAGATACAACCTAAAACTGGGACTTAAACAAAAACATTACTCCTGAGAAAAGCTGAAAGAGAAAAACAAGTATTTTCTGGATTTACTGTAGTAATATCTATAGGGGGACAAGTCCCTATAGCTTATTCTAAGTAAAATAAGAGGGAGATTTAGGGCACAGATCTAAACTAAAGGATACAGAAACTATACATCTGAAGAACTGTAGTGAAATTAAAACCATAAACATACATTTATACAATATTAATGATTCATAAGGCCATTATTGCTTTGATGAAGAAGCTTTATTATAAATACATGAATGTTAACGTTTTGGTAACATACAAAGTAACTGGAAAAAGAAGCTAGCTGTACAATTTAACGGTTTAATTAACATAATAGTCTGCAAAAACAAAACGACAAATCCTGCTGTATCAAAAATGCTAAAATTGCAAGAGCAAGTCATATGACTGCAAAATGGACAAAATAGCTTACAAAAGTAAAATTAATTAAAAAGAAAAAAGAAAAAATATAGTTTAAAATTAAATAGAAATTAAACATTTCTTTTGAAGAAAAAAATCTGCTGCATTGCATTGCATTGCAAAGAATGGCTGTTTACACAGTGTCAGTGTGAAGGAATTTAGAACTAGGTAAGACACACAGTTTCTGCTTTTCATGTGCAGGTAACAAATCCATAGCAGAGGTTTTACAAGTCTTGAGAGGTTATGCTGTATTATTTAATGAGAGCTGATAAACATGTGATTTAAACACTTATATGCATCTAGCAGAAACCTGAAATAATAAATCCAGCCAGCTGAAAGCATTGGTGTTTTTCTTTTTTTTTCTTTTTCTTTTTCTTTTTTTTTTCTCTTTTTGCTGTGTTCTGGTTTTCATTTTTTTCTGCACGGAACAGGAACATTTTAATATTAAAGGGGCTAAAACTGAAAAAAACAACAACCCCCAAAACAAAAAATGTTCTTTTCACTTTTATTTTAAATATTACTGACTTGACCTTTCTACTTATCGTTCTTTTCCACTTTAACTGTGCCATGTATACACATTTTTTCCATGTTACCAAGTCTTCAGTGGGCTTTCACTATGGCACTCTCAAAGGGTGTTTACAGATCTGTATTGTTATTGCAAGCTTTTACAAAACAGCCACAACATTATGTTTAAAAAAAACAAAACAAAACAAAAAAACAGCTCAATCTTGTCACATTTTGTGGCAAAATAGAACGTTTCCAAAACACTGTTTGACATAATACTATGTAAACATGGCCAAGTAAAGTAAAGTATTCTTATGCCACTAGTTTACATTTAACCAGACAAGTGCATCTGATTGTCAAGAGGCCTTTTTTTTTATTTATTTATTTTTTACAGGTGAGTAAAGGAGGAGTGTCATTGGAGGGTGAGGTACCTGACAAGGCTGGGGTCAGGGTTATACGGAGGGGGCGGGCTGCAGTGAGAAGCAGACACTATATTCTGACTGTTGTGGCCACCGTTCATTTCTCCATTTGCCTGCATGTGGTTGCTGTTGAGCATGTTTGGATCTGTAGGAAAGGGACGGGTGATCAATAAAACTAACAGCAGCAACCTTGGATAAAGTACTGTAACAGTTTTGGAAGTAATGTCTTGAAACGAAATCACACACATAGATAATCACCCATATGAGCCATGGAAGAGGGGGCAGTGTGGTGTTGCTGGGGCTGCTGTCCTGCGAGCTGGTTGACTGAGGGTGGCTTGCTGAGGCCTCCGTGGGAATGCAGCTTGTTCATGTTGGACAGTGGAGAATAGGAGGAGGGTGATGCCACGTGGCTCCTAACGGAAAAAGACGAATGTTGCAGAGATTAGAGAAAGAGTTTGTCTCAGTGTTACTGAGCATGACAGACACTTTACAGTTTGATGAAATACAGAAGACTCAATGTGTTTTGGAATTTTGCACTGTGTTGATGTTGTTCCTACATCATCATAACAATGTCACAACCAAACCACAATCAGTAGCCTAAATTTGGCTGAATGACGTAATTAAGTAATGCACTGCATTACTTTAAAGAAAAAGTAACAAGTAGTGTGTAATATATTACTTTTATTGAGTGTTGCTCAGTTGCAACATTAAACCTGGAATGACAATATTATGGTCATGCAGGAACAACAGCAAAACGGGCAAATCCGATGCACGTTCCTAATAAAATAAAAAACACAACTTTTATATGTAGAGCCAAATGAGTGTGTGTGCATTGAAGTGACTCACGGTCTCTGCAGCAGCTGCTGCTGTGCTTGTTGTCTGTAGGAGTCCACCAGCTGCTGTGGCACGAGCTCCACCAGCTCCAAGCTGTCTTTAATCTTCATCAGCAACTCAAAGTTCTCACGACCACGAACCTACACACAAACATGACACAACCGTTATCCTAAGCCATCAATGACTGCTGAATCAGTCCATCCAATAAAAATAGTGCTTTTGTTCCAACAATTTAATAAATTAGCAAAAAACTCACAAACTGTGAGTCTGACAGTTAGAAAGCTAATAGATGAATCTAAATTTTCTTATTATACATGTGTGAAAGCTCTTACAGGAATATAGTAAACCTCCTCTTCTCCATGCCGCCTCTTCCTCATGTTAATGTTTGGACTGGGAATGTTTGTTGGACTCTGTTTAAAATCTGCAGATAAGAGAAACAGAAGCATAATTAAGCAGATTTATACCACTGTTTTAGACAGCAAACAACCAAGCATGATGTACAACAACAATGATGCCGTTTCACATGAAGCTGATGTGCTGCACATAATTATTGCTAATTTCATTTATACAGAGGGGTATGAATATTGCTAATTTCAAGTCCTTGTTCCTAGTTGGGTTTTTTAGAACCACAATACACAATATAAAATTTTACAGTCTTCCATTACATGAAACTGTAGCACACTTTAGACCTGAAACTACAATAATACACATAAGAATGTACACCAGTTAGAATATGATTCTACAAATATGAATAGTTATGAAATTATATGGCAAAGTATAGTATCAATTCAATTGGGTGTAAAAGATTTAATATCTGGGATTTCAGCTGTTAGTGTGTTGATCTTTATGGAGACTACTTATTGTCCAAATTTAGATCTTGGACATTCACCATGCTCCTCTGGGCTAGACTGTTTATATATTTGAAAACTAAATTAGGAAAACACAAGTGAATGAAACTTTAAAAGCTAAAATTATTGTATCTTTAACTGTTATAATTTAAAACAAACTTTTTCCCCATGAAGTCTTATTTCAACTCACTGCGCTTGTTAGCACTTCCATTTTTGGCCACACTCTCATTCAGGGCCTGCTGTTCCCTGAAGTGGTCCTCATCAGCTTTGCGGTCTCTGCCCGGACATGCACATATCCGACCTTCAAATGACCTTCTGCCCAACACTTGACCGCTGCAGAGATTATATAGAAGAAGAAAATGTACTAATTGCAGCATGTTTTAAAAAAGTGATGAAATGTCAAACCAAATATCTCTGTTTGTGTATGAAATATGAATTGTTGCCTTACTCCCTGGTTTCCAAAGTGATGATAATGAGGATAGGTCTCCTGTTCATGCCGCCCACACAGCTGCTGTTGCACATAAAATTATATAGGATGGTGGTAAACTCAGTCCCTACCTGTAACACAGAGCAACAAGGTTTTAGATTTTACTTTGCTTCCATTAGTGTATAAGTACTTATATCACCATAATATAATGGTGAGAAGTGTAACTGTAACTGTACACCATTTTAGGTCTCGGTATTTAAAAAAGCTCATTTCTTTTCATCGCTCAAGTAATTTTTTTTCAAAAACACCAATTCACCACCAGAGGGAGGTGTTGTAGCGCACGTTGATGTGATGAGAGACAAATGTACTTTATATTAACTTTTTCATGACAGACATGATGAGTCTTGTGCTTGCGTGGACATGTCTGGCATCTTTATTTATAGATGAGCCTCGTATTGAAATTCTTAACTGTAGCTGACTGTTTCTTTGACGTGTTCATCATATGTCTCGTCTTTTCTCTTGGCTTAATGTCCAAAAACAAAAGAAATATCTGCAAAATGCCCATTTTACAAACAACTAAATTTTATCAGAGGCTTTTTCTGTGTATCTTTAAATACTTGATACAATGCATATGTATATCTCTGCTGTTATGACCCGCTGCAGGTCAAGTACACTACCACCAACCTGTGGAGCCTCATACGGGACGATGACACTCTGCCTGCCAGTAACAGGATCATCCACATACTGGCAGAGGTTATTTCCCTCCACTCTGATCAGGTGACTGGCCGGAGCTGCTTGACCTGAGGAGATAAACATGAGAGAGAGTTGGTTTATTTAAACTTGGCAGATACCAGGTACAGTTTATTGTGTAGTATAATGTCCAGAAAACTGTTGTTCTTAATGATGCTTGTGGTTGTTAAGTGAACTGCATTTAACGTTCTGCTGCTCCCTGTTACTTGCATTTTACATGCTCATTCTGCAGTCCCCCATGCAAGCAAGAATTAGCCAAACACTAATGAGACATATAAAAAGTATAAAATATGTCAGCATAATTACTTATGTTCAAAAGAAGAGATTAGCAGATTGTACCATCATTGAAGTCTCGTCCTAGTTCGTGGTTGGGGCATCGTTTGACCACTTCAGTCACGTGCTCCGCCTTCTTATAGATGGGCATGGCTCTGATGATGCTGCCATGCGGAGGAGAGGAGGATAGCTTGATCTGGATTGGACAGGTTTTGGCAATCTGACAGTAGAGCTTCTTCAGCAAGGGAGAGTACTGGGTAGAGAAAGAACACACGCGGTCAAGTTTCAAATCAGTGGTCTGAACTTATAAATGGGAATTTAATGTGCTTGTGAAAAAAGCAAAAACAAATCAATCAAAAGGTCATGGCCGATGAGGCGTTGCAGTCTTGCTCCAGTGACTTTCGTCTCATGCTCTCAAGCATAGTTATATATAAACGTAATAAGAGAACACATTACACTACTAGTGACATAATTACAAAAATAATCTTTCAGGAGGTGGGACTGTTGTCTCAAAATTAAATAACCTACAATTAAGTCACCTATCAGCAGACAAAAAAATAAGTCTCTAAGAGACAGAAGACAAGGTGGACAGATAAAGAGCTGCGTAATATGATAATAAAAAAGTTTGGTGTAAAAGCAGCACACTATAATTACCACATAAAACCATGAATGAGAGCAAATGTTGTCAAATAAAGAGCAGAGGAGTAT
Source organism: Astatotilapia calliptera (assembly GCF_964374335.1). NCBI lineage: Eukaryota > Metazoa > Chordata > Actinopteri > Cichliformes > Cichlidae > Astatotilapia > Astatotilapia calliptera. The sequence goes on from NC_137441.1 coordinate 30,932,182, forward strand.
GAATGGAAGAGAGAAACACATCAGCCAGTCAGCAATAAATTTTCATTTGTGTTATAAAGGTAAATGTTGTGTAGCATGAATACATGATAATTACCCAGAAGACTTAGTTTGTGGGTAGTAATGTGAGATACTGCAAGTGATAGAGAAAAAGCGTAACTGTACACCTTCTCTCTGGACAATAGTATGAAAAATACAGTTTCTTACAGGAAGCGTAGCAGTCATCTAGTTAAAGTGAAATAAAAATATGCTGATCTGTGCACAACCAGTCTTCACTAATTCCTCAGTTTACAAGTATTTCCACATGCACATACATGCGCTTTCGCATGAATGTGCATGTGGAAATGCCATTACACATGCACCCAAAGACATCACAAGGAATGAAATGGCCTAAACATGCCCCAACACAATCACAAAATCTTAAAAATCTCTCCTGTTGTGATCAAACTACGACCTTCCAGGAAAAAAAATAGAAAGTCTGTTCTTTCCTGTGTAGACTTGCTAAAGTGAGCTTAAAATGCAAATGCGTACCGTATGGGAGAACTACAGCACTCGCAGGTCAACATTTGTGTTGCTGCATAAGAAAAAAACAAAGAGTCCACGTGAAGTTGTCTCTTTGCATTTTCTAGATTATAGAAAGCAAAAAGAAATAGAAACACAGAGAGAAGAAATAATAGAGAGAGACTCATGGAACACGGCAGGTTACATGATAAGTATAGGACAGTGTGTTGGCAATTCTAAAAACAAACAAACAAGAATTATTTGTGATAGTAAAGAAAGAAATTTATTAGACAAAAGTGAAGAATTTCATTCTCAGGTTATCTGACTCTCAGGATTCACGTATCTCTGCATTACAGAGGCCAACAATAAAAAGGAAAGGCCACATGAACGTGTTTGTGAGTTGGTTCAGTTGTAACTGATAGACAGCGGCTATCACGACCACACTATTCCTTTTCCCTTCTTTTTTGTTTATTTTTTGCCCTTTATTACTTTTTAAAATTTCATTTTTACACACACAGACATATTTCTTTGTGTGTAAATGTAGCTGTATTGGTGTCAGAAGTGCAGTGCTATTAAAAGAACTGCAGTATCTGATGCAGGAAAAGATGAGTGATGGACAAGTTGGGCTTTGTTTCAAAACACAAAAAAGGCACAGAGAGTAGAGAGGAAGAGGAAGAGAAGGAGAACAAATATGCCAAACTTGGATTAGTTGCTTTGTCACTGAGTTGGAATAAAAAAAAATTTTGGTGACTGAGAAAAGGAAATTAAGAATGGACAGAGGGGTAAAAGAATAAATTGTAAGAATACAATTTATTAATTTAAAAACGGAACGAAGCAATCTCTTTATACACGTCTGTCTGTTTATGCTTTTCTTGCAAGAAAAGGAGAAATTTGGCACGTATCCTGCTGGAAATCAAAAGAAGTGTAGTGTTGTGTTTAAAGTTGTTCGGATAAATAGTGGTCTCATTTTTTTTCATTTAAAGTTTCCTAAATGAAACTTTTAGGTAACTTGAAAATTAAGTAAAAGCTTCACCAATTTAGTGAAAACTGTTTTTTGATCGACTGCTTTTGTGATAAATTGTTAACTCTTATAATATTCTTTCTGACTTTCAGATGGACAAGTTTTGCGAACAGTGCTTTTAGCCACTGCCAAAACATTGTTTTAATGTACATGTTGTATTTCCTTTGGTCAGTGTGTCATTTTGAGAGTTTGTGATTTACTGCAGTAAAAGTGTATTAGATCTGTATTAGAAGCTCACATGTTTGTCTTGGTCAGAAACATACATAAATCCACACCAAAAGACTCTTGTCTGATCAAGTTTAGAAAATTATGCCATAATGGTAGGGACAGGAATTTTATTGCCATCTGTCCATCCATCTATTCATCCATCCATCCATTCATCTATTCATCTTTGCTTCTACACGGTGGACCAATGGAGACAGGCCCTGACAGGTTCCTTGAGAAGAGGTGTTAATTGCCAAACTGTCATCCATACTCACAGGCAGCAGCTTGCCCGCTGTAAATTTTCGTAACAAATATCAGATTTATTTATGTACATTCATACACACACAGACACAGTGAGCTGATATACAGTACCATATAAGCTGACTTTTCATACACTGTAATCATCGTGTATTGGAAGTAAATTAGTATAGGAAACCTAAAAGTCACCCATGTTAAAAGATCTAATGAACCATAATGAATTATAATCTTACAATATAGTAATCTTTTTTGTCTAATCCAAAAAGTAAAGCTTAGGCTATGAGGGAACCATAAGAGCCTATTAAAAAAACATTTAAATAAATAAAACATAAATAAGATAAAGCCATTCGACTTTAGTGATTTTCAAGTAGCTACATGGAGTCTTACGGTTAACTCCTTTAGAGTATTAACATAAACACTGTGTTTCACAGAGTATTATGGGACACACAGCATGACCTAATGCTTAAAATATTAGCTTTCTCTGTGGCGCTTAGCTGTTATCAATTCAAAGTCCAGAACATCAACAAGAGCCCCTGTTCTATAGTGAAATTAGTTAAGATATTAGCTGATTAGGCTGATTTCTTTAAACACTGTATACTACAAAAGCACTTGTTTTACAGCACAAAACGATCAGTCCTCCAACTAGGAGCACATTTATTTCCCCTGTGAAATGTCATGCGTCCCAAATGTGTGAATTCTCTTTCTCATCAACTCTGGTTTCCCACATTTGATGCTTGGCAGGAAAACCAATGGTGATGTGGCTTTGGATGATGCATCAGGAAAGGAAGGGAGGGATGCATTGTGCAGAACATGTTGGGACGTGTGTCCTAACGGAGAGAGGCTAATAGCTGGGAAGAGCAGCTTCTGACAAGCCGCTGTGTAGTGCATGCTCGAGCCTGCATCCTGAGTGTATCACACCCCTTCCTACTACTGCCACATACTGTACACACACAGACAGACACACAAACACTCATGCATGTGCATATACACTTACACACAAACTAAAGTCTGATTGTATGGAAAGGGGTCTTATTATATGACAATACTAAGGTGTTAGATCTTATTTCTAGCCATGGTGATGCTTGCCTGCATCCAAGCAGAAGAATCATCTTCAAGGGGCAGGAGAGTGGCAGAGTTTCAGAGCTATTATCACTAATGGATGCTGTCTTGACTAGACGTGGGTGGGGGTGGGGGGGTTGATTGCCAGAGCAGCTTAACATGGGTTTGGATGGACTAACTCTATGTGGAAATACTTTGATAGATGAGAAAACCAGGATTGTGTCTCCTCCTCTGTGTTCACCTGACTTCTCGTCTCTTTTCCTTTGAAAGGTACCAGAGTTGGACTAATCTAATGACAAGTTCTATATACCACAACCGAATGCTTTGTCAGTCACTAATGATGTCAAGTCAAGTTTATTTATTCTGTGCCAAGTCACAACAATAGTCACTTCGAGGCAAAGACCTTACAGTATTAAGGAGAAACCCCCAGTAATCAGATAATCCCTACTATGAAAAATAATGGCAGCAATTCTGATTAAACTGATAACGTGGAATGTGAGACGAAGGGATTTAATGAAAAATGCTCAATGGAATAAGTAGATATCTTCCCTTGAGAGGAAAAGGCAGAGGGGCATGAAGAAGGGCAGCTAGGAAGCTGCTCGTATTGAATATGCCCCTATGCCATTTGGTATTCCACATTGCCTGAGGCCACAAGGAATACACATGAAACTCCTGTTTTCTACATTCAGACAAGGTGACTCAGTCTTATAGTCATCCCTTTTTTCCAAACAAGTTCAAACTTGGGTCTTTTACTGAATTTCGCATAAATACGCACACCCATATTTGCATCCACATTTCAGACACACATAAATCCTCATGCAATCTTTTGGGTAATCCCCTACCATTAGTAGAAATGTAGTCATCCTGAGAGGCTTGACTGGAATGCCTTTTCTTTCTGATTATTGTTTTATTTACTTCACTTTCAGTAAAATTATTTACTTCACTTTCAGTAAAATGTAAATATGTTGTCATTTTATTGGGAAAGAGTTTATGTCTATATTCCAGGATGTTTTACCTCAAACGGCTGCATATTCTGTAGGTATTACATGTGGTGAACTTCTTTTTTAACTATCTGTAACACTTCCTTTAAAGAAATCAATGCTTTATACAGTAGAAAATCATATATTATCATACTCCGTCATTTCACAGATTAAACATTTTCTTTTTTCCATAGCTATATAATAACACTTATAATTTGCCGGTCTTATAATCAGGCATTCAAGATAAAACAAAGCATTACAGTAAACTCCACCAAAGCTATGAGCAATCACCTAGTCTCTCTTTTTGTTCTAATCCCTCCTGTTTAATGGCAGCAGAGGCATCTGAATAATCACAGGTTTCCTCACAATCCTTTTCTGCTGCCTCATCATTTGTATCTTAAGTCGTGTGCCAGTCAAACACTCCTTTGTTTCTCCTCTTATAGCGCAGAGAGACACACACACACACACACACACGCACGCAAGACGCTATAACTTAAATTGTTAGGCAGTTTAAAAAATATATTTCTCTTCTGTTCTGTTAAAATTGTAGCAAAATACAGTTTTCAAAAACTATTAAGAGTTTTGCTGTAAAAACAAGAGGTCTGTTGGCAGGCTTTTATTGATTTTTTAATTAAAAGCTAAACGGTATTGTTAGAGTTCTTTTTCGGATGTTATGTACTTTCTGAATGAAGTCAAAAGATGCATTCTGAACTTTAAAATGGCACCGTAGGTAGAAAAAGGCAGGGTAAATAGTAAGTATCACATTAAACCAAACAGGTCACAACATGTTTTCGGATCATTTCATGGCAGTAAGTCATCAGGTCAAACTAATATTTTTGTGCATGCTTTCTCTGGTTTCTGTGGATGTGTTTTGGCAGAAGATTTAATGAAATGGATGAGAATAGAAGTTAGACAAAGGAGATGACAGGTATACTCAAGGGCAGGAGAGAAGAGCAGAGGAGAGAAGAGGGGGAACTTTAGGCGCCAGAGGTGACAGCCATGAGTGTGTGCTAAGACCGGAGGAAGAAAGAGACAGAGAAAGAAAAGCAACAGGTCAAAGACCACAGTTCCAATGTCCAGAGGAGGATCTTCTTACATCACTGAGGGCTGAATGAAGAAGCTCACCATGCATGATTAACTTTAGCAAACACATACGCAGAGGATCTCAATCTATCACACAGACACATTCACAGGCCTCAATGCACACAGAGACAAACACACACACACACACACACACACACACACACACACACACACACACACACACACACACACACACACACACACACACACACACACACACACACACAGAAGGAAGTGTGCTTTATCTTTCACTTGTTTCTGGGAGGTCAACTGTGAGACAGTTGGAGGTGACACTTTTTGAGGAGAACAGACTTCTCATCAGGTCATAACAACACACACAGCCTCTATTTCACCTACCCCTCACCGCAATCACATCACAAAGTAGTTGTGTGCATTGCGTTCATTAGAATTGATAATTGGTGTGTAAATTTCCAATACTCATATTCCTCTGATTTTTTTTAAATTATTTTTTAAAATACTACCTCAAAAGTTTGAATTCCAGCTGAAAGTTGTTAATGTAGCTCATTCTAGAGGAGTAGAAGAGGCAAACATCACATCCAATGTGAATTTTTATCCCAGTTCAATCAAGTAGAAATCAGTCTACACGCAGTTACAGTCAGCTAAGAAAATAACACAATGTCTACATTTTTGAAGTTGTGCTACAATGTGTTCAGGCATTGGCTATAAATAAAGACCTATTGATATTGACCAAAAAAAACCAAAACATGACGATGATTTTTGCCATAATCAAGCAACCTTAAAATACTATTTGTGTAATTATATTATCATTAAAATGGATTATTGCACTGATAAAGTGAAACAACACATGAGGCAGCAATTTCTAATATACTCAAAGACAGTACACCAAAATATATTAATCAAAATAACCTCTAAATTACATAAACTCATATGATATGATATTTTTATTTCTCACTCGAACTACTTAAAGAAACCAAACAAAGTCTTCCAAAAGACTAACACAGAACAGACTCATAAAAGGTGAGTACAGGACAAGATGAATCACTGAGTCGTGCGCTACTTTCGCTTACACATAGCACGCCTGCACATGTACTGACTTGAGTGAGTGTCCATGTGAACGAGTGTCTTTGTGTGCATGTTTATGTGTGTTCAAGGGAGTTACTTAGTAAGACAGAGAGCTAGAAAGAGTAAGAGAAGCCTGCATGCACAGACATACACCAGCACACATCATAGCCACAACAGTGTGTTTGTGTGTGTGTGTATATACTCACGGTCCATGTGGCTGACTTGGCTGTGCTGGACTGCTGGAAGGACACCTGGAAGGCATGTGGCCCAGGGTAATCGGTGTTAGAAGGGATGGCAGGGGCAGGCGACAAGCCCTCAAAGGTGGAGTTGGGCTGGGAGTAAGGTGAGGGGGTGGGCACGGCCGACGAAGAGGCGTTTTCGGAGCTGTAGGGGCTGGTGGATGTCGCACGGCTCCCCAGACTCTCCATGCTGCTGCTCAGCAAGTTGTACTGGGACTGTGAAGAAATGAAGAGAAAAGGCAATGAGGGAGGTGAAGAGGTAGGGAGGGGAAAAGGCAGAGGGAGGACACAGGTAGAGGTGTCACAGAGACAGGGGCTTAGAGGCTCAAAGGAAGGTCGGGTTACACTTGGAAGGGAGATGTGGGTAGTGCGCGTGATGCACAGTGTGTGTGGGGGCATGCGTAACTATTTTATGATTTATACATAAAAACGACATCAACAGGTGTGTAGAGGTGAATCTGTGAATGGCACTTGCAGTGAGGTCCACACTGTACCTTCCTCGGGGCTATAAGAGGTGTAGAGTTGTAAAACACAGGAGTGATCTGCCTAATTGCCTGCCATTCTCTTTTCTCTCTTCGGTATGATGGATGAAAAAAAAGATTTGATGTACTGAACTCTGCTAGTGTCTCGTGTGAGGCCTGCATTTTGTTTTTAAACTCAAAAGCTACAGTAGAAGGAAAAAGTATTAAAAACATGTGATTTCAAAAAAAGTTAGAAAACACAAGCTGCAGTCCACCACAGTCTACCTCCTGCTCTTCAAACTAAAACAATCTGTGAATAACATGAAACCAATAGATAGTCAGTTGACTGAGACAGAACAAGAAAAGTCGGCAGCAAAGAATATTCTGAAAACCAAAAATAATCTTTAGTGTGAAAACACATTCCTGGATTCATCCCTGTTGCCCGCATTGTGCACGTGTCAAACAACTGAAGCTGATGGCAGCTTCCAGTTGAACCGTTTCTATTCCACACACATACCCAAAAAAACCCTCCAAAACCAAACAAAAACAAAAGCCTTTACCTTCTTCTTCACGTAGTACATCCTCTACTGCTTTGGTCTCATTTGTCAAATCTTCAGTCAGTCAAACGTCCAAACACAGCAAACCAAAGAGAGTGCTGGACCAGAGCCTAACCACAGAGTTCAAGCAAGGTGTGCATCAGTGGACATACCACGCTCATTCACTCACACATAGGCGCATGTACTGCCAGGACAGGGAAGAAAGGTGAGGACTGGTGAGGAGAGAGAGAAACGATAGACTGAGATGAGAGGAGAGAAGCAGAAAGGGAAAGAGGGATGGGAACCCAAAAAATTGTACGACATTCTAATTATGGCATGCCCGGACATAGACGGCAATGCCGGGGTGCATGTACACACATGCTCCAAAACACCTTGTGAAGGCCTGCACTAAGTAAACACTGTCTGGTTTGACAGAGAGAGAGAGAGAAAGAGAGAGACAGAGACAGAGAGAGAGGCAAGAAGAACAGCATATGAAAGGACAAGCGTTCAAGGGTCAGATACCCCCGCCACTCAGTCATACCCCCACAATCAATACAACATTAAATTAGCACAGACTTTTCAAAACTTTGCTAGCCTTAATAAAGAAGGATGAAACTTGCTTAAGTCAAAATCCATCCATGAGCATGTAATTACAGTGAATATCGTTAAAAAAACGGTTTCATCTAAGGTTGTGTGGGAAGGTGGATTAGGGTAGTAATATTTAATTAGCACAAAAGCAGTTATACCACTTATAAATTGTCAGACTGGGACTAGTTGAAAAATCTATAAACTGTGACTGGAAGTAAGATGAATCTGAGATGAATCTGAATTCACAGGGACATTTATCTGAAGAATCATGTGTCACACGGGAAAGCTGAGTGATCATTTACCTGGCCCACCACTGCACTTCTCCTTTTTTTATTATTGTATTTTGTTCTATTCACTTTCCCCATAAACTGAAAATATATTGGATCACTTCACCACACGATCGTTCCCCAGGGCTCTTCTACTTATTACTTTAAGTTTGAGCGCTGAAACTTACAAGGACACAAAATTTAATACAGTTACACAAGGATACGTAAACCTCGTGTGTTTCTATGCCATGGTTCAGCAGCTGAAAGCAAAAGCACAGGTCAATGTCCAAGACTTAATGCAAACGATGCAGGTTAAATGAGGATGCACGCATGCGTGGGACTTTGGAGCCATACATTGACACTAATGTGAGTTTATGTGAGATAGCACCTCACACAGGATACAACTGGGATAAACAGATAAAGAGGGAAAATTAATTAATGCTTAATAGACATGCAATGTAATTCCCAGCATTCATATCAAATGTCTTAAATGTATAATCTTACAACAGAAAGAAGCACATTCATAGCATCAACTTAGATGAACGTGCATATCCTTTTTTTTTTTTTAAAAACATGACAAATATCAGCATGAATGCTTTTTTTGTCTTCTCATGAAAAGTGCACACAAATCACTCTGACATCCCTCTAGTGTCTTAGCGCTTACCACCTTTGAAATTTTCCATCTAATAGGTATTATCAAAGGGGCTTTAGAGGCACAAGAGAAGCCCAGGTGTATGTGTCAACAACAGAAAACGCCACACACACCCACGCCTACGCCCCCACATAGACACACACACACACACACTGAGAGAGCAAGAGAGACTCACACTCACAGGTGCGTTGTGCTTGGTCTTAATACCTAAACTCAATCCATAACAAGTTGAAACAGAGCTAAAACCTCCACTGCAACTATGTGAGTAAATGTGTTTGCGCGATACGATGTGTCTAAGTGTTTACACTTCCCAGCCCAGCAGCGTCTGATGTCCCCTATGGGCAGTCATCCTGGTAGCTGCCACTCAAAGAAAAGTTTTAAAGGCTTAAAACATTTACTTCAGGCAGCAGCAGCAACCTTCACCTGTCAAGATGAGTGAAACATAATAGGCTGAGGATAAAGAGACAGTTTAAATCCTAATGACCTGTTTTCAGAGCCACTTACTCAATGAAACAGCCTTCAGCACTTAACAACACAATATCCCAACTATTTATATTTTCCAATTGATTTAAGGAAACAGCATGACCAAAAAGAATAACTGTGCTGCATAAATGAACGGTCTGGTATTATATCAAAAGTGAAGCATGTCTAAACGACACCAGCCATGTTAAACAGAGGTGAGGAGAAGTGGAGGTAAAGAGTAGTGTGCGGTGTAAGAAGGTTGCCCTCTATTGGGAATATCTCCAAAGAGCAGGAATAGGATATAAATTTCATTTTCACAGTGATCTGTAGACGCTGTAATTCTCTGTAGAGAATTTTCAAGCAAAAAGTAAATCACGTTAATGTTTTGGTCAATTTCTAAAACCCAGTGATTAATATTGGAATATAGTGGTATGATAAGGATGTGTTTGAGAGTTCTGCTTGTGCTTTATCATAGAATTTCCATAATAATCCAGTTTGACAAAGTAGTGATAAAACTATCTCCATCTTTCCACCAAACTAATCAAATTGTTTTAATTCAAGAGCAGCTCCAATTCAAGCACATCTCACACATCCATGCGTCTTCGCAGCATGATGAGTAATGAGCACTGCCATTGACTTGAAAAACAGTTGCTCTACAACGAACACCAAGTTTCAAACAAAGTAATATGAGATATTCTCCTCTAAGTGTGCAGTTTCCAAAAGCAAAAAGGAAGGAATATGACCCAACATCAGCAAATTACACTCGTTCACTTACCACATCCAACAGCATCTTACAGCTTCTAAAAAAATAAAGTGTGTTTCTACGATGTCTCTCATAAGACTCTGTTCAAGGGTGACTGTAATAGCTGAGTTCTCCATTTCTAGGTGAACCTGCTTTAAAGCAGGGCATGATGGAGGGAAAAAAGATGTCCTGCCTCTGTTCTCCACTTGTTTCCCTTACTTTACTGGGCCTTCTCCTTGTTCTGCATCTAACAACAAATCCTTGCTCCACCTCTTTTCTTTCTCTCATGACTATTCATTAACCAGCTTGGCAGGCCCAGACTTGCCCAAATAAAGATTATATCTGACCAATACTCCAGATCAGAAGAAGGGGGGGGGGGGGGGACACTGAGTGTAGCTGGGAGTTCCTTTTGATTTCATATTGAAAGATCAAGTGGTTGGAGTGAACAATTAGGCAAAATGAAAGTGTATATTATAATAAATTTTGTAAAACCTGTAAAAGAAACTGTAAGAAAACTGAGAATAAATTAACTGATAAAACTGCTGTTGACTCAGCTGGAAGACCGTGTAAACAGAATTCAGTGTGAAATGTATTCAAATAATTTAAAGCTCATTTATAATATTTTACTCAAAAGACACCATAAGTGAAACAGATTTTTTAATTTATCTGTATTTTGAATCTATTTGTACATTTTTAAGCTCATTTTGAATTTGATGATAGCAAAACATTGTCAAAAAAGGGAGCAATTAAATAATGGAAAAGCCCTGCAATCTTCATCATCTTATGAATAATTAAGGTAATCCATAATATTGACGCTGTTAGAGTCTCCCAGAAGTAAATTATTGTTGGAATAAAAATGTATGTCGCACAGTGAGAAATGTGACCTTGTCCTGACCTTTTAATTCTGCAGACATCAAACTGAAAATGAGCAAGCTTTCATAGGACTCTTTGAAATCCTTAAATAAGAATGAATGGATCACCAGCAAGTGTGACACCTCTATAAAAGCTTACATTTTGCCTGTGTTCTGCGCTAAACCATTTAGCACAATTCCACAATCTTCCTAAGAGTGGACATTTGTGTAAATTCATCTCAAAATTAGAATATAAAAGACTAAAAGAAATTCCCCAAAAAGAGCTACATCTCAAATTCTGCAGACCTTAGGTAACAGTAGAATTAGAAAAGGACCGAACAGGTATGGCAGGTGTGGAATGGTTGCCCAGAGAAAGCCTCTCCCATCTAAGAAGAACATAGCAGCTGTCAAGAACAGAACCTGATTATTTTGCAGTCATTGAATCAACCATACCAAAGTATTCTAGAGTCAAATGTGAGGCCATCTGTCTGATAGCTAAGGCCTTAGCTGAAATTTGGTCATCTAACAATGATCCCAAGCACAGCAGGAAATCTACAACTGAAAGGCTAAAAAAGAAAAGAATCAGGCTGTTGTAATGGTCCAGTCCAAGTCCAGACCTCAACCCAAGTAAATGCTTTGGTGCATAAACAAATGCCTCCAAACCTTAATGAGCTGAAGCAAGGCTGTAAAGAAAAGAGGGCCACAATTCCTCTACAGTGATGTGAGAGACTGATAGTCACAGAAAAAGATTCACAGGACTTTACAGAGTCTTGTTAAAAATAACTGCATTCTTCAAGAAACAATGAAAATGTCTGTCTTTCATCTTGTGATATATATAAGTTTTAAAGAATTTGCAGTACATTATACTATGTTTTGGTCACTTTTTTAGGTTTCCCAATTGGGTTTTTTTGTAAATTGGAATGTAAAAAAAATGCATTTTTTTCTGTGGATGGTAAGCCCAGCAGGTGAATACACCTGCACAGTGTGTGCATGCTTGTAATGTACACACAGACACACCCCAGCCTACAGATGGTTCTGCAGTGGAGCAGCAAGGGGCTGTTGCTTGATATTTAATGACCATTCTCCACGCACGCACACACACACAAACACACACACACCCACACCCACACACACACACACACACACACACACACACACACACACACACACACACACACACCTCACAGTCCCTAAAGGCCACCCAGAAGGGAAATAGAGAGGGAAAAAGCTGCAGAGGAGAGGGAAACAACACAGAAGGGAATCTCCTCAGCACTGGAGGGAAAATACAAGTAGACAAAAAAAAACATTCCTAGATGTGTGCGTGTGTTCTCACAAGATAAACTACCACATCCTATAATGACAAGAAAAACTTAACAGATTCTATATAAAAGCAAAGTCTGACCACAATGTGTGAGATGAACTCATTTTCCTACCATAACATTCTCGTTCATGTCTCTCATATGATAGACATCCATGGAGACCTCTGCAGTGCTGTGGTGGTTCCCTGGGTTGCTGGTAGACGGCACTGGTTGTTCACCTGGCTGGCTGCCTGGGGGGAGCTCAAAATAGGTACTGTCTGGCTCTCTGTGAACACACAATGCATATAAGATGATTATTGAGATGTGGGATTTCAATAAGTAATTATAGCACAAGTGTGTTTTTGTATCATTTAATAGAGAGAATTATATAAAAAGAAGAGTTTGAAAAAAAAGACTTTTTATCCATGTAAGTCATAGAATACAAGTATACCCTTTATCTCTACCAAGTACTATCATTTTTTATCCTTTCTTCCTTAAATTGTAACCAAATATGATCCTTTATATTCCTTGCGATCAATTATTATACAACCCGATTCTTTTCTTTTTGAGCCTTCCAGCTGTAGATTTCCTGCTGTGTGTCTTAAGAAGGAAGACAGCAGGCAAATGTGGGTTTTCCCCCTTTTTCTCTTGCTGCTTAGTTTAAAGATTTTGGACTATTTGCTTATCTTTATTCTTTCAGCGCAATAAAAATGAAATATCTGATAAAAAGAAATAATTTTATGGTAATATACTTTTTTCTTAGCAAATTTGTGAATTTAAAGATATCATCCTACTTGCATAAATAATCTGTCATCCAAAATAATAAAATATCATAACATGAGAAATCAAATCTGAAATCTCATAGTGACAGTTTTGTTCTTTTTGTGTGCATTATGCAGTAAGAAATATTGTCATTTTTTAACCAATAAGTATTAAAACACAGCAGTACTTTTTAGCGTTTGCTGAATAATGCCCACACAGAGGAAAAAAAATAAATCAGCTGTTAGATAAGGCAAGTATTTATCTTTAGCTCTAGTAAACATATTAAATAATTTCACTGTGTTATACAGAAAAAAGACTTCACTTTCCTTCATATTATGTATAAAATTGTGGCATTAAAATTATTCACATATTAGGAATTGTAATTTGTAAGAAAATAATATTTTAGATAATGGAGAGATATATCATATAATTAACTTGATACACTTACATTTTTAATCAGATTAATATATAATTTGGAAAACATGATGGGAAGTATATCAGTTTTCAGTGATGTTGACACTCACAGGGAGCTCCACAGGTGTTCAAAGGTGCCTCCTTCTTCAGTAACAGTGGACTGGGACATCTTAGAGGATGGGTAGTCTGGCGAGGGGCAGACCACTCTACAAAGAACACACACAGGCACGGACAGTTACACAAAGATCTATTTTCTTAATTAAAAATGTAGGGCGGCAGTTACTGAAACAATTACCGAAAAACTGACTTTTAACTTAAAAAACGAAAACGTGCAAGTCCAAATATATGGTCGTTTTTTTTTCCCATGTTAAAAAATATATTAGACAAAAGTTCAAAACACAAACGCACATTCATCCAGGTGTGATCGCACTAATGTAGTCCCACTGAGGTGGCACAAGGTGTCGTGGGGCCTGGGCTTGCCCGGGCCTGCCTGACTCATCACCGTCTCACTCCGAGGGGAGGCTTCTGTCCCTCAAAGGCTGAACATCACATCCTCCGTCTCTGTCTGGGAATAACGCCTGCACTACAACTCGAAAATGTATTCAGACTGGAGTCGCCTAAGTAAAAACGCAAGTCAGGATAGCTCTGAGTAGATGCGCATCTGGTTTCCTGAGCGAAGCGGTCTTCACGGTTCGCAAGATTAACGCAACTTTATTCAGAAAACATAGTATCGCCGCTTGTTAAGTTAAAATGATGGCACGATTGTGGAAATTTAGGAAGGTACTCGTCACATCCGGGCATGTTTGCAGTGTTAAATAAGTATCGAGCTGTCAAAGTTAGCCTCGTTTGCAAAAACCTAGAATAGAAGCATAACCGACTACAGGCCTACCGGGAAAGGCGATAAGGGGATGTCTTGATTTTCCATTGAGTCTCCAGCTCGATTTGCTGACGAACACATCCAACTGAAAATCCTGTCGGGCATATTTGGTCCTACAAACATTTTTTTGTGGGCCTACCCACTGCTGCCCGCCATGGCTGCGTCACATCTCCTTAGTAACCCCTCTGCAGGATTGTGGCAAAAACTGTGGCAAAGGTGCAAGGCTGAGAGAAGTAAATTGCAGTACATAAATAAACGCAAATCTTCGGTGTTTTAGCCAGTGTGGCTGGAGATACAGATTTCAAATTCTATGAATTTAGGAGTTTAAGTTTAATCTGTAAGTCTACTGCACCCTATAGTCTTATCTCCAGGTAACAGAGGTCTTTTCACTTTGGTCTGTACGGAATCGATTGACGATATCCAACCCAGTAAACATCTAAAGTGATGTCATGTGTCCTGAACAAAGGCTGCTTTCCTTAGTTTCCTTACTTTTTGTTGTAATTGTTTTTGTGGCCATTAAGCTTGCGGATTATGCGTGGCACAAAAACCATTGCATTTGGCATTAAAACAATAGTGAGGCACACTGCGCATCTTTAAAAGACCCCCGCACACGTAAGTGGACACTTGTAATTTGGAACTGTGGAGCTGCAGCTCAGCTGTGTGGCTTCAGGTTCCCGCTGTTCCCGCGGAGTATGCCGCCGCAGAAACCAGCTCCCACCAGCTCGTCCTTCAGTGCCGCCTTGAAAATCCCAAATCAACCAGTATGTTCGCACAGGGGATCTGACAAAGAACCAGTGCGATACGAGCAGCAGAAAAGACAGCAGCTCCGCTCCCCACTTTGAGAAGCTTAATTGGCATTCCACCTGGACACATAGCCTACCTCCTTTTCACTTAGCCCGCACCACAGGGGGAAAAACTTACACTTAGCCCGTTTTTTAACTGATCAAGATAGATAGATAGATAGATAGATAGATAGATAGATAGATAGATAGATAGATACTAAAAGTCGATCATTCAAACCTGAAAAAAGCAACAAAAAAGCAACCCCCCCCCCCCCCCAAAAAAAAAAACCCCCAAAAAAAACCCAACAAAAAAACCCCCAAAAGTTCAAATTGAAATAGGCCTATTGAATGAAAGTACCGTTGGCACGATTTGGTATGTACTTGTTACTTGATTTGAACATGATTTTATATACATTTTTATCGTAATTGTCTACTTTCCCATGATAAGAAACATTACCGTTTTATTTCAATAAAACATTGCTAGTCGCCTGACTCTCGCCCTCCTTTTGAATATGACATTGCGCCTCTGTGATATTCACCTGTGTCTATTTTGTATCTCCACTCCAGGGTTACAGCACCCATGACAACACACATACACACACGGTGCCGTCCCAAGGGCCATTTTATTCGGAGAAAAGTCTTAATTGAGAATAAATCAATTTTTAAAAATATGGTCTTAGATTCGATGGCCTTCCTTAGGGCCACGTGAAATATTAAGGATTCATAGCGTTGTCGTGGTTGAAGTATTTGGATGTCACTCCTTGTGCATATTGAAAGTTTTACCTTGAAATGTATCCTAATAAAATTAATAAAGAAATTCAAAGACAAAAAGTATAAGTGGGTTATTCAAATCAAATAATAAATTGCAACACAGGCCTTATAGTCTGCATAGGCTCTGTTTGCTGTACGCTGATGCTTTTTCAAAAGGCCTAGTATTAAATTTAAATCATTATTATTATCATCATTATTGTTAGCGGGCCTATTATTTGTAATGGCTACTGCCCTAAGAATCAGCCATGTGAAAAAGACCATTAGGCTATCCAAACCGCGACCTTGATCAACAAAATTACTAAAAGGATTTTAATGTAGACAGTAAATTTTACTTTATTTTTTACATTTCACTCTTACCCATCCTTTGACATTTCTCAATACGTCTTGTGAATAAGCTTCGTTTAAAACTCAGCCTAATTGTCACATTTTGGGAGGAAAAAATGCTCATAAGTAAAATCCAGACCACCATTTGTAACATATAGCTCATTAAACATTAATAGACGTGAGCCTACCTGAAGGTTATTCTTATTCCAATCCAAACACCCAGGAAATATGTTGCGTCCAGGAGCTGTCTGTTTATTATCGAACGTGCCGAGAGAGTGACCCTCCATAAAAAATAGCAACAAGGGAAAAAAATGGAAAAAATCGATTGACTCAGGTTGATAACAATGACTGAAGTTGATTGACTTTTCTGAGAAGCAATATTAACCGGATTCAAGAGGAAAACTGATTTGCATGCTCTCCAGAGAAGTGTGATCTTTGCTGAGGGTGACCGAGGAGGAGGTGAAGCGTTTTTTGCACCGGGAGAGCAGGGAGGCGGTAGCGCGGTTTAGCCGCATATAAGCGGGAAAGCTTTGGCTCAACCAGGAGATGATGCTGGGGGATAATAAAAATGCGTTAGGCTTCCTTTTACTTATACATTCAAGTATATATATAAATGTGTTAGGCTGCCCTTGCTTATACATTCAAGTATATATATATACAACTGTAGGATACAATTAAGAACGAAAGAAACATGATGGGGAAGAACTTAAGGCAATGAGCGAAATGAAAAACAATGTATCATATTCTAAATTACACTACACGATTAAAAGCCCATGACCCTGTGATGATAATATGATGCTTATAGGTTTGTATTGATTTGGTACAGAAACACACACTCACGAGCAGTAGGAAACAAGGCAAAACACACTTATGAACTACATTTCCCAGAAGGCAAGAAAACTCTAATAGCAAACGCTCATTGGACAACACCAGTATGTCGTCATGTATTCGTCCAAACAAACCAGCAGCAGTCGAATCAACAGCGTATGCACCAGAAGGCAGTCATGTGGAGAAAAAACTTTTCTGAAGTCTTTCTTGAACTTTTTACGTTAATCTTTTAAGTGACAAAAACAACTCAAGTAAAGCTAGAAGTAAGTGTTTGCATTAAACGGTGATGTTCGGTCGAAAGCTACCATAGAGCTTTTCGTTGCTGGTAGCATTACATGCTAGCCTCGAGCGAGCTCAGTCATTGGTGACAGCTAGTTAAAAAGCTAACTTTACCTTTAGCATGTAGTGGTCAGTTCTTATCCACTGGTTAAATAATTTGATACCAATGACAAAAATCGCAGTGAAACACATCTTTCAGACATGCTTTGCTCGACGAATTAGTTTCCTCCAGGTCTTTCTTAAGAGTTAGCTAAACCAAGATAGCTACGAAAATTGCTTTGTTTGTGATGATGCTCAATTTGGGAAAGGATTAAGTCCGTTTTATGTAGCTAAGTAGTTGCCATATAAGTCGAGTTATTTTCCTGTACGAAACAGTTTTTTGTGTATTTTCTGCATGCCTATTTTCTGAGGCTTAGTCATTTTCTTGGACCTTTAGCGCCATCACGTGTTAATACCTGCAAACTACGTACAAATTGCAAATCTTTTGCAGTTGTTTTAGTTAAAATTTATGTATTTGAAAAGGACAATGACGTTTAACATGTTCCCAGTGCGGAGTATGAAACTGATGCGCTGCACATAGAGTTTATTGCTAATTTCTAACCCGTGTCCCCTATTGAGCTGTTATGTTCACAATGCACAGTTTGCAACATCGAAATGACATAAAAACATAATAAACTATAACTACAGTAAATAATGTTATGGAAAATGTAGTGTAAGAAAAATAGACACAAGTATTTTTGGAAACGTATTTCCAGAAGTGTGAATAATAATAAAATAATATTAGCTGAAAATATTACAGCTCTGATTTATCTTTAACCAACCTTTGTCCTTTACCGTAAAAGATTTAATGTCTTAATCAATTTAATTTCAGTTGGAAATTGTGCTTCATAGATGACACAACAATTGTCACTGTAAGATGAATTTCTCTGAGGTCTTCAAGCAGTCCAATCAGCTTTGTAAAGTTTCCCCAGATGGAAAGTATTTGGTAAGTGTTTGAGTAATGCAATATGTATTTTTGTAGTATTTTAATTGTTTTCAGTAGAAAGAAATCTTTTTCATTCCCATTTTATGTTACCATTTCCATATGGATAAGATGGAAATGGGTAATTTCCTTGCTGATTGTTGTCTTTGGCTTTACTCCTCAGGCTACATGTGTGCAGTACAGGTTAGTGGTGCGAGATGTGAGCACCTTGCAGATTATGCACCTGTATACCTGCCTTGATCAAATATCTCATATGGAGTGGTCCTCTGATTCTCTCTTTATTCTGTGTGCTATGTACAAGAGAGGACTAGTACAGGTAGGTTGAGAGAAAAGTAATGTGGCTATCTGACCATTTATGTGGTGTGAATGAAGGTGGTCAGTCTACTAGTTGAACACTGTTCACGATTATACAAATAATTACAAACTCTTTTAAATAATGTTGGGTTTTTTGGGGGGATTGATAGAAACTGAATACTAAAGTGATTTATGTGGATTTTAGTTGGACAGGCTCTATTTAATCAAACTACCAATAGACCAGTTATGCCACATTCCCTAAATTTAGAAGTGACATACAGAAATACTTTCTCAAAACAAATACTCCGTATCTTCAGTTGTAATTTTTTGAGATTTTATATTGTACTTTAAATTTTTGGAGGCTTTAGACATGTCCTGTTTGAAGTCTCAATCACATGTACATCCTTCTTTTAGTCTTAAAAATGTATACTAATTAACTTTTTTATACATACATTCTTATTGCTGTTACTTTAAGGACACAGTAGACTCCACATTAGATGAAGTAGTCTGAGATTGCTTTCAGTGAAACTCACTATTTAGCATTCAAATAGGTACAATAAATTTTAATATTCATTACTTCTGTCATTGGATGATCTAGAACCATGCTGTTTATTTTTTATTGTGCTTTAACTTCTTTATTTTAGGATGATCAAAAAGTGTTCAAAGTGACAGAATTGCAGTAATTATTGTTACTGAAGTGATGTCAGTTTCATGCACATCGTAGCTCAAGTTGCTTACCTTTGAAAGGGTATCCAGTGCCAGTCTTTCATTGTGTCTGATGTGTTCTTACTGTTTGAAATCAAACTGAGAAAGTTAGAGGATGTGTGTAAAGGATGTCTTGAGTAATTGCCGTTTGCTGTCCTGGTGTCGCACTCTGTCTTCCTTCTGACGTTTTTTTTCTCAGGTGTGGTCTCTTGAACAGCCGGACTGGCACTGCAAGATTGATGAGGGTTCAATAGGACTAGTCTCCTCACGCTGGAGTCCAGATGGACGTCACATTCTCAACACCACCGAGTTCCATGTAAGTGTGAAGTTGGTTTCTGCGTGTGTGTATGTGCATTGATGCACATGGAAATGTGTTTTATGCTTGTCTGGTATCAACTGTTGCTGGCCTGCAAGGAACGGGGGACCTGAAAATAGCCAGACACCAGAGCCTTTCTTGACTGGCCCCTACACCCCCCACCTGCTACATGTATTCAGCCTGATTTCATAGCTGCCCTCCTGTTAGCGTCCTGTCATACATGGGCTTCTAGTACCTCTGGAACACCAGTGCAATGTGTATATGCCCTTCCGATGGAGGTCTGGTATTTTGTTTGGCATCAAGTCTATTTAATGATGTTTTATTGGTCATAAAAATACAGTAACTGTAGGCTTACCAACACTGATGGATTAAAACCAACCAGATCAGAAACGCCATACACTAACCAGGAGCAGGTTAAATAAATAACATTAATAATTTATATGGCTGTTATTTTTACTGCCCAAATAAAAAGCCAAGCAGAAATATGTTTTATAAGACAAGAGCCAAAATGCTCATTTCATTTTATTTAAATTCAATTTAATTTTATTTGTACAGTGCCAAATCACATGGACAGTTCAAATCACATCAACAGTTGCCTCAAGGCGCTTTATAATGATTTCCATCCTTGATGACTATTTGACTGTTAGTTATTGTTCACTTGTAGCTGATAGTAGTATGCTCTAAACATCAGATCCAAGAATACATAGTATGTGGAAATTAGATTTTGTTCTCTTTTTAAAATCATCAGTAGTCGTGACTTGTGAACATTCCTTCACTCCGCAGTAATGACCTTGCAAAACAGGAGTACATATTTGATACCAGAAATAGCTTGTTTGTCTACGGAGAAAGTACAGACAAAAGTCTTTAAGATCGCATCTTTTTATGTTTTATATCATTACTTAAAATATTTGAAATTTGAGGTATCATGCAGTATGTACATGCACCCACCAAATTCCAGCTGAGGAGATTTTGAGATTGCGCAAGTATATAAAACTAAATACAAACCAAATAAATTGCCTGTGCCTCCAAATTCCTCTTTTATATTCTCTCCATAGTAAGCATATGTTGTAAGGGGTGCTGTTATAGCAGCTACCCTTGGGGCTTGTGGAATACGACGGCAGGCCATGTCTGTAACACTGAACCAGATTCCAGGAATCATTTAACAGGTGTTGTGGTCTAATACACAACTCTGTCTTGTCTGGAGTAGAGTGCAAGTGTCTGTGGTATGTCTGCTTTGTTTTAGTCAGAATTTTATTAATAAATAAAGTTTAAAAAGGAAAAGAATTTGAAAGAAATGCTTTTTCTTTCCCTAAAGATCTATGGCAATTTGTGTTCAGCTTAGTGAATAGACAATCTTAGTGCAGTAATCTTGCATTTGAGCATGTGTGTGGGCAGTTTTGAATGGTTAATATAAACTGTACTCATTTTTCTTATGTTTCTACGTTGAATTGTGAACACATTCCACATAACCTCATTTTAATTGCTTGCTGTCAGTGCCTTGCTGTGGTGATTCTTGATTCTTGATACTTATAGTTTCTCTAACAAAATGTCAGTTCTTTCTTTCATTTCTTAACTATACGTTTGTTTTTTTAATTAACTTATATGTGGCTATTAGAAAATTAAACTGATGTCATTACTTTTATTTACCTTTTAATCACCTTTTCGTCCAATATCCAAGTGCTGCAAACAGGTTCTAAAAAACCTTAAAAGCAACTAAAGGAGAAAAGAGGAAAAACGTTGTATCCATCATTAGGACAAAAAAATTTATTGTTTTCATTAATTACATGTACTACATAGTTAATATTAACTTGTTATGCTTTGCACCTTTTGTGGTATAGCAAAGTGCAGTTTTGGTTCAAATCACAGTCAAAACGAAAAACTATAAAAGAAAAAAGCAAATTATGCTAGAATAGAAAGAATTTTTGTAGTTTTAGCTAGGGCTGCACAATTTTGCATAAAATGAGAATCACGATTTTTCTGCTTAGAATTGAGATCACGATTCTCTCACGATTTTCTTTTCCAATATAAATATTTATTGCACTTATTAACTGCACATCAACTTTGTAACAGTTGAGACTGAACATAAAAACAATAAATAAACATAAAAACAAATGTGTCACATTTTGTCGTTGCCTCAAAATGTTGTACTGCTTGTAATTCCGTCTCCACCGTTGCTCGACACTGCGTGTATAGAGCAGGTAGTGCAACATTTTTAAAATAGTTGCGGGACGGTGTTTTGAGAAACCATCCTACTCTGACAAAACGTCCTACCTGTATCATAATTTGATGGTGACTTGCGACTAAACCTAACCCTACCCTTGACCATAGCCCTAACCATAACCATAACCTTAAGAAGTATTCCGGATGGGTGAGAGAAAAAGAAGTTAATTCGGCGTTGGTGTTGTGCACATGTGCCGCGTCTGCGCAGAAACATTGGGTAAGATGTTTTTTCAGGTAGGATGGATTCCCGTCACTTTCTTGGCCTTTACAGCTTCGTCATCTCTCACGTGCTCTCTGTTGTTTTTTCCCTGCCAGCTGACTTCTGTATCACTTGGTATAAGCCTCCGCCCTTGTCATTTGTTGAGCAGGAAGAGTGAGCGCTTGTTTTCATGCAACTTATGTCCTGGATCAAAATGCGGTACAATCATCATCATTTTTTTTTTTTTAAATCCTTGTCATTTCGAAATGAGATCGCACATAAGTATGAAGTGAGATCGCGATTTTCTAATAATTAATTGTGCCGCCCTAGTTTTAGCCTGAAATCAGTGTTATATGGAATTTTTTTTGTAGAGCTCATTTTCCTTTATTTTGAAGGCTGTTTTTGTGAGTTTGTTGGAATATGTTGTGCTATACTGATATTGTCACTGGGATCAGGTAGTAGATGAGGTTTCCCATGTCAGTCCCTATCCCTCTTTATGTTGAAACGTCCTTGGCCAAGGAACCCCAAGTTGCTCCTAATACCATACCTTTTTTGTCATATGGTGGCTTTGTGCCATTGGTGTTTTAGTTTGTGTTGTAGAGCTACTAAGGCTGAAAGGTCTAACCAGTGCAGATTATTTTATCTTTCTATGAAGAAGAGTGAAAATGTAAGTTCAGTCTGAGAACGGTGTATCTATAAATTAATGTTCTATTTTGTTCAAACCAAATCAAACCAAGTAGTTCTGGTAAACAACTCTCAGAAATGAGCCCCAAAAAACAGACAAGCTCCAAGACAAACAGATGTCAGAGCAATTATAATACACTGGCACTTGAGGAAAATATTCTGCATGTACTGTGAAAAGGAGATGTGATATGATACTTTATGTGCTACGTTTAATGGTCATTACTCAATTTAAAAGGCCAATGTCAGACAGCATGGAGTGCCACTGTTGTGTGAACAATTGCAGCTGCTGTGTCTGTCTTTGACAGGTGAAGCTGCTGCTCAATATGGTTGTTGTGCAAACTTTCTGCTGAAGTAACACTTTGGTTTAGTCGTTGTCAAAAACTCTAGGTTTTTGTCAAAACATGTTTATATTAGTACAAGCATTTAATCTTTGCTGTTATGGAGTCAAAAACCTGTAGTTACTCATCTCTCTCATAACTGGCTAGATGTAAGTAGTTTTACTTGCTGCTTACTGAGCAGCCTTTTGTGGTGCAGGTTTCAAAACCAATTTAATCAACAAAGAAAAATTAGGAACTTGTTGTGGCATTTCCAGAGAGCCCACTGAACTTACCTTCACCCCAGCCCAAGATTTCATTAAGGCTGTGCCAGGCGGGTGTTCGTGTCAGGCTTAAATTTCAACCCACTCATAAACAGCCTGCTATATTAACTTGTTTAGGGACAGCTGCCTGTGGTGTGGATCATGCCTCTGTGTATGTGTTTGTCTGTCTATGTATCAATAAATCTGCTGTCTGTGTTTGTCTGGCTGTCTCAGTTGTTTTTTTCTTTTGTTTTGTTTTTTAAGCAAAAGATCTTTCAAATTTCTACGTCACAACTGTCATTGTGGCTGTACCAAAATGATTATATATTCTATCTAGTGTTAACAAAAGCTGTAGAAGTCAGAACCAGTAACCACTACTTTAAATGTTGTGAAATGAAGCACCTTAAAGCCAGCTACTTTGTTTTTGCCCAGATTTTTAAAACATTTGTCATAGATGTAATAAAAAGTCACATTGCTGAAACTTAGCCTATGTATTGTGAGACTTCACGCAACTGGTCTCCTGTTTGAATTCCATTCATTTATCTTAGGACCTCACAAAATGCCACTCGCACATCCACATTAATCCTGCTTTACTAACTGAGGGTCGAAAAAGTCCAGCCAAGGACATTGCTGAGCTTGACTTGTCTAATGGTTTTTACATTGTTGGGATCAGATTAGCCTTAGAATTCTTTACTAGTACAGCTGTAGCCTTGCTAACGTGTAGCATTGTTGGCAGCAATGTGGCTGCCAACAATGCTACCGGACCGAACTGTAAATTTAGGGAGCCTAAGCACTGCAGCAGGGGACAATAGCTCTTCCATACCCTATGTGGGCTGTGAAAGGCTCCTGTTCCTTGGTAGCATCATAAGGCTGTAACAGGAGAAATAGGCTATATTGGTTTGAGATGGCTTTCTACGTGGAATGCCTACAAGCTAATCCTCTGCTGACAGATAGGCCTATATGGCATCAAATACACTCGACCATTCTCTCACACTCGCTTAGGCGCGCAACAAGAATGGCTGATGGGTACGTTTTATTCCAGATTGCTGTCAGTAACTGTAGTATTTACATTCTTGCAGTTATCATATTGCCCACAGGTTTTCCTGATGGGAAGGTCCCCAAATTGTAATTAGATTTTATTTTTTTAAGAATACCTTATATCACATATTACATGTAATTTAGTGGTATAAATTAACCCCAATAATTGATGACATCATTTTAAGAATATTGACTTGTCATGATTATTATTTGCTCCACCTTCTAGTATAGTCTCCAAGGGCTTTTCGTAACAATTTTCTCTGATAAATAAACAGCAGCTTTTTTAGGAGAGTTTTGTCTTTAACACCACTCCTGCCCCCAGACCGTAGTCCTACGTTTCTGCTTACCTTTGGTGAGGATACTTTATCTAAAGGGGTAGTTTTACCCCTTTAGATAGAGTCTCACTCTACACGGAAAAGCATTTCTCACCTATTTTCCTCATGCTAACCTTCCTCCACCAGGTTTAAAGTTACATTGCCTTTGGGTCTTGATCTCCCAGCGCCCCTTATGTGGTGGATTCAGGGTATTTAAGAAGTGTAAGTCTGTTTGTGTTTGAGTGCTGTTGGTATTAGTTGTCATGGCACCATGTCTGAGGGGATGTCCAGGAAGCGTGCAGTGCGGTGTTATTACAGAGCCTACACAGCTGGATGTCTGGACCAAACACGCGGGTCAACACTTCAGTCCAGTCAGGTGACAGACTTGGACCGTTTCAAATATCTGTCTGTACACTCTGATGAAAGCCTCGTCACTTCAGTAGTTTTAACTCTGCCCATTCTTAAATGGCAATTACATTATTTTTTACTGCCAAAAATAAAGTGTTATTTGAAGAATAATGTATTATTACTGTTACTTCTACTCATATTAGACTCAAATGAAACCATTTATTCCAAGGATAAAAAATGCTTTTCTTCAATAACCTTAAATTATACAAAAAAGCCCTTGCCTTTTTAACTGTTCTGTGTTCAAATTATTATTCACATTTTTGTTCAGCATGCTTTTTGCCATTACTATTTAAACAGATGTAATACTACAATTACAAAAAAATTGTATTAAAAAATTTACATTGACCAGTCTTAAAAATTAAGACTGAAAAAATTATTTTTAAGTCTTAATTGAGGATTCAAAAATAATATTCCTTTGCACAAAACTGGAGACAAAACATAAAAAGTGATTCATCTGCTCAGCCCAGAAAATTTGCGTCGATGAGATATCACAAAACTTGTTTTTCTAGCATCTGGAAGTTTTAGAAATTTGTTGTTGGAATGGTAATGTTGCAATTGTATTATAGTGAACAATGGGGAAAATTGGCAACAAGGTTGAGTTTTGCTGCTGAATCTAACTTCATCAATCAATCTCTGAACAGCTTAACACATACACATAGGCAGTACAAACCACGTATTCTGTAACAGTGTCTCAAGAGTCTTCTGGTGCTCCTTATTTGAAGGTCAAGATACCTCTTGTCATACTCCTTAGATCAGCATATCTGTCATGTTTGGCCACTTGCTTTTGTTGGCATGAGTCTGGCTGAAGTGAGGCCGCTGGGTATTTAAGTGACTGCTGTCAAAACTTAGAATTAACACGTGTTCTCTTTGTTATGCCGACTTGTGGTCAGTTAGCTGCTTCTCATTTGTGGCAATGCGCACAACTTGCTGTCAATTTGTCACACTTGTGGCAAACATGTCTGACATTACATCTTGGCTACTAAATTGACTGGTCCTATTCCTGCTATGTGTTGAGATGTTGTTTTGTATCTGTTAATTTTATGTGCTCAAGTCTTAATTTAAACAGGTTTAAACTTAACTTAAAACTTTAATTTAAACTTACCCTTTAACTTAAAACAAACAGGTTTAAACTTAATTTAAACAGGTCTTAATTTAAACTTAATTCTTTTGGTCCCTTTCAGTGGCTACAGGTCTTAAACATGTGTATTCATTCCCTGGGGAAGCACACTGATTGACAACACTCCACACACTTGGCCTTTCCAGGCCATCGTCTAATGATAGATAGATTGACTCTCACAGAGATTTTGCCCCTTCAAAGACATAAGACAGTCTTTCCACAGCTGTTAAAGTGCATGGTGGGAAATGCAGTCTGGATTTGCATAGCTGATCTTTACATATAGAAATGTGTTCTGGTTGACTGACCTCATATTGGTGTCTATTGACAGCCACTTGCCATATGGATGTAACACTTACCAAATAACTTATAATTAAATTTTCTTATTGAAGACCAGTGGTCGAATAGTGTGAATGTGTCATTGCAGTTAAAGGGATGGATGTGTTTACACTCTTTTAACTCATTCACTGCCATTGATGTCTATAGCCGTCAATTGCAGTGAATGAGTCAATGGGTTTAACTCATTCACTGCCAATGGCTGGCAGTGAATGAGTTAATTGTCTGGTAGAATGATCTTTTCCATCATTTAACTTGGAAGATAATATATGGTTGCCTTTTCTTTGTTTTCTCTGATTTGGTTACAGTTGAGAATCACCGTCTGGTCACTGTGCACTAAAGCTGTATCTTACATCAAGTATCCCAAAGCATGTCAGAAAGGTGAGTATGAAATTGATATGATATGAATGTATGTCTACTACGAGTGTACCTGAGGACATGGCCAGCAGTCTAAATGCCTTGGCATTCCCCATGAATCACATGCCGTTCTTTACCTTGTGGCTCTACCCAAGGATATGGGTCCAAACTATGGTCCTCTATGCTGACAGCTGTGCCTCTCTTCAGTAAATGGGGCATGCTCTTCATAACAGGCCTGTCAACAACTAGTGGAAAAATGATTGTGTCTGACTCTCCCCATTTTCCACATGTAATACCATGCCCTTTTGCAACCTGTGTATCTTCAGAGCTGTCATATAAATAATATCGCCATGATGGTTGCATACCAGACTTTATGGTGCCAAAGAATTAGATAATGAAAAATAGATTAAGCCATGTATTATGTGATCAGAATGGACAGTTGTCTTTTTTCCAAGCTGTTACATAGACATGTTTTAAAGAAAGATTAAATTATTTTGAAATTCTTTCTGTTATTCTGTTACTATGACTAAATATCCCCTTTAAAAAATTGTGAAGAAAAAGTGATTATTTTATGTGTCATTGATGCTCAGATTTTTAATACTGTCCCTTTTACTATTATTATCATTATTATTATTATTATTTTGCCAGTGAGCAGGTTTTTTTTGGAAAATAAAGTGGCATTTTAGAGTTGTTTTCCTCACTTTTTGTTCTTTGGAATTTGTTCAAATTCCCTCTTGATCTTCCATAGAAACCATTTGTATACCCACAGGTATAGATTTCAGCAGAGATGGGTCCTATATGGCCTTGGCTGAACGTCGTGACTGCAAAGACTTTGTTAGTATATTCGTGTGTGACGACTGGCATTTACTCAGGGTAAGTAGAGCTACAGCTGCATAAGATTTTTTTTTGTAAGGCCATTTTAATGTACTCATCAATTGAGTAAGACGTAAACTACAGTGAAAGGGACCTTAATTTCAATTCCCAAAAAGATATAGACTTGTTAGCCATACATTATGACTATCTTTATTGTTACATGAAATTTGCTGCTACATTATATTTAAAACACGTAGAATTGAATCTATGGTATTTGTGTAATTTGTTCATACCAGTTTGATTTGATCTCATTGTGTGGGTCTACTGCTTTTTCATTTTTCCCCTTTTCCCTCCAAAACATGGGATGTGAAATCATTCTCTGCAGGCTCTGCTGGGGAACTACTTTATATCTGATGTGCTTTAATTTTAGTCCAAAAGTTCTAAAAACAGTATGTGCTGTAAGGGACAAATAGCTGAGAGGCACTTGCCTTTATGCTTTTTCTAGCAGCAGGTGGCACATGTTTGTAATGCAGCAAATGCTCATCCCATAAAAGGCGAATAGATTCTAGTATTAATTAAAGTCATTAGCATTCACGTCTTACTTGAATAGCTGCTTTGTTTTTAAGTAGATGTCTGAGATCATCCAGTTTAATACAACTTAAACAGCAAGACTACAACAAGGCAAAGCTGTCAAGTCACTGGGTCATAATTTTTAACAGGGCCTATAATGTGCCCTGATGAAAGGAGCCAGGAGCACTAAGAGTCAGTTACCAAGATTTCTCTTTTATCTCCGTTTCAACCAGATCAGACAGAGTGGTATTTGTGTGCACTTATGAACCTTGGACACCCAACACAGTGTTTCTGGGAACAGCTAAAACTAGCTTTTATTTTGTATTTTGTTTCCTTTTATCTTTTTATATTGTGCTAGATATGAGGAAAAATTAAGTTTAAAATATTCACATTTTTTTTAATGAATGTCTTAATTAACTTCATTTAATGTCACTTTTTTATTACAGCATTTTGAGACTGAGACACAGGACCTGGCAGGATTGGAGTGGTCTCCAAATGGCTGTGTGCTGGCAGTATGGGACAGTTGTCTAGAAGTTAGTTAACCTAATACACTAGAGATCCATCACTGTAATGTCAAATTACCTATCTCAGTTAAACATGAGCCTGTCATCAGTGAATCACTCAGTAAAGTGTACCCTGGCAAGAATGGCAAGTGAATAGTTTAAAAACTCCAGTTTAGGAAGACCGTAATCAAAGAGTCAGCTTTAAATTATAAAACAACATTATCTGCAGTTTAAATTTTGAGGCATGGTTGGGGTACTATACATAGGTACAAGTGTTCTTTAAGTAAACACTTATGCAGGATAGGACAAATTTATGTTGATCACCTCACAAGAGTCTCATAATATTGGAAACAGGAATACTGCAAAATGTAATTACACTGTTTAAAAAGTCATAAAATTTTAAAATGAAGCACACTGACATCTGTCTGCAACATCTGTCTACTAAAGGTTGTCTTAACCACTGTACTTAAGTGCTTATTATTAGCATTATTATTAATACTGTTTCATGTGTATGTATCCTCTACACAGTATAAGGTGTTGCTCTACTCTTTGGATGGCCGGTTGCTGTCAACCTACAGTGCCTATGAATGGTCGCTGGGTGTCAAGTCTGTGTCCTGGAGCCCCAGTAGCCAGTTCCTTGCAATTGGCAGCTATGATGAAAAAGTATGGATGATGTTAAAAAATTGTGCTTCTTTCCTGATGATTGCCTGTTTTTGGTTTTTGTTTGTTTTTTTAGATGAGGTCTTCCTTTTCACAAATTTCATGCAGTTCCTCCTAAAGTCGTAAAAAGCTTCACAACTTTTTTCATTCTCTCTTAAATAAAAGTTTTAGTATAGTTTCAGGTTCATTTTTATTTTGAGCAGAATGTGTTGTGTGCAATTTTTAGTATCAGTGAAATTAAGATACTTTTATCTTTATGTCAGGTGCGCATCATCAATCATATCACATGGAAAAAAATCGCACAGTTTCAGCACCCTGCAACAGTGGAAAGCACAAAAGCTGTGAGTATTGAGCGTTTTTGATGGGCCTGGAAGACATTGTTTGATTGCCAGTTAATTACTCCTTGTGGTTTTAGACTGTGTATAAAGAAGTGGAGAGAAGGCCAGCTGTTGGCACTGACGAAATGTCTCTGCACAACATCACTACTGGCAGCACACTCTTCAACACCCAGAGTAAATGTACGTAAGCAGTATTCATTTTTAAAGTGATATTTGTCTAAAATTACCAAGGTCAAGTAACCAGTTTTGTCTCATTATAAATTCTTTGTTGTTGCCTCATCTAGATGAGATATGCTCATTGCCAGTCCAAGTTCCTGTGGTCAAACCAGACCCAGACCGAGCCAACCCCAAAATTGGGGTCTCTGTTTTGGCATTCAGCTCAAACAATCACTATCTAGCCACCAAAAATGGTGAGATTTTTTTTCTTTTACCTTTTTTATTGAACTTTCTTGTTGCACTAATTGTTGACAGGAATGTTTTATTAATACTGACCTTTGAAACATTTCTGTGAACAGCTCTTTTTCTTGACCTAAAAGATTGCACAACATAATCTGCACCCACTTAGATTCTTAAATATGTGGTGGTGAAAGGCCCAAAAAGCCTCTTAACTTGTCAAAGGCAAAAGTATAGTTCAGAACTGAGAAACTGAATTACACAAGTCTGTAATGTGTCCTGGAGCCATTTCTAAACAACTGCAGATTCCTGCATCATCAGTTCAAACAACGTTAACTGTGTCTGTAACTGTATTTTGTAACTCCACTTGCAGAGGTTTTAAAAAGAAACCGCTTTCATCCTCAGCTGAGAGGAAGTTGATTTGAATTACATCAGTTTCAACAAGAATTATGCTGATGGTTCAAGGTGCAGTGTGCTAAGGGACAATTAACAAAATATGTGCTGCTTTATGTATATTTTTGACCTTGTGTGCATAATTTTGACCCTATATTGTACAAAACTGACTGACTTTTGTTGTGTACATTTGTTATGATACTAGTATTGGTTCTTTAGGCTGAGAGTGGTTTTGAATGTGTATGACTATTTTTGTCACTGCAGACAATATGGCGAGTGTTGTTTGGGTGTGGAACATGCAGATGATGAGCCTGCAGGCTGTGCTGGAGCAGACATCAGCAGTACGATGTTTTCAGTGGGACCCATGCCATCCCCGGTTGGCACTATGTACTGGCAACACCAAGCTCTATCTCTGGTCTCCAGGAGGCTGTGTTGCTGTTCAGGTCCCAACTGAAGGTAATTTCCTTGGGTACTAAAACAATTGAACTTTCACGTAGTTGGGAGTCCAAAGCTTAATTACATTGTTCTCAGATATAGGAAAGGAGCAGACCTCCAGTAACCATCCTGTCGTTTTATTTAATCTCCATGGTAATCACAAGGTCGCTGTTAAATTCATTCATTTTATTTTTTACACTAATAGAATATTAAACACTGATATCATGAAATAGAACTTAAGATTGACAACAAACATGCTTTTGCTTTGTTATTCTCAAATTGTTTAAAACAGCATGGCTGAAATGAGTGGAAATCAGCAAATATTGATTTAGTTTAAATCGTAGTCTTGATTTAAGCATTATTAGTTTTAATTATAATTTAAGCATCAAACTTTAGTTTTAGTCAGAGGTTGTTGAGAAAATTTTTAGCAACAAAATTAGAACTGGCTGAAGTTCTAGTTTATGTTAAAAAGCTACACTTCATTGCACTGGGCTTAAGAGCAGTCAGTGTGGATCTCGGTTAGAAGTTTAAGAAAAAACAAGGACCAATGAATGCAGTCTGCTCTTAGTGGACCAAACTATTTTAAAAAACATTTTGTTTGCTAAACTACATGAAAACAAGAAACCTTAAAGTATTGTAACTGCACCAGTTTTTCTGAAGTGTATGTGGACAGTTTTTCTATGTGCTCAGGTTTTTTTGGGCGTCTTGGATAACCTTCCATAGTTGTTCATCAAAGGTTATTTGCCTACCCTTACTGATTCAGTGATGCATAGATCAGAGTCTGTGAGGGCATACCATCTGTTACAGACATGGACATTATTTTGGTCATACTTTCAAAAAGGAGGTTTATCCATAGTAGGTTCATTTAATAACAACTTTTGATTGAGAAGTTGTTAGTAAATGAACGAGTACAGGGTGGGCCATTTATATGGATACACCATAAACTCAGTTTGCCACCTCACATATACTAATGTGCCACAAACAGGACTTTAATATCACCAACCATTTCCATGTTATTACGATGTATACATATAAATGCCCCACCCTGTAGTTTCACAGCAACATAGTCACATATTGCCTTTAGTTTAAGATTGTGTTGTTTATAATTGAAAATAGAATCAATTTACTCTGTCTGTTGTTTCTTTACATTTATTGCTTTAAATGTCCCTGAAATTGAAAATCTCATTACACAAAGTTGAAGTGTATTTTTTAGATACTGATTTCTTACTATGAGCATGTTTATGTGTAAAGAAATTGACATCACAGTTATCTCGCTTTTATTCCTGCCAGGTGGTTTTCAAGTTCATTCTCTGAACTGGCATTGCAGTGGCAACTCCTTGATACTGCTTGGAAAGGAGCAGCTGTGTTTGTGCTACATGGAAACTGATGAAGAAGACAAGTAAAGCACACAAAAAGAAAATAACTGGGTCATAGTTCAGTCTTATTTAGCTGTACACACAAGCTGAGTCAATGGCCAGTGAGAACACTCCTGAACATGTTAGCTTGCATATGCTGGACTGCAGCTGCTCTTAAAAGTGTGGGCTACTGGAACATTGAAAGTAATTCCTACTGATAAATATGTACTCAGCACTAGTTGCAAACACTGTGAGAATGTGAAAGTTTACAATTTTCTATAGATTTCACTTATTGTTAGAATTTCCTGTTTCACCTTGAAATTTTATATTTGTTCTAAATAAACTTTGTCATAAATATAGTTGCTTATGGTGCCAGTTTTCTAAAAGTGTGTTCAGCCTTTAATCAATATGAATTGTTTTCGGTATATGTCATGTTACTGAAATCAGTAGCTGAGTTACAGTTAGGTATCTTGATGAAATGTAGTCGCACTGTTGACATGAGCAAAGACATGAGACAGTTTTCTTTAGTTGGTAATTTTAAAGCAGTTCTTCATGACACAAGTTGCATTATCTTTAACCTGCAAATACTGCATCATTACTTATAGCATGTAAAAGGCGTTACCCGCTATGACCAGACTGAAATGTCAGTAAGAAATCCAAACAGCAACAGGCAGTACTAAATATATCAGGACAGTATTTCTTGTCTTCAAGGCATCATCTTGCTCTAAAGCCACTTGAACTGTAACTTCAATCAGTCCTAGTAGTTTCAGTCCTCGACAGTACAAACGTAATCGTAAAGCAGTTCTATATCCACCCCAAGCCTCAGCCCTGACAAAAACATAGAGGCATTTTTAATTTTCCATAGTGGCTATTGTGCTACAGATATCTAAAACAAAAAACAAAACCTTCACGTGTTTGTAGAAATGAGTTAATATCCCTAAATAAAATACTTGAGAACTGTTAATGGTATATTCATATTCTTAGATCGCTTAAGTCAAATGCATTGGAAAAAATGTATATAAACAAAACAATCAGTATTTACAGATTCACTTGGGATATTTCTTTAAAAAAACCCATCTGTCATGCAGACTGAACATGCAGGGAACATGCACAAATAAGACCAGGAAAAAAAAGGCATTTTGGGATGTTTTCTGTTGGTATTGGCGATGCATGGAAGTATGTTCTGTAACCTTTGGCTGGACAATAATATCCACAACGCACACATTCTAGGAAGTTAATGTACTTATGCAAAGCTTTATCTGCATCTGTGCCACTTTGTAACCCAACCCGCCCTCTGCACAGTTTAATACAGCTGAGTGCAAATATATGTCTAAAACAAATGCAAATTGCAGCACCGTAATGGCAACTCACAGAACAAACATAAAGATTTACATGTTCACATTGCACATATTATTTCTGACATAAAAAGAACATTTTTGTTATTGTAGCTAATACAGCTCTGCAAATGGTGGCTCCCTGCTCTAAGCAAAGACATCATTTAGGTAAATATAAGCACTGAAAATAAAACACGGGTTAAATACAAGAGAGAGGATTTTGATATGTAATTCATCATTACTACTGAACAAGCCCATGCATTCTGCAAATCAGTACCAAAGCTGAGCCTAGGGCACAGCCTTGCAGATGCTATGCTCTCCTATCTAGTTTCCTTCCATATCTCGACATAAATTTATTTGAATAATTATGTGAC